>NC_138674.1:3805921-4409838 GCF_964273445.1 Streptopelia decaocto | reverse complement strand
CCTCCAAGCACTTTCCACAAATTGGAAGCCTGACAGCTGCAATTAGACTGAACATCAGTAACAGATTTGATATTCCCTAGTGACTGATTTATACCAGATTACAGCACAGGTTCTAAGGCTTATCACATTAAATCTCCATTTTCACAAATGCACCTAAATACAGAAATTAGATGAGCTAAAAATACTACAGAAACAAGGGTTATGAATGAAAGCAAAAGGGCTGCCAGCAATTCAGTTAGTTCTACAGCAAAAGCTTCAGCCACAACATTGCCCTGGGTAACTGACCTGCCTTGCTCTCAGAGGCAACAGCTCACTGAGGAGTGAAACGTAATGTTTTCATACAGTTTTCTGCTAAATTCTGAAGCTGAAACTGAAGAATGTTAAAAGCAGGTTTATATATATATATATATATATATATATTTTTTTTTTTTACACCTAGGCAAAACAATCCAAAGCTAATGTAAAAAAAGAGAATAAAGAATATAACATCGCAGAGGGCTAAGGTTTCACCTAAATTAACAGGTCAAACTGACAAAATCAGGAGAAACCCACTGGATGGATACATCAGCACTGCCAGGGGAATAATAGCCTAGATCAGATACTTTGAATTACAGAAATACTATTTTCATGCATGTGTCAGTACTTTCAAGATGTGATTATATTCTTCAATGATACAGAACTTAACGGTAAATCAATAAAGTTTGGTAATTTTTATTTATTTATTAATCATATGTAGCTTTTAAATTATGCGACAGAAATGCCCGAAAAATGCTATGGTCATGGAGGTCAGTTTTTGCCCATTGTGGAGGGAAAATTAAGGCAGGTTTTACGAGAATTTGCTTCCCCATGAAGTACATTGCAGCTGTAGGGAGCTTTGAGAACAGTTGGTCTGTGAAACTGAGTTTTGGCCTTATATGCAAAATAAGATAAAAATTTCACAGAGGTTTTTTACTCCATATTGTTTATGAACAAGCATGTCACCACACCGCAGAATTACTGACTCGAGCAGGACGATGCCCAAGCGCCCATGGCCGCAGGCTCTTCCCTGCCCGCCCCCCCAGCCATGGCCCCTGGCAGCTGCTGTTGATGGACCTGTGGCCTTTTTCCCCTCTTGTTTTCACGTTTCCATGTTTCATCAGATGTGAGCTGCCACCCTCTGCACCGGCGCTCCAGTGCGGAGCTGCCCTGGAATGCAGAATCGTGTCCTGTGAGCTGGGCACCGTGTTGTGATCAGAGGGTGGTATCTCCAACGCTCGGCTGCGGATCGTAGCGTTTGGCCCAGGTGGACATTTCTGAAAATGTACCTTTGCTCGGACAACCCGCTCTACACCCCGGATTTCTTGGGGAGACACTTTGCAGCCACGTTATGAGTTGGGAGCGTGGCCCTGCCTGGAACTGGAGAAATGGCACCTGAAGCACAAAAACTGCGCCAGCCCTCCCTTCCTTGCCCTTCCTCTGCCAACAGAACCCGTTCCTCTCCCCACCTTTGGCACCTGAATCCTGGCAAGGATGGAGCAGCTGGGAAGAGGAGGCTTCCCGTTGCTTCCCCTCCTCACCACCACTGTGTTTCCAAATTTGCTCGGCTGGGATGTCCTGAGCTGAGATTAAGGGCTGGTGTAGCCTGCCTGGGGTGCAGAAGCTGGTAGAGCTGTGCAGAAACTGGGCCAAACGAGCATCAGCTCCATGCACCCTCCCATTGCTGCTCTGAGCCCTTCGGCCACCCTTTCCCAGGCACTGACGGAGCTGACCCGCACCCCACGACCCTCTGCCATCGTCCCACGGGGAGGACACGGTTCCCAGCTCTCAGGAGCACATCCCCCCCCGCATCCCGTGGCAGAGCCCAAATCCGTTCCACAGTGTTGCAGACGCCCACCTCAGTGCATTTCTACCCGGAGGAACGGGGAAGAGGTGCCAAACCTCCCACAGCTCAGCTGTGGGGACCAGAAATAGACCTGGAGAGGAGAAAAATCATCCCTCAAACCTCATCGCGTGGCCTCGGCGTTTGTAGCCACCGCCAGATCCTACCAGCCCTGACTCGGATGGATGCCGCGGGACTGAGGGATGTGCTGAGATCTGAGCGTGCTGTGCTGGCCAAGGACTTCTGGTGTATTTTCCCCTCTGTACGCTTCAGGAACGTGCCAAATCCATCCTGAGCAAAGAGGCCCTGCTGCACCTCTCCCCTGCAGCCTTCGGTGTGTGAGTGTTGCAAGAAGTCTCTCTCCTGTATAATATTCCCATCCTTCTCTTGGCTGTCGCAGATGACTAGTCCTCTCGCCCACCGGTCCTGCAGCCTGCGGATGTGGCTGCGAGACTCTGGATTTGGCAGACACTGGCACTGGCACCGGGACTGGCAGGACATGCTGATGTCTTAACCCCTCACGCTGCCAGCCTGGGAGGCATCGCTCAGGGGCCGGTGACCCCCACGCCGCTGTTTCCCCATCGAGCAGGGCGCCAGGGCTCTGTTTTCTGCTTTGCCACGCAGCATTTCTTCTATGATCCCCAGGAAATGCAAAGCGGGAGGATAAACGAGGAGCCCCTGGAGCTCCCCAAAGCTTCGGGGGTGACTCCTCCCTGTGCCAGTGCTCTATGCGATGCGCCCTCCGAGCTTCCCCCATCAGCCCAAAGCTGTTCATTGGGGTTTGTCCTAGACAAGCATCCAGACGTCTGCATTGTTTGAGGTTTGCCCATCCCTGCTCAGTTCCCTTCTCTCTCCGGCCAGCATGCAGCAGGCTGAATAGTTCATTAATTGTTTCCATTTGATAGGGAAGAGCATGAATAGCCATCAGGCACCAGTGACGCATTTCTCCCTGACGGCAGGGCAGCGTTTTGCCTGGTTTCCTACACCCGGTTGCTGCCGCGTGGGGCTTTTCGCTCGGGAGGTTCGCAAAGCGAGGTGTTGGCTGAAGTAATGAACAAACCCGCTGTCGACTTTGCTTTCACCGGGGGATTTGACACAGGAATTTCCTTGGCACGGCAGGGATCTGTGCTGCGGGCTTGCGTTTCAAGGACAGACAAGCTCAGCATCTCAGCAGCACCTCTAGGTACCCGGGGGTGAAGAATCCTGGTTGTTGGAGCCCAAATGGGACCAGGAGGAGCAGGAACCCCCCCCGCCCGCTCCTGGGGAGCCCATTGAGGATGTTTGACCTGTCTTGGTGCAGTTTTCTTGCTGGTGTTACCGTAAAGCTCGATGGGGCATCATGTCCCACCTTCACGTGGGGAGGACGGGGACAGACCGGGTCATTGTGGTCTCCGATCTCCCCCCTTGAGCGAGGTGATTCCTGCTGAAGGTCAAGGTCACCTACAGAAACCACTGCGGAAAAGACCTGGCAATGACCGTGTAGACAGGACTGCATGAGATAGCGAAGACAAAGGGCCTGTTAGCTGCTGTTTATTCTTTCATAACCTTTGCCTTTCCTCCTACAAATCCCCTCTGAAGGAGACACCATTATTTATTAGCCTCGTGCTCTACTAACAGCCCAAATTCAAGATAACCCCTTTTGTTCCACTGCCGTTCAGCGGATATTGGATTCCTATTCAGGAGGGCGATAACGTGTGTAAATATTAGGTGTCCCGCCGAGCGAGGTTTGATTATAATCTGCTGCTGCGCTCGCACGTGTCGGCTCCAGAGCCCCCAACGTCGCATATCCCACGGCACAGAAAAGGAGCCGCAGGTTGGATCCCGAAGCCAAAAAACGCCCTTTTCTCCATCTCCTGGCCAGCGTCCCCATGAGGACGGCAGGTTCTGGCTGGGGTCGTACGAACCAAAACCCCGGTTTATAGAAGCCCTGAGCGTGCAAGGGGAGGAAATCCGCGGCGCGGTGGCATCATCCCTGCGGTACCGCATCCTCGGGCAGCTTTTCCCCAGTTTCTGGAGCACCAGCCAGCTCCCAGGTTGGATTATTTCCAGCAGCGCTCAGGATAATGCTGGGAATATCTGTGGTTCTCCGGCATTTCGGTCATTTTGCGGGTTCTCGCATCCGGAGCAGCTGACGCTCCTCACACATGGGGACTTTGGGCTAAAGGAAACTGTTGCTTTGTCTTCCAGACATTTTTCTTGCCATTTTTTCTTCATTTGTTACCAGTTCTGGTGGAAAACGGGTGTTTTGGCTGGCTCCTCAGGAAAGGCTGTGTTCGCTCGGCTATCCAGCTGATAGCTAATTAAAGAAATGTAAGTAAATAATGAGTAAAGCAAGATCCACGTTATTAGACAACAATAAAGCTCACAGAGCTCTTTATTCCATTTCACCCTCTCCATACACACACGCCTTTCCTGGCCCAGCCCGGTGCCAGATCTATGTTAAGGCTTTAAATAACAAAACTACATTGTGTCTTGGAGACTAAGGACAAAATAAGTGGATTTTTTCCTCTCCCTTACACATAATGAGAAAATAAAAATAGAAGGGCATTTTCTCAAGCTTCTTGAAGAGTTTTTTTGGTTGTCTGGTTATCTGGTGATATCTGGGTGCGAACACTATGAAACCCCTTTTCTGGTTCTTCATTGCCTTCTTTCATCCTCATGCTTGTCCTACAGCAAGAGAAACAGATCCAAGCAACCAGGATCCACATACTGTGAATGTTCTCTGGTGTGATTCATTTGCAGAATACCGGTAATATATATTTAACTAGTGTTGTACAAACGGAAGATGCATTTTAAAAGAAATTATTTTAAAGATTTATTCCAAAAGGAGTAATGATTTTTTTATAGAAAGTTTTTCTGGAATAAATGGAAAGGTACAGAAAAAAAAACCAACCACAAATAAAAATAATAAAAGACTGTATCCATCTATCAATCCCGTGTCTGAATGTTTTATAAGAATATTTCAACTTTTGTATTTCAGATGTGACATGGACTTATTTTGTGGATGTGTTCATTTTGTTGCTAAGGCTTCTAGTGCAGTTGTATTGTGAACGCTCCAAAGCCAAGATTGGACAATAAACTTTATTGAATGCAGGATAGTTTTGTACATGGGGCAGGGACTGTGTCGTGCCATGTCGTACCCATTGCTGTTTTCCATGCAGTTCCACAACACCTTTCGTTTTTCTCTCCTATTAATAGCGCATTTTTCACCTGGCTCTAGTAACAGACACAGACTTGGTGCCAAAGGAGTTGCCACCTACCTGACCTTTGCAGGGGGTTGAAACACAAGACCTGAGAAACTTGTGCGCAAATAGGAAAATGTTCCTACAGTCCCTTGCGTGGATCCCTGAACAAATATTGCAATAAGCCTATCGGGCAAATAAAGCTCGGGGCTGATGTGCCCTGCCCGTGGTTGCAAAGCAGCTGAAGGGCAGAGCTGGTTTAGGGACAGGGGAGCCCCGTTTCCCACAGCAGCTAAAAACCCCCTTCACTGTTCAGCACAGGAATCCCCTTTACATATTCCTGCTCGCTGGCTCATCGCTGCTGAAGAGAAGCTGCAGACACTCGGGGCTGGGAGACCCAGAGGTGGAGTATGGGGGGACTGGGGCGACGTTTGGGGCCAGACTCGTGGTGTGAAATGAGGTTTAGGGAAGGGGGCGATGCCCTTCGGCCCCCCCGGGCTGCGCCTCCCGGCAGCGCCCAGCCCGCCTGAGTCACGTCCAGGCGCTGGGCAGGTCCCAGTACGGAGCTGTTTGCCAAACCAGTTCCTCCATCCGCCGCTCTCGTTGCTCCAGTCGCTGCCGCCACTGGGACCAGGGGAATGTCACCCTGTCCCACCCACGTCCTCCAGCCGGCGTTTGGATGTTCCCAACGGCCCAAATAGCCATGACATCCCTGCTCCATGTCCCTTACGGGTTCCCCTTCCTCACAAGGATGCTCAAGCGTTGTCACCCATTGCTCCCCAGGTCTCTCTGCATTATCTGCAAAGCAGGGACAATACCTGCTGCCCTCAACAAGATTGTGTGCCATTAAGTTCCAGGGGGCTCATCCTGGTCATTTTGTTGCAGCCCACTGTCCTCTGCTGCAGTTTTGGTGCGGTAAAGGAGGAAGCACATGGATTCCAGCTGAATGGGAGTGGGTGTGGGAATTATCTCGCCTGGATGGTAGGAAAACATGTAGGTGAGCGCTTCCTCCTTTTAGACAAGCATTACAGGATCTGTAATAACTGAGCCAAGATCTCAGGCTGGTGTTTGACCTAGAAGTGGAGCCAAGCTTTCCAAATCACACCGTGTGTTTTGAAACTCTTGACCCCAAAATGCAGGAGGTGAACACCTCTCCCATTTGCTGCTGTTCCCGTTCATGCTGGGTTGCTGAGCACCTTACATGCAGCCTAGAATAACTCAACCCATCATATGGAGAGTTTACCCTGTGTTGTAAGAAGCATCTCGTCTTTTCTCAGTCAGGTTCAGTGATTCAGGGTGGTTATTTTCTTATCTGCTCAAGCTTTCTTGGTGGTGGGTTCTTTGGGCTGAGTTACAGCTGTGGAAAAGCATTGGTGCTCCTGTCTCCAGGTGCCCATGTTGCTGGGATAATGTGTTGGGGTTTCTGAGGGTGTCAGCCCACAATTGGTCTTTGTGGCCTCTTGGCAAAGGGAGATGGGGAAAAATTGACATTATCTCAGCCCCAAGCCCTGGCCACAGCTGCCAACCTGGCCACTGGCTAAAGCCTTGAGGGAGCCTTGTCCCCAGGCAAGTGCTGGCCCAAGCCCACCCATGGGGCCTCGGCTGGTTCCACCCTGAGGAAACCTTCAGAAAACCCATTAGTAGGCTTGAATTTTCCCACTGTGCTGAGGTTGGGCTGAGAGAAGCGATGCCAGCGTCACAACAGCAAACCTGAACAAAATCTGGCTTCTGGGTTGGAGCTCTGCAGAGCAGTCACTGCAAAGCAGGAGCAACCACGTTACAGAAGTCATTGCTCCGCTGGAAAAGGTGAACTGATAGAGTGAAGAAACTCCGCTGTGCCTCTTGCTGCCCCAGGACCGTGCAAGGACACAGGAAGCAAAAGGAAGGTGTTTCTCAGGCGCTTATCGGGTATTTTGGGCAGCGAGGGACGCGCAGCCTGCCGCTGCTGGCTGTAATCATGCCGCGCTGCCGTTCCTTCATTCATTATTTCACTTTGCAGTTTGCAGCAAGCGCAAAAATGTGGGTGTTTAATTCATTGCAAGCACAACATTGATTTCAGCTTGGAAAACAGCCTAAAGTGCCTCCTCACAAAGCTAATCCTGGCATTGCATATACTCATAATCCCGTGGCTTGCATTTTTATGAGCTGCCTCTGAAGATCTGAGTTTCAGTATGCAGAGCCAGAAAGGATCTGTGTGTTCTTCTGCTGACTAACCCACCTACGCTTCGTTTCTTATTTGCAAGCATGATTTGTGTTATCCCTAATAAAATGGCCTGATATTCCTGGAAGCAAGGGTACTGGCATTTAGGCCGTCACTTGACAAAGTGGGGTCAGCTGTTGTAGCTGGGGTAAGGGTTGTACAACCATTTGTAACCTCTGGTGCCTGGATGCTGCCTTTTCAACTAGGAGCGGATGGACCGAGCCTGTGAAGGTGTGGAAAGCATTGCTCAGCCATTTTATAGTTGGGGAAGTCAAGGACCAGAGAGGTGATGCTACCAAGTGATGGTGATGTGGTAATGGAAGCCAGGAGCAGAGTGCAGGTCTCCTGACTCCTGTCCTGGGAATGGGAGAACCAATATCAGGACTGACATCCAGAATATGGTCCAGGGGAACCACGGGTAAAGCCCTGTGAGCCCTTTCTTGGGCTACGGCACCTGGTGTGTGTATGAGAAGGATCTGCTGTTTCATCAAGTAACTCCAACTCCAGGCACGTGGACAAAGAAGGTCAGGAAATTACCTTCCCAGCGGCATTTTGATGGAAAGGCCTTTACTGTCACAATCATTCATCCCTCGTGCTGTTTTAACCCCATTAATGGATGGGGAAGGAGAAGCCGAGATAGCATGCGGTGGTTTGACTGGTCACTGCCTGGCAGGGAGAGCCTGGGGCTGTGTCTCCCAGGCCTGTGCACCAGCCTCCCCTTCCCCTCCATCCTGCCATCCAGGCTATTAAGGAAGATGGTTTATCACGTAATGAGAAAACCTGATTTCCGGTCGTGCTGTTGACTCACTCTATATAAGCAAAGCACTTCATTCCTTTCTGGCCCTCAGTTTGCCCATCAGTAGAACAGAATAACAACATTGCTCCATCCCCACAGGCAGCTGAGCTGTGCCTTTAATTGTTTAATGGTTTCAGGGCAGTGACAGCCACAGCAGTTTTCCATTGGGGCAATCAGAGGTTTTATTGCCCACCTGTTCTATGCTATTGCCCAGAGTCACTTTATTCATTTTGGTGGCGGAAGGAGATGTGATTCTGTTCTCCTTACTCTGGGAAGACTCCAGCAGATGCCCCAAGCAGGGAAGAACAAGGACTTCAATGCAATTTGAATTAGCTAAACATTAAGCTATGTCCAGGTAGAAATTAGCACCTGCAGCCCTGGAGCAGCATTCCTAAAGGTCACAGGATGTGTGAGTACCTGTGTGGGGTCTGCTGGCATGGGAAGGGATGTGGTGTGCAGCCCTGGAGCCAGCCCTCTGTCTGAGCTCCATCGATTCTGCTTTGCCTGGAAAGAGTGTTCTAAAAATTGCTAGTCTTCCCTAGCTAAAGTAGGTGAAATATTTATAAATCCATCCTCTAGAGGAGACCTTTTGCGTAAGCATCAACCACTCCGACTTTAAAACATGCACCCCCCCCGCCGCCCAAACCATCTTGTGCTTCTCAGCCAGAGAAGGGGCAACTTTAATTGCATTTGTCTGGAACGCTTGTACCTATTTAGGGGTACGGGAGACTATAGAGATAGGGGATTTCTGGGCTTCCATCAGGGTGGCTGCAGCCGAGTGTCGTTTGTGCCCTGAGGTGTGGACCACGCAGCGGGGTCGTAGGTGGGGGCTGCCCTACTTTTGGGAAGACCCTGCGGGGATACCGGGGTGGTGATGCTCTCGGGCTCCTTCCGGCCCCCCAGAGGGCTGCGCTGGAGCGGAGTCCGCCCGGGGATGGCGAGGGGGCTCCGCCCCGGCCCCGCTCGGCGCAGCCCCGGCCCCGGGAGGCGGCGGCGGTTCCCGGTCCCGGAGGCGGAGCCAGTGGCCGGCGCGGTGCCGCGGGCTCCGGAGCCACATCCTGCAAAGGCAGGAGCGAGGGCGGCGGCGGGACCGGGACCGAGACAACAGCGAGAGCGGGGCCGGGCGGCGCCGGAGCCGCATCGCCGGGGCCGCCCCCGCTCCGCCGCCCGAGGATGTGGTGGGACGAGCGGGTGTCGGCGCGGTTCCGGAGGAACCTGCAGCCCACCCTCACTTATTGGAGCGTTTTCTTCAGCTTCGGCCTCTGCATCGCGTTCTTGGGGCCCACGCTGCTGGACCTGCGCTGCCAGACCCAGAGCTCCCTCTCCCAGATCACCTGGGTGTTCTTCTCGCAGCAGTTCTGCCTCCTGCTCGGCAGCTGCCTCGGAGGGGTCTTCAAGAGGACGTAAGGCACCCGGCAAACTCATCGCACCTCCCGTGGGGGGGCTGAGCTCCCCGCAGCCCCCCCGCTTTCCTCCCGGACCGGGGGTGGGCAGCACCAGGGGCTTTGCCTCCCTCCCGCATTCTCCCGCTGGGTTTTTTTGATGGGATGCTGTGGTCCACGGGGGAAAACCCGAGTGGAGCGTTTCATGCGTGTCCCGGAGGGTCTGCAGCCCGAGCGGCTGGGAGGGAGGGGGATTCCCGGGAGATGCTCCGGGGGCTGCTGCTCCCCACTTCTGCACGGTTCCGAACCCTTGGAGAGAAGCTGCCGGTTCCCCTGGAGTTCAGGACAGAGGTAGCTTGGGCGTGAAGTTACAGCCTGAACTTCCTGGAGGGTGTTTTCCTTAACCTGCTTGCTTTTCGCAAAAATATTATTGGCAGCCTGTTCTAATAACCTCAGTGTCAGAAATTAAGGTGGTGTCGTGTTCAAATCTGAGATGCGAGCGGTCCTCGTGGTCCTGCTGCCGCGGGGGACGGGGACACGGGCAGTGCCTGAGCTGTGCGGGGTGACCAGGGACAGTGACGTGCCCCATGGGCCAGCGCGAAACCTGGACGCAGGAGGGATTTGCACTGAGCCTTGTGTCCAGGATGTGTTTAAAATAAATAACACACGATGGCTCAACCCCAAAGATTGCCAAACTGGCGTTTGATCTGAGGCTGGATGACAGCTCTGCTGCGAATCAGCTGATTATTTACATTGTCACTAATTCTTCAGGCAGTGATGTAATGTGCCAGCTCCGTGCCTCTGATAGACACGTCATATATATGTTTAACATGTATATGCGAGCATTTTGCAGTAGTCTTTCACTACTTTAAAATGCCTAGTTAAAAATGTTTTCTTGAAACTCTTGTGCATTGTGTTAGCTCATGGAACGGCATTAGAGCACCTGCTAACTTGCCATCGTGGTACACTGACCTGTCCTGGTGCCCCTGTCTGGGGACTGGTGGATTACACAGACCCATTTGGGGTTTGGTGCTAGGAGACTCCCAAACTTTCAGCTCTGCAGCCACATCTTGGGGGCAAAAGAGCATTTGTTGCTCACTGTGGTTATGAGCCAGGATGTGATCGCAGCCTCTGGGAGCAACAGGGCTCCTGCAAAGTGCCTGTGAGCCCCAGTGCGGAGCGGCAGCCCTGCCAGGCAGGAGGGAGGGCACGTTTTGGGTAGTTGTAGCTTCTGAGTCTTGGGGAGGGTTAATCAGAGCAGTGCGACGTACGAACGTGTGGGTTTGGATAAGAATATCAACTGTTCAGGCTCTGAGAGCTCCTGTGCTATCCCCTCTTCAGGGACAGACAGATCGAGCTGTCCTGCAAAGGATTTCTACTTCTGGGCCATGCTGTGGGATCATAAATCAAATGATGCTGGTCCTAGTGCTGGGCAGGGAGGAGCACTGAATGGGTCATCTGCTCCAGTTAGAGATGGAAAGCTGCTGGTAGAGGATCCCAAAGCATCGCCTGCCTGAACGCCAGCTGAGCCAAGGTCTGGCTGCAAGCTGGGCTTAGTTCATAATGCCTGAGGAACACAGTATTTGTTGCTTGCTTTCTGTTAAAATATGTGTTGTTCTGAGCTGTGTGCTCTGAATGATGGACTCGCGAGGGAAAGCTGTGTTGTTACTGGATTCTGCGGCAGAAGTGGGTGGCAGGACCTAAATAATGGTTTGGTTCCTCTCACCAGAGAAGCTGCTGAGCGCTGGGTTGTAGGCTCAGCTCTCTGGGCCCAGCTGGAGTCCTGGAGCGCGGAGACAACAGAGCATAATGTGGCATTCGTCTCTTCTGTAACTCAACGCAAGCCTGGACCACAGGAACCAGCTCCAGAATTCCCTGTCTGGCGAGATTCCAAGGAAGAAGAAAGTTTGCTGTTGCAAGTTTCCCTGAGTGATGTAGAAATGCGATTATTGCCTGTGGGGTTCTGCCCTGGAGACCTGGGTTGGCTGCATGGTCCCTTCCCCGGCTTGTCGGGAGGCGCAAAGGGATGAGCAGATCCCCACGAAGCTGGAAGGCGCATTGGTTAGATTCCCGACAGGCTGCTGCTCCGCTTGGGCTTTGCTGGGTTGTAACGTCGAGCTCTGCTGCAGAATGCGGGTTTTTCCCAGGTATTTGCAGGAGTGGGGTTGGGGTTTAGGAGGTGTGCGTGCCCCGGTTCAAACCCTGGTGCTGCCGGGGTGTTGGTGGAGGTTCCTGGAGCAGTGACAGACCTGGAGCAGCTGCTGCCCTTGGCTTGGGGACCTTTGCAAGAAGCACAATGAAAACTCTCGTTTCCTGATATCACCTGGACTAGATTCTCAGAAGTACCTGCTGTGTTGTGAGAGTGGAAATTCGGCCAGCAGTGATGGGGTGGGAGTGCTGAGACGGCTCAAAACCCGGCCTAGACCCTGCCCAGGCCCAGAACCGCACGTGGGATCCACCTCGAGCTCCCGCAAACTCCAGGGCCGAGCGCTGTGCACCTGCACCCCCACCTCTTGCCTCCCTCACCTTCCCCTTTTCCTTTCCCATTTGGTTGGATTTTAAGTTCACATTGTGAAGTTAAATTCACGCTCCCTTTGCGCGGCTCCGCTACACGCGTTTGTGACAGAAGCACCGGATTAACTGAGCGCCCGTGACCCAGTTTGCTTTTTGCACCAGTGATGCTCCCCAAGCCTGGCTGGTGGTTTGTGCTGGAGACAGGGGCACCTGGGGCAGATGTGGGATAATCCACACCACCCTCTTCCTCCTTTAGGGCTTGGGGTTTTTTAATTACCAGTTTTTCAAGTCTGAATTAGCCTGATTATCATTATTCTTCTGGATGTGAGGGCCTTAAAAAATGCTCCCTGGGGTGGGGAAAATCATAGACGAAGTTGAGGAGTGTTTGCCCAACAGAACAGCGAGGTGGGGGTTTGTATACGCTGTGTGGGAAGGAGAGGGGAAGTTTTGCTGGCTGACCACGGGATTGTATTAACCACCCTGATCCTAGAGAGGAGAAACCGGCAATTTCTTCATCCCCCTTAATACTGGGGGCAGCAGGGGCTGGGGGCTGCTGGTGTTTGCAGGGGCCTTGCAATTGTTTTATTAACACCTTCTGGCTGCAGGCAGGAGTTTTTGCTCGTTGGGGAGAAACAAGGTGATCTTTTTAAGGCTTTTTACGGACATAACATCACCTGCCATTAATGTTTAACTCTAGTAATGAAGGTGCTCCCCAGCCAAGCGCGGTGCTGTGGTTGTTTTGCGAAGGCTGCAGAAGAGCAGAGGCGTTTCTGGGCTGGCTCGGTGCGTGATTCCCCGTCGCTCCCCACCTCGGGCTCGCCTGCCGTACCCTAGAGAGTGCAGCTTCGTCTCTCCAGGCTCCAAGCTGCTCCTCTCTCATTTGCTGGTTGTTTTTCCTGCCGTGACTGTGCACATCTTGCTCAGCTCCCTCCCTCCCCCAGAAAATCCCATGCTGGCTCCCTGTTGTGCTGTCAGAGGAAGATCAGTAGTTACGGCTTTGCCAAACCTCGGCTCCTCCGCCGTGGTTTGGCCGATGGGCGAGCGAGGCTGTGCCGGGAGGTGGGAGCACACCGAGGTGCTGGCACAGCCAGGTTCGTGCTGCCGGGCAGCAAAATAAAGAGGAGAGGTGCCCTTGGCCTGTTTTTCTGCCCGGTGCTGTTGGAGCGCGGTGTAAGCAAGGAGCAGGATGTGGTTTGCAGATGAATGATGGCCACGCAGAACCGCGGTGACATGCCCGTTCTGGACGAGCGGGCAGGGCGGGGGGGCTGGCAGCGTAGGTGCCTTCTCAAAGCCCTCTCCTCCCTCTCTGGAAAAGCGTGAAGCTGATGCCAAGTGAGCCGTGGGTGTTTTTTGCTTGCCTGTCCATACTGGGGACACACCTGTGCATTGCCAGCCTTTGCTGTGGCCAGACGGCTGTACCCCACATCGCCCAGCAGCAGACCCCCAATTCCTGATTAGCAACTCGTAGCAGGGTGCTGGGCATTGCAAAGAGTTCCTACCAGGGTTTTGGACAGGCTGGTGCTGCGTGCTCTACGCTGTGACTTTATAGTCCCATCTTTCTGCAAGTTTCAGCGTTTCGCTGTCTGATCCCTGTTTCCTTCCTTCCTTCCTTCCTGCCTTTGCGCTTGGCAGCTCCGGAGCAGCGCGGTGCCAGCCCGGGCGCTGTTCTCCAGCGAGCTGGCTACCGCCCGGCTCACAGCGAGAGCCGCCTGTGCCGCTGCCAGGCTCGAGATGCGATGCATCAGCTTTATCTCCACCACACGCATCCCTCGGGCTTCTCCCATGGACCACGTGGGCTGGAAAGCGGCTGCTTGCACTGGGAACAGCAGCGGCGCCACAGGATCCCAGAATGTCAGGGATTGGAAGGGACCTGGAAAGCTCTTCCAGTGCAATCCCCCCATGGAGCAGGAACACCCAGATGAGGTTACACAGGAAGGTGTCCAGGCGGGTTGGAATGTCTGCAGAGAAGGAGACTCCACAACCCCCCTGGGCAGCCTGGGCCAGGCTCTGCCACCCTCACCGGGAACAAGTTGCTTCTCATATTTAAGTGGAACCTCCTGTGTTCCAGTTTGCACCCATTGTCCCTTGTCCTGTCACTGGTTGTCACCGAGAAGAGCCTGGCTCCATCCTCCTGACACTCCCCCTTTCCATATTGATCCCCATGAATGAGTCCCCCCTCAGTGTCCTCTTGTCCAGCTCCAGAGCCCCAGCTCCCTCAGCCTTTCCTCACACGGGAGATGCTCCACTCTCTCCAGCATCTTGGTTGCCACATCCCATCTCAGCGTGGTGTGGAAAGGGGTGATGCCACCAGAGCAGCGACAGCACAGGGCATGGAGAGGGAGCCGCAGTGGCTCCCTGGTGTTCCTGTGCGGCAGGTCTGGGATGATGTGGATGCCAGCAGTTCTCTCCCTGCCACGACCTGGGATTGCACAGCAGCTCTTGTCCCTGCTCAGCCTGCCAATGCAGTACAGCCCACCCTCAGAAAAGCCCTGGCGCTGCTCAAAAGTCATGATGCATGTACCCCTATCCCTTTTCATCCCCACATGTACCCAGTTAACAAGGGAAGGTTCTCAGGCCTTATTCTGCCTTGAAATGTGCAGAACATGGGTTTGATGGGATGGTTACTCTTCTACACGAAAGCCGGATGGAAGATCTGCCTAGGTCTGGCTACAGCTGTGACGTGGAGACCTGGGGGTGCAGCACGTCCCTTGTCAGAAGAGCATGTGCTGGAGTTGCATTAGTTGGCCCTACAGCGTGTGGGTGCATCTCCGGCTAACACCCACACCGCCGACTGCCCCAGGGCTGAACACAGGAGGCAGGGCTGTGGTGTGGGTGCTCCTCGTGGTGGTAATTCTGTCCTGTCTTCCCTTTTTGCCTGTCTCAGGTTGGCTCAGTCCTTGTTTGCGCTCTTCGCCTCGTCGCTGGCCATTTCCGTGGTCTTCGCCATCATCCCCCTGTGCCACAATGTGGTGGTCCTGGCTGTGGTCATGGCTGTGGCAGGACTGGCCATGGGTTGCATCGACACCATCTCCAACATGCAGCTGGTGAAGATCTACCAGAAGGACTCAGCTATATTCCTGCAGGTGAGCGTGGAGCCCGCGTCTCCCCCTGGCTGTGCTTCATCCCTTGAGGAGGAGGAGTGAGGGGCTTGGCCAGTCTCCCTGCAGAGAAGAGCAGCAAACCCCCCTTCTCTACTTGCGTTTCACCTCTTGCAGGCCCTTCATTTCTTCGTGGGCTTTGGAGCGCTGCTCAGCCCGCTGATCGCTGACCCCTTCCTCTCAGACACCAACTGCATCCTCTCCAACTCCACGGCCAATGCCTCCAGCAACCTCCCGCACATCCGCAAGTCCCTGGTCCCGCACCACCCGGGCAACCTGTCCCATTACGACCTGCCGATGAAAGGCATGGTGGTCACCCGCGTCTCCTACGCCTTCTGGATCATGGCCCTCATCAACGTAAGTGCTGCAACTGGAATGGCCCCAGCTGTTGTTGGGGACGTCTCTGCTTCTCGGCTTTGCAAACTGTTGTGTTTGGTGGTGTTGGGTGTTTCCAGTGATGGAAGGAGGCGTGAGGATCAGCAAGGGTTCCTTTTTTACCAAACGGCCGGTTCCAGCAGGCACTGGGGATAGGAGGGCAGGACTCTAAAGCTGAACCAGAGGTGACCGCGCCATCAGATGTGATGGGGTCAAGGTACCATCCCCTGGGATTTGTCTGATCTCCCTGGATGCGGGTTGTGCCTCCAGCATCCCCTTGTCAGGGGCTCAGAGCCACAGGGCCGAGCTGGGTGACATGGGGACGGCTCAGCACGAGGGTGATCTGCAGCATCTTTGATGGGAAACTGCCCGTTGATGAACTGAGTTACTGGGACTGAAAGCTTGACTGGGGGGGGTCTCTGCCTATTTGTTTTCTTTCCCTGGTGCTTGGCAGCAGGTGTAAAAGCTCCATGACCCTTCCTTTGTGAGAGAGATGGGATTTTGTGCCCGTCCTCTCTCACCACGCTGCCCAGTCCCAAAGCTGATGTCCAGCAAGCTGCCTTTGCCTGCAGGCGTGGGCTCTCTTTGAAATCCAGCCCTGTTCCTCACCCCCGAGTTAATACCCAAACCCCAGAATGGTTAAATCCATCCGGCTCACTGACAGGGGGAGGAGAACAGGCAACTAAAACAGCTGGGCCGGTGCTATAATGAGTTTTTTTGCAGTAGTACTAAAAAAAGATGCTCTCTGCATTGGAGAAGCTGGCTTTAATTACCTCTGACTCTGTGTACACCATGGGAAATCTGCTTTTAATTACACCCCAACGTTATCTATTTTGCCAGTCAAACCTGAGCAAACGGATTTAACTTTGAAGGCAGCGTTTAATATCTGCTTTGAACATGACAACGCGTCCGCTATCTGGAGAGTGGATGGGAGGGTTCTGTGGATATTTTGGGAGCTGGATGGGACCCCAGGTTGAGTCCAGCTTAGCAGAACATAAGCTGGGCTTGTGCATCGCTCCACGCTCAAGTGCCGGTGGTTTGCACGTTGTGCACGTGTGGAGTTGGTTCACAACAGGGAGTCCCGGGGTGCTGGGAGACGGATGGTTTTTGGGATGAGGGTTGGGTGACAAACATCCAAGGAGCGGGAGTTGGACATACACAGCTCTTCAGTGCATCCCCTTGCCAAAGCCGAGCTGTTATTGTCTTTCCCGACGCCTCGCTGAGGGAACGACACAATTCCTTATTTAAAACTCGATAACCCAACCCACTGGTTGGAGACGCTGAGAGCAGCTCCGCTCCCAAACTGCTGACCCCTTCTTTAAGTTGTAAACGTCAGCGGAAGAGGATGGTAGTTGGTATTTAAAACCCCAAGGAAGTGGGTGAAATGAGTAAGCTATAGAAATGGAAACCAGGACCGGCAATGTCATTGTAAAATGGTCAAAACCACATTTCCATCCCAGTTTTCACAGGGCTGTGTGTTTTCTGACAAGGCACAAGCCAAAATGATTCATTTCAATGTCTTGCTTTGTTTAAAGTAGAAATATCTCAGTTTGACTTTGGCATAAACACAATGTGTAAAGTCGACAGAATAAGTTGTTTGGATGTTATCGAAGCAAAATGTTTTTGCTTTAGTAAAATCAAGTGGCTCGACATTTATCAAAACGAAGTGCTTGGATGACTCCCGGCCAAAATTTTTCATTCTAAGACGAAATTCTGGCTTTTCATCCAAAAAAACCCCTATGTTTTAAAATTGAGTTTCCCACAGAACGGAAATTTAATCATCCAGCCCGTTCCAAGGGGCTGGAGATCAGGAAAATGCTCCTCGGCGAGGGATGTGTTTGTCCGGAAGGTGGTTTCCCGGGGGAAGCGTGGGACGCTCCGTTGTGCTTCGGTTGCTTAAAAGTGGCCTGGACACAATAGTGGAGAACGGTCCCATGCTCCTGGGGGGAGAGACTGAAATAGAAACCGAAGATGCCTGGATTATACCCACATTTAACTGCGTGATGTAGCAACTCGTTGAGTTGATAATAACAGTTAAAAGCTGCCAAGGGGAGGGGAATATCCCTGGCTATTCAAGCGGAGCTGGAGCATCACATCCAGGCTCTTGTTGCCAACTTTACCCTTCATCCCATACAGGCTCCCGGTGGGATGCTTGTCCCCCCTCCTCCTTGAAATAAGGAATAACCTGCTGAAAAAGGCAAAGCAGAATTGCCCTGGGAAGACAACCTGTGCAGGACACAAGGAACCTGCTTTCTTTTGAGCTCGATCCTTTGCTTTTCCCCACTTTCTTGAGCTGGTTTTAGCAACAAGGATCTGGGGAACAGGGATGTGCATGCAAACACATGCATATGGACCGGGAATTGGGGGAGTGCAAAGCTGGGGCCCTTTTCTGCACAGGCACCAAGTTCTTAAGGTTAGAAGTGCCCAGAGGCTCTATCTTTAAGGGCAGTCCCTCTGCATGTTTTTATTTGTTTTGGGGTGTTTTTTTTGCAAACTCTGCAATTCAGAAGAATAAAATCTGGTCCTGACCTCCGGAAGGATTAGAACTATCAAGCAAATGCATTTTTCTTCCATGGGACCGAACTAACTGTTCCTATTCCCATTGTTCCCAGAACAATGAAGTCCTCATAAATGAATTCAGGCAAGAGAGGCAGGGTGGGGAACTCTCCATACATTTAAATCATGCCACGAGCCGACAAAAGGCAGGAAATTTAGAGCTAGAGCTCCCGCTTGCTCACAGACATGTCAAAAACAAGCGCTTGGCGGCTGGAGAGTGAGTCGGCACTTAGGATTTCCTGGCTTTCTCCCCCAGTTTGTTGCAGAATAAACAGCGCTTGGTTGTGGTGGGAGGAGAAGGGAGGGCTGGCGAGGGGCAGACCCAGTTTCATTTGCTTCTCTCTGTGTGTTTTTTGGGGTTTTTCTAAAAAAAAAGGGAGGACACGGGGGACACGATGCTGTGGTTCCTGCGCGATGGAGCCAATGGGCTGGTACAAGCTCGTGGTCCCCGGGGGTGTTTGCACCAGGGATAAAGGCCCGAGAGATGGTGCTGGTGGGTCTGTTCTGCGCTGGGAGCATCCCTGGGTGTTTTGGGGGTATCTGAGATGCTCTTCAGCCCCAGGTGCCACCGAGGGGCTGTTTGAAGCCGTGGCTGTGGTGGTGCTGTTGTTGTTGGGAACCACCAGCTCCTCTCTCCCGAGATGCTGAGGGACCTCTGCTAATGACCAGGGGTGGGCACAAAGTTTCTTGGAGCAGCTTGTTCTTCCCTCACCTGAAAACTGTTCCGCTCTCCACAGGCAAAAGCTGCTTTTTATAATTATAATTCTTCAGGTAGAAGTGACAAAATGCTTGAAACCAGAAGATTTGGGGTTTGGAGGGCTAGCACGGTGCTTCATTAGATTTGTATTTATTAATAGGTGCTTTCTGTTCCAGCGTCTCTGGTCTGAATGGTCCCCAGCCCACAGGGACTGTGCTCTACATGAGGAATCTTTGCTCTCAACTCAGATATCTCTTCCCTTTCCCTTTCCCTTTCCCTTTCCCTTTCCCTTTCCCTTTCCCTTTCCCTTTCCCTTTCCCTTTCCCTTTCCCTTTCCCTTTCCCTTTCCCTTTCCCCTTTCCCTTTCCCCTTCCCTTTCCCTTTCCCTTTCCCTTTCCCTTTCCCTTTCCCCTTTCCCTTTCCCCTTTCCCTTTTCCCTTTCCCTTTCCCTTTCCCTTTCCCTTTCCCTTTCCATTCTATATTCTATATTCTATTCTATCCCTATTCCTATCCTATCCCTATTCCTATCCTATCCCTATTCCTATTCCTCTCTACTCTATCCAAATTTCTCCTCCCTCCCAGCTCTCCTAACAAACCTCCATCACAGACACCGCATCTGGGAAACCGGGCCGTACTTTGTGCGAGGCTCGTGTCGCCTTCACCTGCCCCTTCTCCCTCTTCCTCCCGCAGCTGCCGGTGCCCATCGCGGTGTTTTTCCTGCTCTACAAGGAGCGGATGGTGCCGTGTTTCAGCAGCAGCAGCCACCCGCTGCTGTCGGCCGACGAGCTGGCGATGGAGACGCGGCCCCCGGAGAAGGACGATCTCTCCACCAGCACCCAGAGACCCCCGGCAGCAGGAGGTGAGCGGGAGGCACCTCCATCTGGTGGGTTTGGAGGGATGGGGAGCGAACAAGCGGAGAAAATGCCGCATTTCTGAGCATGTCCATTGAGTCCAACCAGTTAGATCCATTGGTATTGCCCTGTCTTCCAAAACGTACACGTGGGTGTGATCCAGGAGTACCCAGACAACCCAAAAAGCCAATTTGTTGCCCTCAAATTAGGTGGCACCCCAGGCTGTTTTACTCAGAGCTGTCCTAAAACTAAACCTGGGCTCCCAAGTCGTCTAAGCCCACATGAAAGTTGTGCCGCAGTGTTTCCTCCTGGTTTTGGGTCAGGTTTTGCGCTGGCTCCAGTTTAAAAGTGCCGCAGAACGCTGCTTTTTATAAATCTGAAAGGAATCGGGACAGCACCCTTGTTTGAGGGGAAAAGTTAAACTCCAATAGTTTGCTCTTGAACTCGTGACTACACCCTGTTTTGGGGACAATAATAGCATTGTTCTTTGCTACCCAAGAGAAATGTATTGCAGTAAATTCTTCAGTTAAACAGTGAATCTTGGAAGTAATAATCTAAGGTTGTCAGAGTGTTATTTCAGAAGAGGTGGATTTACCTGAACAATAAAAGGAAACCTTAGGGAATATTGAAGGCAGTTCGAGATGTAGTGAGTTGCTGCGGGGAAGGATCACGGGTGTCCCTAAGGGAGCGGGTTCTCCAGTGCCTGATAAGGTTGTGCTCATCCGATAGCATTTCCCGTAGCTGAGATGCTGATGGTTTCTTTCCCCAACCCAGCTGCCCATTTTCCTACCAGCCCACTGGAGCCTCATGTTCTTCAGATCTCCATCTTCCTCTTAGATGCAGCTGAGATTAATCCCTGACAGCCGCGTCCGTGCTGGCAAAATCCCTCCTTCCCCAGAGACGTTGAGACAATTTCATCTTTGCCGTGCGGGAATGACTGTCTGACCCGCACAGGACTGCAGGTGCTGTCACTTTCCCCCCAGAACGGGGTGATAAAAACCCGAGGACAGGAATTCTCGCTGTCCTGCCCCCCAGCTTCGGCACGTTGTGGTTCCCAGCAACACTAGTTGTGCGTTTATCACTCTCTTTCCCAAAGTCAGCTTGTTTGGTGTAATGTGACGTGAGCTTCCCTGGGCAGGACTCCGCTGTGTGGTGGTACCAAGGGCTCCGAGCACGATGCTCCGCTCCGATGGGTTTGTTTCTATTGACTGCGAGAGTGGCCCAGCAAGGTGTTGCTCCTAAATGGGAAGAGCAGCACAAGCAGCTCCAGTAAGAGAAGCAGCGAGTATCCCAGAGAGCCAGGATCCCAATGTGTGCACAGCAGCCCATACAAATATCCATCTTCCTTCTGGAAGCGCGTGGGTTGGTAAAGAAAGAGGTGGTGCCAGCAGAGTGCTCCGCGTTGCTCGCGGTCCTCTATGAATCTGTCTTGCAGCTGAGCGCAAAACAAATCCCCGTCACGGGCTGGCAACCGCCCAGCCCCATGGGGATGTTCCAGCTAAGTTTGCTTTGCATTGTTTTTCACCAGGTCATGATGACTTATTTAGCTGCTGCCAAAGCAAAAACTTCAGAGGCGCTTCTTACACCTACTTCGCAGTCCACGTCACTGGGGCTCTTGTTCTCTTCATGACTGATGGGATTGTGGTGAGTCCAGCTGCTAGACGGATCTTGTCTGGGCAAAGCTGCGTGGCTTGCTTTCTTCCAAATCACTTGTGACAGCCCAAACCCAGCACGTGTCCTCTGCGGGGTCTGCCGGTGCAGCGGGCTGGTTCCCGAGCTTCTCATTCAAAGCTAATGGCGATCAGGATGATACATGTCCCGCTTCTCAGGAGGGTTTTGTGGCTTCTCCCAGGCTCCGTGTTGTTGCAGTTAGATTGCTACTAACCCCCCCAGCTCCAAGCTGGAGCTGCGATGTTGTCTACTCATACAAAGCACAGGTCTCTTCTCACTTGAGCCAAGAACAGCTTTGTTGTATTTCACAAGAAATGGTGGCTTGGTTTGATGGGTCTCCTGAGCCCACCAAATCCAAGCCAAGGGCACGCGGGGATGGCGCGGTCCCTTGTCACCCTGGCTGGCGCTGTCACGCAGGGTTGACCATGTGTAGCACTTCTGTCCGGGTGAGGAAGTCTCGCTCTTGGCTGGCGAGTTGCTGTTCTTTGTCTTTCAACAGTTTTGTCTCAGTCCCCTCATAGTAAGATTCTTCTGGGTCTTAGCAAGGTGATAAATAGGGTCCTGAGAGACGAGCGGGGTTACACACAGCAGCTGTAGGTACGGGAATGTTCCAGGGCCTCCATCTTCAAGGATGATCGACTCCGGGTCCTTAAGGTGTTATGTTTTAGGAGTATGCAATTTGAAAACAGTCCCTAGGGAAGAGAGCATCTCTACAGATCAGAGCTTAGCCTGCATTTTACCCAGTAGCGCTGTTAAGTCTTGCCCTTGTAGGAGAGATTAAATCCTGTGTTCCGCTCCTGTCTCCAGCTGCAAACCCTGGGGAACGAGGCTCACTGAGGTTTGGTAGCAAATCCATAGGTGGGCTCTCCAGCACCATCACAGCATTGTGAATAACCCAGGGACAGGCTGTATTCGCAAAGCCTGCGCGTCACCCTGTGGATGTGACGGGCTGTTTTGTTTCCCCCACAGGGAGAGTACTCGGGCTTCATTTACAGCTACGCGGTGGAGGAGCCTCTCTCCGTAGTCCATAAGGTGGCCGGTTACCTGCCCAGCCTCTTCTGGGGGTTCATCACGCTGGGCAGGCTCATCTCCATCCCCGTGTCCTACCGCATGAAGCCAGCGACCATGGTCTTCATCAACGTGGTGAGGCTGCTTTGCTGTACTCTGGTTTTCCTCCGCTCGCCTCCGAGGTTCGGTGTCCGTGTGGAGCTGCGGCTGCTCTCGCGCCGTACCCAGAGCAGATTCGCAGCTCGGCATCCGGAGCTGTATTTGCCTTCTCCTCTATGGCTGGGTCTGTGTTTGCGGCGCAAGAGGTTGTTAAGACTCACAACTCGATTGCGCCGCTTTTCTGAGCTCAATTAATCCAGCGTTAGGTTGGTGAAAGCACCTGGCAAAGCTTTTGCCAGCTTTATTCCCTTTGTCTTCTCTGGCGTCTATACAGGGAAATAAATGCCCATGTTAGCCATGGGAAAGGGAAGGCAGACAGGCCAGTAAGTTATCTATTTAGGCTGTAGAAGATGTCAAAGAAACCAACGTGATGTGAAGTTAAATGAATAAAACACATTCACTTGAAGAAAGGGGAAGGAATCCTTTAGGGTATGTAGGAAAGACGTGTGATGATGTGGCAAGCGGGGAGTTGTTCCTATTAAGAAACATAGAGGAAGATCCAGCAGCTCCTGGGGTCATTTCAGCATTATAGAGCAGTGCAGTTCGATTTCTTTAGGATCCCCATTGCCCTGGTGGACATACCCACCAGCAGGGCCGAACAATTCGAAAAGCCAAGTGGCTGGGTATGGCAGAGCTCCCTCTGCTGACTTGCCCCACTAGCGCATCTTGGGTGGTTTTGCTGTTACTCTTGCACACAAGAAACCAGAGGTGGGGGCAAGTTTATTTCCATTGAGTTGGCTCTTTGGCTTTACCCCTGTGGCTGTTTCTGAGCAGTTATTGAGAGTGAGTTAATTCTTTAACGTGTGGAATAAGACTTATTAGTGATTATGTGAATATCATGGAAATACTGTTGCATTTAAATGCTATTAAAAATATTATTGTATTTAAAGCTGCAGAGAAAAGGTATTTTTCAAGATATAATCTTAAGTCTCTACCTAATGAAGTTGAGATTTAAGTATCAAGACAGGTTGTAAAGTCCTGTTATTAAAAAAAATACAAAATCCTTTACTGTAAATGCAGATGGATTTTATTTGGCTAGTTATTTCAGGTTTTCAGAGATTGTGATCTTTTTCTTCAGTATAGTTTATTTTATTTTCCAGCCTGTTTTCTATTTAAAAAAAGAAGAAAATAAAACCTAGTGCCTCTTGCCACACAGCATTTCCCTTCCCGCTGACTCTGTGTGTATTGTCCACAGGTTGGAGTCCTGATAACCTTCCTCCTGCTCTTGATTTTCTCCTACAGCGTCGTCTTCTTGTTTGTGGGGACAGCGTCTCTGGGGCTGTTCCTCAGCAGCACGTTCCCCAGCATGCTGGCCTACACCGAGGACATCCTGCAGTACCGAGGTGAGCGGGGATTCGGGCACAACGGGCACAATGGGGACCACAGAACCCCAGAATGTCAGGGGTTGGAAGGGCCCTGGAAATCTCATCCAGTGCAATCCCCCCATGGAGCAGGAACACCCAGATGAGGTTACACAGGAAGGTGTCCAGGCGGGTTGGAATGTCTGCAGAGAAGGAGACTCCACAACCCCCCTGGGCAGCCTGGGCCAGGCTCTGCCACCCTCACCGGGAACAAGTTTCTTCTCAAATTTAAGTGGAACCTCCTGTGTTCCAGTTTGAACCCATTACCCCTTGTCCTATCACTGGTTGTCACCAGAAGAGCCTGGCTCCATCCTCCTGACACTCCCCCTTTCCATATGGATCCCCATGAATGAGTCCCCCCTCAGTGTCCTCTTGTCCAGCTCCAGAGCCCCAGCTCCCTCAGCCTTTCCTCACACGGGAGATGCTCCACTCCCTCCAGCATCTTGGTGGCTGCGCTGGACTCTCTGCAGCAGTTCCCTGTCCTGCTGGAACTGAGGGGCCACAACTGGACACAAGATTCCAGGTGTGGTCTCCCCAGGGCAGAGCAGAGGGGCAGGAGAACCTCTCTGACCTACTGACCACCCCCTTCTAACCCACCCCAGGTCCCATTGGCTTCCTGGCCACAAGGGCCCAGTGCTGGCTCATGGTCACCCTGCTGTCCCCAGGACCCCCAGGTCCCTTTCCCCTACGCTGCTCTCTAATAGGTCATTCCCCAACTTATACTGGAACCTGGGATGCTCAAATCAAAACCATCGCACCCAGCAACTCCTTCCCTCCTTGGGGATGCCCAGGAAGGAAGATCCACTTTTGAAGGCGATGTTGATTTGAGCTTGTGGTCAAAAAAACCCAGACTGTGTAAATCTCTGCTTAATTGTACTACTAACTTCTCCAGGCAGGGATCCAGGCTGGTTCTTGGTTTCCTGCAGCTTTAGGGCTCTCAGGGATGGGCACGAATGTCTGATTCAGAGGTTTAGGGGGAGCTGGTTTTGAAAACATCATCCAGATTATCAGTGAAGTGTAAATCCTAGAGTTGGGCCAGCTCTTCCAGGACATCTCTGCCAATCCCCATCTCTGGGGCAGCAACACAGGATGAAAACCTTTCCAGCAAGAAGCAACATCAGCTCTGCCAACAGAGACAAGTGACAGAACAGGGGATGGTTTTGGCTTAAACTTTTACCTTCCCGCACTGCTGTAGGTTAGAAGAGGCATTCACAGCACTAGATGGGAACACACATTAAATACTTTTTAAATCTTGTCTGGAAAGAGGGGTGAAAGAGCAGTTTAAAGCAGCGGCAGGCTGGTTCCGCTGGTCCCGCCGCCCTCACTCGCACCGTTGATTTGCAGGTTGTGCCACAACCGTGTTGGTGACGGGCGCTGGGATCGGAGAGATGGTCCTGCAGTTACTGGTGGGATCGGTAAGTGTGGGCAAGGCATTAATTACCCTCGAGCTATCAAATAATAAAGCTCTTACTGAATGCCGATGAGCTATTTGAGCGCTATGGTGACATGTCTGGTCTCTCTCATTTGTTTTCTTTCCTCCAATTGCAGATTATCCATGATCAGGGCAGCTACAGTTTCCTGGTCTGCGGGATGATCTTTGGAGGCTTGGCCTTTACCTTCTACGCTTTCCTCTTGTTTTTCCACAGGATGTACCCCAAGCCCTCATCAGGTAAGAAAGCACCAGCCCCACTTTATA
The DNA here is from genome assembly GCF_964273445.1 of Streptopelia decaocto. Classification (NCBI taxonomy): domain Eukaryota; kingdom Metazoa; phylum Chordata; class Aves; order Columbiformes; family Columbidae; genus Streptopelia; species Streptopelia decaocto. The sequence goes on along the minus strand of NC_138674.1, from coordinate 4,384,434 downwards.
ATGAGAGGAAAAGGGGCATGTGCATCAATACAGAACCAGGGAGCAGCACTGCAGCAAAATGCAAGGAAATGTTTATTCTAGTGCTGCTTCCTGCCCCCTTTTTCCTGCTGCGACTTGCCCACAGAAGCCTTGGCAGCCACGGCTCGGGTTTGCTTGCTTTCCTGTTGGAGAAGCAAGGGGAAAATAGAGGGAATGGTGTGTGGAATCAGAGAGGAACGATCCCAGCACTTGGCAGGGTAGCGGTGAGAGCACGACCGTGCTACCACGAGTAAGTGCTACCACGAGTAAGTGCTCCCAGCACAGCCTGGATGAGCTTTTCTACGCTGTTTTCTGGCTGAAAATCCAGGGAACAAGTGGCTTTGCCATCCAGAGGCAGCTGTAGCCTCGCTGGTGAAAGGTTTCTTTTCCGTATCCCCTCGGTCTGCACATGCTCTTTGTTTTTATTGAGAACCCTTTGTAAAAGGAGCGCTGTGTAACAGGCAAGAAACTTGGCCAGGTTGCTGGAAACGGAGGCCGATCTTCCCTGAGCAGTGAAGAAACAAGGAGTGTGGTGGGGATGGAATAACACTCGTGTTTGGGAGAGCTCGTGCACATCCCCTAAAGCTCAGAACCTCCAGCTGAGTTACCTGTGCAGGGAAGTGCCTTTTCCTCAGGTTTCCCACAGCAGACACTTGGGCATGGAATCCAGAAATTGTCCTAAAATCCATGATTTATTTGCTAGTTACAGTGTAGAGCAGCTTGAGTTGCTGCTTCCTAAAGAGGGACCCTCAGCGGGGAAGAAAACCAACCTTGGCCAATTCTACCCCCACAATCCCAGTCTGGGGTCTCCCCGTTCTTCACTGGGTCTGTCAATTTAAGTTCTGACCTTCAATTGCCATTTTGCACCTGGAGAAAATAAGTTCTTGGCAACAGCCGAAATATTGTGCTGTAAAACCTGCTCTGTTCCTTTACTTATCTCCAGGTTCCTTATCTTGCAGCCCTAAGGTATTTGTTTTATTTAATGAAGCAGAAAGTTCCAAGGTTCACAGCCTGCAGGAGTTACGCTAAGTGAATTCTATATAAGCAGTTTTCAAGCAAGTTCTATATGTGCTCGATAATTCCATAAGCTGGGGCAGTTTATTTCCTACCATATCATGGATTTTGCAGATCTGGATGACGCTTCACCCGACAAACCAGCAGTAACAGACGACACTGGACAGTATCAGCGCTAAAGAAGCGGCCGAGCCCTGGACAAGCAATAAACCAACACACAATTCAGCGTTACTGTTAAGGATGATTTCACATTTAATGACTGAATCACGCAACTTTTCTGCAATCAAAAGCACAGTTGATTGGGTAAGTGAGAATCAAGAAGACATCCTAAAACTCTGCCTCAAGCTGAGCACAACTTTGACCAAAAAGAGACTGTAAGACTCGGACTGAGCGTGTCTGAAAGGCTCCGGTCCATGGCAGGGGTGCTGGGTGAACAGTTATTCCTGCAAATGAACTTTCTTACTAATTCAGGACGCAGGGTGGGAAGGAAGAGCTGCTCTATGTGATGCTGAACATCTCCCCCCTCAGCCATTGAACTCAACAGATTTTTCTTTTGGCCCGTAAAGTACAGAAGCCCCTACGATTTACGGCACAATCCTGGATTTGAATCAGTTTGGGTGCATCAAGATGTCTCAATTGTCCAATTCCAAAGGGGAAAAATTCCACAAGGGGAAGAACCCACCAAATGCACAGTGGTAGCAGGACCTCTCTCTATTTGCACAGCTGATTATCGTATATCACTAAGACAGTGTCTTATTCAGCATGCTATGGGCTCTTATTAAAACCATTAGCTTGATTTTTTTTTTTCCTTTTTCGAGTCAAGAATGAGTTGTGACGGTTTGTTTTGCTTTAAGTCACTAGTTCGGCTGCTCCAGTCGCAGTGTCTTTTAGGGTGGTTTTATTTCTAGCTTCCAGTTGAAGCTCAAACAGAGGTATTTGGGAGCCAGCCTCCAGCTGCTTAATCTGTGCAATACTTATTATTATTATTAACAACAGGTGCCTTCCATAAGGTACTTTCATACCCCACGCATGACTGTTACAAGCTCTGAAGAAAGGACCGGCTTTAGAAGAGCGTCAAGCTGCACACCTGTTTCTCCAATGAGTGATTGGACATGTCCTTCTTGCTTTAACTGCTGTATGTGGATGTACATATGTACGTGTGTATATAAAGCGGTGTTTAATTAAAGGTGATTGATTGCTACGTTCTCAGCATGACTGGACTGGGGTAACGTAAGCTGTTCCTGGCCAAGCCTATCAGCTCTGAGCTGAATTTAGCAGTTGTGTGACTGCTTCTAGCATTTGGATTTTTCCAAGCGGTAGATCTTACCTCCCATAAAATCCCTTCAGGAGCTTCCCTGGGTGGTTCTGTAGAAAAAGCCCCACATGTGGAATATTGTGTCCAGTTGTGGCCCCTCAGTTCCAGCAGGACAGGGAACTGCTGCAGAGAGTCCAGCGCAGCCACCAAGATGCTGCAGGGAGTGGAGCATCTCCCGTGTGAGGAAAGGCTGAGGGAGCTGGGGCTCTGGAGCTGGACAAGAGGACACTGAGGGGGGACTCATTCATGGGGATCAATATGGAAAGGGGGAGTGTCAGGAGGATGGAGCCAGGCTCTTCTCGGTGACAACCAGTGATAGGACAAGGGGCAATGGGTGCAAACTGGAACACAGGAGGTTCCACTTAAATCTGAGAAGAAACTTGTTCCCGGTGAGGGTGGCAGAGCCTGGCCCAGGCTGCCCAGGGGGGTTGTGGAGTCTCCTTCTGTGCAGACATTCCAACCCGCCTGGACACCTTCCTGTGTAACCTCATCTGGGTGTTCCTGCTCCATGGGGGGATTGCACTGGATGAGCTTTCCAGGGCCCTTCAACCCCTGACATTCTGGGATTCTGTGAAACTCAAGACTTGTTGAAGTCACTTTGTGTCCCTAAACCCAAGTCCAATGCAGGAAGGAGGGAAATGCAGCTGAATCCTGGTTTTAACTCCCCCACAGAGTGATTTCTGTGCTGTAATTCTCCTCCAGCACCACAGGATGCCACTGTTTCCTTACACACCCACAGCGAAAAAGTGTGTTCTGCAAAAGCCATTTGCAGCAAAAAAACCACCCCAATTAAGTCATTAATAGAGCCACCACAGCATTCCCTCCATCCCTGCAGAGGAAACAGCACCAAGCAATACACCGAGGGAGGTTATTTGGGAATAAGTGTACTCAGATTACAGACATACCCCACCAGGGACTGTCAGCTATTTAAAATAGCCGCTTGTATCCTTGCAGATGATACGTAGCTCAAGCTATTGCTAGAATAGCGTTTCTTTTGTTAGACAATTCAAACCTCTGTGTCTGGTGGCACCAGATCCAGAACAGAGAGGAAATAAATACCTGATTCGGCAACAGAAATAACGAGGGTGCAGCGCTACAAAGGTGGAATAACAGCCGCATCTGCTGGGACTTTGCGTTTCCTCTACTGGAGAAACAAAAAACAGTCAAAAGATGAGAAACTTTGTTAAAAATATTTATTTAAAAAAATACAATTGTTTTGCATGTCTGGTTGCACATAACTATTAACATATGATTGACTTGAATAATCTGCTACAATGCTTTTTTGTTTTAAAGCCAGCTTGCATTATACAAAGCAAATCCCTCTGTCAGTTCTTACATAAAATAGTTTTCTTTAACTATTCCCACCCTATTTTTAAAAAAGATTGCAATACATTGATTGGTTTTTTTTTGCACAAAAATCGAAGCCATAGAAAAGTCACCTGATTTCTCAGGAAAGACCTTCGTGCTGTTGGAATAACAACCGCAAAACGCGGCTTTTGCCCCTTTGAAGTGTCTTTAAGTGCGATTCCTCCAAAGGAAGTTTTGCATCTCCCAACTTTGCCTCCCAATTGCATTCAAACCTGAAATATCTTCCACTAACTGCATATATCCACTATAAATTGATCAGATTGATATCTTTTTCTCAACACATCAACACGCTGAAGGTCTTCCTCATATGGTATCTTGGAAGGTAAAATAAAAGCAAATTTAGTAACACTGAACAATTACTGAAAACTTTGGCTATTTATGTACTTGCATTACATACCAGCATTTTGCTTTTAGAACACAATGGCATTAAGATACTCTTATTATAAGGTATTATTTTCAATCAAAAGTTAAACTGAGAAGTTATTCCCTCCCAGGCAAGTTTCCCCAACTGTAACGAGAGCACCAAAGGGGCTGAGGTTACAGCTGGTTCTAAAACACCGTGTCTGGAAAAAGGCTCCAGTGTAGGAAGTTAAGACACTCACTACAACATTGTTTTGTCTCTTGACTTGGTATTATATTTATAGATATATATATATATTTATTTTAAATGCAATTCTGTTCTGGAAAGACTAACTGAAAATGTTCTCTCTGCTGCTTTCAATGTAATTTTTACCATGGATGGTTGTACTAAAATTCCAGGGAAGTCCAATGGAATCCATTCCCGAGTTAAAGGGTGAGTTCAAGACAACGTCTGCTCCAAGCAGAGACGGCGGAGCTGCTGGGACACTAAAAAACCACATTGCGGAGGCGTCTTCCCAATTTGCAAAGAACACAGGGGAAGCGAAAGATCCAGTTGAGGAGCGAAACACTAAAGGCATCAGAAAGTCGCTTTCCAAAAGACACGCGCCTTGGAAATGAACCCAACAGGCGTCACGCGTCCCCGCAGCCTCAGCTTGCTAAAGCTCAGCTTAAAACCGCCCGCCTGGCTCCACCTGAGCCAAAAAGCTGCACAGAGCAGATGAGCGGCCGGTGGGAGCTGAGGCAGCCGCAGCAAAGCCAAGGGATCCGCTCCGATGTACAAACCGATCTGTTCTGATTAACAAGTGGATCTGCTCTGATGTACAAACTGATCTGCTCTGATTAACAAGTGGATCCGCTCTGATGTACAAACAGATCTGCTCTGATTAACAAGTGGATCCGCTCTGATGTACAAACAGATCTGCTCTGATTAACAAGTGGATCCGCTCTGATGTACAAACCGATCTGTTCTGATTAACAAAGGGATCTGCTCTGATTAACAAAGGGATCCGCTCCAATTTACAAACAGATCCGCTCCGATTTACAAACCGTTCAATTCTGATCTACAAACAGATCAATTCTGATCAACAAGCAGACCTATTCTGATTCACAGACCTATCCTGATTCACAAACGGATCTATCCTGATCCACAAGCAAATCTATCCTGATCTACAAGCAGATCTATCCTGATCCAGAAGCAGATCTATCCTGATCCAGAAGCAGATCTATTCTGATCCACAAGCAGATCTATTCTGATCCACAAGCAGACCTATCCTGATCCACAAGCATCTGCCAGCAGCTCCCAGATCCCCCGAATTCCCTGCTCGCTGGTAACCGATCCCTCTTCGGAGCCATTTCAGCCCCAGTTTCACTCCAGCCGTCCCAACCACCATCCCCACCACACACGTTGCTAAAACTGCCCCGTTTATTCACCTCTATTATTAAGAATACACTTCTCAGCTATAAAAACAGGAGGAGGGGGGGAGATAAGCATTAAATGTGCTACTGTACTTATCACAAACCACTGTGACGTACATAAGGCCATCTGGTAACACTGCAACAGAATACAAACAAGATTTTTAAAAGGGAGTTTAAAATACAACCTTTTTTTTTTCCTTTTTTCTTTTTTTTCCAAACTACAATGAATAATCTCAACCCTGTTCACAGAGAATTAACGTTAAAACTAGCACATCATATATAGAAAACTCGGTGCAACTGAACAACAGCAGAACAAAAAGTCAACACAATCCTATGAAGCGGTTTCAAAGCCTGAAGATTTAAGACATGCTAGCAAAAAATAAAATGAAATAAAAACTAAAACCCACAACACGTCAAGGAGCCCAGAGCAAACGCAGGTATTGTGAGCACCCCCGGCACACAGCGGGGCCATCAGAGCCATCCTCAAAGCCTTCCTGTGTGTACTATCAGCAGGTTTGCTGGTGACACCAAACTGGAGGAGTGGTGACACTGGCAGCTGTGCTGCCATCAGAGACCTGGACAGGCTGGAGAGCTGGGCAGGGAAAATGTAATGAAATAGAAGAAGGGCAAGTGCAGAGTCTTGAATCTGGGCAGGAACAACCCCAGGTTCCAGTATCAGTTGGGGAATGACCTATTAGAGAGCAGCGTAGGGGAAAGGGACCTGGGGGTCCTGGGGACAGCAGGGTGACCATGAGCCAGCACTGGGCCCTTGTGGCCAGGAAGCCAATGGGACCTGGGGTGGGTTAGAAGGGGGTGGTCAGTAGGTCAGAGAGGTTCTCCTGCCCCTCTGCTCTGCCCTGGGGAGACCACACCTGGAATCTTGTGTCCAGTTGTGGCCCCTCAGTTCCAGCAGGACAGGGAACTGCTGCAGAGAGTCCAGCGCAGCCACCAAGATGCTGCAGGGAGTGGAGCATCTCCCGTGGGAGGAAAGGCTGAGGGAGCTGGGGCTCTGGAGCTGGGGAAGAGGAGGCTGAGGGGGGACTCATTCATGTTTACAGATATCTAAAGGGGGAGTGTCAGGAGGATGGAGCCAGGCTCTTCTGGGTGACAACCAGTGACAGGACAAGGGGCAATGGGTGCAAACTGGAACACAGGAGGTTCCACTTAAATTTGAGAAGAAACTTGTTCCTGGTGAGGGTGGCAGAGCCTGGCCCAGGCTGCCCAGGGGGGTTGTGGAGTCTCCTTCTCTGCAGACATTCCAACCCGCCTGGACACCTTCCTGTGTAACCTCATCTGGGTGTTCCTGCTCCATGGGGGGATTGCACTGGATGAGCTTTCCAGGTCCCTTTCAACCCCTGACATTCTGGGATTCTGTGCTCCAAAAACAATTAAAAATGAAAAGAAATGATCAAAAATAGCTTCCAGTTCTGGGTACAGCGCTGCCTCTCCATTAACACACCCCTGCTCGCCAAAGGCTCCAAATTCCCCTTTACACCCCCCCGCCAAAACCCCAACTTTGAGATGAAAACCTTCTGAACCGTCTCAACAGAGAAGCAAGCGTTTCAAGTTCAAAAGAAGCCCAAACCTTTGTTCCGTTAACATAAAACTATTCAAAGACCCGGTTAAGACACCTTTTTTTCAGCAGATGCGGCTGCCAACTACGTCAAAGGCGCACTAAGAATTAACCTTTGGCAACTAGTCCACACTGTTGGATGATCTGAGTACTGAAATAAACCAACAAAGCCCCCAAAACATTGTGCAAAACACTGAAAAGCGGCGACTGCATAGCGCATATTCTCCCGTATCCAGATGTTGATTTAAGACAGAGCCCTTAGCACCCACAGCCCCGTAAAACAACTGTCGCTGCGGTTTATCTTTTAATCTCCATCCAACAGGCTCTGATTTCAGCACATCAGCTCTAGCACGTCACGTATTCACCACGACAGCCAAACGCTTCCATGTTACGCAGATCTGCTAATGCTGTTCAGCAGCCAATTGCTGTTTAATTAAATTCCAATCAAACCGTAAACACCCGTGTTTCGGTAAGACATCATTAAAACATCTTGATTAGATTCTAAGCAACGCAATTGCAATTCTAATGGATATTCAGCTGATCCACTGGGTGTGAGATGCTGTGGGGCTCAGGCTATTTGTCGCAATAATTTTGCGATGATTAAGACAAAATTAACCGTCCATACCCACGACCTCAGAAGCCAGGTTTCTTACTAAGGAACGAAACAGAACAAAATGGTTATGGACACCCAAAACTCAAACATCGAGTTTTAAAAATACCTGTCGACTTTGACAATGTCCCTTAACTACGGATGTAGTTTAATTTTTCATAGCTGACAATACCAAGATAGCCTCTTGATACAACACTGAGATGCGTCTTGTAAACAAATATGCATTAAAAATGGAAGAGGTTACACGAGTACATACGAAAATGCTATAGAATGGTAGAAAAAAGGTAAAGGAAAGAAATAAATGAATAAACCACGGGGAGCCAACGCTGTCGGAACTGTAGGTTCTGATCTCAGCGCTGGAAAAAATGCTACAAAAATGGATGGGAACTCTGCGCTCACCTGAGAAACAGCATCTATGCGCTCGGCTCTTCCCGTCCCAACCTGCAGAAGTTGTCCCGTGAAAGCCAAAGTCATGAGGGGTCTGATACTAACGCGTTTTGAATGCGTCGAGGAAGATCCGCGCAGAAACGGCCTTCGCTGCGCTTATAACAGATGCTACGGAAAATCAAACACCGAGGAGGATCTGTTTGCTAGAGAGATGAGCTTTGAGAACATCTCAGAGGGAGGAATTATTCCAAACGAGCCACCGAACAGCCAAAGCCTTTCAAATCCGTTATACCAAAGATGCCGTGGATACTGAAGCCCTAAGGATGCTCTAACTTAAAACAATGGGTTCTTAAATTCAAGGAATTTTATCGCTTCCTGACCTATTGCAAAACGCAACTCGTGCCAAAGGCAGTGCATAGGAATTACATTCAACCGGCTTCTAAAACACGCATCTAGACTTGAGTTCTTAAGGAAAAAAACAACAAAAACCAACCCAAAACTTCCCTCTATCACCCTCTCCACCAGGATCACATTCTCTGGAAATAGGTACGAGTCCGGTTCTCCAGCTGGAGGGTTTTATTAACACGTTCTGCTCTCCACGGCTCCAGCGCCATCCCCACAGTTCGGGATCTCACGAACCCAGACGCAGTGAGAGCTTTTCGGCTGACACGACTATTGTACAACAGCGGGGACGGTAAAAGGCATTTCCAGAAGCAACACAGATGTTCGGCTTCCGTGCTCATCCAGTCTAATTCTACCACCACCTACAAACGAACCGATGCAAATATTATCAAGCATTCAGCGACACCACGGCTACTTCGGCAACGGGAATTGTACTAAAATGTTTCTGTAATGCTGCGCTATTTTTTTTTAACCAACACAGCACTATCACCGTTATCACTAACACGATAATGAAAAGAGAGCCTTTTAAACCCCCACCTTCCCTACGCTAAATTAAAACCAAGGAGCCACAAACCGCTCCCGGCAAGGTCCCGGCAGCTCCGAGAAGTCGCAGCCACACTGGGCTCTGTCCGGAATGTGATGCACAAATGCTGGCAGCTCCATACCTGGCAGGAAACGCACGCTTAACAAGGCAGCGTATATACAAGATAATATTACCTTAAGTGACCTGAAAGCCGTAATGGAGAAAAGGGGAGCGAGCGCCTCCTGTCCCGCCTCCCCTCCCAACTTGTTGTCCCAACCGCCTCCTGAGATTCAAATCCCACCTGGGACTTTTCTTTTCCTTAAGAAGTGAAAAAACCAACCATCTTCGCAGTGCTGAGAGGCAGCCGGGTGTTACCAGACTGAAACCAACACGCGCAGGCGGCGTTTCCGTATCAATTTTCCCGAAGGTGACCGCGGATCCCGTCCAGCAGCTCTGGCAGCGCAATGTGATGAAGCTGCTTGGAGAAGAGCATGAAACTCCGCCAAGCACAACCGACAAGTCACGGCAGCGTTTGGTTCTCTTGCATACCTATGCTCAAAGTGATAGAGTTCACAAAAAATCAAGTGCACGTGTGCACATAAACAACTTTTTCGACAAAGAAACTTGGCTTTTTTTCCATAGGGGACAAGGGAAGGGAAGCAATTAAATTGCAAGTCTTTAGTGCTCATTAATTATTTTTAAATCCTAATCCTAGGCTGCAATGTTGCCCTCAAGTCCACACTCCTGGTGGGCATAAAATTGGCCGAGCTAAAACCACCATTAAAAGTGCTGCTATTTATATATAGCTATATATATTTCCTAGAGCAGACTCCTAGGTCATCATGCAAACCAGAAAATTCCAGGTGCCTGCTCTTCATTACGACCTGCAGCTTGCTTTCTGCATTTAAAAAATAAAATAAAAATAAAAGTCAATATTGCACATTGTCATTTTAAGAGCCACTGGCACAGGAACTGGATCCCGCATCTGCTGATGTCTAAAAAGCGAAGCAGGATGATGCCTCTGACCTAATAAAACAGTTCCCCACAGGAGCTCACTCCCTGCTATATCCACCAAATAAAGGCAAATTCTTTTCTCCCGCTGGGTAGGGGACTTTCTGGATGAATAACGCTCAAAAAGCAGCTCCAGCGCAGCCCCCTGCCCAGGGCGTCACGTTGGGAACACACCGAGTGGTTTACGCGTTTCAATGCTAGAATACAGAAAGACAACGCCGCTACGGTAAGTTATGCCTCGGGTATTGTCGTAACGCTTTAAAGTGAATTCAGAGTCTGCAAAAGTGGCAAAAGGAAAACTCTGGAAAGCTCGAGTTCCCCAGTTATCCGTTAGACAGGTGCAATATATACAGAGGACACCGCCAGCTCCTCTTGCTGTAAATCAACCATCTTCCTCTGCTCCTGAAAGCTTTGAAGCCAGCCAGTGAGGATGCAAAAAGAGATGGTCTCCATCTGTTTTCTAGTGGGGATTTGATGAAGATTATCTTACACAGTAGCAATCAGAAGTTGCTGCCTGCCATCGGATGCCCAAAGAGAAGAAACAGCCCCCAGTGCCAGCGGATCACGATGTCCCGTCTCCGAGGAGAGACTCTTCTTGCCGTCCTCGGTTCTCTTAAAAGGCCTCCTGAGGTTTAAAAACCCGACAGCACAGATTTCATTTCGTCAGCGTTTCAAATGGCTCTGGAAACTAACCTTGTATTAATCCACACGCACACACACGGCCACCGAGGAAAGCAAAGCAAACACAAATTTACAGCAAGGCTGATACACCACGGTACCTCTCAGCTTAGCTGTATACACCGAGCCTAACTTATCTTGGATCTAAGTGCTTCATCAAATGAAAAAAAGAAAGCAATAGATCTAAAGCAAAACTTGAGATAAGTGCTGGTAGAAAAGGAGCTTCTCCACTTCACCGGTGGGGAAAGAGCAGTAATGTTAAAGTGTTCTCACCCACGGTTTGGGGCTGAAACTCCAGCATCAGGCAGCAACCTCACCAAAGAAACACACCCGCAAAAAAACCTCGTGGAAAATCCACCACCCCGCTCATCTTCTAGCAGCGAGACGACAGGCTTTGCCACAGGTCTCTGCCACAAGAAATGTTTGGACTTCAGCATTCAAACTGAGAACTCAAAGGAACTGAGCCCACCGCTGGGTCGTCTCACGTCGCACCCGCGGGAGAGCAGAGAGCAGCCACCGCTGGCCAGGCCGCTGCTCCGATACAACGCCACGCAAAAATTGGCCGTATCTCCGGAGCACAACCGGGAAAATTCCTCCCTGCAAAAAGACAAAGGTGTTTTTACAGCAGAAAACGACGCGGGCTGTTTTGTCGCTGCGGAAGTTTCCAAGCCGATGTGCGCATCCCTTTTCCCAAGCATCTCCTGGAACGTCGGCTTTGGTCGGGATTAGATTTCTTCTCGCCAAGCAGAAGAACAGAGGGTTTTTTTTCCAAGAGTCACAGAAAAAAGACTTCTCTGACACCATTCGCTGCAATCAGTGCAGACTCAGTTACTGCAACACCAGCTGAAACTCCCTTTTGAACCATAGCGAAGTTCTTCCAAACCGAGGAGGGAAGAGAAGAGACTGGAGCTCCAGCTCCTATTAAGGCGTTTGCATATACATTCCCAACCTGGCTCTTCAAAAAAGGGAATTTTGCAAAAAAAGGCATTTGATTTGGGAATGGCAAAAACTATGATTGTTGATAATCTCTGTGGAATTATAAATTGCTCATTAAAAAACATGGTTAAATACAAGTGTCCTGTCTTTCCCTTGCTTGCCAGTATGTCCTGTCCATGAGTTCGTGTGCTATGTCTTCTGTAGATCAGGGGAAAACGGGCCGGGGGTGGAGGGTCCATCCAGTCCAGACAGAGTAAACGGGCCATGACTGTTCAGCACTGACGGAAACTAAAAGACAAAACACAAATTATTAGGGAAGATGCCATTTTAATTTATTGTTCCTCTCATACCTCAGTGGCACCATCTATGTCCTGAACTAATAAATGACTTGAACGCACAGGCTGTGGGGAAACCATGGTCTAAATTGTTCTTCCATTAATTATCAGCTATTTATAGAGAAAAATGTCCAGTGCATTTTCAGACCTCCTTGTTTATTCCCTGTCCTCCTGGTACATCTAAGCTACTTCCTTCATCTCCATGGGGATGACAGATACAAACCCAGAAGACAACTAGTTAAATTTTACCCTTAGCCTAAGCAGACTCGGACAAGAGATGTGCTTATTCCAGTTCCTAAGTGGATGGTGAAGGAAGAGCATAAGCAATCACAACTGAAGGATTATTTTTAAGTACAGGGGACTTTTCACCTTCTATATTAGATAAATAAAAATATTTATTAAAAAACAGCAAAGCTGAGAATTTCCAAACAATGGAAGGCAGCAGAACATAGAGATCATAAATAACTGTGCTACGTATTGCCACAGAGATCATACAATCTTCTTTCTTACTAGTGCTGAGATTTAATTAATGACTTTGAACAGAAGAGACTATTAACAAGTGATTAAAACTACCAACAGAGCCACAAAACTCAAGTTTCCAGGAAAATCTCAACCAGTAAAATGAACTGCAGAATCCCAGAGTGTCAGGGGTTGAAGGGCCCTGGAAAGCTCATCCAGTGCAATCCCCCCATGGAGCAGGAACACCCAGATGAGGTTACACAGGAAGGTGTCCAGGCGGGTTGGAATGTCTGCACAGAAGGAGACTCCACAACCCCCCTGGGCAGCCTGGGCCAGGCTCTGCCACCCTCACCAGGAACAAGTTTCTTCTCATCTTTAAGTCAAACTTCCTGTGTTCCAGTTTGCACCCATTGCCCCTTGTCCTGTCACTGGTTGTCACCCAGAAAAGCCTGGCTCCATCCTCCTGACACTCCCCCTTTCCATATTGATCCCCATGAATGAGTCCCCCCTCAGTGTCCTCTTGTCCAGCTCCAGAGCCCCAGCTCCCTCAGCCTTTCCTCACACGGGAGATGCTCCACTCCCTTCAGCATCTTGGTGGCTGCGCTGGACTCTCTGCAGCAGTTCCCTGTCCTGCTGGAACTGAGGGGCCACAACTGGACACAAGATTCCAGGTGTGGTCTCCCCAGGGCAGAGCAGAGGGGCAGGAGAACCTCTCTGACCTACTGACCACCCCCTTCTAACCCACCCCAGGTACCACTGGCATTAAATAAATTGAAGCGTTGCTGGAACTTACCTGAAAGAGCGTATTAGCACCTTGCAACCTTGCAGGACTGAGCGGAGCGACCGGGCTGAGCGTGCTCCAGAAGTGGATACTGGAGAGCAGGGGGCTGGGGGTCAGCAGGATGGGGGTCTGCAAAACATAGCGAGACACGTCAGCCGACGAACCCGCCACAAGGAACACAGACCATGTGGACATCCAGCCAAACAAACTCAGCTCCTGCAGCGGGGTCCGAATTTCAGAACTCACATCCCCTCTTTCCACCTCCTCTCTGCTTCCAAACCCCCCGCCAGCCGCCGCCATCCGGCTTCTCCTGCTGAGGAATTGGCCCTTTTTTCCCCCCACAGCTGCCAAATCCCGCTGGGACCTCCGGCACGTCGGCTCCTCCGCGATGAACGCAGCGTACCGCACCTGCGAGCGGCTTCGGAAACGCCGTCCGTGAATTTACAGAGAGCAGACGAACAGTCTGGGCAACACCGACCATTCAAACCCCAACAAAAGACATTTATATTCAGTTCCTAAATATCCTGAACGTTCCAGGTTCACCGGCCCAACACTTTGAATGGTGCCAAAAGAGCAACTGCACTTGATTATTTTTCCTGTCTTCAGCCATTTCAGTTTTCAATTAGCACTTTCCCTACAGTTTCACGCTAATTCCAATTTATTACAGGAAAGAGATTAAATATACACAGAACAATTTAAGAGCCTAGTTGGATTCAGTTCTCTTCCAAATTTTCCATGAGGCGTCAAAGCTTTCCTTTCCCACACAAAGATAACAACCAAATTAAGCAGCTGCTCTTAGCGCTTTTAAATCACAATACTCTGCTCTTAACTAAACGGCTACTGAATCAAATAGAAGCAAACTGCTGAAAAGACACCCCCGCCGTTCTCTATTTTTAAAGCCTGAAGGATAAGGGCAGGGTCCAGGGGTTTTGAAATAATTCAATATCACTCTGGCAAGATTTTACAAAGGATCCTGTTGGCGCTGGTTTGGGTTTTGCCTCCGCACGCTCGCACTGCACCGACACGGAGCCCTGACGTACCACCCGGGCACATTAACACCCATTGCAAACAGAGTTTCTGTTTTATAAGTAAAATGGGAGCGACATCCTGAGTTTCAGGACTGCGAAGACAATCTACTGAGTGTTCACTTTCCGCTCGCCTTCCAGTTTTAAAATATAATATAAGCGCTATCGTTGCTAAAAAAAACATAAATACAGGAAGAGAGTTAGGTTACCTGAGAGAAAAGTGCTGGAGTAAGAGAAGCGGTTGGGAGAGACGGGCTGAGGATCCCCAGCGGACTTGGATCGCTGCCCGTGATGACGAGAGTCGGAGCCAACTCCAGCCCTTTGGGTTTTTTAGATCTGGAGAGATGATTGGCAAATTCCTTCTCCAGCGCCGAGGAATCCTGCTCTTTGGGCTCCGGAGATTGAGGGTAGAGGCTCTGAACCTGCTCCAGCTGCTGAGACGCCACCGACTCGATGTCCGTGTCGATGTCCAGGTCGGGATTGGAGCTCAGGGGCGGCGACGGGGGCGTGGAGGGAACTTGCAGAGTGGGAGAAACGGAGGATACGGGGGGCGTCGGGGTGAAGCTGGTGGTTAAGTTTGGCAAAGGAGCTTCAGGGACAGTTAACTTGGGTAGAACGAGCGTCTCCAAAGTCTGGAGAGTCTCTTCCGACCCCAGCGGGAGCGAGGACGCGGTAGAAGCGGCCGAAACCGTGGAGGCGGCAGAAACCGCCGCCGTGGTAGAGACCAGGGGGACGGAGGACGGTTTTTTGGAGGGCATGGTGACAAACTTGATGACGGAGGGCGTTGGGTCCTGAGCGGGTTTCTTCTCGGTCATTTTCTCGGCTGGATTCTCGATCTTGATGGACCTGAAGAGTTTGACGCTGGAAGAGTTGAGGGAGTTGAGGGTAAAAGAGGAGTACAGGCCTGAGTGGATGTAATCGTTGCGGCTGGAGGATTTAGCACACGACTGCGACTTCTCCTTCCCGTAGTTCTCCACGTCCTTGGCGGCGCTGCTCACCTCTGCAAAACCAGCCATTTCGGGGTCTCCTTCTATACGGCCCACGACAAGCGGATCCATATTTAAAATCTCCGGGTAAGAAACAAACTTGTAGACAAACTTCTTACCGTTCACTTTTTTAATGATATTCTGTGGGTAAGAAGACATATATATATATATATATTTAGACCTTCTTCAGATTAATTTTCTTAATAGATTTTAAAAGAAGAAGAAATAAAAAAATACCCATTATCGCCACCAAAGGTCACTGACCTGGTACAGTAAGTGCAGCCAAACAGGAGAACCTGCAAAATTAAACCTTACGGCTTTGCAGAACCGAGACCTGACACTTCAAATCAAACCACCTTTACTCTTAATAAGATGATAATAAAATTAGCAGCTGAACCAGTCAGCAGAACGTAGGGTAATCAGCTATTTCAATACCACAAAATAGCATCTGCCAAACTTGTTTTGCTCCTCGGTGAAATGCCACACACAATTTGGACCTAGGAAGATTCTTATTTGTCATACAATTATTCTTACTGAGATCTCCCAGCGCAAAATCAGATTTGTGCTGCCCAGTAATAAACCCCAAGCAACAAGACACCTGCTACAAACTGCCAGGTTCCTCAGAAACGGGGTTTTATTTCTTTATCTCGTACAAGCCCACAATAACAGCTGTGGGATAAATGGTTTATTGAAAGGAAGGTGCGACTCCCACACTCCGGTTCTACTTTACTGCTGCTTTACTGAAATATCCTTATTTTGATAGCCCCTTTGTAGGGACAATTGCAGAACAGATCTCAAGGTGGTGCAATATTCACCACCTCAATCATCATAATCATTCTGTTGCTTAAACCAGAGGATTTTAACCCTTGCGAGGGCACCTATTTTTGGAGAAGGGATTAGTACTGAAAGGCAGATTTGTATCAGCAAAACATAAAGCAAAGGAGATAATGTTTTGCACAAAGCTATCTCATAAAATAACCAGTGGGAAGCAACACAGCACAATGATAAATGAATAGCAAAAAAACAACCTATAAACATGAACTAGCACACCTTACTTAATTCCGCGACGCAGAATTGACACCTATCCCCTTGAAGAGAATGAAAAAGGAAACAAAGCTCATTAGGCAGAAGCTGGTAAGATGGCTGGGGCCTCGAGGTGGATTTACGGACTTTGTTACCTTCACGTAATAGTAGCGGAGAGCACGGCTGAGTTTATCATAGTTCATACTGGGCTTGTTCTTGCGGATTCCCCACAGTCTGGCCACCTCCTCTGCCTGCAGCAGCTTGAACTCCCCGTCGTTGGAGGTCCAGCAGATGATGTTCTTGTTCTGAGGCTCTTGGAGGAGCTGGAGGAGGAACTGCCACAGGGTGATAGCACTGTCCATAGCAGTGAGCTGAAATGCACAAAGGTGAGAGGCAACACATTAGCAACAGCGCATTTTCTTTGCCTCCCTCCAAGCGGGTAACGCAGCAGAGATGTTCTTTCCAACGCCAGCGAGAGTAAAAATTATTAGTCACCAGTCGTGAAAGATGTTCCCTGCAGAACGGAGGGGCTGAGAGCCAAGCGCTGGCGTCTCCTCCCACATGTCAGTACTTTTCACATGGGTTAAATTTAGCCTCATTTAACTAAATCAGGTCACTTTGGGTAAGTTGCAATGAGTCACTGTCCAAAAAAGATGTTTCTAAGTTGTTCCACGTTCACCCACTTGTGCTGCTTGGTGAGCGACAGCTCAGGTGCACCCAGGTAAAAATCCAAGCGCCCCTCGCCGCGTCTCCTCACCTGCACCCACCTGCACCCTCGGGACCGTGAGGAACACGGAGCCCACCAAGGAACCGCTGAAGCGACGCGAAGGTGCCAGCGCAGAAACACTCGCTTTCCCTTCGGTTCCCATTTCCACCCCTCTCTGTGCACAGCCCCCTCAGTCGACCCCATCCCCTCCCTTCCAAATCTCTTTTCCACCCCCATCTCTCCATCTTCCCATCCCCATCTCTCCTAAGAGAACAAACAGGAAAGTAAATACAACAATTTCAGACGCTGCTTTTGCTTTTTCTCTTGATTCCTGCCTTGTCTTACCTACATCAGTCATTTAGGCTGAGACTTTCTAGGACTAGTATCTAGCAGGTCATTTGTGCACTTCCAGGGTGGTTTTCTTGCACTGACGCTATCAATATATAAATTCAGCAAGGACAGACAAGGCGGCAGAGATGACGTTGTTCCTTGACCATATCTGACTACGCAAAACAATACTGCCAGATATTGCTAAGCCGAACGTTAATAATCCCATCTGCACAAAAGAAGTATAAGATACACTGTGAATTAAACCAGATTAAACTATACCAATTCAGCATCTCATATGGCTTCTCTTATTCCAGAACAGAACGGCTTCTATTAACGCAGCTAAAACTTCTTCCAATGAAATAAAAACAAACCCAGCCGCTCTGGAATAAGAACCGTCACAATGAATTACAGTAAAAATGGTTTGGTTTGTGTAACTGCTCGGTATTTTTTAGCCCCCAGACAGTTAAACCACAATAAAGACAAACCTAAAAAGTACAGGGGTTTCCATCTGAGTGAATCCGACGCCCCAGCAACCAAATCAAATTCGCAAGCAGAAGCTCCAAAACAAAGGCATCGAGTCCAACTTGGGCGAGCAGAACCCACACCCATGTTGTTTGAAGCCCACGTACGCACGGGGATAAGTTTAAGATTCAGCCGGGATTGCCAGTTCATCTTTGTTCCCAAAGCCTTTTATTCCAATCTCATTACTGCCCAGCGCTTATCCAGCCCTATATAAGGAAGAGAACGGTCTACATGTCAGAGCTTCAGAATTCACTCAGCCCTGTAAAAGAATCGCTGCTGACAGTTTACACAGGACTACGCATTCTTATTTTAATAAGGTGCCCTAGGGCAGGTACTTTTTTTGGGCAGAGCTCATTGCATTTAACCTATTTTTCAGAATCCCTGCCTAATGGCGCACTGACGCGACTGCACAGGGATGCTCCATTGATCAAGCCGGTTAAATTGCCGCAATTACAAGGAACAATCTCAAAATGAAGGACACCCACACCGCCTTGTTATGCTGGCCTAAGGTGCTTTCCTCGTTAATTACCGCGTGCACACAACTCCGTGCTTGCCCAAATTAATTGCTTGGCACTCTAAGAAAACACCGGCTGCGCTTGGAGACACTCCCCGCGCCGCGAACCGTATGGACTCGGGGCCCAACAACCACCTTAAAACACTCCCAGGCCTCCTCTGACTTTTATTTGCATTTTACCCATAGCATCTCCCATCCGAGGCATCGCAGAGCATCGTTATCCCATCACGATGATGCACGGGGCGCTGCGGAGACACGAGGACTCGATCCCACCCCGCTGCAGAGCTGTCAATACCAGCCATACGCGTTAACGGGGAAAGAGCACGAAAATGAAGCCGAGCGATTATTCCCACGCTACATTTATCTCCGGCGCTTTCAAAACCCACAAGCAGCGCTGCACCAAGCAGCACCGCCTGATGCAACGGGAGGAACGGCGTAGAAACGCGCTTAGCAGCAGAACCTCAGAGCGGTACAGGCTATTTTTTCCCCTCTTCGTAACAATCCATGCAGATTTCATCCCAGAATTTAAATGTTGTTATTTCATTGGGCTGCCTCCCTTTGTTAAGATGCACCTTGCTGTGATTCTCAAAGCTCACCAGCCAAGCGTTATCACCGAGGTCAGGGCTGGTTTTGAATAGAGCTGGAGATGTGTGACGCTGATGGATCAGCACAAAGTTTGGCAATACAGAGCAGCCAAATGATGGAGATACAATTTTGGTTTTCTTTTATAAAAAAAACACCTTTTCCAGTGATGAGCTACATCATTCTGAGGAGCATCGACCAAAAGAGAGTTCCCAAATATTGCAGCTTTTTGGCTGAACAGACCAAGCTGGAGCATCCGATTGATCAAGTTACTACTGATGGTTCTGGCATTTACAGGCTTGAGGGTTGTCACGATTCCATCGTGCATCTTCAGCGCCCTTTAAGTTAACAAGTCTTACGTTATACACTTTAGGAGTGTGCAGAGGTTTTATTCATTCCTTGGCTATCGCAGAACACCTTGGAATTGTTAATGGATAGATTATACTGCATATGAGAGAATGAAAGCCTCTCTTTAATATTTATTGCACACCATCTACAGGAAACAACGCAGAGATACCCCAATGGAACTGGGAGCAGGGAGTTTTTCTGAAGGTTATAGACAAACAAAGCAAAGGCCAGAAAATAACCCTCAACCTGATCAAATCAATGAGATCACAGGCGGATCTTGCCCCTTCCGCATCCAGGGGTAAGCTGGAACTGGGAAAGGATAATATGTGTACAGGACACAACGCTGTATTATGAATCAAAACATCTCATTTAACTTGTTCATTAAAGCTGCTTTGAGACAGCATAAGAACATCAAAGAACTGCTGCTTCTTCAGGAAAAAGCAGAAGAAAAGCATCACACAAGATGCAAAATTAAAACCAGTACAGGTGAGATGAGTATTTCTCCTTAAGAACCAACTAAGATGTTAAAAAGGTTCTTCCTTCTGCAGCACCTGGGGCAGAAGGCGCCTGACGCCTTTCATGGGCCTTTCCAGCCGTTCAAGCTCCTTGTGCCATCTGCATTTCGCAGAACATCTTCCTTTTGTCCTTTTTATTCAGACACAGCAAAGCCCACGCTCTCCAGAGATGTTCCGGGCTCATTAGTTAAACTAAAGAAATCAGGATAAGGACAAGAACCCCCTGTCCCACTCTATGCTAAGAGTGGCGAGATGTTACTTCTCTTATGATTCGTAAACAGCATTTCAACTTCTTTCCAAACTGCGTCTCATTTCATGAAAAGGCACCAATCTACCAGCATTGGCATAAAAAGCCCCACGGTTTGATTGCTTTTTCTTCCAGATGAATACACCGATAATCACAAGCACGCCACTGCAAACCGTCTCTTTGCCAAAGGTTGTTTTCCTTCTAAGAGTCCACGGAGATAGAAGGTCTGATCTGACAAGACAACGAGGGAACGAGGCAGAGAGGCAACACTGCTGCTGGTGACGATGGCCTTCCCACTTCTGCACCATCTGAGCACGAGGCAAAAATAGTCGCTAGAGGCAGAGGGCAGTTATACTTTGTAATGAGTACGCTAAAATAGAGCACTATTATTGTCTTGAGATCTTCTCTGACGCCTACGGATGACCCTTGAAGTCGACTGAGGAGCTGACAGCATTCAGCTGCAGTTCTCTAAATACAAGCGCTGCAAACTCGAGCTTTCTGCTTCTTTGAGGTTCTGGAGCTTCGTTTGAGGCCTTGACAAAGCCTCGAGTTTACAAAAAAATAAAAAGCCAGGACGTGAGATATGCATCTTTTCCGGTGAGTTCTGCTTGCGCATCTGCGCCCCGACGCGCTCCACAATCCATCTGACGGCAGAGCGCCGGGGTTTCACATCTCTCGCCATGCGGGTGCGCGGGGACGGGTGGCACAGCAGGCGGGGGAACTGTTTGGGAAATGGCACATGGAACCTTCCCCGTGGCCAAAACAACCTCAGGCGTTTGTCCCTTGGTGCTCGGAGGGCAGGGATACGTTGTGATGTTCCTAATCCCCGGTCTTCAAAGAGCCATAAAATCCTTTTGGTTGGAAGAGACCCTCAGGATCGAGTCCAACCATAACCCAACTCCAGCACTAACCCATGTCCCTGAAAACCTCGTCTAAATGCCTTTTGAACCCCTCCAGGGATGGTGACTCCAGCACTGCCCTGGGCAGCCTGTTCCAATGCCCCACAGCCCTTTGGGGAAGAAATTGTTCCCAGATCCAACCTCAACCTCCCCTGGCGCAACTTGAGGCCGTTTCCTCTGCTCCTGGCGCTTGTTCCTGGGGAGCAGAGCCCGACCCCCCTGGCTCCAAGCTCCTTTCAGGCAGTTCAGAGATCAGAAGGTCTCCCCTCAGCTCCTGTTCTCCAGCTGAACCCCCCAGGTCCCTCAGCCGCTCCATCACACTTGTGCTCCAGCCCCTCACCAGCTCCGTTCCCTTCTCTCAACTCGCTCCAGCACCTCAATGTCCCTCTTACAATGAGGGGCCCAAAACTGAACACAGGATTTGAGGTGCGGCCTCACCAGTGGCACAATCACTTCTCTAGCCCTGCTGGCCACACTATTCCTGACACAGGCCAGGATGCTGGTGGCCTCTTTGGCCACCTGGGCACACTTCAAGCTCTTCTGGCAGATTTTCTGTGCTTGGAGTCGACGCCGAAAACAGCGCAAGTCATCTTTCGCCTGCAATTGTTCCAACAGCCTCTTAGAACCATCTGCAGCCTGATGACTTCTCCAGATGGACCGAATAAAGGCGGCAGGTCTACAGAACCCACACAGGATGAGGCAGAGGAAAGGAAGGATGTCACACAGATGTTACACAGCGAGGACAAAGTCACCAGCACCGTTACAGCTGTGCAGGTATTTACACAGAAGTAACGCCTCAGAAGACGACTTTGGAAGCAGCACAGAAGGGAGGTGAACACAGAGGGTGACACATAAACTGCTGCTCGTATCACAAACACTTCTGTTAAAAAGAGGAAAACAAAGACACAAAAAAGGCAGCAACAATAACTTGGTGACTGTCTTGGGGATCTCACAGTCAATGGAGCAAGCCAGACATCCAGCAGGAGAGCACATCAAGTCTTTAATGAGGAAATTAAGTCTTTAAGAGCAAATGAAGGCTTTAGACAATCCCAGGAAAGCCGGACTCGCTGTGCACACGAGCTGAGCGGGGCTGTTCAGACCTGACCGTGCAAAACTATTGCCATGGTTTAGGACGGCCACGGTGCGTGAACAGCAGGAATCCGGAGACAATAACTCCGGCTACGTTGTGCAATATCCCTGCAGACACAAGGCCCCGACGGTCATTCCAGGAAAATAAACAACAGAATAACTTGGGTTCAAGGAGATTTTTGGAGGTCACGGGCCCAACTCCTCGTTCAAAACAGGGTTCACTTCCAAGTTAAATCAGGTTGTTTAGTGTCTTTGTTCAAATAAATAAATGGCTGCCTTATTCCTTTTATTTTAATAAAGAGATAGGAGCTTTAACACCACTAATTGAGCATCTAATTAAGTGGTTATCAACACACAACCAAGCAACAATTTCCTCAGCACAGCACTTCAAACACCCCACTACTAATAAACCGTTCATAACATATTTTCAAGCCCCTGGGACAATGATTCACCTGAACTGGTACTTTTAGGATTTTACCAATTTTGATGCATTTTAGAAAGAGCCGGCGGCCCAACACATCCAAAAATCAAACAAAACCAGCCTCTTCAGGGTGTTAATATCCAAATATTGACACACTCGGATGTGGTGGGAAGAGCATAAGGGTATTTAGTCCTTTTCCAGAACACACAGAGCACTGTGAAGTACTTTAGCTACTCCTGTCTCTTGTTTTGTTCGCCTACTTCCCAAAGACAGGTGAACTACCAGTTCAAAGCCTGTTAGATTTGTAAAGTTACTGTTTACAAGAAATTAAACTAGAGATGCAGACTCCCACATCCGCAATATTCCAAGTAGTAATCCAATTATACCTTCTCTAATAAATACTAAAATTGGGCAAGAATAAGGACCAATCACCCTAGACTTCAACAGATTCTCGTCTTCCCCTTGGCTCCGACATTCCCTGCGCCGTTGTTTGCAAACCGGCCCGGAAAACGGGTTTGTTGTGAACGAGAAGCCGAGGTTCCCGGGGCAGGAAGCTCCTGGAAGGAAACACCGGCGGATGTCCTCACGATAAGAGCCGCTCCGGAGTTTTCGTTGCCTAATCCCACTCCAAGTTCGCTTTAATTAAATACCAACTGTCAAACGTTGCAATAAACGTTGGGTTCTCGCCTCAAAAATTAAGATACTTTCCATGAAATCAAGGCGTTAGCAAATATTTGGGGGTTCAGGAATAATTTGCTTCAGCTGCTTAACTCTGAGAAATGGGTATTTCCTTTTCTAAGTGTTTTCTAGTGTTCTCCACCTTTCAGATGCCCAAGGAAACCTTCCTGCACTAGCAGAGAGGCAACAGAAAACAAGTCACGAGGGAGAACAGCGGCATCAGGATTCCCATCGCACTTATGGCTGAAGACTCAAGTTGGCTGAAGCCGATAAGCTTTTTGTTTGGTTTAAATCTTGATATGGTGACAGCAGCGCCCGCTTCATTATCTAATATGGGTTTGACTAGCGACTCCAAGACTTAAAAATGTTTTAACTTGTTTGAACATGGCCAACAAGGGCCCTTCAAAGCACTGTCCGTGTTCTCCTCCAGCTCCTGCCATTGCTCTGATCCTCCATCCCCAGCCAACAACGACCGACATCCCCATTTTCGGGGCAGCAGACACCATTTCCCTGCTTTACCGCTCTTGGATGAAGAGTCTCCCCTTTTCTACCTCTCCTTTCAGTAGGATAAGAGACCAAAAAGAACACGGGAAGGTTTAGGACAAACAGAGAGAACGGTAAACTTTAAATACAAAATGCCTTCAATCAGTTCCTTGGTTGGTTTCCGACACTGATGTGATTGTTTCCCAGTAAAAATACAGATTTCCATGGAAGCTCCTCTCTAAATACATCACGCTTGCTTCCTCCCTATGTGCCACCACAATGGGTTGAGGGGAATGTTTACCGACAACAGACTAAATTAGCTCCAAAAGGCAAAATGCTGAAAGTAAAAGCATCCCTGTCCAAGAGCCAGGGGGCAGATCTCCGCACCGCGCTACGGCGTGAATCTCAATCAAGAGGTTAAACGTTTTACGTTGATCCTGACTTCGTTACGAAAAGGAAGTCTCATTTCGGATGGAAAAGCTTTCCTTTAATAATGTTTATAATACACTCAGCCTGGTTGCTATGACGATGGAACAACTATTCTCCACAAACAGGCGCTAAGACCCTAAAAATAAACAGGCCGACAAAAAAACTCACGAACACGCAGCTTTGTCAGGCAGGCGGTGCCGGGTGCAGGGATGGGGTTTGTTCCCGATATGATGAAGATAAAGAAACGCTCGTGACTAAATCCTGCGCCCGGCGAGCAGAGCGCTCGCCTACAAAGCCATTCCTCTATTTCTCAGGAGCTGCCACTTAAAACCAGCACCACCAAAGCCAGAACTCCTAAGCCAGCAGCACAACGGGGATTATTAGAAGTTTCTTTCTGTGAAATTAAGGTGTGTGGAAGCAGGAACACGTATATACGTGTGTGTGTGTATATATGCATGCAAAATAATAAAAGCGTAACAGCATGTATTTGCATACTTTCTCCATGGGCTCACTTATTGATGTGGGTAGGAATCCACCCATTTCACACAGAGTACACAAGGATTTAAAAAAAAAAAAAAAATAAAAAATAGTAGCAGTCGGGAATTAAAATAAAAAAAGAGAAAAAAAAAACAACAAAACCACAAAAAACAAACAAGCACTTGATCCCAGTCTCCGGCTCTAATCTCACAGCAGCAGAGGGAGGAAAGTCAGCGGGGACTGAACGGGAACAGCGCGACGGAAACGGGTCCGGACGCGGGCCGGGGGTTCCCGGGGCCGCTCCCTCCCCCGCCCCGGGACAAGCGGCTCCAGCGGGGGCACCGGGACCGCCCAGACCCCCGTCCCGCCGCGCTGCCGCCCTTCAGAACCGCCGCTTTGGTTTCCCGGCTCCTGCCACGGCGCACGGACCGACCGGTCCCCGCCGCCCCATCCCGGCCCCTCCGCCCAGCGCGGCCGCTTTCCGGAGATGCCCCCCGGCCGCGGCCCCGCCGACACCGGCGCCCCCGCCGCGGGCCTCCCAGCCCCCGCACGGGCCCGTCCGCTCCCACCCCCGCGCAGCACGGAGCCCGCTCGCTCCGGAGCCAACCCCCCGCTCACCGAGGAGGAGCCCCGCCGGTCCCCGGGCGTCGCGGTCCCGTCGCGGCGGGCAGGTGCTGGGAGCGGCTCCCCCGCCGCCCTTCATGGCCGGGCGCCCCCCCGGCGGGCCGGGCGCCGGGCCCCCATCCCGGGCGGGAGGAGCCGGGCGAGCAGCGAAGGGCAGCGGCGCGGAGGCGGCGGCGGGCGGGGGGATGGGGAGCGCCAGCGCCTCCGCCGCGGAGCCTCCGCGGCCGCCGTACCCCACACTTCCGCCCACGGCCACGCAGGGGCGCGGGGCGCTCACGCACGGCGACGAATCCCCGCCCGGAGCGGGGGCGGCAACGACCAATGGGAGGGCGCTGCCCGCCCACGGCTCGCAAAGCCCGCTGGGGAGTGTAGTCCGCGGGGCCCTAGCGCCCGCCCGCAGCCATGTGCCCGCGGCCCGGCCGGCAGCGGCACCGGAGCCGTTTGCGCGGCGCGTCACGAGTAACACGGGACTCCCCGGGGAAGAGGAGCGGGGGGTTGCAGGGGTGTGTGCACCGGCGTCCCCCCCCCGCCACCGCAGAGCACTCCAGGGAGAACTCACAGCTTTTTCCTATTCTGATAAACCTGCACATGAAAATGTCACTTGCCAGGAGAAAGACACGACGCTGCACTTGTGTTCTCCCCGGGGAACAGGGGGCACCAGCCCCACAAACCCCCCCAGCTGTGTTCCCTACAGAGGGCACGTGGATGTGGATGTTCTGGGCTCCTGGATCTTCCCCAGGGTTCACCCCATCCCTGCGCACCGGTGACAACCAGTGACAGGACAAGGGGCAATGGGCGCAAACTGGAACACAGGAGGTTCCACTTAAATTTGAGAAGAAACTTGTTCCCGGTGAGGGTGGCAGAGCCTGGCCCAGGCTGCCCAGGGGGGTTGTGGAGTCTCCTTCTGTGCAGACATTCCAACCCGCCTGGACACCTTCCTGTGTAACCTCATCTGGGTGTTCCTGCTCCATGGGGGGATTGACCTGGATGAGCTTTCCAGGGCCCTTCAACCCCTGACATTCTGGGATTCTGTGAAAATGGCGATGCCATCATGACCCCAAGCTCACTGCACACACAGCAGGAGCCCCAATCACCCTGAAGCTCATTAAAGCCACACTTAAGTCCCCAGCAAACTGCTCTTCCATGGCCAGAGACTTGTTATCCCCAAGGTGCACTGCCTTGGCCAACAGACGGGCACCCACAGTCTGGAGGTATCTACTAAGAAAGGCACTTTCCACACCAGTTTGAGACCAGTGGTTTTCCACGGGAGCAGAAGGTGAAGTGCTGAGAAGGCAGCGCTCTCCCCCATCCCTCCCATGAGCAAACCCCTCTGGCTGCTTCGCCGTCAGGCTCCCACCCGTTGGCAGAAATAAAAACTCAGCAGCACTTCAGCACCCGACACCACACATGCCAAAACACGCAGCTTTCTGCCTCCCAGACACGCCGGGAAAAGGTTGGCAGCGTTAGCACGGAGTCTTCTGCACCCGTTCCCCCAGTTGCCTTCTTGCAAACACGAGTCCTGCTCCATACGCAGCTACAAGCCAAAGCGCCACACAGCCAGGTATTAGCTCATTTTTGTTTGGGATGTACCATCATCCCCCAAACACACAAGTCGTGGCTCAGAGCCTGGTTAAGCCTGAGCTGCTCCAGCTGCAATTAATGCTGGTTCTACGAAGGTAAATCCCACCCCATGACTAGGTCATCTCCTTCAGCTGGTCCCATTTCCTGGGGTCAAATGACGACCAAATGAAGTGAAAGGAGGTTTGTAAACTCAGGAGCAAGAGAAGGGAACATGACACTGTATTTCACAATACCTTTAAAAATAACCCTTTATCAGCACTTACTGCAGTGTCATGGGATCAGAAGGGAGATATAAGCAGAGAAAGTGAAGAGTTTAGGGAATCAAGATGTCTTTTAACTACAGGAAAAAGTAGAAAGTTTATTCCCCAAATTGTGCTTTCTCTCATGGGAAGGAGGGAAGTTTTTAACCACGCTGACCATTATTTAGTTATTTACAGAAGTTAACCACCACATTCCACAATAAAACTAAGAAATGGTTTCCATCTTTCCCCACCTCCACTTTCAATTAAAAAGACAAAAAGGCATGAGAGACTAGGCAAGCAGAACAAGAAAAAAGGGAGGAAAAAGGACAAACTCTCTCCACAGGTGCTCTAAGGAAGCTGAATGATCACTAAGGCTTCAGTTACCAACATTAGCACCTCGTACCCCAACTCTCAAGATCCTTGGGGGTAAGTGGGCATGGGTGCTTGTTTGCCTACAAGAACTAGATGGTGATAGTTCTGAACCCGACACGTTTCATGGCAGAAAATCTGCCATCTGGGCATCTTCACCCGCTGCTCACAGCCCAGCCTTTGGGACCCAGGTGAGCCCCTCACCGAGGTGCCACCCCGGTGTCCCAAGATGTGGTGACACTCACCGATGCGGGAACTTGTCACTCCACAGGGCTCCCGGAGACACCGCAGGATGTGCACGGGGTATTTACCAAGCCCACAAATACCAGACAAAGCTGAAAGGAGCACCTTGAAGATGGAGAACTCAGTTCCCATCCTCTTGTGCCCTTCACACCCAAGCCACCACCAATCTCATATTTCTCAGACCCAATAAAAAGCCTTTTTGCACCCAATTCTCCGTGTTTCCTTTGCAGAAAGCAGTTCTGCCTCTGCTTGAGTGTCTGTTGATTCTCTCCAAAAGCCCCAGATCTGCATTGGCTTCAAACCCTTGTTATTTCTGAGTCCATAGACACAACAGCCGCATCTCCAGGACCGGGCAATCTGATGGCAGAGAAGAGGTGGAGAGGACATTGAGCATCCTACAGCGGACACGGATCCAGCCCACGAGCCTCCATCTCCGCTCCCCCAGGAGATATTTGACCAGGACCAGTCCAAGGCTCATCAGCTGGAGAAAATGCTCCCGAGTTCAATACTCTGCTGAGCAGGATGTGCCATGCCCAAGTCATACAACAGTTAAAGACGTGCTCAATGTTTCATTTCAGGAAGAAGCAGAATTACCCAGTTACACAAAAACTTCACAGCACAGCAAGGAACCAGATCCAGAAGCAGAAAGGCTGGGTTTTCTTCTCCATTGACTCACATAGGCTCAGAGATGGTTTCAGGTGCTTATGAAAGTTAAGCCCTAAAGCTGCGCATCAGAAGATTTCTGGTTATCGCACAACGCTGCCAAACTAATTTCCACTGTGTTATCTCCACAGCTCTTCTCCTACTAAAAGCACAATTACCCTTTGTGAAGTTGCCACATCCTGCATGAAATTCCTGGATGCGACTCCAAAAACCCTCCCCTGGCCCGACCCAATGGCACTGTCACACCTGGGGACAACAGGGCAAACTCAGGACCCATCGTGGCCATTTCAATGACATCTAAAATTTAATTTCCAAGCCTGTTTGTGCAAACAAGCCAAGGTCTGAAATAGCAGAGGTGAGAACCAGACTGCAGCACGCTCAGCTCTTTCAGCAAGGAGCTGTGAAACTGCAGTTGGGGAAAAATTGGTGTAATTCACAGAGAAAAGCCAACGTTTCCAAAAGCAAACACAGAGCCATGGATGTCAAATCGCATATCTGATTTCTTCCCCTCCCACCACGTACTTTCTAAGCCAAAAAAGGCTTTATCTGGGTGGATTTTCCAGGGAAGGATAAGCCATTCCTGTACCACTGCCCAGCTCCCGGATCAAACAGCAAGGAACGGCACAGCTGAGCAGATACTGTCACCCCTGTCCCCTCCAGCCAGGGGACTGACCACATCAGCTGGAAACCTTCCCCCAGCTTTGTTAAAACAGCAGAAAGCAAAGTGTTTTACCTGCACGGGCTGCGGAGAGCGGCTCCTAGGAAAGGTGCATCCCTGCAAGCAACCTGTTCAAAGTCCATGCTAAAAAACAAGCACCCACTTTAGACCACCGAGCCCCACAGAGCAAGCGATGAACAAAATCCAGTCGCTCATTAGCCTTATTCCTACCCAGAGATGTTCCCCCCACTCCAGCCTCCCTGCAAACAGGCTTGTGCCTACGTAGAAAGCTGATTATAAAGCAGCAAGTCATCCGGCATGGCCAGCTGTTTTAATTTAGCTCTTTTGTTCATTAAGCTTCACTGTGCTCTTAACCCAACTGTTCCCAGCGCCTGCATCAGGTGTGAGCTATTGCATCAGCTGCAGCACAAGGCCATGATAAACTTCACTTCTTTGCAAGAAAACATTGCATTTTGTGCTCAGCGATGGCTCTGGAAGAGCTTGAACCATGTCCCAGGACAAATACAAATCGACAAGGGGCTCCCATCCCTTTTCCTTCCAGCTTCAAGCCCAAAAAGCGCTGCTGGGCCATCAGCTGTGCTGATAGAGCTGCAAACCCTCTCTGTCTCTTTCCCACCACCAGCTCCCACCTTTTGGGAGGAGCTGGCCCATCTGGTGGTGAACTGGCCAGGCAGGGGAGGAAAACTCAGCCGACCCTCTTTGTTGGCCTGTTTTCCAGCCTGTGCATCTCGTGCCCACCAAAGTCCTTCCCTGCTCTTCTGAGAAAACTCGAGGCTCTGGTTTGCCCCCTGCCCCAAACCAACTTCTGCTGCGTAACCCCAGGGAGAAACTACACCAAGAATTGTGTTTGCCTCAAATAAAACTCATCTCTTGAAAGGGAGAATCATTAATAAAACCTCCGTTCTGATATTATTGGGACAAAAAAAACCCCAACCAACTAATGCTATGATCCATCTTAGAGATAAATTTCCAGCTGTGGATTTGCGCTGGCCCTTGTCTCGGAGGACGAGCCACCAGCACCAGCTGCAGGGGACGTGCAGCCTGGGGACGTCAGCGCCGTCACTTTGCTGCTGCAGACGGTGCATCCAGAGCCACGGCTGCAGATTTAGAACCGCCGCCTGCATTTCTCTCGGCGCTCTCCCACGTCCTGTCCCGCTACAACTCCTGTCTGCTTGCACTTAATTTCTTAAAAAGCACTGCTTAGCAACCCAACAGCCTTTTCACTGCGCAACCGGTGCCTCCCATCGCTCCAGCACCAGGGAGCTGGGTGGACACACGTCCCCGTTCGCTTAACACCACCTGAGACAGAGCCGGGGTCACAACCCAGCAGCTTCGGTGACACGGGGGCTGTTTGTGTCACCTCTTGGTGTTTTTGTCTGTGGGAAGACAGGAGGGTCCTTCCTCATCCCTCCCGATGCCATAGGTCTCATCTGTACTTCCCCAATGAACATTGCTGTGGAGTAACATCCTCACTGGAGCAAAGGATAAGTAATTACAAAGCCTTCGGTAAACCTTTTAGACTATTCATCCAAAGTCCCTAGAGGGAAGCAGGTGAGACTGTAATAAGGATTGCACAAGAGATACGGATCTGGGGTATTTTATTTTATACAAACCTCTCCCCTCCCTTTGCAGTTTGTTTAAAAGGAACAGCAATACAAACTGGGTGCTCTGCGAGTCGCCAGCGCTCCCAGCCCCGAATGCCACTGCGGATCCACCGGGACCGATGGGGATGAGCTGCCGGGGAGCAGAGAAGGTCCTGGGACTAACGACGAGGCGCGGGCTCTTCTCGCTCCGCGGTTTGGAAACACGCAACCTCCCCAAATCGCCTTCGGCGGAGAGAGGCAGGATGGGGCAGGTCCGAAACGAACAGGGAGCGCTGTGAAAGAGGCTGGAGCGAGGGAGAAGAGCAAAGGGGGATGGATAAAAGCACGAGACGGGCATGAGTCACGTTGGCGTGCGGCCTCCAAAGAGAGCCCTCGAGCAAACAGGGCACGAAGTGAATTCCTAGCCAGGCAAAAATCCGCTAAAACAAAGGGAGACGCAAAATAGTCTCTTGCATACCTGTCTCTTCTGGCTCGTCATGAAAGGCTCAGCATCACACAAACTCGGGCTGTGTTTTTGTCTACAAGTGCCTGGAAGGAGGTTGGAGCATGGAAGGGGTTGGGCTCTTCTCCCAAGTAGCAAGCGATAGGACAAGAGGAAACGGCCTCAAGTTGCGCCAGGGGAGGTTGAGGTTGGATCTGGGGAACAATTTCTTCCCCAAAGGGCTGTGGGGCATTGGAACAGGCTGCCCAGGGCAGTGCTGGAGTCACCATCCCTGGAGGGGTTTAAAAGGCATTTAGACGAGGTTCTCAGGGACATGGGCTAGTGCCTGAGTTAGGCTGGGTTACGGTTGGACTCGATGATCCTGAGGGTCTCTTCCAACTGAAATGATTCTATGATTCTTGCTGGTATCCAGTCAGGGCAGAGGTGGGAGCGCTCGCGGTGCATTCCCTCCCTGAGGCAGGTCTGGATTTCCAGCTAATCACGGCAAAAGCTGTCGTCCTTCCTCCATGGGAGAGCCCTCTCCAAACAGTCAACGTGAGAGTCGCAGGTCTTGCACACGCGGGAAAGAAACCCGGCTGCAGGCAGCTCCTGTCCCTCGATCACATCGCCACCTCCCCACTTCTGAGCTAAGGATGAAGGAGTTTAAGCCGGGATCCAGAAACAGACCTTTGGGGAAAGGAAAAGCGAGCGATGCGGGTGTTCTCTGGGAAACACGCTCCCCGGCACGCCAGCGCTTGGGGAGCAAACGGCAGAGCCGCTCGCTGGACCCACGTCAGTCCCCGCTGCGCTGGGGCTGGAGTCCAGCCAGCGAGCCTTCCGTCGGCTGCACTACAGAATCCAAACCCCAAGCCAGCTTTAGGAACGTTCCTCCTCAGCGGAAACACCGGTTTTGCACGCTGAAGTTTCCACTTTACAGAAACTACTGCGGTTTATAGGGGCCAAAGGCGTTGGGGAGTGGAGCCTTCTCTTTGCTGCTTGGATAGTGACCCGCAGCACCAGGTCCTGGGCTGGGCCGTGGTCCGGCAGTGCTGGAAAAACAAACAGTAGGAGAAACAAATCCATCATCTCAGTGCACCAGAGAACCTCAGGGGTGGAATGTGCCCCACTCCATCCGTCTCCACAACAGCAGCACCTCCTTCAGGGGCAGTTAAGCATCCCCAAATATTCTAAACTAAGATTAAATCAAGGAATTTCAGCTCCCTTGCTGCTTCTTTCCCTGAAGTCCCACTGCGGTGGCTTCTCAACAAAGCTGGAAAAGCTCCGGGCACCGCGTTGAGGAAGGAGCCACCAGCAACCATCTCCAGCCGCACAACACTAGGACAGATTGCTTTACAAGCTGGTGTTTCTCGCACGGAAGTTTGGTGTCTTATCCTGGATGCTTTTGTACCAACCCTCAGCTCAGGACACCATATCCATCCCCACCAGTCTGGCTTTTGCCTTCCCCAGCATCAACCCTCAAAAAGGGCTGCTGGACCAGAGAACGACCTCTTTGCTGTGCAAACGCGCTCTCCACGGGGCAGGGAAAGGAGATCAGCTCATTTCCCTGTCCTCTTTTCGGGCACAGCCCAACACAGCTCACTAAAGCCAGCTCAAGGGCAGCTTGAGACAAGCGTGTGAAGTTCTCTGGAAGGACGGCACGAGCACACCCGCGTTGCAAAGAGCTCGCAGGCACTAAATATCAGCTTGAGACATGCTGGCAAAGCCACGTAGAAAGGGCATACTGCCTAGCTCAAACTCCTGACGCTTATTCTTTGTTTGCACAAGCACCTAATTCCCTCCCAGATGTTTGCAAAAGCTCGGCAAGTTGGCACAGTAGCAAGGAGTTGGCCTTTAATTAACCAGAAGTCAAACACAACAAGGACGTCAGCAACCTGGGAGCTGCGCTGCTGCCCCCGGCCGGAGCTGCGGCTCTTCCCTGGGTCCGTACGCATCGGGGTCTCTCCATAGCCCATCACGTTAAAATAGGACTTTGCTGGTGCTGCTGACAGTTCTCTTGATCCCACTTCAACATGCACCGTGTGTTGCCCGGTGACCAATGACAGAGCCCAGGGAATGGCAGAAGATGTGCCAGGGAGGGTCAGTGGGACATGAGGAAAAGGTTTTTCACCAAGAGGTGCTGGATGCTGAACAGGCTCCCCAGGGAGGTGTCACGGCCCCAGCCTGACAGTGTTCAAGAGACTGGACAACGTCCTCAGACACACAGTGTGACCTGTGGGGTGTCCTGTGCAGGGACAGCAGTTGGACTCCATGATCCTGGTGGGTCCCTGCAGCTCAGGACATTCCATGATTCTATGAGAACACAACCACCATCCCAACCCTGCCAGATAAACCAAACCCAACGTCTGGCTTCAGCCCCCGCAGCTGCTGCACAACACAGACACCCCCTGAGCACCATGTTCTGCCTGCCTGGACATGCCACCCTGGCAGACGGGCTCATGGATGTGGGTTTCTGAGCGAGCCCAACCGAAATAAATCCTCTCTGGCTTTCTCAGAAATGACCCAGAGCCTTGGGATGCTGCAGCAGCCCCAGGGATGTCCCATGTGGGATGAAGGGCTGTGGGCCAGTTCTCACCTGTCACACTGCAGCAGGCAGGTGACACCTGCAAAGTGACCTTGTCAAGCTGTCCCAGCCCCACTTCCCTACACACACACTCACCCTGAATTAACTCGGCTTTCCGTCACATATTAATATATTTAAGAGAGGGACAATAGTACCAGAAACAGGCCCTGAATATAGGTCATCCTTGAATAGCAGCATAACGGTGGATCTTCTATAATTTGTTAAATAAAGTCATTTATCCTGCTTCATTATTACAGTGGGTTCTGCATTCTGTTTGCTTGGCTTTGGGGCCTCCTGGACTCAGCCTTGCAAGGACGAGCAGCAAGGCTTAACTTCTGCTGCCGCCCCGCGGCGCCCGCTGGCCGTAGGGCTGGCCCTGGTGGATCTTCACGTGTTTGGCTAAGTGGTCGCTGCGGGCAAACTTCTTCTGGCAGGCGGCACACTGGTACGGCTTGACACCCGAGTGGGAACGCTTGTGACGGGAGAGCTCGTCCGACCGGGAGAACCTGCGGGAGAAGGGAAGGATGGTGGATCCAGCCTTGGCCGCTGCACAGGACGGGGAACGCGAGGACCGCGGCACATGGGAGGGCTGGCTCTTGGGGTGACCACAGACAGGTCACTTCTGCTCCATCCAACCTCCCAGTGAAACGCAGGTCCTCGAGGCTCCTGCTGGAGGAACGGAGGGAAACAAACCCCTCCATGGGGTGATTTAGAGAAAAAGGATTCACCTACTGAGATCTTAATTCTTTCCACTGTGTCCACCTGCTTCCCTCATTTGTTTTAGACTTGCTGGAAGCTCTTGGGAGCTGACAATCCCAAGGCCAGATACTGAGAGAAATTGCTTTTTGGGGCATCAACCCAGTGACTAAAGGACACTGTAAGGGCTTTACTATAACCCCAAGAAGAGCATCGCTTTGAGAGAAGCCTTGTTTTGAGTGGGAGAGCATGCGTTCTCCCTGCAAACTCTGAGCATCCCCTTGTTTCTGAGAATGGTGTAGAGTTTTTGCTCTCAGATGGGGAGCTGGGGAGAGAGAAGCTGCCCTTGAGCTGGTTTAAACACCAAGCGCAAGGGAGGCAAAGCAAACGTACCCAGCCCAGAGTGCAAAAGCGGAGGTTTCCAGGCCAAAGCAAGTCGATTGCTGCCCTGGGGATGTGCCCAGCGCTCAGACTGCTCGTCCGTGTAATTCCCACGCCTGGAGCAGGTCCGCTGAGCAGCCTGGAAAGCCCCTGTAACCACACGCACATCTCCGTTCCCCTGCGCCCTTTCTTCCACCTGGCACCCGCAGATCCAGACCTGGCGGCACCTGTAGAGCGCGGGGCTGCAGCAGTTTCACAAGTGCCAGCCCAAGGGTCTCGATGAGGTTTTGGAGCTGGTGTGACCTCAGCATGTTTGAGTGTCAGGGGGGTGCTGGAGAGGAGGACTGGACAGGGTTTACTCCTCTAAGGAGCCAGCACAGGCGTCAGGAGTATTAGGACAGAAGGGTTTTTCCATCTGGCTGAAACAAGCCTACGCAAACAAGCAGAAAACTTGAGCTTCAGATGTAACCCCAGCCACAGGATTCCAAGCTCACACCTGGTGCAGTAAATACTGCGGCTGCTCACAAAAGGCTCTGTGAAAACAAAATGTGTCCCAAGGCCATCCTCAGCTCTTCTGTGCAAACCACCGACTTCTCTTCCGGCTTGATTGCGAGAAGCGAGGCCCAAGGTCTCAGCTTCTCATAGAAAGCAGGGCCAGGAGAAATGACGTATATATTTCCCTGAAATGCCTGTACACCAATGCGCGCAGCATGGGGAATAAGCAGGAGGAGTTAGAATCCTATGTTCAGTCGGGAGATTGTGATCTGGTGGCAATTACAGAAACATGGTGGGACAGCACACATGGCTGGAATGTGGTCATGGATGGCTGTGTCCTTTTCAGGAAAGACAGGCCGGCCAGGCGTGGTGGTGGAGTTGCTCTCTATGTGAGAGAGCAGCTACAATGTACTAAATTCTGCCCAGGAGTGGATGATGAGCGAGTTGGGAGTGTATGGGTGAGAATTAAGGAGCAGACTGGCAGGGGTGACACTGTTGTAGGTGTGTATTACAGGCCACCAGATCAGGGTGAGGAAGTTGATGAGGCCTTCTATGGGCAGCTGAGAGTGGCCTCACAGTCACAGGCCCTGGTTGCTGTGGGTGATTTTAACTTCCCTGGTGTTTGCTGGAAGGACCATTCAGCCAGCCAGCCACAGTCCAGGAGGTTCCTCCAGTGCATTGATGAGAACTTCCTCATGCAGATGGCGGAGGAGCCGACCAGGAGAGGTGCACTGCTGGATCTCATCCTCACTGACAAGGAGGGTCTGGTCGAAGCAGTAAAGGTTGAGGGCTGCCTCCAGCAGGGGGATTGCACTGGATGATCTTTTGAGGTCCCTTCCAATCCCAAACATACTGTGATACTGTGTGATATTTCGAGTTAGGGCCACATCTAGAGAAGGGAGGATGGCCCGGAGAACCCCAGCGGCAGCTGAGTACGTCACTCCATGGTGTAACCGGTGGGCAGGCTGGCAAGTGAAGCCAAGCAACCTGGGGACATCCTGCAGGACGCTGTCGCTCAGTGTGGCATCACCGCCATCCTCCTTTCCCAGGGGACAACGTGATGCTTGTGTGGTTCCCACTGTCCCCTTCCTCAATCCCCAGGCTCTGAGCATCAGGCGTAGGATGCTATAGCAGCACTGGAAAAGGAGCCGATGCCTATGAACTGGGGTTAGAGGTGGCATTGAGGGACAATTGTGGATGGCAATGGGAGAGCAGCTTGGCAAGAGGGAGTCCAAAATTCAGATCTAGTCTCATACCTCCCAGAGCTTCCCCACCCCGACACAGAAGCCATAACACACCATCCAGGGAAACAAGGCAGCGAGTGTCTGCCAAAGCATTGCGTAAGGCACCAGGAAAGCTCAGTGCTGCCAGCACCAGTTTTCTTTGTGATAACGCGGTGAGATCTGCTGATGAGAAGTGCTACGCAAGACCTGAGGACTATTAACCCTCCTTACAAAGGCTGCGCCGAGCATCCTGCCCCCCAGGACAGGTGTGCGGTACCGGGGAGAAAACACGGCGTCAGGGAAATAATCGGAGACGTGCAGCAAGATTAAGAAGCGGGGTTAATTTCAGGAACGTAGGTGAAAGACAATGCCAACCGCCAGCATGCACAGAGCAAACAAAAGTAAATGCAACGTGGAGATAACGCGACAGGCTCACGGGTGTTGGAGGGATGCAGGGCAGGCAAATAGCAAGAGAAAGCAAAGCGCTGCTAAATAAGCACAGAACTGTGCGCTGGCTGCTGAGGAAGCAGCGAGACTCCTAATTTCTGGGACAAATATTAATGGGAAAAGCCATTTTGGTAGCCCAGTGGTGGAAATTGTCCAGAACTAGGCGGAGAAAGCTTGCAGAGTTACAAGATCACCTGGAAAAGCTGCACTGATGGAGGGTATTTAGACATCCAGTGCAAGGGGGATTTGGGGTGTTTGGGAGATTGTCAAGTACGTGTCCCCAGCCGGAGGTTTCCAGCATTTTTAGTGAAAACTACCCAAAGCGCTCAACAAACTTTCCTCCTTCCCATCTCCTTCCAGCTCTCACATAGAATTGACTCAGGAAAGAGAACTTGTGGTTTTCCCCTGGATTTCCAGCAGCCGAGGGCTCTCCTGCGCCCCGGCGAGCGCCGGGACACCCCACTTACCGCCAGCCGCAGTCGGGCCAAGCGCACGTGTAGGGTTTCTCCCCCGTGTGCCGCCGAAAATGAGCCTTGAGGTGGGAGCTCTTGGTGTACACCTTGCCGCAGCCCGGGTGCGGGCACCGATGGGAGCGCACCAGGGAAGCGGGGCCTTTCTGAAACCTGGGGGTCGCCTCCTCCTCTTGTACATCCCCCCGCGGCCCCGGCCTCGTGGCGATGGGCAAGGGGGCAATCTTGACGTATTTTTGGTCCCTGGTGGTCGCAGAGGGTTGGATCTGAGGGAGGAGGGACAGGTTTTGGCCATGCAAGCTGAGGAGCAGCTGGACACCACCCATGGCTCTCTGTGTTAGAGCAGAGTCCATCTGGAGGGGCTGGATCTGGAGGACAACAGGAACCCTCCCCGCAGCTACCGCCTGGTCACCACCATCAGCTGTCCCTCCAAGCTGGGCAGCGTTTGAGACTTCATCTTCTTGAGTCACGCCGGAGATAAGCCATCCCTCAGAGCTACCTAAGCTGAGCTCAGATTTGATCTCCACCTTCCCTCCAGCCGGGCAGAGCTCGCTCGCTTCGTCTTTGAGGACCTCGGCCTTCTCCCTGAGGAACTCCTCGATCTCCTCCAGGGTGGGGGTGAAGTCCTGCGAGAGGCGGCCGCAGAAGTCGGGCAGCTTGAGCTGAGCCTCGCACACTTGGGGTTTCGCATCTTCCCCCTTTGCGCGGGACACGGGGAGCGAGGGGCCATCAGAGCGGCTGGTGTCACCCGCATGGAGGTGGCCGGAGCCCTCGGGGTGGCCGGACACCCTCTCGCTGCCGTGTCCCGGCAGAGGGGACGGTGGCACGTTGTGCTGCAGAGCATTGGCAAAGTTCTCCAGGAGGAAAGAGCTGGGCAAGGGGGGCAGCAGCTCCTGGCGATGCACAGAGACCATTTGTTGACTCGCGTCTTCTGCTCTTGGTTCAGCTGGATCAGAAGCCTCTGGAAGAGCTGGCGAAGTCTCCATTCAACTGCAAGGGAACGCCAGCAAGGTTATTTCCAAAAACAAACCGACAGCCCCCCAAAAAACCCAACTGACCAACAAAACGTCAACCTTTGAATAAAATGGACTGTGCATTAGAAAGGAAACATCAAAACTAGTCAGCGGCCTTTGTTTTTAAGGAGGTTGTTGCTCAAAAAACACATGCTGACCATTTTCCTATGCCAACAAAGAGCTAGATACACCCCCAGAAGCAAAGTTCTCCAGGGAGTTTAAAATACACAATGAAACACTTCATCCCCCTTCTGCCCAAGCCAGGGGGCAGGGATGCCCTGCTCGATGCCTTGTGGCTTACAACGAGGAGCTCATTCAGGTCCAAGAGAGGGGGCTGGTTTCTCCACGCTGCAAATGTTGGTACAACCACAACCTGACGCAGACCCATCGCAGCTGGATTGAAACCAACTCGTTTTGGAAGAGATAACAAGGCAACCGCTGCTGCCAAACCGCCTGGGGCTCTGTGCAGG
The DNA here is from genome assembly GCF_964273445.1 of Streptopelia decaocto. Lineage (NCBI taxonomy): Eukaryota > Metazoa > Chordata > Aves > Columbiformes > Columbidae > Streptopelia > Streptopelia decaocto. The sequence goes on along the minus strand of NC_138674.1, from coordinate 4,345,772 downwards.
CACCGCAGCCCTGAGTGTTCACCAGCAACCACGCTGCTGCGGTTACACCAGCTCTCGGTGCCTCAACCAGCAAGTTTAAGGCGAGTTCAGGCAGGCTGAGCTCAGTCACACCTCCTGAAAGCACCGCAGATGGACTGGGGTCAGCTCACGGGGCCCTTGAGGACACGAACGCCGCGTTTCAAAATGGGTGAGAAGAGTCACGGTGTCTCCGGGTTGGAGTCACATCGTCCCTGCCCCTGTGGGCAGCAGCGTGGAGGCTGCGTCCTGCTCCCGCAGCGCCTAAACCGCCCCAGAAGGCAGGAGCTTTTTACATTTAATGCAAAAACCGGGTTTCCAAGAGAAAGAAAACCTCTACCAAAGTCCTTCGTGAACCTCTTCCAGAGCGAGTGAGTCCATGAGATTTCTGCAGAGCTGCAAACCAGTCAAGCCAGTCCTTGTTATCAGTGCTGCTCAGGGTGCTGAGAGCTGGAAAGGGAATTTTTGAGAAGCTGTTTGGGTTTAAAAGAAAGGCTCGGCTCCTTAAGAAAAATCCTGCCCATGTCCTTCAAACCCTGCTGAGCACGTTGCTTGGGGCCGTTCGTGGTGCTGCCCATCGTGTGTCCCCAGCGCAATTCTACTTCAACAAACCGCGGTGAGCAGAGACCATCGCTGCTCACATGGGAGGTGTGAAAGGCGTTTGGGCCAATCTCAGCCTTCAGGTTTTCATCACATCATAGGTTAATGCTCTGAACCATCACCTTCAAGGCAGCACCCAGTTCCACTTCTTCCTCCACACCAATTTCATGATCTCTCTCTGATCTCTGCTGCTCTGACTCTTGTCTCCTTTTCCTACAAGCTTCAGAGGCTACAAAAGCCTTTGCCCTCTGGCTACCAAACACTCTTCCAGAAAGTCTTAAAACCTGATTTTCCAACAAGGTCTCCTTGGCAAGCAGCTCAGGAAGTCTCCAGCCCTTCAGTTTGCCCGCAGGACAACTGAATTAAACTGTAAACTCCTTAGCTCAGGAGCATCACTTAGCACATACCTTGCAAACAGTTCTGTTGAACAACACGCAGAAAAGCACAACCAGAGGGCAGGAAGGTCCAGGGGCTAAGCTGGGACTAAGGAGCTCTGAGTAGGGTGTCCCGTGCAGCCTTGGGGGAGTTGTTGGAACACTCTGCTCCTCAGCTTCCCATCCAGCTGGGGGCAATTGTGACATCCTACCTCACAGAGCGCTGCGGAGGGGAAACGTGTGACCTGGCCGCACGCTCCGTTACTAACAGACTTTGTCGGTACCTGTTCAGACGTCAGTGCCTTGTCAATCCAAGGCATTTTTGCAAAGTGCACGTCAACGGTGCTGTCATCCCAGATCAGCTACTGCAAGGAAACGGAGACCTGACTTTGGCCTTCAGCAAAGCGCAACGCAGGACAAGGTCAACGTTGTGTTCAAGCTTCACTTTCTATTCCTAAAGTCTTTCATGTCCCCAAGAGCGCTCCACTGCCGAACGAAACCAGATGTGCACTTTGGGCACACAGAGGAAAAGCAGTTTGCCCAAGGTCAGCCAACGAGCAGGAGCCGAGGGCTGTGACTCTCCTCTCGCGACAAACAAACACCTGTAACCTCTTCAGAGCCGGGAATCACGTTCACAGCGTCCGCGCCAAACACGGACTTGCGAAGTCGTTGGACAAATACAACACGCTAAATAAGTGGGACACAGCGACGTGTAGCAGATCCCCCAGTGATAAGGATGCCCCACGCTTCCACCCGGCCAAGGACAAGCGAGTGTGAGCAAAACCTGGCACAACCGCAGCCCCACACCCCCCGGGGGGAGCAGAGCCGGACACCCCGGGGCCGAGGGGCCCGATCCTGGCCCAGTCGCTCGCTTCATCCTGGAGGGTGGGGTGGAAGAACATCCCCCCCACCCCAGACCGACCTTGTCCCCGTCCCGCACCCCCTTACCCGTTCGCGCTCCATCCCGCCCGCGGCTCCGAGCGCGGGGGCGGCTCCCGGGCCGGCCCGCCCCCCGGGGGCTCGGCTGCGGCCGCCGGTCCCATTGGCGGACGGAGCACCGGGCTGGGCTGGCGGGGCGGCCCCAGATCCCCTCCCCAGGCCGGGATTCGGGCAGACCCGCGGCTGCTGGACCGAGTCCTGGAGGAGACGCGTGGGACCCTGCCGCGGTTTGCCGGTGTTTCCTCTCCCTGTTCATTTACGCTGGAAATAGTCCAGATTTCTCCAATATCCCAGGGGGGGGAAAAAAATGAAGTCAAGTCCTAGCAGGTAGCAGCAGTGAGGGTTGTGTTGGCGGCACAGGTTTTTGGCACAGGAAGAGTTTCGGGAGGGTCATTGCGTTTGGATGCTGGTGCTGTGTTAAGGAGTTGCATCCGTCTCTTCTGTCCACACAGGGAGCTCAGGGCATCCTGAGCGTGTCCTTGGGAACAACCTCTTGGAGAGCAGCGTAGGGGAAAGGGACCTGGGGGTCCTGGGGACAGCAGGGTGACCATGAGCCAGCACTGGGCCCTTGTGGCCAGGAAGCCAATGGGACCTGGGGTGGGTTAGAAGGGGGTGGTCAGTAGGTCAGAGAGGTTCTCCTGCCCCTCTGCTCTGCCCTGGGGAGACCACACCTGGAATCTTGTGTCCAGTTGTGGCCCCTCAGTTCCAGCAGGACAGGGAACTGCTGGAGAGAGTCCAGCGCAGCCACCAAGATGCTGGAGGGAGTGGAGCATCTCCCGTGTGAGGAAAGGCTGAGGGAGCTGGGGCTCTGGAGCTGGACAAGAGGACACTGAGGGGGGACTCATTCATCTTTACAGATATCTAAAGGGTGAGTGTCAGGAGGATGGAGCCAGGCTCTTCTCAGTGACAAGCAGTGACAGGACAAGGGGTAATGGGTTCAAACTGGAACACAGGAGGTTCCACTTAAATTTGAGAAGAAACTTGTTCCTGGTGAGGGTGGCAGAGCCTGGCCCAGGCTGCCCAGGGGGTTGTGGAGTCTCCTTCTGTGCAGACATTCCAACCCGCCTGGACACCTTCCTGTGTAACCTCATCTGGGTGTTCCTGCTCCATGGGAGGATTGCACTGGATGAGCTTTCCAGGTCCCTTCAACCCCTGACATTCTGGGATCCTGTGGCACCGCTGCTGTTCCCAGTGCAAGCAGCTGCGTTCCAGCCCGAGTGAGTGCAGAGCTTCTCTGCTTTGTAAGAAGCATGAGATTCTGAGCCTGAATGAAAACTCCCACAGCAAAGGCTTTGCTTTAATTAAACAAACAAACAAACAAACAAACAATAAGAAAGACGCATGTTCCTTTGGAAAGGGCACCCACAGTTGTTCCCCCGACTCGCTGCTGTGCCTCTGGGTGTCACCCTGTGCCTCAGCTTCACAGTCTTTATCGTTAAGTGCTGATAATAGTTAAATCCCTTGCAGAGACTGGGAAAGTCGTAGCGCTTCAAAATCCTCCCGTACGGCTGCTGTGACACTGCGGGGTTCAAACACCAGCGGCTGTGATTCACAGCAGGTCACAGAGTGACAACAGGGAGCGATTCTTCCGCGGGCTCTGCACAGCGGCATGTTCGCGCCAGAGACCCGCAGGGAGCAGGTGACAGCGAGTCACAGGTGACAGCGGGTGGCTCAGGTGGCGTTGCCCCCCATGCCCGCCCCTCCTCTGCGGAAAGAGCCGAGGAACCCACCCAGAACCGACCCAGCCCCTGCGCCGGGAATGCGCGGGTCCCACTGCGGGGGGCGGAGCTTCACCACGAGGGGGCGGAGCTTCACGGGGAGCGTCTGCACGGGGGCGGAGCTTCAAACACGGGGGCGGGGCTTCACGGCCAGGCCCCGCCCCCGCCCGTCACCGCAGCGCTCGGGGCGCCTCCTGGCGGTTCATTTAGCGACACACACACACACAAACAAGCGCACGCACGCACACGCACACACGCACACGCCACATGCATATGCCACACGCACACAGAGCCGTCCCATTTAAACACCTTCTTTAATTTCCTCCTTTTTCATAAAAATTTATAATAGCCTTCCTCTTACATCGTATACAAAATAATTGCTCTGCTGAATAAATAAAACATGAACATCTCGCAGACAGCACACGGTCCCAAAAACCAGCACCCACCCATCCTTCCCTCGCCCGGAGATGCGCAACAGTCTCACGTTAAAGACATTCTCCCTTCTCCCCACCTCGGCTCTCAACACCCCCATCTCACAAAAGGGAAGGCGAGGCACAGCACGATTCCCCCGCCGCAGAAAGCAGCACTTTCTACCTGGAACAGAAAAACTCACGGTAAAACCGCCTCTGAAGGGCGGGATAATCAGGTCCTAGAGAGCTTTCTGTGATCACATACGCATCAGAACCTCCACCAGGACGTGCCCGTGTCCCTTGCTGTCTGTGTGTGGTCCCAACACCCAGAGGCTGTTCCCACCGGCTCGGCCAGGAAGGACAATCTCACAATGGCACTTTCTCAACTGATGCTCTGGAAAACGCCTCTCCCGCCAGCCCCAGCGACAGCCTGAACTGGGAACAAAGGCTTTTGGTAATAATGGAGGACACGGGCCACTGCGGTGACAGCGAACGGGTTTGGGGACGGCGGCTGCCGACAGCCCAGCTCAGGCCCTGAGCTCAGCCTTGGCAGCCGGCCCTTGAGACAGGGCTGGTTGAAGCGGGAGGGCTGTGAAGTGCTCTAAGGACAGGGCACGGCCGCAGCGAGGGCAGAGCCAGCCCGAACCCTCACGTCGCTGCAAACCTCCGTTTCCCCGACCCCCCGTTCCTCCTGCTCCCTCACCCCGATCTCTCCTCAGCCTCCATCAATCCATCCCGATCGCTGCCTTGTCTTCCCTCCCTGCTGAACGCACACACAGAAAAGTGTTCCCCGTGTCCCCCGACAAGGACCTGAGCGCACGTGGCAGTTTCTTCCTCTCCTCGTGCAAACAGCCCAAATCCATTTGGGCTCCAGCTCCCACGGTGGACGAGAAGCGAAGGCAGAAATGGGTCTTGGCAAACCCTCCTTCCCGTACCCATCTGCCCGCCAGATGTCCGTAATGAAGTGTTCGAGACTTTCATCATCAAACCCGAGACCCTTATCATCAAACCCGTGCACCTGAAGCTCGGGGTGGAATTACCTTTTAGGCACTCAAATGGCTCTGTTATCAAAAGCATTTAGCACTGTAGCAGCCTCCAGGTGTGAAGGTTCCCAACATTTTACATCAGAAAAAATATAAAGGATATATCAGCACTCAAGTAGGGACCGGATTGATTAGAGGTTACTGATCCCTGGGAACCTTTGTCCACAAAACACCTCACCTTTGGCAATAACATCTTCCTGCTGCAGCCTGGAGTGGACAGACCAGGGTAGGAAGTACAGATGAAAAACTGTTTCCGTAGGTGGTTAAACAGCTGCCAAATCCATCCCCAAACCAGCTGCGTTTCAGCACACAAACCTTGTTGTGGGAAAGGGAGGCTGGCTGGCATATAATTTGAGAAGAAAGCAAACAAAAACAGTCACCCTTTACGGGAAAGAAATGTTGAAAAAGCTGAGGAGAAGGCCTCTGTGGAGCCGTCTGCAGACAGTGCGGAGGAACCTCGCTCCCATGCCAAGGAATAGTCTGACAAGACCTTGCAAAAATAGCAACGTTTTGCCCTTCAGCAGAACCTCAGCAGCGCATCCCGCTGCCCACACGCCTCCGCAGAAAATTACTCTTTGTTTGGACCAGCCAAAGTTAAAGACTGATGAACAACTTCTGTGCGCTCACAGCCTCACCTGCAAACCCCCAACTCGCGCCTTCCCCTACCTGTCGTAGGCAGAATTTGGGCTGTTTCAAAGTCTGAAGTGCCAACTGTGGGCCAGGACCTTGACCCCTACTCGGGGTGTTGTGTGAGGGGTGGAAATCTGCCACCAGCAGGACGGTTCCGCTCGGCTGGGACTGGCCAGAAGGACACGCAGCTGCAGCCGCTGCAAAATGACCCACATCTGGGAGCTAAACACCTGCACAACCCAGGGCTACGGCTGCAAGAGGCGCTTTGCTTTCCTCTAGCGGGTAATGTGTCTATTCTGCACCTCGGTAAGAATCTTGACTCCTGCCAGGAAGTAAAATATATATTTAAAAATCCCAAGTAAGTATAACGTGGTAAATAAGCCATCTGGATCAGCAAACCCTGTTCTACTTCATTATCACAGGACTGGAAACCCTCTGAGAATAGATTTGGGGATATTGCAGCATCTTTTAAGGGCCGGGTGTGGAAGAGGCACAAGGGTCTGGAGGGAGCAGGCGGCAGCTCTGAGGAGTGAGAGGTCGGAATTACTGAGAACTGCGTGAGGAAAGCTAGAAACAATCATTAGAAAAAAAGAGTTAAGAAGTCCTTTCCATCTGATGCAATTTAGTGCATAGGTAAAAGATAAGTCACCTTTTGGAACTGGTCCTAATGGAACATTACTTGTTTTTCCAAAACAAGACGTAGTAACTTTTCTCCTGAATGGCTTCTCGCAGTCGGAACAGAGGTGGGATGGAAGGACGGACGGACGTGTTTGTCCACACACACACGCGTCCCCTTTGCTCCATGGCCAAGCTTTATCCACCCACCTTTTTTTCCAGGGAAATCTCCTCCCGTGTCCTATTTGCAGAAGTATTGCTCAAGAAGCTGAGTTAATCTACAAGCAGCAGGGGAAGAGGGTACAGATATAACTGGAAAACAGGAGAGCCAAGGATTTTTTCCTCCCCCCCTAAACCACTGCATCTCCTGCTCACTTTAGGTAGAATTATACAGAAACATCACCCGTTATTCAAGGAAAAGTTCATTTCCCTTCTCTCCCCTGTATAAACCCTTTGGTGCTGGCTGTGCAGCACTTTCTTTCGACAAAGGCACCTTTGGAAAGCACTGATGGCCCGAAGCGTGACACCCCGATGCCTCATATTTACACCTGAGATTAGCGCTGCTGCACCTCTCCTGCCCCCCCCAGCCCCAGAAATACCCCCCAGGGCTCCAGCAACAGCACGGGGGGAGCAGAAGCCACACGGGGCTCCCCACAAGCGGCCGTGCAGATGCACACGCATCTCGTTTTGCCACGTGCGGGCACCCGCGCGCCGCCCTTGTGCCTTCTCCATCACACCGAATACTTGGCCATGTCACTCTTATCGAAGACGACTTTGGTTGCAAAGTAAATGGCGACCAGGCCAAAGCCGGCAGCGGACACCATGTAGGCAGTCACCGACTGCGTAAACTGGACGATGGAGCCCATGAAAAGGGAGGGGACGACCTGAGAGAGGAGGAAAGCACTGTCCAAAATGGCCAGGTCCAGGCAGATCCCTCGGCCTGGAGCCACCGAGTCCGGTTCTCCCACCATCATCATCAGGGAGACGTCGCAGGACGAGCTGACGCACAGAGCCGAGCCGGCGGCTGGAGGCGAGGAGGAGGAGGAGGAGGAAGAGAAGAGGCTCCCAGTGTGGCCGTTCTGGTAAGGCAGCTTCTGGCTGGGGAGGAGACCTTTAGAGAAGGCTGATTTCTTGTCCATTCGGGCTGTGTCTTTCTCCTCTTTGCTCTTATATTTATGCAAAAATACCTGGGGGAGAGAGGGAGGGCACGTGAGGAATGAGACAGTAGAGGGGGGAACGATTTGCTCCAGGAGGAGTGGTTGAAGTGAAAAAAGAGAGTGGGAAGAGGAAGCAGGAGTGAGGGAAGGCAAATGAAAATGACGAGCGATTTCAACAGGAAGGAAAAGAGAACAGAAATGGGGAAGACGGAGAATTTTCTGCAAAAGGCATTTTAGGGACTATTTCTTGTGGGGCCTCCCTGCTGCGAAGTAGCTGGTAAAAGACAGAGGAACTTTCGAGTTAGAGACACCAAGCCCAGCTATACCCCACACCTCACTGCATTCAGTGTTTCCCCACCAAGCCTTTTGCAAACAGTCGTGCATGTGGCCTTCGCGTTCCCAGCCTGGGGAGTTTGGTTTTCGTTCTGTTGCTATTCTGTCCATGGGAAATCGCAGCCAAACTGAAGATTTGCAAAGCAGAACACTCCCTCGTCCCCCGATTTTGACAGGGTGCCTGGTGCAAATTGGGATGGGCCGGTCAGAAGTATTTATTCAATGTGAACATCTGGATGCCTGTGGTAAAAACTCCTACTTATTTCACTGCACAGTGAAGCGCCTGCCATTGGGATGAAAGAGCTGCTCTCAAACCACAAATTAATTTTGCATTTGCAGCACAAGAGAAACTCCTATTAATCCAGTGTGCGACTCAGGAACCTCTTAGGACTTCTCCACAAGGAAAACATCTGCGGGACAGGATTACTAGCTCTTGTGTTGGTGTCAGAAGTTTCACAACGTTTATTTTTCTTGGAGCTGGGGGAATACGTAGAACCTCAGCTTTCATTTTCCTGATCTACATGCTAAAATTGGAAAGCAGGACCTCTAAGAGCTGAAAATTGTGGAGGTTTTTTAGCACCTCAGGTTGGCGGTGCTGCAGATGTGACTTGGTTGCTGAATGCGCACAGGTGTAACTAACCTGCACCAGTTTCCCTACAAATATGCAGAACACAGAGGAATGTAGCACATCCCTCTGATACACCGATCCCAGCCAATTTCCCCCATCTTACCCACTCCCCATTTAAAAAAAAACACGTAATGCTTGTTGTGAGCAGCAGATGTGGAAGGAAAGAGACGCTAAACCCTTTTATCGCCTCTATTTCAGATAAGAAGACACATCTTGGAGACAAGAGGCACACGTGGAAAACCTTTGCGCACAGACACGTGTTTCTCTCCCGCGGGCTGAACTGATGGTACCAGCTACAAGTGGCAGAAGAGGGTGGCCAAGCTGTGCTCACAGCTCCCAGGCACGTTGCCCTACCTGTTTCTCGTGGTGATACAGTGACGCCAGTGTGTACGGCAGGATCTGGAGCGCGGAGAAGGTGAAGCCCGTCAGAGCGGCCGAGACGGTGACGACGATGACGCTGTGGGAAAGGCACATGACGAAGGCGGCCGCGGGGAAGAACACCACGCTGGCCAGGTAGACCGTCCGCGTCCCAAACTGCTTCACCAGCCGGTCCATGATTGTCGAAAAGAAGATGGATGTGACGCATTGCAGGAACAGGCCCAAGCTCCCCATGCGGACACCTGTGGGTAAGCAGAGGTGGTGACAGGCACCGATTTCACACAGCCGGGCATCTCGAGGTCTGTCTCCCTCCCTCCCCTTTGCTGCCCAGCTCTGTGCCGTCCGCGCAGAATGTGACGCAGCCACAAACAACCGCACGTCTGCATCACCTAAGACATCCCAGGGTTGCAGCACCCAGGCTGCAGCTCCCACCCTGCACCTGCAGTGAGTATTTCTGGGCACCCCAGTGTAAACAGCAGGGCAATGGGAGATGGGAATCCAAACGCCTTTCTTGTCTTTGGAAGTTGTTTTTTGCACTTTCCTACTCTTAACCCAGGATCTGTCACCTGCTTATGAACCAGGATCTGTGGTTATCTGATGTCCAAACCAGCAACGGAACAAACGGAAGAAGGAATTACGCTTAAGCCAAGGTAAAGTACACAACACCCACTAAACGACTGCAGTATCCGGTAGCAATCCGGACCTTACTCTTTGCAAAGATCTATCAGATTTCAGGGAATTAAAACCACTCACTCTTTGAAACAAGGATCATTACTCAACACATGTTTCTATGACAGCTAACGCAATGGAGTCCTGACCTGCTGGAAGCTATACAGTGCAAATGTTAAATAATAATTAAGCTGCCTCTAAGTTAAACAGACACTCAGCACAAAGAGGCAGTGTGCTGCAGAGCTCACGGAGGCAGTGAGTGGAAAATTCGGAAGGCAAGATGCACCAGCTGGAGGAGGAGGGCCAGGAATAAAAGACTTAGATCAGGGAGAGGAACAGAAGGGCTGGGCAGCAAGTCAAGACTCTGGCACAACACAGCAGCCCAAACAGGACAGCAGGGGACAAGAGGAAGCAGGTCCCGTGCTGCAGTGAGCAGTATCGCATGATGTGGATGTGGCAGCCGCAGCAGCGAGTGCGGTCAGAAAGTGCCGGAGACAGGGGTGAGGATGGGGAGGCTGCTCGAGGGCTCCCCAGATCCAGGTGTGAGATGGGAATCTCACAGCAGCACGAAAGGGAGATGCGGTAAAGACCACCTGGCTGCCACTGAGCACGTCCTGGCTTTCCAAGCAACGGGGAGCACTGTCACCCCTCGCTTCAAACGGAGGGAGAGCAGTGAAAGGACATGGGCAGCGGCAGCCACAGCTCGCAGACAGAGCTGGATCCGTCCTGTCCAGCCTGCAACCTGCCAGACTGTTCTGCCATTTAACAATCCAGCCCCAGGGCTGCGCTGCCAGATCTGGTTCAGTGCCTGAGAGCCGGAGGAGAAAGAGGCATTTTGCTATTTGGTCCACTGGGCAATGCTCCGGGGCCGTGGGACAATTTTTCCTGACCCATCTGAACAAAGTCTACAGTTTCCTGTAACTTTTTTTTGCGTTACTAGCAGAGCTGAGCTCATTCTCAGCTCCCACTAAATGCTCCTGTCCTAAGGAACAGGTGCTGCAGCCTCAGAGCAGCTGGTTCACTTCTCACCTTCATCATAGTGGCGTCTGGCATCCGTGCCCGGCTTGGCTCTGGGGACGCCGTGGTACAGCCCTTCCCCAACAAAGTCTGTGTAGAACAGCATGAAAGTCATGAGTGCCATCCAGCTGCAGAGCTCGGCCACGAACAGGCGCCGGATGACCTTGGGAATGCGGCAGTAGAGGCCGTGAAGCCGCGGCACCAGCGTGCAGAGGTTTCTCAGCGCCTGCAAGACGTGCCTGGCGTGCAGGAGACACGAGCTCCTGGAGAGCTGGCAAGAGCAGCAGGCGGGAGGTGAGGGCTTGGGGGGAGCATCCTTCAGCGCTGGACCATCCAGGACATCTGCCTGGGTGGCCGCCTCCTCCGTCACGAAGAGCGTGGCCAGCACACAGCCGAGGAAGATGACGGCGAGGAGGCTGAAGAGACATGTCTCCTGCCCTCCCAAGTACGGGGCCAGAAAGCTGCCACCCCAGTCGATGGCTGGAAGGAGGTAGCCAATGCAGCCCCCCAAGCTGATCATGAAGGCGTACATGGAGAAGGCTTGGCGGCAGTTGTCTGGCTCCTGGAAGAGGTCGGAGAGCAGGGCCTCCAGCGGGGTGAAACAGACCTGGCCGCAGAAATCCAGCAAGCCAATGCCCAGGATGAGGAAGGCGATCTCCAGCGGGCGAGGGTTGAGGGCAAACAGGCTGGCCAGGCTGCTGGCGTGGGGGATAACGAAGAGGCTCAGCAGGACACCCAGGCACAGCATCCAGATGAAAGGTCGCCTTCGGCCGTAGCTGCTTTGCCAGTGGTCGCTGGCGGATCCGATCAGCGGGACAAAAACCAAGCCAAGGACAGGTCCTATCCCTGCGAAAGAGAAGCAGGTGGTGTTAGGGGGACAGATCTGGAGGGCACTAGTGTGTATGAGCAGGGCTGTCAGGTTGTCAGGCATTGGAACAGGCTGCCCAGGGCAGTGGTGGAGTCACCATCCCTGGAGGAGTTCAAAAGGCATTTAGACAAGGTTGTCAGGGACATGGGTTAGTGCTGGAGTTGGGTTATGGTTGGACTTGATGATCCTGAGGGGCTCTTCCAAACAAAATGAATCTATGAATTGTGAAAAAAGCCTGGGACATTTCAAGAACTCAGGACGCTTTGCTGGGTTACAGCCCCTTTCTCCAAACACATATAACACGTGGTAGCCCTGCAACCATCCCACAGCAACAAGCCTCCATGCCGCTATTTGCCCCTGCCCTCCAGACTCAAAGGGGAAACAAGCACCTCAAAGACAGGAAAAAAAAACCACCTACCCAAAACCATGGTCATGAACTTCTCCTCCACCCCCACTTCCAGCAGCAGCGGCGGCACGTAGGTGATGCCGGCAGCCAGGCAAACCTCCAGGCCGAATGTCAGCGAGTTGACCAGCAGGAGCTGGGTCTTGCGGTTGTGGAAGAGCATGTTGAGCCGGGCTGGCTGGGCCACGCTGCCCCGACACACTCACTGACCACGGGCTGCGTCCCCCGGGCCATGTCCCTCCCCGGGACGCCCCGCAGGCGAGGGCTGGAGCTTCCCTTCCCGGTCTGCCGGACAGATGCTGCCTCCCATTTTTAGCAATGGCGAATGAGCTGTATTTTCCTCTTCCTCTTACTGCAAGATGTGTCCCTGGCGATGTCGAGTCCAGGCGTGGGTAGGCAGGGATCCCACCACAGGCTTCCCCTTCTGCTCACATGCTGTGGGCTGAGAGAAGAGACGTTTGTTAGACACAGTGGGATCCAGGGCAGGGAAAAGGGCTAAAACCAGGTACCACACAGAGATGTCACTGCTGACAGGGAGGATGAGGAGAGGACATTGGAGAGAGCGGCAGGGTTAAAAGATATGAACTACATTCGTGCTGGGTTTCTCTCCGAGGGCTTGTGACTGGTGAGACAGGCACCTGTCAGACATTGTTTGGGAAAATCCCATCCTGCCTTCGGGCCAAGGGAGGTCTAAAGACCTCTCAGCATCCTGTGCAGCCGCATCTTATAGATGGGCAGTTGTAGCAGAGAGACAAAGGGTTTAGGGTCTCCTCTCCCAGTGAAATCAATTAAGAGTTCCCGTGGAGGATCAGGGCTGCGGGCACTCGCCTGCGGTCACACAGAGACCCACACAGCTGCCTAATGACCCTGCAGGCTCCCGGGGAAGCAGTTTCACCCAAACCCTGTCTCCAGCCCCTGAGATGGGACACAGAGAACAGATGGTGCCTCCATGGAGTTTCACAAACAAACCTGACCCACTTTAGCCTCATCTAACAGTGAACGGCAATTACCTTACTCATTAGCCTGAGTCATTTATTTGCCCTGTAACGTGCTCCCTCTCTCCAGCCTTCTTCAGAGGGGAGAGGCCAGCAGATCAGGACAGGGGCTAAGCAGTTAAGGCAAGAGTAAGCAGATGCCTCTTAGTAACCTGTTATGAGCCTGCAACTACGTCGGTCTACAAATGAAAGAAATCCTGCACGGTTACCAGCATCCAGCCTGTCAAACTGCTGTTTTGCTAAAAGCATCTCAGAAAGATGGTCTGTAGCGATGCTGGAAACAGCAGAATGGGTTAGCAAGACATTAAACTCCCTCACAGGCACTGATTCAGGAGTAAAACAAACTGCTGCCTAATTCTCGGGATTCACGTGCTCTGATTTCTCAGCCTAAACGAGCCGCCGTCGAGTTTCTCTGTGTGGACAAGGCAAAACGGGTCCCACTGGCCTGAATATGCTTCAGCTTGCGACCCGTTTCTGGCCCGATTTCACAGAAACTTCTGCCTCCCATCCCACCGCAGCCCCCAGGGGCTTTGGGTCCTTGGGATGAAGGAGGCTGAACAGAATGCGAGACATGCAGGCGGGGGAGTTTATCTCCGCTGGCTCCCTCCCTGGCTGCGGGGAAGCAACAACCACGTCCCTGCCCGTACACCCGCTCCGTGCCAGAGCTGCCCTTACTCAGCTGCAAAGAGCGAGGCCAGCAGAAGAACTGAGCTAACAATCCAGAGAGAAGACTCCACGTTATCACCAAGCACAGCGCGAATCCGCGCTCCCTGGCTCCACGGAGCACGGGTGTCTGACGTCCATCGCCGCACAAGGGTTGGTAGACAGGCACAGCTGGGGCAGTTTCTGCATTCTCCCTTTTGTCTTTCTTCTCCTCTTGCTATCAGCCCAGTAACCCACATGGAGACGACTGGGAGAAGCTGGAAGCGTGGCAATGAGGTTTTTACACAGACAAAAGCATCGTTCTCCGCCTGTGTGCTGTGGCACCGCTCCTGCGCTGAGGAGCTGACACAATGCCAATTACACACCGTAAGTCCTGATTATTTTCCCTCCGGGATCCCTCACCTTCCCCCTCCACCCTCACTTAGACCTCCACTGTCACAAAAGACATCTTCTTTTAAACCCGCCAACATGGAGATGACTTGCCCAAGGTCAAACAACAAGCTAACGGCAGAGGGGGAACGGCAACAGTTTTCCTTTAATCACTCGATGCGGCTTCAAAGGAAGCCTCGGCGGCTCCAGATATGCTCAGCGTCACTTCAGATCCACTCCGCCTGCAGAGGATGCGACTGGGGGCAGCAACCACCTTTCTCAGATGTGGGCGAGACACAGGATGTCTCGGCCGTGTTCGTTTCTAGGGGTGCCCAGCTGGCTCACAGCCCCGGGACAGGAATTGAAGCTGCAGCACGAGCCGGGGTGCTGGCAGCTGGAGGAAGCAGACACGCGAGGCCAAATTCAGTGAGCCCCCATCACTCCGAGCTAGGCCTGTAATGTCCGCTGTGGTCCAGGGCCTGGGGGGGTTACAGAAGGGGACTTATCTCAAGGTAAACCCCAAACATTAAGTAAAAGATGTCACACACAGACAAAAATAAAGGTTTTCTTCCCTTTTCTTGCAGTGACATGGAGAGGAAGCAGGAATCTGTCCCTCTCCCTGACTACCTAAAAATTTCAGTTTTTAGGCAGAAAGGCTGAATTTCTGACCAGTGGGTAGGAAAAGAGCTGGCTCTTCCCCATCCACACCCTCAGAACAAAACAAATAAATCCCAGCGTACCCAGAAGCAGTACTCATGTACAGCCGGAGATGACAAGTTGTCAACAGCAACCAAGCTGCAGATACGGCTGCAAGAGACTATGAACCTTTTTCTGTTTAAATTGTGCTTTGTCCCAACACCCATCAACTACTTTTTAAATTTTGTTGAGAGAACACAGAGAGATGGTTTGGCTGAGCTGGGAAGAAACGCCAGCGCACACTAGGAAATCATCTGAACCGTTGATCCGTAAGGACAGAGGGATGGAGAAGGAGGATTCGGGAGGTTTGCAGGAAAGGAAACCAGAAGCCAGGACTCACCTTTCCACGCCGAACAGTGACAGGTGATCCCGGCGGCTCTGAGCTGCGCTCCCCAAAGCCAGCCTAGCTCCCCAAAACCAGCCTAGCTCCTCGAAGCCAGCCTAGCTCCCCAGAGCCAGCCTAGCTCCTCAAAACCAGCCTAGCTCCTCAAAACCAGCCTAGCTCCCCAGAGCCAGCCTAGCTCCTCGAAGCCAGCTTAGCTCCCCAAAGCCAGCCTAGCTCCCCAAAGCCAGCCTAGCTCCGCAGAGCCAGCTTAGCTCCTCAAAACCAGCCTAGCTCCTCGAAGCCAGCCTAGCTCCTCGAAGCCAGCCTAGCTCCCCAGAGCAAGCCCAGCTCCTCGAAGCCAGCCTAGCTCCCCAGAGCCAGCCTGGCTTCCCAAAGCCAGCCTAGCTCCTCGAAGCCAGCCTGGCTCCAATACGATCCGCAGCGTCCAGGAAAAGCGACTCCGGTACTTTGCAGGCGAGCAGAGGTGGAACCAGCAGCAGGTACACGGGCGGGTTTGGTTTCAGGGCCCTCCCTGCCTCCCGATAACCCGTCGCACCGGTGTGTTATTAGCGGCAGAACCACGCCTGGGCCCCTCGCGCGGGGCGCTGAGCAAACACGGGCTGCAGGCACCAGCCCTGCGAACCCGCTGATCACACAGCACCGCGTCACCCCAAACCAGCCCAGAAGGAAACTCCAGCTTTGGACTTTGCTCAAAGCCCTGCCCTGGTGTTAACATTTGTCACCTTCCCTTGATGGCGTGCTGGCACCTCACAAACAACTGCCACACAGAGATTTAGTACATGGGATTCTTATTTTCCTTGTAAAGATGATGAGATGTTCCCTGCAGTTTTGCAGGTAACAGTCTGGCTCTAAGCAACAGTCCCAGCAGTGAGACCAAACACTTCACTTAAACTGCTAATGTCTTCCAGGACAATCCATCTGGCAGACTGGTGTGGATCTGGAGCTCTGTGATGTGGAAGGAGTCAGGCAAACCCGAGCTGGGAGATCCTGGCCTAACAGCAGCGCTTACACGTCACAACCCAAGCGAACCTGCAACAGCCTGTCCAGCCCAAGGGGATTTGGTTCTTGTGATGGGGAGACCTGTCACAGCCAGACCCAGGGGTGGTTGGTCCAAAAAGCTGCGTGACAACAGGCGCCTCTGGCCTCAGTTTCCCCAAACTTCTACAAGAGGGGCACAATGTCAAGCACCTTGACAAGGACAGCAGCCATCCCCCGAAAAGGGGCTCACCAGCCCTTCTGTGTAAGGTTTCCTGCACACAGAAGCAGAGGAAAGCCACATGTGGGGCTTTTTCGCAGTTGCTCCCCGAGCTGTCGTGCCGTGGGGACATCATCTGCTGCTGAGCGCTCAGGCTCTTCCTCTGCTCTCCCTCTCCCTCCCCAAGGAGAAATAAAACAACTTTAAACTCCATGTTTGGGTTTTACTTTTAAGCTTCCAACCTCAACTTTTCCTTCCCTTTCTCTGCAGAGAAACAACAGATCAACGCCGAGAGGCTGGTTCACCTGGCAGGCAGGTAGGAGGGCGGGTCCGGGGGCAGGAGCAAAGTGGCACAATGCCGGACAAAGGACACGGAGAGGAGAGGAAAGGAGAGGAGGAGAGGGCTCTGTGGCACCCAGCTGCACACAGGAGCCTTTTCAGCAACGGCAAGCAAAGCAGAAACGATTGCAGCCCAGGGACACCAACCCGCCCCGCAGCCTACGGGAGTGAGAAGGAGCAGGGATGGAGCCAGGGGAAGTGGCTTCCGAGAGTCCACTCCTCCCGAGGCACTGGGCCAGCAGGTCGGATTCACCCATTTCACCTACTCAGAGCTCGTTCCCCGCTCACACGCCGCAGAAAAGCTTTTGACAAACGTCTTCCTGCGCTCGACGTGGCAAGGAGGAAACCACCATCTGAACTCGAGCAAAGCGCAGACACAAAACAGGACCGAATTTACCGGCACCACCAGCTGTACGGACTCATTTATACCGTCGCCAGCAGAAAAGTTCACTTCCCGCTTCCCCCCTCTTGGCCGGTGCGGACGCTGCTCCGCGCGCCCTCGCTAACGGACTTTGACCCGCACCTTTCGCTTGTGGAACAAACGAACCCCGAGACACCTGAAGAAAGTGGACTACGTGCTGATGGACACGTACAAGCAAAGACTGGGAGAAGTCTCTTCTCCTCCCAGACCCCTCTAATCTTTCTAACTTAAGATCTTACAAGTAATTGCACCTAAACAGTGCGACAGACACTTTAAAAATAACATTTGCGTGTAGTTATGTGGCTGAGAAAAACTGATGTAGACCTCAGAAGAATCCATATCCTGCCACTCCATAACCCTTCCAGTCTCTCACATGGGCGCAGAAGGGACAAGAGATGTTATTAAAAGTGGTCGCAGCCTCTCTGATTTATGATGGTCGTGCGCCCGCCCCACAGTTGGACAAACAGCCACAATAATAATCAAACAGAGAATTAGATTCATCAGCTACTTGTGACTTGTCAGGGCTCTGTAATAACCTGAGTCTGTCTTATATGGGAAAAAATCACCACGCAAAAGCCTTAGCAAAGGAAAAGCCCTCGCATTTTGGAGAAGCAGGAGATGATGCCACATCATCCCTCCTGCAGCAGGTTGGATGCAGAAACCTCTCCCCAACGAGCAGCAGAGAGGGGGGAGCGGGAAGGGTATCGCCAGCCGTCGGGTTTCCATTCACAACCGCAGCGTTACACTTCCTTCCAAGGGGCTCTTTATGAACGTTATTAATTCCCCGCTCCCTGGAAGCCCTTGGGAAGAAAGGATGGGAGAGAGCACAAGAGCGAGCGCTTAGGGAAGGGCTGTTCATATGGTGCCAGATCCTTTCACAGCTATCAGTGTCCATTCACCGCGGCTGAATGGGAAATACCCCATGGAGAATAGCTCTGGCAGGCTTGCGCGGGATGAAATGGAAAACTCACCTGACCTCTCCTGACCCTCTCCCCTCCCAAATCTCCTTGACCCCATTCATGGCGTGGGGAGAGGGGAGCGGTCACTGAGCAGGGACGGGAGAACGGGCGATTGATTTAGTCTCTCTGAATTAACTCTACGTTTCCTTTGAGCTCAGGGGTTCCCATTATATCAGCTTAGGGAAAGAGCAGCAGCGGGTGGAAATCTCGGATGGGAACAAGGGGGACCCGCTGCAGCCCGCGGCAGGGGGAGCAAAGGGTGCGGAGGGGAGCTGCGCTCTCTGCAGACACGCAGGGTCGAGGCCGAAGGGCTGAAATGTTGCCTTGCTGGTCTGCAGCTCAGCCCCATTTCCATCAGCGACACCGTGAGACGACTGCACCCAAGGGCCAAGTTCAGCTGCGATGCGATGAAGGACCAAGTGGCCCAATAAATGTCCCGTAGGTGAGCTCGGCTGCAGAGGGATCCGCAACGGCACCGCTTGCGCCTGCCACACAATATCTCACAGCGTTTTACCTGCCCAGGACTGGCACCTGATCAGCAAACTTCAGAGAAGCCTCACACGCTCTTTAACACCCGCGACGCAACCAAAGCAGCAGCATTTTCAGCCTTCACGCTCAAGAGCTTCTCTCACCCTTTCCTGAGTTGGCGTCAAGTCTGTTATAAACAACTCCAAACCTCCAGACAAGGTTGGCTGGCTCTGCATCAGAGCTACGGCTTTGTTTTGCTCCGGCGTGACCAAAGCTCTCGCCTTTCTTCATGAGAGGAGCCCCCGTTTTGGAGTGGGAGGGGAAACGAGAGAAGATCTGGTTCTGCTTTTTGCTCAGAGCTCATTTTTGGTGTTCAAACACTGTGCCCATCACCCTGGCGTTTGGTCTGAGTCAGCCCCTCCTCCACCCTCTCCTCTTATTATTTTTAGCAGAAGAATAAAAATGTAAATTGAACTGGATAGTGAAAAAATAAGCCCCCTCCAGGTGCCCCCCTGCTCCGCAGCGTGGAAACGGGCACAGATTATATCCGGCACCACATGACCAGGGCCCGTCTTTATATGTCAGTGTGTAAAACCCACCCTGCTGAGCTGCCTTTTCTCTGCCCGGGGCTGGGGGCTTCTGCTACGCGTCTCGTCAAACAGCCCCACAAAGGGGATTAAGGAGAGCCCCTCGGCCCCGCAGAGTAATCCATCAAATTATCCCTTGTTGGCGTTGCTGTCCTCTTCAGGGGAAAAAAAAAAAGCCCTCCAAAGGCTTTTAAAGGCACTGAAATTACACTTGAGCCTGAAACACTCCACCCAGCTGCCGTAGCTCACAGCACAATGGGCTGGTTGTAAAGGGAATACCGGGAAGGGAGGAGAAAGGAGATGGACGCTGTTAAAAAGGGCAGCGGCCGCCCCACGGGTGACACTCCAACCGGTGGCTCGGCCCCCCCGCTCCGGGACAGAGGAGCCGTCCCCGTCACACCGGGCTGCAGGGGCTCTGCGAGGAGTTTGCTGTGTCAGGACGGACCCACGGACACGTCCCCACGGACACGTCCCCATGGACACGTCCCCATCAGAGGCGAGGTTTGCACAGGCAGAGTCTGTGTCCAGCCACGGAAAACCCAATCCCTCCTGCGGGGACCCCGACCCCAGGCTGTCACTGTCACCCACGCTACCTGCCCAGAGCCCTACAGCCAACAGTCCAAAATCCCTACAGAAAACCCAGCGCAGACAAGGGCTCCTCTAAGGTTCACGGCATCTTCACCGGTGACCCAGCAAAGCCCAACCACACTCACCACAACTCTGCAAATGACCACCGGATGTTGGATCTGGATTTTCTTCCACTGCAGCTGCCTAAATAAAACAATTGCGCCTGAACTTTTGTGCTGGTCATCACCACCTTATTTTGAGATATAGAATCATAGAATCATTTCAGTTGGAAGAGACACTCAGGATCATTGAGTCCAACCACAACCCAACTCTGACACTAACACATGTCCCTGAGAACCTCATTTAAATGCCTTTTAAACCCCTCCAGGGATGGTGACTCCAGCACTGCCCTGGGCAGCCTGTTCCAATGCCCCACAGCCCTTTGGGGAAGAAATTGTTCCCCAGATCCAACCTCAACCTCCCCTGGCGCAACTTGAGGCTGTTGCCTCTCATCTTGTCGCTTGTTACTTGGGAGAAGAGACCAAAATTATGAAGACATAAAGTCCTCTGTCCATGTGGGATTTCACAGGTCTGCGTCACTGTAATCCTTCTTAGGAAGAAATTATCACTGGGAGTGAAACAGAGAAAATGAACAGTAAAGCACTTACCCAAACAAACTGGAAAGGGTAAAGAGAAGAGCAGATTAGTTCTGGTGGAAGGCTGTTCTCATGTACAGAAAACACAGGTCACCTTAGTACTGATAACAGAGATACACAACTTCTGAGTTTTAATCACTAGCGCTGAGTAGGAGAATAATTTTCCCATCTGTTAGGCAGAAACCGTTGCTGCTTCATTGGGTCCCCTTTGCAATGCCTGTTCACGGGACCAGGAAAATGGGAAGTGAAATTGGAACTTCTTGTTTCCAAGCAAAGAACAAATGCTGCGTAATGGGATGTCTGAGTCCCGAGCAAGCCAATGCTGTAACTCAGCTCTTCTGGCCACCGTGGCTCCAAGGCATCACACAGAATCGGAGATGGATGGAGCCAGGCTCTTCTCGGTGAAATCCAATGATAGAACAAGGGGCAATGGGTTCAAACTGGAACACAGGAGGTTCCACTTAAAGATGAGAAGAAACTTGTTCCTGGTGAGGGTGGCAGAGCCTGGCCCAGGCTGCCCAGGGGGTTGTGGAGTCTCCTTCTGTGCAGACATTCCAACCCGCCTGGACACCTTCCTGTGTAACCTCAGCTGGGTGTTCCTGCTCCATGGGGGGATTGCACTGGATGAGCTTTCCAGGTCCCTTCCAGCCCCTGACATTCTGGGGTTCTGTGAAAACCCCCCGTGTGTCAGCCCTAGAGGAGCAACGCGCACACACTCATACAGACCCTTCTGCTTCAAGTTTTAGGAGCGTGACCTTGTGCTCTTCCTCAAAGGCAATACTTTGAATCCTAGACACACACAGAACTAATGGGCTCTTTTGTAATCACATGGTAGTTAGTCCATTTTTTCATGGTAATTTTCTGGTCTGCAATTCCAGTTATTTGTGTCCCTGCCGGAGAAGTTTGATGCTAACACATCTCTCAGCGAGCCCTTTGACCTCCGCTGGCAGGTTGGTGGGTTCCTCCCTCTCTGTTTTCTGTCTCTAAAATGAGGTCATGGCTTTGAATGAGACAAAGAGCCTTTGCAGAGTGAGGAATAGCCTCAAGACAGCTGTGAGCGCAGAACCCCCATCAGTCACAGCAGAGCCGAGCACACGAGAGGCGAGGGTTGGGCTCCAATGGCACGACCGCTTGTATCGGAGCCGCTGCAAGAACAGAGGTGGAATGGGCAGCCCCGCACAGTGGAAGCATCCAAAGGGAGAGGGAATAAAGAAAAACGCTGTAAATACCTTAGACTGGGAGCTGCGGGAAGATGCCGCTGTCCCTGCTGCCCGTCCCTCCGACACAGGGAGCGTTTCCACCCCCTTGCTGGCCCTCCAGCCCCCAGTGTTCCCAGTCCACCCGTCTGGCTTCAGCGGCCACAGGGCTGGGTCTGTGCTGATATACCAGACTGTCAGTGAAGCACCTTCTGTCGCAAGAGCCACCGGCCAGCACCCTCTGCCAAAGGGACAGGTGATGAGCACGTGTGCAGGGAATAACAGGATTTCTCTGGGGTGCTTTAAGGTCAAAGACCATGTATCAGAGTCCTGAGATCTTTAAGAACAGTAGTTTTATGTGCCTGCGGTAGTGGAAACTGCAGAAGCCCCGAGTTCTGCCTGCAGCACGTCGACTTCTCGGCGCTACCGAGGGCTCTCAGATCACTGCTGCAGCGGGAGAGTCTTTCCCTTATCATGACAGACCAGTCATGAGGCCGGGGACTGAAAAACACGAGATTCTATGATTTCACTTCTGCCTGAAATTGCCTGGGTAATTGCAAAGATAAGCAGCAATCAGATTTTATTTTCTAAGACAGATAAGTTTCACTGGAAGACCTTTATGGGAAACTTAAGCCTTTTCCTTTCCCCATTCTCATTATCGGCTGAATGTGTTACGGCCTCTGAACACGCAGGGATTTACCGTGAAGCCGTAGCCGTTTACAGAGAACACCCGGCAGCACCGAGTGCCTGCAAGGGGAGCTTTCCACTTTCAAAAAGCCGAAGTTCAAAATCACCATTCCACTAGGAGGTGAATGGAGCGAGGCATTTCACCACCCCCCTCACTCCCCAGCCCCTCTCTCCTTACAAACAGGAACCTAATTTCTACTTTGAGCCCTGGAAAGGACATTAGCTCTAAATTATTAGCTTTTTAGTAATTAAGCATGGAGTTCAAGTTCAAAGTTCCCTGGATTTTGCAGAGCGCTCTGAGCTCGGGCTTTTTGTTGCACACGGGTCTTTCCTGCTCTGACACAGAGAACACACCACATACGTCAAGGAGGACGGGCAGGAAAGCGCTTCGAGTGCTTAAGTTATTTACCGCTTGCTGCAAACATCTGCGGGGGATAAATGACAGTTAGTGTGTCTCAGCTTCTGAGCAGAGGGAGGATTTTCTCCCTGCACTGGGCTCCCTCTGCCCATATTTACCGGAGTAAAGTTCAGCGAGCTACAAATGAAGCAGAAAGACCTCTGATATTGCCGCAATGTGCAAAGGGCTCGGGCACCTCGGGCAGGCACAGCAAAGGGCTGATCAGCAGCACCGTCCCGGCCGTTCTGAGCATCAGCGTGTGCTAAGCAGCCTCATACAGCCTTCTGCTAGCAGAAGGGAGAGCCAGCGTCCCCCGCTCCTGCCCAAAAGGCTGATGCGCTGCTATCAACATTGGCCGCAGACAGTGATGAATGGCAGTATCTGGGGGCAGCACAAACGTCGGCTGTGTTGGCAGGAATCAGAGATGAAAGGGGCCCTGTTGAATCATCTTCCCCGGGGCTGCTCCCGCCAGCGCATTCTCCAGTGATGTGTCCAGTCGGGATGGATGGATCTCAAGCACTGAGGTTGCAAGAATTTCCCCTGAAACAATATCCGTGGGCTAAGAGATTTAATAGCGGGGGAGCGTCCTTCCTCCCTCCCCTCCCTGCAGTGTAATTCCTGTGCTCTCCTTTTTATATGCATGCTCGGACCCCTCTCCAGACTACATTCTGCCCCTCTCCTAAACCTAGCTTTAGTCAATTCTCATGAAAAGCCACCCTTCCAGGCCCATTAATTGCTCGGTCGGCCTTGGCCGTTGCACAGCAGCCTTTTGTTCCCGCGTCGCTCCAGCTGCTCCCACCGCCCCTCGCACACAGGAGTCGTTTGTCATAAACATTCCCAAACGCACCTCTGGAGTCCAACAGCAACAGCGCCTGCACAAAGCCCTCCCTTGTCACATAGAGCCCGTACCTGGTACACACAGACCGCTGCCTCGGAAAGCCACTGTCACCTCGCGGATCCTTTGTGCTCCGTCTCTTTGTATTTATGAACTGCCTCTCGCCACAGACCTACAAGGAAGCTCTTTCCGTGACCAGAACAATCCTTCATTCTGTTTGCACAGAGAACTTCTCTTCCAGAATCCAGAGTGAGGTGGCACAGCGACAGCCAACACATTGCATGGGCAGAGGACGCTCAGCGACAGCTCAGGTCTTCTAGATAACAGAAACGCTTTGTGTAACCCTCTCTGAACAGATCACAACAGAAGTGGCTTTACAAGCCTGGGCAGAGGAGAAAAAAGAGCAGCGTACCATCCTGGATCAGCGGCAGATGCTTCTGCGGCGGCAGAGCACAGCCCAGCACTTCCAAACAGAGCATCGCTGATGGAAAAGCATCAAATCACTGGCCAGGAACTCGCACACTTGTGGTCTCTGTGCAGAGAGGACAGAGAACCGAGCGAGTGCACTCACATCCACTCCAAACCCAACTGCAGAGCCATTGCTTCTCAATTAGAAGTAGGCAGATGGCAGAACAGCGTTGGATTTGAGGTCTGACCACCAGCTCAGTTTCTTTGATGTAGCAGGTCGGATCCCAGCATGAATCACTCCTAATGTTTGGTAAAGAAAGCGCGATCCATGGATTTTATCGCACGCACCATTTCACTGAAACCCTGAACCCATAAATCTAAAGCAAGATGTAGATGTTATCCACAACTCTGTACACATGATTCCTGAAGCTGGCCCTAGCCTGCTCTGCAAGAACATCAACGTTTTTTGAGTGCTGACAACTCGCACGATTTGAGTCACTGCACTCATTATATCTGCATTTTTCTCCTGGAGACAAAGCACCGTGGAGAACTTCAGCTTCCACCAAAATGAAGGTGGGAAAAAATCTCCTCCCTTGATTGAAGAGAAAAACCTTAGACCTCGCAAACCAAAGCCAATGCCCGTCATTGGTTTAAGTTTCTTGTTTCAAATAAACCTCATTATTTTGCCAGGGGCCATCCTTACACCTGAGGATTCAAAACCTGGCGGTTACGAGAATTCACCTGCAAGTCGTGCGTTACTCAAACAAGGTTTCCCTGCATTTAAGATGGGGCTAAGGCCTCGAGATCTGGATTAGCAGCAGTTGCTTTTATTACATGCATGGAGAAAGAAAAACTGTTCAGAGCTGCAAATCAAGCACCTGCTTATTACTGTGTGTGTTCCAGCCACCCTCCAGCACGGAGACAAAGAAGCCATTCGGATCACATTCCTCCATTACACTTCTTATTTTGCCAGACAATATTCATGGGGGTCTGCTTCTCCTCTTATGCAGGCTGGCAAAATGTTAAACAAATATTTTCGAACTGCAAGAGGAACTGACATTTTAGGATATGAAAACAAGGAGGAAGGGCACAATTTGAGGACCTCCAAGGAACAGCATGCAGACAAATAATCATAATAAAATGGTGACTTTATAGTTCCACTTAGTTATGTTTTTTGAGCAAACAACTCAATAGCTTAGTTGGTGGACATATTAGCAACTTCGGCAGCTCTGTAATACAAAATCGGACTCAGGTTCTTAAAGCAGCAAAGAGCAGCACAAGAAACAGAACAGGTTTCAAGGGATGCTTGGATTCAACATATTGTCAGTCTGAGAGGTAAATGTGGTTTGACCGAACAATACGAGCATCGGGGCACAGAACTGCAAAAACAGTTCTTTGGTTTGCTGCCTTCTTTATCCTTTTGTTTGTGGCGAGTGCAAGATTTCCTTTGCGTTATGCAGATCCATCTCACAGGGAGTCTTCTATGAGCACATACGTTACTTCACTACCTTGCAGAGAATAATGTTTTCCCCATTTCTTAAAAGCAAGGATTCCCTACGGTTCTTGTTTCTACAAGGGCACTTTTGACATCTGATATTCCACATTCAGAAGTCAAATCAACATTGAGAGCGGTTGACAGCTGCTCACAAGCTCCTCATGACGCCCTTGTTCCCCTCACAGCACAACAATCATGAGTTTAACTGCACAGGGATCACAAGGTTGGCTCTCCAGGGTTAGTTTTACTTAAGTCGCTGTCTTACGCTGCCCGCCCCCAACCCTTTGCAGAAGCCACAGGGCACGATCATATGATGGAATTATTTGCAACAGCAGGAGTGAATGGAAAAGATTCGGCGGATACAACTCTCTTTAGTTTCTGTGTATCCCTCTCCACACCATCTGCTGCTCATCCCCAGCACTGCCTGCAGCTCCTCTCCTCCCATCCCTCTGGTCTTGTTGCTTCTCGTAGCCTTGAATCCATCACAAACCTGCACAACTTTCACTCAATGGGTCAGGAGTTTTGCTTTGATGTTGCCTTAGCCAAGATAAGGAGACAGCAACACACACATTAAAGAAAACCCCCAACAGCCAGCTACCAAAACAAGACACTCCTTGGATGAACGGCTCCAATACAGAGAAAGGCGCAGGATCAACACATACAGATGTTACTCACACTGTTTAGAGCTGGTCTGAAAAGCTTTACAATCCCACGGAGACAAAAGTGGGATAAACCTCTGAAGGAGTGCATTATGTCCATTGCTGTATATGAATTAAGCTTAAACTGCTTGAGAATACGTAGCCATTGAGAAAAAGACAGACCATCAGCAAATCACTTTGTAATGTCTGTTATGCGTTTTTTCTCGTCATTTAAGCAAGGTCTTAGCACTAGTCCAGCCTGGAACCAGACGTGACAGACTAATAGGCATCTGGAATCAAACCAACCACCAGTAATGGCCAGGGGAGAACACACAGACCCAGCAGCGTCCTGAGCTCCCCGCCACATCACCGGCTGCAGTTCTCCTTGGGGACGGAGCAGTTGGGAAACTGCCACAGGAATAACTATTTATGCTGGGTTTTATCAGTGTAAAACTATGGAAGCCAGAGATCGAGCCTCACATCATCTCATAGATTAGAAATACCACGTAGAAAGACAGCTTTTACAGAGTTATCCTTTGATTTTGTGCATTCCTCAAGAAGTAATTTGCAAACCCTCGGAGCTTCTTGTGGATCAAACACTAAAGGCTCTGGGTTAACATTTTCAGAGTGATGCAGCCCCTCTGCACACAGGTTAATATTTCCAAAGAGGCTTTGAAAGAGACACACGAGGAAACTCACGGTTACATCTGAAGAGCAGTTTTTGCCCTGTCACTTCATCATACAACGGATATGATGCCTTTAGGACCAGCTTTTTCGGTCCACTCTCTGAACAATGCTTCTACCAGCAGTTTCATTACAAAACCGGGTGGCTAAGGTTAGTTCATTTTGAAGAGCGTGCACTCACAGAGCCATCAGAGTCCAGCCATGCAGAGACATGTAATTTGGGGGGCGGGGGGAAGAAAAACACCACCCCTCCACCCCCCCAAAAACTGCCACGTGAGTGCTCCAGCGAAATAAACACCTTGGGGAAAAGGTTAGCAAGGGTTTACTCTAGACATCCCTGTTTTCTAGGGGTTCTGGCAAAGATCAAGCAGACCAAAGGCTACGTTTTCTAACTCGGCAACCAGTCCAGCAGCACTTCTGCCAACAAAAAATGACTGCGTGCACTCAAAAGATGCCGCCAGTGCGGTTTGTCCGGAGTACATTGCAGTATCTACTAGTACTCTATCACATTACAGTGATGATAATCTCAGAGTCTGTAAGACTACTGTTTTGTTCACAAAGAATGTTCCCTTTACCTCCAGCCATGTGGTTTGAGCCTTCCAGCGACGGCTCCACGTTGGGAAACACCTCGGTGTTCAGGTACTTTAATTGGAACCTCTTCGAGAAGACAAGATACCCTTATAGAAGACACTGCACAAGCCACGTACGTAATAAGTTGTAGGGGAATAGACCCACCAGTGCAAGAAAAATCTCCCTACAAGGAGAAGTTTCCTACTAAATCCTAAGATTGGTTTATGCCCTGAAATACAGGGATTTATATCCCCTGTAAAGCTCTCATTTAATTTGCTATTAATTCTGGAGATTCTTGTTATCAAATTTCTAATCCTCCTTTCAAATCCCGTAAGCCGAGCGCTCTTGGCTTCCACGATGTTTTACCATAATCAGTTCCAGAGGTTCAAGGCGCTGCCTGGAATCCAAGCGCAGGGCTGGGAATCCGGCATTCCCGGCTGCACCGAGCGCAAGGGCAGGAGCTACAGATGATGCAAGAAAGTCCAGGTAGCATCACAAGTTCAAAAAACAAAGATTGCACGTAGGGTGAATAATAGAGAAATGTTTAAAGGCTGGTACATGTTTTTCAGGAGTGCCTGCATGACTTCAGTGCCCAGGTCATTTGGATGCTTTTGAAGTTCTTACTCATGTTCTATTTCTATAATTTTCTAGTTATTCTCACGTTACACATACAAATGCGAGGCTTTTGAACCCACTTCTAGCAGTAGAACAGTGCTGGCATGGATATGGCTTGAGCCTGGCCGCTTTCTCTGTACTGCTCAGGAGTGTGACAGATCTAGATCAGGACTAGGAAAGCTGTTCCTGGTACGTTTCTTGTCCAATTCTTATTTTCATTTTAAACATAAACATGAAGACCAGGCATCTTGCCAAGTCTGGCCATCCCCAGCCTAAAAGTATTAGTTTATTCCAATGCTTTTCTCTTCCTCCTAAAGCTGTCATCCGCGGGAAGACAGATTAGTCTTTCAGTTTATGTTTACCATAAATAACTAAGGCATTTTACCACCAAAGACTCTAGTCACGCTCAAGTCAGTAATCTTTGGAATTACAACATTTAGGTACCACTTTTAAGAAGACAACCTCCTCAAGCTCCCACTACAGCTGAAGGAGAGAGGCAGGTTAACCTGGCAGCAAATTTAAAGCAGAGCCTACAATTAGGCGCAACAAAAACTTCCCTTTGTCAAGTGCCTGGTTCCTTTGATTCCACGGATTCACTGACCTGTCCCCACAAGTCCGCAGGATTTCTGGAAGTCCACGGTCACATCGCGCTTCCCAAACTTTTCAGTGATGTTTAAAACGACCTCGGTCGCGGCAGATGTTTCTGTAACAATGAGAAGTATAGAAAAAGCTCATGCCACATCCGTGCGTTAATATTTATCCCGCATCCACACGGCTCTGGGAGGCCTGAAAAGGTGCATCGCGCTGCTCGGCAGCTCTACCTGCGGCTTCCTGATGCGCAAGGAGGTTTTTGTGTGTGTGTTTTGATGCCGAGGAGCATCAGCGGGACCGAAGATGAAGCCGCAGCGAAGCGGCCCCGCTCGGGACGCGCCGGGGCAGCGCTGCTCCCACCCCTGTGACCCCTCCGGGGCCGCTCCCGCTCCCCGGGACCGCAACCCCGCCCGGTTCTCCGTGCCGTACCTCGGCGGCCCCGGCCGGGGCTCAGCCCGGCCCCGCTGCAGCGCCCGCGCCTCCGCCGCCGTTTAAAAGGGCAGGTTGGCCGGCAGGGAGCATGCGCTGCCGCGGCCGAGCGGGACAGCGGGGGGGCTGTGCCGGGGGGGCTGTGCCGGGGGGTCCCCGGCCCGGGCCGCCCCCGCCGGGCACAGCGGCCCCGCTCCCGCCGGGCGCCCGGAGGCCCCGGAGCCGCCGCTCCCCCCGGTGCCGCTGCCATCGCTCCCGCATTCAACACAGTCGCATTTTTTAAAAGCCCTTTTCTTACCCCCCTCCCCATTTTTTTCCCCCTTCTCTCTTTTTCTCTTCTCTCTTTTTCCCCCCCTCTTTCTCTCTCTCTTTTTCCCCCCCTCTTTCTCTCTCTCTTTTTCCCCCCCTCTTTCTCTCTCTCTTTTTTCCTCCCTCTTTCTCTCTCCCTCTTTTTTCCTCCCTCTTTCTCTCTCCCTCTTTTTTCCCTCCTTTTTCTCTCTCCCTCTTTTTTCCCTCCTTTTTCTCTCCCTCTTTTTTCCCTCCTTTTTCTCTCCCTCTTTTTTCCCTCCTCTCTCCTTTTTCTCTTTTTTCCTCTCTCCTTTTTCTCTTTTTTCCTCTCTCCTTTTTCTCTTTTTTCCTCTCTCCTTTTTCTCTTTTTTCTCTCTCCTTTTTCTCTCTTTTTCTCTCTCCTTTTTCTCTCTTTTTCTCTCTCTCTTTTTTTTTTTTTTTTTAAATTATTATTATTATCATTCTTTTTTGTTTGGTTTTCCTAATCTATTCATGACTCGTAATTGCTCGGATTGTGTGCAAATGGCATTCCACGCTCTGGGAAGCTTGTGACCTGGCCCCTGGACGTTATTCATGGTAGATGACTGCTTAAAAATCACATGGCGTGTGTGGGAGAGCGAGGCAGAATATATACACTTATTGTACAGAGAGATCCAGACATTATATCGATATCTAGCTTGTCTAACAAAAACTAAACAGAACCATGAGTTGAGGAAAAATAAATGCTCTTATTCATATACCTCAAGACGAGAACCCTTGGCAAGAAGAGCCTGCCTTAAACATCACCATCAACAAATAGCATTGCTTTGTGCGTGAATACTCACGAGCAGAGGACAGGAAAACCGAGAGAGGAATGCAGCTGTTCTTAAATTAATGTTTGCAAATACTTGGGCCAGTTCGTCAGCTGATAGGTCGCCAAAAGATTTGGGCTAGTTTGTACTATTTAATGATTTGGCCTCTGTTTTGCAACTCATTCACTAGTTGCAGAAGCATTTATGAAGATTTAGTTACTTTTAACCTCCACAGGGTCCCTCCTTTGAGCAGTTTAGTACCTGTCAAGGTCAGAAATCCCATTCCCATGTCCCGTTTCAGCTGGGATCAGCAGGACAGCCTTGTTTTCACTGTCAGCAGCTGTTCCCTCCCAAAGTTGGCTGAGAGGACTCGCCCCACATGGAAAAAAGCAGAGAAGCACCTGCATTTGTTGTCACTCGAACCGCTGAGAACTCGCTCGCTGGGGCGGCTGACAAGGAGAAACGACACTGCTGTTTCCTGCAAAAGGTTTTTCGGCGTTCCAGATGCAGCTGAAAAAAAGAAAGCAAGAAAAAAAAGATATTGAAGTGCTATGACTTAACCTGGCAAAGCGCCAGAGTCCGAATTTGGGTGGGGAGAACGGCCTCTGTTTTGTAGTCGGGGAAGTTCACAAGCAATTAAATCACTATTAGCGCTGCTTTAAATTTTTTATGTTTTTTTTTGCACTGGAGAGTACGGCTCTCGGTAGGTGGATTCCCAGATGCTCAGCATTGTGGGCTCAGACCAGCAGCATCAACTCCAGCTTCCCATCGTCTGTTCCCTGACGCACCGTGCGATCTGGGTCCAGGCACAAGCAGCCGCTTTTCAAAAAGAAATTCACAGAATCACAGAATCGCAGAATGTCAGGGGTTGGAAGGGCCCTGGAAAGCTCATCCAGTGCAATCCCCCCATGGAGCAGGAACACCCAGATGAGGTTACACAGGAAGGTGTCCAGGCGGGTTGGAATGTCTGCAGAGAAGGAGACTCCACAACCCCCCTGGGCAGCCTGGGCCAGGCTCTGCCACCCTCACCGGGAACAAGTTTCTTCTCATATTTAAGTGGAACCTCCTGTGTTCCAGTTTGCACCCATTACCCCTTGTCCTATCACTGGTTGTCACCGAGAAGAGCCTGGCTCCATCCTCCTGACACTCCCCCTTTCCATATTGATCCCCATGAATGAGTCCCCCCTCAGTGTCCTCTTGTCCAGCTCCAGAGCCCCAGCTCCCTCAGCCTTTCCTCACACGGGAGATGCTCCACTCCCTTCAGCATCTTTGTTGCCCTAAATTGCAGGTGGTGGATCCTTCTGGGGCATCGCTGAGATCACAGACACATCGCATCTTCTAGATTTGCCAGACAGAAAATGGGTTTAACTGCAGCTTAATGAAGATGAGATTCTGAGACACAACAGAGCGGATTAAGACAATCGATACCCTGCCACACCAAATACTCGTTCGTTAAATTCCAGCAGGCCTGAAAAATTTCCCTTCAATTGAGGCACTGTAAAAGTTGGGTGCTACTCAAATATTTCAGCCTTCCCATCTCCCAACTCATTTCCCCTTCAATAAAGCAGCGATAACAGTATTTACGCACTTTGACAAACACTTGGCAACTTGTTGGTAGAGCCTCCGGTTGGCGCGACGTATCTTTATTGCGATAATCTTCTCAGATTCCAGCTCCGGAAAGCATTTGTGAGTTCTGGCTGCAGGTAAACACGGCTCTAGTTCCTCCCAAGGTGTTTTCATGCTTAGTTTAAAGCAGATCTTCACCTCACCTGAATTCTGCTGGATGGGACTCGCTCTGTGCTCAACCGCTCCATCGTGTATGAGAACTGAGGAACCCTGAGCTCTTCTACGTGGTTCTTCTTTGCACAACTTTTGCTCCTTCCTCTCCACAACGCCGCTGCTTTTGTTTAATGCTTCCTGCTCACGACGCTGAAATTCTCTGGGACAAGTTGGTGCTTTTTTCCAAGCTGACAGCGAGGTGCTGGTCCTGCACGGATCAAGAAGAATCATAGAATTGTGATGCTCTGATACCTTGAAGGACACGGGGGTCCTGCAATGGCTCATCTGGTTTCAGCCGTACTCCTGATTCACATCTGGAAAAGTAAAGTGAAAACAGTAAAAGAAAGAGCTAAGACTGAACAGAGCGGGGAAAACACCACCACCACCCCCAAACAACAATGAAACACAAGTCACAATAAGTCACATTCCACCTTTTTCTGCTACTGTTTGATTCTTCATGGACATATTTTTATGATAAGCAACCGTACTTTCGATATGAATTAAGGCTATAATCCCTTCTTTTATTTTTTTCCTCCCCAGATAATGAAATTTGTAATTCTCCCACAAGTAGGGGACATGTATACAACTTGTCTTAAACAAATCTACAGTATTTGACAACAAAACCTCACGGTTAAAACTCACGCTTCAGTTTAATACTATACTTCCTATTTTTAAAGTTGTTGCAAGCCATTTTTGTAACTTTTTTTCCCTTGCTGGGTCCCACTTGCAAGTTCACACACCTAATTTATTTAACACAATCTCATTTCTCATCAGGTTGCACCGTCAAGTTCTGAAGAACATCGGCGCTCCGTCCTGATTTAATTAACTCGCAACGTGTTCCTCTAGATCCTTATTTAGAAATCTTTAGAAAACAAAAAATGGACACATTTTTCTCTCTTTCAGAGGGATAAGCAGCCAGAGACACACATAAGAGAGAGTGAGGCGGCAGCACATCAGGGCCAGCGCTCACAAAGCTGTGAGCGAGCGCAGATTTGAGTTTCATGGTCCTGTGACTCAACCACCGTCCAGCCGAGGATTTCGGGGCATGTTACACGTTTTCCCGCTCCACGCTCGCAGCTCCTGAGGATCCCACACCTCGATCTCAGCAGCACTTTGGCGATGACCCAGCGGGATCTTCTGTGGGATCAGCAACTCTGAAAATTTAGACTTGGGTGCCTAAACACGGCAAGAAGAGCCTCATATTGTTTATGCTATTGGTTTCAGCAGATCCAGTCCTGGGCTTATAAATGGAACTAATAATTTTGCGGAAGCAGGACTAGAAGGTTCAGAATATCGCAGGATTGAGCCGTTATGGGAATCTGCAAACTAGATTAATTTATCAAAGGAGGGAAATACAGAGTCAACTGCCATCTCAGCTGCTCATGCCTGATTAGATCGTGGTACAGATGCGCCCTGGTCTAATCTAAGTCTCGTGTACCCAGTCAAGTGGTATCTGCTAGAACATTACAGGGGTTCAGCACCATCACATGTGGCAAACAAACCAAGGAGTCAGAGGGCAAGAGAGCATCTCAGCGTCACCCCGAGCACAGCTACACAGACACAGTCCTCATCGCCTCTCCGGACCTTAACCATGGTGCACAGAGGGATCCCGCGGATGCTCGAATTGGCCAGTGGAAGCTTTAAGCCTATTTAGTGCTTAATTACAGAAAATGCGAGTCCCGAACCTGACTGCAGACTGCTGACTCACGATGCAAACCTTTCGCTCTCTGTAAGCCCAGAAAAATCAACCCGCGCTCACATCCCAAGGTGGAAAAGCGTTAGAGAAATGCAAAGTAGAAACATACCTTGGTGGTGCTTACGGCTTGAGAACAAAGGTGGGAATTCGTGCTGGACACTCGGGGATTTTAGAAGGATCTTTCCTGACAAGCTGACAGCCCCAGACCTCTCGTGCCAGAAGATGGACTCTGTATAATTGTGTCTAATGCACCTTTAAAGAGAAAAAGCCACTAGAACAAACAAAAGCAGCGCCCGGCCGCGCAGCCTGTTTATACTTGAGGTAGCCAGAGCAGGCGGCTGCACTTTAGGGCTTATCTTCGTTCTCTTTCTAAACAGGAAATGTATTTCTGTCTCAAGCATTTCAGGAGAAGCCACCAGGCTAAAACTTTCAGAACGTGGGCTGCCAAAAATGAGCATTTCAGCTCCCTCCCGAGACACCGTGGGTGGGTGGGTATCATCTCGAACCACAACGAGAGCAACTTTGCGCGGCCAGGAGCGGCGGCTCCTCCAACACACGGGCTGGAAAACATCCAGGGGTGTAACGGGGCTACCAGGTCATGCAAAAACTGCCTTCCCCCCCAACTAACGGTGCGAGCAGTGGATTTTCTCTATGTAGGGCTGCAGGCAGGACACGGTATCAGCGCTCTACCGGCTTGGCACAATTTTTAGCTCCCCCAGTTTTGCCCTAAGCTTCACAATGTTAAATCTCAAAGCACTTGGAGTCATGGATTCAGTGAGGTGTTGTATTTGTTGTTTTTTTTTCTTTTTAAAAATATCAATTTCACGTCTTGTGGTTGTAGAGAAAAGCCTGGAAACACGATTTGCCGTGAACTGCCAAAACCAGAAGGCCATTTTTAATTTGGAGTCTCAAGACTTACAATCTCATGGTTTTTGAGACTCTGCAAAACCTGTCTCATATTGGAAGGGCTGGATTTGGTTAGA
Organism: Streptopelia decaocto; assembly: GCF_964273445.1. Lineage (NCBI taxonomy): Eukaryota > Metazoa > Chordata > Aves > Columbiformes > Columbidae > Streptopelia > Streptopelia decaocto. Next base: position 4,311,632 of record NC_138674.1, on the reverse strand, counting down.
GGGGTTTTCTTGTTTGGTAGGGAGATGGGGTCACTGTGCACCGCTTACTGGATTTGCAGCCAAGCAAACGCGCTCCCTCCTCCAAATCATTATTGATCCTGGAACAGCTCCCACCGTTTACCGCTTAGCGCCAACGTCCCCGTCCCTGCAGGCGATGCAGAAGGAAAGAAGCTGTCCGTGAAACTGTGTTGCTAAACCAGGTTTGAAATCCGGGCATATCTGCTATATTTACAGAGCGCAGGACAAACATTTTCGCGTTCCCCCCGCTGTTCCCTGAGCCGCATTCTTAACCTCTGCCTCTTGCAGCCAACCTCCCTTCCACGTGCTCCGTCGCCTTCTGAACCGTCTGCTGTGGTTGTGGGGGACACTGCGGGACCTGGCAGGGAAGGGACGTCCTTGCTACGAACACACAAGGAGAAAACAGCCAACTGCAACAGCATGAAATCCAAACAGCTTTGCCAAGGGGAAGTTCGAGAGGAGCTGAACAACGGCTCAGCTGAATCCTCTTGCTTTGCATTTATTTTTACTTTGCTGTGCAGGTAAGTGTGAGTTTTCTCGGTGTAAAAAGGAAGCGCAGCTTGGTGTGGCAGCCACGGCCTCTCTGAGCCTCCAGCTCCTGTGAACTTCAATCCTCAGCGTTGCGCAGCCCTGGCTTCTGTTCACAGCTCTTCAACCCTCCATGTCGCGCAGGAAATCCTGTAAAGAGAAGGATCGCTTTGCACCAGCTTATTCTCCAACCTGCAGCACATCTCTGGTACCACCCGCCTCTCCCCAAATTCATCCCCGCTCAGTCCTACCAGTGAGGCAGGAAAAACATCCTGGCCAGAACCTCCAGCTGCCCCGCAGGGAAGGGCCCGCCTGTCCTCTGACATGGCTCAAGCTTTCCTCATCAGACTATTAGGTAATTACTCGCATCCTGCCCACTTCCTTCCCACTCTTACCCCAATGGGGTAGACTGTGTTCTGCTGCAGCCCAGAGTTGCGTTGCCATGGGGCAAAGCAGGCAACTCCTGCGCCCGTTGATGGTTTCCAGCTCACAGGAGAAGATCTGAGGGGTCTTCCTTGTGCAATAGCCTATTTTGATTCAAATCCAGTTAGAGAAAGCTGCTTATGGATCGAGCTCCTTCTCGCGTATTTGGTACACGCAACTTAAGCTACTCTCTGCCTTGCCCCCGCTTAGTCCCGCTAAGCTGGAGGCAAAGCAGTGGATTTCTTTCTGGTTCGGGTGCCAAGGAAACTATTTCCAAACCATTCCCTGCGCCACGTTTGCTCAGCCACTTACAGATGATGCACCCAGAGCCCTCCAGTCCAATTCCCGCAGCAATGGGCGCTGGCCAACGACCCTGTGACAGGAGGGGGCGACAGATGAAACCCTGGTATGCGAGAGGCTGCTGACCTTCACCAAAGAGCCACTTACTAATACATAGCCCCTCTTGAACAAGGACAACTAGATGAAAAGCCTTGTGCTTTGTTCCAGTTAGGGACCATCGCGTTTCTTTAATGATACTGTACTTGTTTGGCAAGGGATATAAAAAGTTCCAGTTCCTTGAATCCCAACTCCTCCAGTCCGTGTCTTCTGATTCTGTGTAAGCAAGGATAGTTTGACAATTGACGGGCAGATATTTGCTTCAGGTAAACAACATGCGCCCTGTTTATAGCACGCGGTGCAAATATTTCCCCGCGTGTTTATTCTGAAATATTTGTACTGTATGGAAGGAAGTGATTGCAGAAGAAAGACACCCAAGTTATGCTCCTTTCCAAAGCACTGGTTGGAAGCAGCTGTTCGATAAGCTGCATCTTGAATCCTGCCTTAGGAGAACTGAAGCACTAGAGATGGTGAAGAACGAGGCCATACACCTACAAAGAAACATTAAAGTCATCCTGTAGGACTGGGAGAAACTTGATTCTACTTCATTAATTAAAAAAGGGATCAGCCGAAGAATAATAGGAGCGTTTTCCATCCAAATCTCGCAATGACGGAGCCAGGCAAACAGGGCTATCTCATTTGCTTACCATCATCCCAGGTGTCTGCATCTTCACAGGTCTTGCCCTTCTCTCCTTTAGTGTCTCTAAAAGCTATTTTTCCTTTTGTGTCACACTTCTCTAGAATTTTTATTGCTATTTGCAGTGCCAGGAGTCAGGAAGAAGGTATTCTAGAACCAGCCAAGCTCCTTTGCTCCTATTCCCAAATAAAATGAAAAAAAAAAATAGCATGTGCATTGATAATTTTGTGATTAATTCACCTCCGAATCAGCCTCGCTGTCTTAAATCCTAGGGATGACTTTGACCTGCATGTTAAAAATTGTTCCACAATGAACCCCACCAGATATTCTTATTGACAATTGTGTGTCACCCTCAGGCCCAGCGGCTCAGGAGACTCGCTAAGGGGTCCCTGGCATTCAGCAAATCACTTGGTTAACGAAGGCAGAATGGGAGGATTGCCTGGGGTCAAGACACAAACAGCACTGGAGACTTTCCCCAGCGGTGGGTCCCAGACACAGTCCCCCCTTTTTCCATATGGTAGAGTGAGCGCTCAGATTTGATGTAATGAGCACTGTCAGAATGAGATCAACTCCAGAGCACTATCGACTACAACCCCCTTATTCCTTTTTTATTAAGGAGCCAAGAAGGCTGTTCTGGAATGAATCGAGCTGCCACTTGGCCTTGATCTTTAATAGGGGAATTTTTCTCTTGTAGAAGCCTAAACATAAGAGCTGGAAAAGATCAGCCAGCCTTGCCACCAGAATAAATGAACCCAGGACTGCTCGCTACCTTCCCGACTGCTCCAAAGTCACCAGCTGCTTGCTCACCTCTCAGTAAAATGCAGAAGGAACATCTTGAACATCCCTGTGCACAGGGCCAAGACGTACACGGAGAGGTACACATGATGCGGACGGCAGAGTCAGCCCCGCGAGGACAAGAGGTTCTTTCTCCTTTTCCTGACTTTTATACAGCATTTCTCAACTTTTCCACCGCATGACCCTCAGTTACAAAGGAAGAGCACAGCTTCTTTCTCGCCAGCTGGAGGAAAAGGGTAAAGCTGCAGGCGTCCAACATCGACTCTGCTCCTCCGTTACATGCAGGAGGACACAAGGAATTTGGTTCTAATGGCTTTCCCCCCTTCTTTTTTTTATTATTGGTCATAGTAACTTCAGATATCACAGAATCGCAGAATGTCAGGGGTTGGAAGGGCCCTGGAAAGCTCATCCAGTGCAATCCCCCCATGGAGCAGGAACACCCAGATGAGGTTACACAGGAGGGTGTCCAGGCGGGTTGGAATGTGCTGTAACTAGCAGCAGGTTGAACCCAAGTTCAGTATCGAGGCTCATTGCACACCAGGACAAACCGCCTCCACTAACAAGTATTTAAGCTGCTGCGCATCCTCGTAGAGCAGATACAACACGTGCCTCAAGATGGCATTTCCCACACATCCTTGTGTCAGAGAAAAGCCCGGAGATCCAAGTAACTAAGAAATGTTGCAATATCAGTAAGGAAAAGGAACTTCTTTTTTTGAAGTGTGTTACACCAACAGCTATTCTGCCAATGCTGCCAGATATAACCAAGCTTTAAACACAAACCTAGTCTTTGTTTTGGTGTCAGCAATGCCTTCCAGCATTTAAAGCCTTGGCAATTTCTGTTTATTTTAATGAATGCAGTGTCACAGTTCCTGTCCTCACCTGCGCCCAGCACAAACCTGGCCAGGGGAAGGAGGGTCCAGGGATTTAAAGCAGATTGAAGCCATATTCCTGAAAGAAACAAATATCCAACAAGCTCACCTTAGATCTGAGCCCAGATAGCAATATTTAGCACTCATATAAAAACTCTATTAACATTATATATGTTTGCATTCAACCGCCTCGGGAAAATACAAAGCCCTTAGTGGCGCAAGGAGGAGACGCGAGAGTGAGAACAAGGGTTTACACCCGTGTATATTTTCTTTTACCCTTGCTCAACAAAAGGAGGAAACAGGGAAAAGGTTTGAAAGTCACTTTAGTGGTATCGTGGTGCAAAACCAGTTTAATGCGAATGAGACTGAAAGAACCTGAGTCCCTTCCAAACGTGAGACCGCGTTTGCCTGTGTGAGAAGCATCACCTGTTAGTTTAAAACTAATCTACTGACCTGGTTTTGGGAACAGAAAGAACTGTTTCAAATGGGTCATAGTTAGGAGTGAAGTATAATTTAAAACAAACAAAAAAGGTAGTTTAGGGGAAAAAAAAATGGTGGCTGTGTATAATAAATAGGATTATGTTCAAACTATTCCTTCTCTTCATTCCTTTCGCAGGAAATGAAGTGGAAACACAGCACATGCTTCAGGAGAGACCACAAGAATATCCTCTTGACAAGACACTCAGAAGATCATTTAACTGAAAAAAAAGAGCTATTTAAAAAAAAAACAAACCCAGTACTAACTTCATCTCACAAGAGGACAGAAGTTCTCAGACATAAACCACTTCAATTCATCAAAAACGGCTGAAAGCGCTTGTGATGAACAAAGCTAACAGGCCCCACCATTAGGGAAAGCCACTAATTGATAACGCCAACCAAAACCTCCTGCTTCGGTAGAAATGCTCAAGGAAAAGAGATCGTGTGACAACAGGAAATTTATTGCTGCTGGAGCTGTTATCTTATCTACTAGAAACACAAACGTTATTCAATCTGAGAGACAAGAGATTATTCACATAAAACATCAGTCTCTTTTCAAGCTACAGGGTTTGCAAGTGAATATAAAGCAAACAGAATGACAGAATCGCAGAATGTCAGGGGTTGGAAGGGCCCTGGAAAGCTCATCCAGTGCAATCCCCCCATGGAGCAGGAACACCCAGATGAGGTTACACAGGAAGGTGTCCAAGGCAGCCCTCAACCTTTACTGCTTCAACCAGCCCCTCCTTGTCAGCGAGGATGAGGTCCAGCAGTGCACCTCTCCTAGTCGGCTCCTCCACCCTTTGCATCACAAAGTTCTCGTCAAGGCACTGGAGGAACCTCCTGGACTGTGGCTGCCGGCCGAGTCGTCCTTCCAGCAAACATCAGGGAAGTTCAAATCCCCACCACAACCAGGGCCTGTGACTGTGAGGCTGCTCTCAGCTGTCTGTAGAGGCCTCATCAACTTCCTCACCCTCATCTGGCGGCCTAGAATAGACGCCCACAATAGTATCACCCTTGCCAGCCTGCCCCTTAACTTTCACCCATAGACTCTCAGCTCGCTCCTCATCCATGCCTGGACAATACTCAATACATTGTAGTTGCTCTCTCACATAAAGAGCGACTCCACCACCACGCCTGGCTGGCCTGTCTTTCCTGAAAAGGACACAGCCATCCATGACCACATCCCAGCCATGTGTGCTGTCCCACCATGTCTCCGTAATGCTTGAATATAAACCAAAACGTATCAATTTGAAGGGTAAATGAATTATTATTGAGGAGACAGAGTGGGAAACGTCTTTGTGCAAGATTGTTTTCATCTGTTGTCCATCAAAAAACATGCAGGAGACCAAACTGCAACTGCGCTCCAAGGCCAAGGGCTGAATTTGACCTGAAGATTCCAATTCAGCATTGACTTTAAAAGCATTCCTGACCACAGTGGGATAACAGCACTTGAACTTGACCCGTATCTATGGAAAGAGGGGGGAAAAAAAGCCCCAAACACACAAAACCATTTCCTGGTCGACATAAAGCTCTGAAGCTGGAGCCTGTGGTAGCCCAGGATGTGGTTATGAACCAAGAAGCAAGCGCTCCCAGATCGAATTCAGGTCTAACACGTCGTACGTTACAGACGTTTAGTGCTTTTCCATCAACACACGATGAACACGCACCTTCCAGAGCTCGGTTTCCGTTATTAGCGAGACCTTTCAAGACTCGATTTCTCATATTGCGTGGTACACAGACCCCAAATACCAGTGAAAGAAGTAAAAAATTAAATACTGTTCACTTTGTGGTTTGCTGCATCTAGACTATACCTAAAAAGATGGTTTTAAATACAGGTTTGGAGGGAAATCTCTCAAGTTCCAGAGTTTTGCCAGGTTTCCTTCAACACGCAAGATGGGCAGGAATGGAACAGCAGCTCTTTAAATCAACTCCTTCCCATTTACTCTTTCAAGGCCAACATGGAACCTTGAATTCCACCTTTTGACTCTATTTTCATTCTCTAACCAAACACTACCAAAAGAAACACAAACAGGATATTCCCAAGGCAAAATTCTCTTGGATTAAAACTCGACGGCTCATATTCTTCGCCAAGGGAATCTCATCCCCCTGGTTTGGCAGCACTCGCTGTATTTACAAAACCCCTTTGCGTGTCCACTCTCAGATGCACATCCATTAAATAGGAAAACAAGTCAGTTGTTTCTGGTATTAACTCTCTGTAAATACTACTACAGAGCCAATGGGAACTTCTAACTTGTGCTGGCAGAGCATTTGCCCGCGGGACTGAGCAGTCAGTAAACACACGGGGTTCAAAAGAGCAAAAGTGGGGAGAAAAGCAGCCAAACACTGCGTTTACTAATAGGACAGTCAAATATTAGTGGCAGTTGGGAAGAAAGTAGGGGTTTGGTTTTCTTTTTTCAAGTAGGCCTTGAAAAAGAGTTCACAGATCCTAGTTGCACCAACTCTTCGAGTAAATAAGTGGTATTAATTAATCCTAAAACTGAAGTTACCTGAAAGTAACTCTGCAGCTGCTGCAGATAAAGAATCCAGGTCAAGGCTGCAGCGTAGAACTGTGGATACCACAGCAGAGAGGCAGCAATCGCCATTAATTACCTGGTACATTTAAAAAGAAAAGGGAGTAATGTCATAAGTGCATTATTAAACCACCCTGTTCCAGAAGCCTGGAGCATCACTGTCCAGCAGCAAACACACCTGTCTTACAATCATCTGATTTTAACCACACTATGGGATAAAATAAACTGAATCTGCAGTTTAGGGCTGTGGATAAGGGCACGAGATTTTGTGTTGGGCAACAGAGATGGGATTTCAGAGAGAACCCAGAACAACCTCTGCAAACAAATCCATTAACCATCTTATGCTGGAACTGGGGGCAACGGCAACTTGGTCTCCTGTCCAGTTGTACCGAGCCCAGTTGAGGTGCTGCTGAACGGGGACAAGCCCGAGAGGTCCTAAAATTACTCGCTCAATAAAGTCATGTGTGTGTTTTGCCACACCAAGGCCCTTCAGATCCCAGAAGCGGCTTCGTCCTAAACCCTGTTAGAAACAAACATTTTCAGGTGAAGCACAACTGCAGGTTTTAAAACACAGGCGTACGCACAAGCAAAACCCCAACGTAATGAGAATATTATTGTGGGATTTACGACGCTGACAGCCGCCCCCTGCTGGCCCAACGAAGCGACAGGGACCAGGGGACAGCAAGGACCCAAAAAATGAGTGAACACTCATAAAACGGCGGTGTGGTCGCTGTTGTACAACACTGCAACTGAGATTCTGCAGGAGATTGGGCGAAATCTGCTACAATCGATTTCTTACAAGCACAAACTTGCAACATGTTGAGGAAACGACCTGTACCTGCGACAACTCACCTGCATTCGAAATGACAACCAGTTCACGAGGGTTTAGTGCGGTCCTGAGGAACGGGGTTGTTCTCTTTGATACGATACCCACAAAGAAGAGGCTGCATGTTTACTGGCATTGCTGGGACACGGTGAACCAGAATTGCTGAGGGAAAGCTCTGGGAGGGGAGTGGGATGTGTAAAAGGCTTTGTCCTTCCTCATCGTCAGTTTTTATAATTGATTTTGAACCTTAAAACCTCGAAAAACCTCAGAGAAGCGCCTATGAAACCGATGACTGTGATCTCTATAGGCAATATGACTTAATTCTTTAGTTTTTCCCTCCAACGCACTGGTAGTAACAGGAAGGTCACACTTGCCAAACTGTTCTGGCCAAAACCTGATTTACCCTCGTCAGGCAAAGGCCGAACTCTGCAAAAAAATGAATCCATCAGCATCCAAGACGAACACGTTTTCACATCTCACATCCACAAAACAAAAAGCGACCGCAGAAAGAGTAATACCTTGAAACAGCAAAAAACTACACAACTCACGTTTATGGGTTATAAAAGCCCTTTTATAAAGCCATTTTTAAACAAAACCAAAAAGTTTACAAAAGAAAATAAAAGATACAGAAGAATGAGTTGCTTAATATATTCCAAAAAGGAGAAAAATAAAAGAGGGGACACAATTCCAACATGCTGAACAATAAAGGGTTCTTTTTCCTTGTGTTTTCTTTTAATACAAAATACAAGCGAAGGATACACATACTTAAAACAGAGCTCAGGAGCAGGTATGCAGTCCTGGGAACCCTTCCATAAAAGCAAAGCAGGGTTTTGTTATTTTTTCTTTCTTTGCAGGTACATACAGAGACTGGAATATGTAAAATTAAGTAGCACAAAAGACCATCACACAATTCTACCAATGAATGTTGCATCTATAAATTCACGAACATGGTCAACAGTCATGTTCACTTCAACCCCTTAAAAAAAAAGTGTTGTTTTTTATTTTAAATAAAACGTTAATGTTACATTCAGACTTAACTCCTAGTACCATGTGGCAGACCTTGGTATTGCAAGAGTCGCCAACTGTACGGGGTCCGGTCTGCACGCACCCCCTGACCACACCGGGTGCAGCCGCTCCTTTTTCTGTCTGCTCTTGAGATTCAAACCAAATAAAAATTAAAAATAACTAAAGGGATGGGAAGGGGAACTGCAAAAAGCCTGATTTGTAGAAAAGCTCAACAGGGGATTGCAAATATTCAAGACAAAGATTCGTTGCATACCATATAACGATGCCTTGCTGATAGCCAAAGGCCCCAAGGCCCTACCTGGAGTCTCCTCCTCTACCTTCAAAGCGATTATTCAGGGTTTGCTGTGACACGATGTTCACGGTTAAACAAAAATTATGTAGCTCTTATTTACAATTTGTTTTTTGTTTGTTAACAATTGCTTCTGCAGAAAAAAAAAAAAAAGAAATATAACTCACAAATCTTCAGAACACAAAGGGAATCAGATGTCAGACACTCCCATGCGCGCACTCACACCCGCGCACTCACACACAAAATACTTCAGGGGCTTTTACACACATTATTCTGGCTTAAGCTGATTGAGTTATTTCTCCATTCCCACCCACTCCCCCTCCCAAAATATATATATAAAAAACCCTTGCCCCAATATACAAAGCATATGCACAACGGTGTGTTTTGCAGTCACACTGAGCATGCTCCGGCCGATGGACCCGCGGGATTCACCGCGGGGAGGGGGGCACAGAGTCTAGAGAGTCCTTCCACTAGTGGTTGAAACCAGAGTCAGCACGTGGCGAGAACTCCGCTAGACTTGGAAATATCGTGGTTTGTTTTGAATAGAAAGAGGTCAATGGAAAGACATTCAAATGCCAGTCACCTAGTGAAGTCTAAAAGGAGGATACACGCGGTTTGGGGAGTTCTCGAAAGGACACTGTCACCTTTCCGAGCTCACCTTGGACAGTAAGAACAGGATAATTAGTTTTGCTTCCTAGTTTCATGAGCAGAACTTGTATTTAAACCTCCCCAAACCGTAGGAAAAATATTCAAAGCTCCGGGAAAGTTTTCCGTTTGATCATATACATATAGAATATATAATTTCCACATATAGATGTGACCCCCCCCCCACCCCAAACTAACAAATCCTATACGCCAGCAACTATTTTGTGACAGTGTCCCTTTAAACATCCATCTGCTTACATTTCCATATCCTTCCTCCCCCAACAGATGAACATCCACTTCTCAGCTATTCAACTCATGGATCAGTTTGTAGTTTTTAAGAACCATGTGTTCAACAATATGATCTGTTATAAAAATAAACACTTCACAAACAAATTACATAAAGCAAAGCACCAGTTTCTACAGCTCAAAAAGCTTCCAGCATGATACAGTTTTACTTCCCTCCCTCCTTAACCTGGGTGCCTCAGTGACTATTGTACCTTTGTGACCATCACCAGAGGAAGGGTTAAAAGAAAAAAAAAGAAAAATAAAAAGAAAAAAAGGAATTCAAGTGCATCTTTTGCCACTGCCCTGGTGGTTCAGCACCTGGGGACGGAGCCCATGGGCTCCCAAGTGTCCCCAGCACGGTCCCCTGGGCTGTGCTGCTCCTCTCCCCGCGCTCTGCTGCTCGGATGAAGTTAAAACTAAATTAAAAGCTCCTTGCTAAGTCTTGCTCTCACCCACAGTCCATTCTGAAACCCGGTTAGCTCGACGTGTTTGGCTTTCTCACGCTGATCAAACAGAAACTGAAGTAAATCATCTTTAGGGTGGAATTCCAACTGAAATTGCAGATTTTTAACCGCTCAAGCCTTGCGGTCAGTTCAATTAACTACTGGCATATAACTGCGAAAAGGAACGTGGCGGTGTGCATTCTGAAACAGGATATATAACTGAAGTTGCTTATGAACTAACATTAAGGGTAAGACCAGAGCACTAGATGAACTGAACTTGGGAATAAATCAATTTACCTCTCTGAAAAGGATCCAAAGCTACAGCTGTGTAACAGGAGACAATCTTTTCAAAGCCTTCTTCTGCGACTGAAACTTTCTGCTCCATGAAGAACTATTCATGCTCCCAAAGAAAGGCATTTTTACAGCTTTCCTTCAAGAAATCAGAATGCTTAATACAAATTAATTTAAAAAGACGTTTTAAGATGTTAAGCCTGATATTACTGAAAAATATGTACTAAAAAAAAAAAATGTATTAAGCTTCACTATTTTCTTCTATCTGTAAAAATGTAAACTGTGCCATTTCTAAGAGTCACCAAGAGACCGTTAGGGCTTAGTGTTTGCACAAATCAGCAAAACAGTAAAATATAGAAAAAGTTACAAAATCCCAGAAGTAGCAGAGGATGTACATAGTGTTTGGGTTGTGACAAACTCCCAGATAAGCATTACGCAGCCTGTCACAGCCACGAGAGATGAACATGTGAGAAAGCAGAACCGGTTTGTAAGATCAAGGGCCAAAATTGCCAAGCATGAAATAATCCAGCCCAAAAGCTGCACTGAGAACAACAGGAATAGATTTTTCACAGCCTTAACTTTAGTTTGTTAGAACGTGGCTGTTTCTTTTGCGATGTTACCCAAGAAGCTCTGGAAGGGATGCAAGAGACTCTGCTCTCCCACAGGGGGAAGGTGGGAAGAGCTGTGGGAGAGGAGAGGGGACGACATTTGCTTCTTTCTCAACAACTCTGAGAACTTCACTCCAGCCTTAAGCTGTTCTGCAAAATTAAACCACTTTAAAAATAAAAAGATTTACAATGGAAACACCGATCATCTTTATTGTAACGGCAACAGTAGTTTCATTAGAGTAAAGAATGTTAGAGAACTTGAATTTTTATAAGCCAAGGTACTTTACCAGCCTCAATAAAATCCATGGCTATGAATCACACAAGACAATCACTCGGCTGTTATATGAATATTCTGTTCCACATTTTAGGCTCCACACTGTGCTCAACATCCTCAAGCTCCCTGTGTCACTCAGCCAAGTGTCCTTCCTGGTCATATTAGTGTATCATATCTAAAGCTCTTGAAATCCAAACAGGATTAGAGATCTGGTAGCATGTGCACCACCTAATTAGCTGCCTTATGTTACCTTCGAGAGGCTGGTTACAAAATGTGTAGTTCTGTGATCAAAAAAAAAAAATGCAAAGTTTGCAAGCTATAAAACAACCGTGAGCAACATACAGAAAGCACAAAGGGTTTAAGGAGAAAAGAAAAAAAAATGGAAAGTCCAGTTTTCAATATTTCCACCAAGAAATATGGCAGCAACCTCTGTATTAGGGTTTGAAAAGCAAGGCTTGTGTATCTTTAATTAAAGTTTAAAAAAAAAAAAAAGGGATATGGCTGCTTTGATAAAAACACATTAAAATGCCACCACGCATATCTCTGGTGTCTTGCATTTCAGGGATATCCTGCTTTTCTATTCTAAAACGACAGCCCTGCTACGCCGCTTCCAAACTGCGCCTCCTCCCAGCGTCACCCTTTACCGCTGGTCCCCACTCAGCACTTCTCGGGCTCAGGGAGTAGAATGATGGCCCAAAAATCAGAGGCAGAGCCGTGGATGCGGGAGCAGAACCCTGGCCCAAAAATGAGAGGCAGAGCCGTGCATGCGGGAGCAGAACCCCCGCCGTGTGAGATGGGAGGATGATTAACGGAAGCGGTCTCGGGGTGACGTTCCCCAGCGCTGGGACTGCGGAGGCCGAGAGGCCACGGAGCCTTTCTGAGCACAGACCGAGGGAGAGAAGAGAAACACTTAAGCGTGACTCATGGGATCCGAGACTGACCAGAGCATTACAGGAATCCTTTGCTTCACATTTATAAAAGGACATCCCTCACCCCAAAAGCTGAAGAATTACATTTTATACTAACCCGTTCATTCTTTTTTTTTTTCCTTGGGAAAGTTTCAAAGGCATTGTCCACAATATCAAATGGAAACCACTGTTTGAAAAATTGTTTTTGATTTCTGCTCCCTATTCTGCCCATCTATAGCCAACTTTGGAAGAAATAAAGTTAATGGATGGGAGAAGCTTGTAGGTTGTGTATCTGAATCTGTATAGAATGAACTGCGACGTGCCTAAAGCAGAACAGCATTCTATCCAAAGACAAACGAGCTCGCAACCTATTCAAATGCAGAACTCTTACCAACACTGAGAAATCTATGCTAATTAATGATTTGTAAGTATGGTTTCCACATATCAGTCTTAAACCTTATTGCTTCGCAACTGCATTATCCCTTGAAAAAAATATATCTTTAATGGTCTGTTAATTTGTCTTGAATGGCTTTCAGATTTGATGGGGGAGGGAGAACGGAATGGCCAACAGAGAACATTGACTTCAAAATATTACTGTATAAGGGTTTCCTCTTATTAAAAAAAGGATACACTGTATTAAACAGCTGAAAGTAAAGACAGCATTCAAAGCCCATGAGTCAAGCCACAGCCAAAACCGTGTTCTACCCCTAAGTATGTTTACTTTTCCTTTTTTTTTTTCTTTTTTTCTTTTTTTTTTTCTTTTTTTTTTTAAACAAAGATTTCCTCAACTGCCATTTAATCTTCACCAGAGGGTGCTTCATCTTCAGATCCCTCATCCCCTGATTTCTCTGGTGGAGGGCTGGCTGATTTTTTCTTTTCTGGAGGACTTTCAGGCTCTTCATCCTCTTCTTTGGGGGACGGGGTCTTTTCTTTTGTTGGCTTGGAAGCTGTGGGGCGCCCTGCCTTCCCTTTGCCTTTCACTGGACTGGGGGTCACTGAAAGGAAGAAAAAGCTTTTTAAAGTTGTGATCAGCAAAGACATAAAAAGTCATTTGGCTTTAAACAAACAGGATTTACATGGCATTTCAGTAGCACGTTTCATTTGGCTTTGACTATCACAGAACCACGCAGAATCCCAGAATGTCAGGGGTTGGAAGGGACCTGGAAAGCTCATCCAGTGCAATCCCCCCATGGAGCAGGAACACCCAGATGAGGTTACACAGGAAGGTGTCCAGGCGGGTTGGAATGTCTGCAGAGAAGGAGACTCCACAACCCCCCTGGGCAGCTGGGCCAGGCTCTGCCACCTCACCACGAAGAAGTTTCTTCTCAAATTTAAGTGGAACCTTTTGTGTTCCAGTTTGTACCCATTACCCCTTGTCCTATCACTGGCTGTCACCGAGAAGAGCCTGGCTCCATCCTCCTGACACTCACCCTTTAGATATCTGTAAACATTAATGAGGTCAGCCCTCAGTCTCCTCCAAGCTCTCCTCTTCCACTTGAGCACGCCTAACAGTTCCCTGTTTAACCACGCAGGTCTCCTGGCTCCCATCCTTGACTTCCTACGTGTCGGGATGCTCTGATCTTGTGCCCGGTAGAAACAGACCCTTAACACTAACCAACTATCTATACCACACAAATGGTGGGTTTTGCACTCTGTATTAGTTCAGTTGAACTGAAAGTTAGTTATTAAGATTTTAAATATATGTAATTGCAAGTCCTAAATAATTGCTGGATATGATATCATAAACTAACATAGCCACCCTCTTGTCAAACCAGCACATATGTTGCTATTACGATTTTAGATTTCCTGCAGAAACGCAGCAAATTTTCCTTTTGTTCTTGTTTCTCCGCATTCCTCTACCCTGGAAACAGCACAGAGTCCACGAGCTCAAATCAAAGCCCCAAATTACATTATTTGACCACAACACAGAAAGTCAGACCACAGCATCTCAATAGGGCAGGTTTTGCAATCTATGCACTTTTTGCCGATGAGACAGATACCAACTCCATCTCTTAATTAAGAATTAAAATGACCTTATTATTCCATAGCACTGCTTGAAATCATGGCAAGTTTCATGAATTAGGCTATGTGGATATCTACTAACTCCTGAGATTTCCACCGAGTCTTCTACAGCAGAAAAAGAAAATACCAGCCTGTAAAACAAACTGCATAACTTCATTTGCATAGACTCACCTGTAGCCTTTAGCCTGGGCTTCGGCATTTTCTTTTCTTTCCTCTCTGGCTTGGATTTCTTGGAGACCTTTTTATTTTTCTTTTTTGAACTGCCATAGTCACTATCATCGTCATCTTCCATGAGGAAGTCTTCATCGCTTCCTGAATCTGCTGAAAACACAAAGCAATTTAAGTCTCCTGGCTGCCTTCCTTGACTTCCTATGTGTCGGGATGCTCTGATCTTGTGCCCAGTAGAAACAGTCCCTGAACACTAACCAACTATCTTGGGCCCCTTTACCTTCAAGCAGCCTTGCCTATGGGATTTCCCCCAGCAATTGCCTGAAAAGGCCAAAGTTTGCCCTGCTGAAATCCAGGGTTGCAATTCTGCTTGCTGTCCTGCTCCTGCCACATGAGATCCTGAACTCCACCATCTCGTGGTCGCTGCAACCAAGGCAGCCCTCAACCTTTACTGCTTCAACCAGACCCTTGTCAGTGAGGATGAGGTCCAGCAGTGCACCTCTCCTAGTCGGCTCCTCCACCTTTTGCATCACAAAGTTCTCGTCAAGGCACTGGAGGAACCTCCGGGACTGTGTGGTTGGTCGGCTGAGTCGTCCTTCCAGCAAACATCAGGGAAGTTCAAATCCCCCATCACAACCAGGGCCTGTGATTGTAAGGCTGCTCTCAGCTGTCTGTAGAGGCCTCAGCAACTTCCTCACCCTGATCTGGTGGTCTATAATAAATGCCCACAATAGTATCACCCATCTCTTCTTATGAAACAAACTTTGGTCAACAAAGGATAAAGTACTTTTACATCACCTGACAGCAGAATCAGTGCCTCAAAACCAATGGGATAGTAAGAGACAGCAAAAAGCATTAAGAACTTTACAAGAATCCTCTAGGGCTACTTACAAAGCCACACATCTTTGCTGCGAACTTCAAATAAAAATTCTAGATGTGAAAAATGTAAGCTGGGTCTGTTGGACAGATACGCAGCATTAAATAATTTACCCAACTTTTTACAATCCCATTTACTCACTCTCCTGGAACTGTGCCTCATCATCCTCTTGTTCTTCCTCCTCACTACCCACATCATCCATAAGCATCTCTCGTTGTTTCGAAGCTGCTTTGGACGCTGCCTGCCGTTGCTGACGCACATTTTTGTGGTCTTCTTTCTCGTCCTCACTGTCCTCTGCAGCAAAAGTCACCAAGTTATAATGAAGACACAAATACAGCCCACCTAAGTGTCCTGAGGTCACACGCAGGCAAGACAAAGGTCAAGCCATTCACGAGAAAGTTAATCAGCACACTTTATTTTTTTACCTGCAGGCCTTTTCCTGGATTTGGAGGCTGCTCTCTTATTCTTGTCTGGTTTGGCCTTTTTGCCTTTTTTGCTTTTTTGAGAGCTCTCATAGTCACTGTCAGCTTTGCCATCATCTGCTCCTAAGTCATCATCTTCACTGCCAAAATCTTCATCTGCAAGGAAAAGGTAAGAATGTGAAGTTTCTTGTATCATTCTGAAATATCGATGAGAACTACAAGGAAGAGCTTAACATTCATTTATCTAGCTGTGAAGACCAACTTTATAGCAGCATCATATTATACACAAAAAGAATACATTTGCTGTCCCAAATCAGGGCAGGAAGTAAGAGCAGTAGAGGCAACATCCACCTTGAGATAAGTGTAGCAGAAAAGTGCGTGCTTCTGTAGTCAGAACAACTTCTTTCCTATGTCAAATCCTACTCCTGCAACTCTTACAAACTGGTCTTTACTTTGAAGACACACTATGTAGTTACCTGCTGAGTGTGAATCATCTTTCTTAGTCTTCACATCTTTTTCTTCTGAATCCTCACTGAAAAGGAGAGAAAGACACGGTTTAACGGTGATTTCAGTCTCTGCTATATGGAAAAGATAAATGTTCATAAAGCAAACTGAACTCTAAGCTGGGAATATGCACTTTTTCTGGACGTGAGCACATTATACTTCAGGATTACTCAGCTGTATACGTAATTATCATGGTCAGAAAGATAATGTTCAAACTCTGAATCACACACAAACTTACACTGAGTCAAGTAAACCAGCCAGGAAATAATAAGGCTGATATGAATCACGCACTTCATTCTGAAACCTACCAATAAACCTGATGTCTTCCATTTTACAATTAGAATTTCGAATATTTATTAGTTAATGCATGGGCTGAGCCTACAACTGGAATAAAGTTTCATTCTGAATAGATTTTAGTCATCACTTATCTTTATGTCATTAGTCAATTGACTTAACAGGTATTGGGGCAACCATGTGCTGACCATACTTCTTGTAAAAAGGAAGACTCTACAGGACAGACTTCCCCTATTCAATAGGGCATTTCACACAATTTGGTTGTCAAAACAAGTTACTTTGTTTCTGAATTAGACAAAACAGGAACTGGGAAACAAAGAACCACAACACTAAGAAAGGGCCCCTGCTCCTACCTGCCACTGTACCTCCCATTCCATCTTTAACCACAGGAATGCTCTGAGCATATGAGAAAACCCACGGATGAAACGCATCTCGCCACTAACCTACCTGGATAATTGCATTAGTTGCCAATTTTTGTAACTCTGATCATATTCCCTCCCATTCCAACTGTCTAGCTCTGGAAAGCTATTTTAATAACTAAGTACTAGTGACAAGTACTTTACACATGATTTCTCTGTCTCCTCAAATAAGAAAGAACCCCCTCAATGTCTGAGCTGGTTATGCAAGCTTTGTGACCCAGAGCTCTCTACCTTACACTGCACACCTTGAATTCCACTTACAATCGTTCCTCTTAGAAGATACTGCTCCCCACACACAGGACAAGCTTTGGAGACATGTTCGTAACAGATGAAGTGCTTCTTTTACCTGTCCTCCTGAG
This sequence comes from Streptopelia decaocto, assembly GCF_964273445.1. NCBI lineage: Eukaryota > Metazoa > Chordata > Aves > Columbiformes > Columbidae > Streptopelia > Streptopelia decaocto. Next base: position 4,294,298 of record NC_138674.1, on the reverse strand, counting down.
AATTCTTCCCAGATCGCCTCTTATTTTTAGCCTCCCGGGGAGATGAGCGGATTTTCTTGGATGGGGGACCTGAATCTCTTCCATAATCTTCATCTGGACGGGACAGTACAAAATGGTTTTGAATCAAACTCCTAGTTCCCAGCAAACTGACTTCCTCAGCTATAACTTAAACTGACCATTTCATGCACATCAAAAAGAAGCCCTTCAAAAAAGAAAAAGATCACAAAGCTTCAAACAAAACTTTATAGAAGCAAAGTCCTGTCAAACTAGCGATTTATCTTTTCTTCTGCCAACACCACAAGAAAAATGCCGCACACAATCAAGTCTGGCACAGGAGTATTAGGAAACATATAGAAAGCCTCAGAGGAGGACACAGTATCTTAATTTTACAGATAGTCAGAAACAGACTTATTATGTAAACCTATTAGAAGTTAACATCCATACATATCCTACATGCTTCTAACAAACACCTTATTTACTTATTCACTCAGTTCCTGAGATCAGCTGATCGGAGCAGCTTGGCAGGTCCCGATTAGGCGAAATCTTCGAGGTACAGAGAAGCTTTTTAGCTGCAGCAGCGGGTATGGTAACTCGTGCACCAGGGTGTAGAGGTTGTCACCTATTGCCATGTCTCCTACTGTTGCCAACCATGGTCTCGACCAGAAAGAGAGCTTGTCTGAAGAAGACTGTAGCAACTCAGACTGTCTGCTCTGAACTGTGGCTGTTCAGGTTTCTGGCTGCAGGGAATGCCAGAGCCTGCTGCTGCCAGATGACGATGGCAGCATCCCACCTGTGTGAGGTGTGAGCAGGTGCAAGATCTGCTCTACAAGGTTGCAAAGGTTAAGGAGGAGATTGAGATGCTGAGGACCATCAGGGAATGTGAAAAGGAAATCGACTGGTGGAGTAACTCCCTGGCATGCCACTCAGAGAGGCTCCAGGGGGATACCCCCAGAAGGTGATGAACCCCTCGCCCTGTCAGGCAGAGGGAGAAGACCTGAGACAACCCCTGCCCTGTCACTGTCGGGCAGAGGTGGGAGACAGAAAAGATGATGAGGGTTGGAAGCTAGTTCCAGTTTGGGGCTGTGGGTAACCCCCCTCCCTACCTGCTTTGCTTCCCCAGGTGCCCCTCCGTAATAGGTTTGTGGCCCTGGATCTTGAAGAGGAGGTAGGTGAGGATGTGGTGCAAGGCCCACCTACGAGGTCACATAGAAAGAGGCAGTTGACCCCATGCCTCAAGACCGCCTCAGATAAGAAAGAAAGAAGGGTAATTATAGTAGGCAATTCCCTTCTGAGAGGGACGGAGGGCCCAATCTGCAGAGTTGACCCTCATCGTAGGGAAGTGTACAGTCTACCTGGGGCCCAGATCAGGGACATCACCAGGACGCTTCCCAACCTGGTGCACGCAACAGACTACTACCCACTGCTGATCTTCCAGACAGATGGGGAGGAAGCTGCATCCCGCAGTCTGACGGGAATGAAAAAAGATTTCAAGGCCTTGGGACGGATGGTAAAAGAGTCTGGGGCTCGAGTGATTTTCTCTTCCCTCCTTCCAGTTTTGGGTGATGATATGGGAGGGAATAGAAAAATTCAGTCTGTAAACAACTGGCTACAGGACTAGTGCTGCAGGAGGGCTTAGGGTTCTTCAGTAACAGATGGTTTTACAAGACACGAGTCCAAAAAGTGATACGTGGGAAAGGTTCATCTCACAGGGGCAAAAGGATGCTGGGACAGGAATTAGCAGGACTCATTTGGAGAGCTTTAAACTAGACTCAAAAGGAGATGGGGTGGTAGCTGGGCTTGCATCAGTAGGGCATCACTCTAGAGTTCATGAAGGCTGGGAGGCCTCCCACACCCCTGGGGTGAAATGGGTGTGCTCAGCTCGCTCTCTGAAATGCCTGCGCACCAATGTGTGCAGCACGGGGAATAAGCAGGAGTTAGAAACCTGTGTTAGGGCAGGAGATTATGACCTGGTGGCAATTCCAGAGACATGGTGGGACAGCACACATGGCTGGAATGTGGTCATGGATGGCTGTGTCCTTTTCAGGAAAGACAGGCCAGCCAGGCGTGGTGGTGGAGTTGCTCTTTATGTGAGAGAGCAACTACAATGTATTGAGTATTGTCCAGGCATGGATGAGGAGCGAGTTGAGAGTCTATGGGTGAAAGTTAAGGGGCAGGCTGGCAAGGGTGATACTATTGTATTGACTTATGATGGGAAGAAGTATGTCAATATATAGCAGATTACAGTGTAACTTTTTACAACTATTACACAATATCTTATACAATCGTAGTAACAGTACTGCAATTAAAAACTATGCATATTTGTTTCCATTAATTATCAATGCAACCCCACTTAGCAAACAGTAGCAGTATGTCTGTTTTCTAAGAACACAAACCATTTTCCATATGGCTTCCAGAAATATTTTGTTAATTCACACGGAACACACAAAGAGGTTCGGTTTTTTTTTTTTAGATGCAATTCACAAAAATACCCAACATTATGGGATTAAGAAGACTGCACTCAAACAAATGGAAAACATATTTTACTGTAGAAAAAAGTAGCATCAGGGATATTCTGCCACAGTACATAACATAGACCAAGGAAGAAGACAGTTGCTGCCAACAGCCTCAAGGCCCTAAAACAATACAAGTGGTAAATAATAGGATTTCTATCACCATTGTTTGTTTAATGCAAAACATATGAGAATCATTATATTTTCAAATACTTATTAACAGTTCTGAGACTATGAAGAGCAGAAACTCCTTAGAATTTAACTTAAAGATATGACTAGAAGCAAAACAATTAACATGCAGAGCAATAAATGAACTGCTCTAGCCCAAGAATATTACGTTGTTAAGAAAAAAGTTATTTACCAGCATCATCCGATTCCTGAAACTGGGAGTAATCGACCACCTTCCTGTTCCTGTTAAAAAGGAGGGGGGGGAAAATATTAGCAACTCAGCCTCAGAGATACAAAAGCTTTCTTCAAGTAACAAGAAATTCCATATCCTCACTTGCAGGGCAGGATCTGTAGCCCCAAAACATCCACGGAAGACACTCATAAATAAGCCACCTATACCTCTGAAGTCAGCAATAAACACACACTACACTCTAGCATTTTCCTAAAGAGCTACAGTAATAGACTTCATTATGTTATCAGAATATGAAAGTGCTTTTTGATAAACAGAGCTCTCTTACGGCTCATGAGCGCAGTGAGGAAGAGCCATCTTAACCTACCCTGCGTGGTTCTTTCATTACAACTCCCCATCTATCATCATTACAACTAGACTGGTGACAGCACTATTTTAAAGCGTTATCTGTACCTTGAAATTAAAGACACATTTAAAGAACACATCAGCCTGAACTTTAAGCCAGAGACTCCCCTAATGACCTGTCTCAAAGCTGTGATATTTAAGGCAAGGATTCCAGGTATAAAACAAGTACACAAGTATTCTCATGAATCAGATAAACATTTCCTAACTGCTCTTTTTTTAAATTCCTGCTTCTCCTGGCTCCATGTCATCATGCTTGCTCTCACATCTTCTCCTGGATATTTTTCCTTTCCCATGGTTCCCTGTTTCTAAAATATCTTAAGATTTTTCATCAGGAGCTTTCTCAATTAGTTCCTTTGATGCTCTAACATGACGTATAGTCACACCAAGGGAAGAAGATTTGCATTTCACCCAATTGATTTTTTTGGGCACGGACCCATCCTCATCAGCACCTTTACAATCTCAAGCCAACGATAAACCTCATTTTGCAGTAATTGTCCCATCAACTCACTTTTACAGCTACAAAAATCAGGCAAGCGCCAGAGGAAGTGACTGACCCAGCACCACAGACTTGAGAAGCCAACACAAGTCCCATCCCATGCAGGAACCACAAAGTCCTTCCAAATCCTGCACTGCTGTGTTTCACATTCAGTTCTCCTAACCCAACAGCACTTCTTGATTAATATCATGCATTGCTGATAAGATTGTTTAGTTGAAATGTACCCCAAAAGTCACTGTTGCACTCTGGCTGTTGAGCCATTTGAAATCAATTATAAATCACCCTCCTGTACTTCTATTTGTAGCTTACAGCAGCAGCCTCTTGAAAAACTCCAAAAAAACCCATCCAGCCCATCAACCAAACAAATGAACAAAAAAAAAACACCAAGGAAACAAAAGGAAGTCGAGAGCAGACATTAGATTTCTACAGGTTGAATCCCATGCAAACTTCAGAGTACGCATGAGCGGAACCAAGTACAATGTGCTACGGAGCACGGCCTGCTCACTCACTGTCCAAATACGCTTAAATACAAATGCAGGAATGCAACTTCTTTACAATAAAACACAACAATTTGGGCTCTCGTTACCTGGTGAGCAGGAGTACTGACATTTGTATCAAAAAAAACCAAAATCATCATGGCACAGCACAGGAGAGAAGGCTGTTTGGCTTCCTTTATGTTATTTTGCAGGGCAAAGGGAAGGGTGGAGGAAAGAAGGAAATATCTTCAGTAACAGCAGTGTAGGTATTAAAGAAACTTGCAAGTGTTCCCAACAGAACCAAAGCAGATCACGAGGGCAGAAACATCAAACAAACTGCTCCTGCATCTGCCATTCTCCTCGCGCTCTATTCATCGTTCATCCCAATTAGATCAACGTATGTTTTCCTTTGGAGTTGTCAACAGTGCTGATGTGCAATGCTTAATAACTACAAGTTTGCAGAGAGAGATTGCATCTTTTATTACACCAAGGTGATAAAAACAAAGCAGATAAGCTCACTGGAATTATGAGCCAGAAAAAAATACTGCTGGTTTTGTCAAACAGTATCTCTTTGCCACTAGCAAAAACTGGAAGATGTTAAGGCAAGCAACCAGACATAAAAACAAGCTATTTGTTAAGTTTCTTTAGACGGAGCATAAAAAGACAGCCTAGTAAACATCTGGGATGCATATTGTTTAAAATATGCACCGGAATTTTAAGATAACTTACTTAGTAATTCAGCTTAACATTTAAAGTGCACGTGAGAAGGAACTGGGGGAGGAAAGGTATTGAGAGAGGTCCTGATAGAAGTAGTTTTTAGTAACAGCTGTCAGTCCAATATTTCTGGAACAAAGAGTAACTCATCTAGTAATTCACCAACACGTTACATCAGAAGCACTCACTTTGCAAAGTAATACCCAAGTAATTTAATACAAACTAATACTCCCGTACTTGATGCCTACCAAACTGAAACGATGAAAAACAGTATTACCATTTAAAAGGCTCACTAAATGCCTCTACAACTGAGTAAGGACTGTATAGTAACACCCCATCTTCAGCTAGGGAGGACCCTAAACCCTCAGTCTTTGTAAGTCAACAAGTCAGGATACAAACTGACATCAGTTAGAAGGTGTTTTTGTTGAAAGGGAATGCTTATATCCCCAGATATTTCCACAGGCATTAAAATCCACAGATAAGACCGAGTTAAAAAAAAAAAAAAAAAAAAAGTACTACAGAAAAGCAATGCTGGAATGAGTTTTCAAAAAGCTAGTAACTGATCTCACAGTGCGCTGAAGAGGAACGTTTAGGTCAGGCGATTACCAGTAGAAGGAACGACCTATCCTCTTATACAACATGACAAGTAAAAGGAATGACAGATTAAATGGTTACTGAGGTGTGGTTTAAGCAATATAACCCTCAAACTAAGCAACTGTGACAAAAGTTCTGGCCCATTCTTCACTGCGGCTGCTCGGTGCAGCTCTGGCACAGGCGGAGGGTCCGTTTCACTTTCTGGTTCTCAGTCCCCTTGGGAATGGATTCCTCCTTGGAGGCCAATATATCAGCAATAAATATTGCCATTAAAAGCAGCCCTTTGGTGCCTCTTTATACATAGAGAGGATATATTATAGGTATTGTTGTGCAAAACAAATACGCAATGCTAGATTTAGGCCCTGAATGAACATTCACTTATAATTATGCACCAAGACTTGAAACAATGAAGCCTAATGACAGTTATGTACCTAAAACAGGTCACTATGGCGTTAGTCTACTGAAAAATTGGCACAACTGTACTCAGACAAGACTCACCAACCAGAGGTTCCCAATTACATGGGTCATTGTTTGGGTCTGGCCTTGGTGTAACTCCAAACGTCTGTAAGACTAGGCACTGCTCATGGTATCTGCAGAATTTTTAGGGATACACATGACTTGAAACTCCATAAAACAATTCAATAGTTTATGCAGAGGCAGTTTAAGCAGCCTTGTGCCCATTCTCCATTTAAACCTAACTGCAATTGAGAAGATTTTAAAATGCGATATAGAAACGTTGTGATGCAGAGCAGGGGGAAAAAAAAAAATAAATAAACCAAAACCACAAACCAACCAACCAAACCCCAAAGCACACACAAATCAATTCTACAACCTGTGTTGTTCCTCGTATTTTGATTTTTATTGTACCTTGCTCTCTGCTTCTCTTTAAAGTTTTCAGAACAAGGATCATATCTTTTTCTTTATCTGGAAAGCATCTCTAGCTTATTCTGGACAGAACCACACATTAGTACTCAAGTTAAATGCCAGTCCCCAAGGAAATGTTGCTCCCCTCCTACCCAGAGAAGCTTTCCAGAATCACAATATTTACACTTTACATTGTCGGGTACAACACTGGCAACAAGACAAGTTATATTTAATAAATATATTTTTTCCTGCAAGTAAAATTTCAAAGGACCACCCACTGTAGCACCAATGTGAGACTGGGATTCAAGACTTACTAATAAAGAAAAATTCAGTATGTAAAGCCTGAAATAGATCAATTCAGAACTGGCTTTAATCTTAAAATGACAAAGAAAAAAAACCCTGTGATTTCTGTACTTGCTCACACAGGTTCACTTTGCAGGAGAAGAGCACCAGCAAGTGAAAGCCATCAGTGAGGAAAAGCAGAAGCAAGCTCCATCAAATTTAAAAGTCAAAATTCTCACTTAAAACACATTCATGGATGTTTTCTATAAAAAACAGTGGCTCAAAATGTTTTCTTTCATTTGTATTCCAGAACACATAAGGATATAATAGCGTAGCCACCAGCTCCAAATGCTCTTTGCAGCACTTCAGAAAAGCTTGCCATAAGACACAGGTTTAACAACTGTAGGTTCCTTTACTTTTTATTTTTTTGCCATTTTCTAACACCATCATTAAATTATTACTACTTCTCAACAACTTTAAGAAACTAATTCAACAAGCAGGCTCAGTCTGCTACCAACAAGTGAAACAGAAACTGAGGAAAGATGCTGGATTTTATTAAGTTCCTTGCTTTAGGTGTTTATTCACTAGAAACTAGCAGACAGAAACTAATTCAAAGACCACTGAATAGAGGAAAACTTTTCCAACACTAAATCTTATTCTCATGAGAAACGTTCAGACTTGCGTATTACCAACGATAAGCTATCCAGAAAAAGAAACCCATAGAACAACAGAAGAAAAAAACCACAACACAACAAACCTTACACAATTTTAAAAGTGTTTGATTTAAATCTATGAGGAGAGTTCTCCAGTCACTACCTGGTAGAGCAATATAATGTATATTTGCACTTTTTCCCCTGAAAGGAACACTAAATACAGCTGGACAGCAGATCTCTTCCTGACACGTGCCAAAAGGTTTTCTGCTGCTAACAGCCTGCTGGACTTTGGCACTTAATCGTCCCGCAGACCAGCGCCTATCAACGGAGGGCACTAGTCAGATCTTTCACAACACTGCCGCCTTTTACAGATTTTTCTTTTAAACGTTATTTTAGAAATGGTTGCTAATGCTTAATACCAGAAACCTTCAAAGCTGTACTTTTCAAGAGACGCTTTCCTTACCTGCAGCAAGAGTCCAGTGCTGGCAAGTAAATCGCCAGCAGAACGTACTCTGAAGTGTCACCCTGAGCAGCAAAGTCACATCCCCGCTGTATTTCAGAACAGTCACTGTCACTCAAGATCAGACCATGAATCCATCGAGGCCAACAAAACTTACAAAACGCCAAAGCCTGATGCTTCTGACCAGAGGATACCCAGACCTGTCAATCCACCGTTTAAACCCGGGACGATTCCCTAAGACTGGAACTCAGGGGCTTTATTTGCCCTTCCCTTTGCACGCAGGAATACGCTACTGGTCAAAAACCAATTACTTCACTAATCACTGTGCCAAACTCCCCTACTTAGCAAAGTAGTTCTAGTTTCCATTGTTTTTTTTTTAAACTCTCACGTATTAGAGATTTTACTTAAATAGAAAGGCTATCATCCATACATGTATATATGTTTTACAGCCACAATTAATTTCCTATTTATTATTCCAAAAGAACAAAAATACCCAGAATCCACACTCCAGATCAGGCTTATTTGAAATACAACCAGTTACTTAAAGTATCTTGAGAATAAAAAAAAATTGAGAGCATTTGAAAAATATCTTATGAAGCCTCTTACCTTTTCTATAAAGACAATTTAAATTACAAGTTAATACTCTTAGTACTTTGTAGAGAAAAATAAAACTACACTCCTCCCCCTCAAACTTTCAGATACATGGCAAGTTCTCTGTCCCATAGATTTGCAAAGTTATCATGGTTCAACAACATGGTTAAGATTTCCCTGCAACTCCACGCTCCAGATCCAACACTGTGTAAGACACAAACACCACGACCTACCTCCTGTGGGGAAAGCACAGCCCGTTTAGCTCAACAGCCCCCAGTTTCCTGCTCCCCGCGACATTAAATCAACCCTGTTTTGTGGGGAGGAAAAAGGGGGAAACACCAGTAGGAAACCGACACTGGGAGCGCAGGCAGCGAGAGGAAAAGGGCGTGTGTTCAGCGCTGTTCCCACCAGAAGGGGCGGCTCCTCCGAACTCCTCCCCTAAACGTGGTTTAACTCGCCTGTACAGCCCCTCTCCACCAGACCCTAGCTGGGCACACGGATCGCGGGCGGGTCCCCTCCCCCAGCCCACGCGGGCTGTTCTGCCCCCACCGTGTCCCCCCCTCTCCTGGAAGGGGCTGCGACAGAGGCGCGGGCTGGACGGCACCGCCAGCTCCGCGCCCAGCGGGTCACGGCGGATCGCCAAGATCCACTTTTCCCGTTACAAAACGCGGGGCCGCCGCACGCAGCCGCTCCCCGGGGCCCCCGCTCAGCGGGAACGCGCGGCCGCCCCCCTGCGATACCCACCGCCCGACACCACCAAATCAAAAATTAAAAATATATATCTATTAAAAGTTGTAAGGAAAATAAAATGAGAAATAGAGGAGAACGCGGCCCACGCTGCGGCCTCCCCGCCGCGCACGCTCCGCTCCCCACGGCCACGCAGCCGCCCCGCGGGAGCCCCCGCGGGAGCCCGCACCGCCCGGCCCGCCCCTCCGCGGCCCGGCCCGCCCCGCCTGGGGCTGCCCCTGCTCCGGGCACGGCCTGCGGCGAGGCCTGGCTGCGGGGCGGGCGGGAGGGCCTGCACCGCCGGGGGCCGGGCCGGGAGGAGGGGAGGAAGGAGGGAGGGAACGAGGCAGCGCTGGCGCCGCGGGTGGGAGGAGAGGCGGGAGCGGGGCCTCCGCGCTCCGCCAAGGACTCACCTGACAGGCCTGGACATTTTCCCCGGCGGTTCGGGCCCGGCCCGGGGAACGTCGCCCAGCGCTGAGGGGAAGGAGGGGGGGAAAAAAAACGGCCGCCTGGTGCGGGCTCGGCGTCGCCCGTCCCCTCCCCGGAGCGAGCGGGAGCGCTGGGCCCAGCGCCTCAGGCCGCACCTCCGGAGCCGCCTCTTTCCCCCTCAGGCGCCTCCGCCGCCGGCCCGCGCCCCGCCGCGGGAGACGCCCGCTCCTCTGCGTGGGCCGCGCGGCCCCCCCGCCCCCGGTCACCGCTCCCGGTCCCCGCTCCGCCGCCGCCGCGGTTGCCTCCGCTCGCCAATCCCCCCCGCAAAATGGTCGCGTTCGCACCGCCGAGAGGATGCGAGCGAGGGGCGGTGCAGCCTACCTCGCTGGTACCACCTCCTCCCGCGTTCATTGGCAGCGGCGGGCGGATCGCCGCACGCCATTGGCTAGTTCGAACCATCACGGCGGGCAGACCCCGCCCACTCTCCCCGCGGGGAGGGGAGGGGGGCGAGGACGCCCCACACGCTCAAGCTGCTGTGAGCGGCAGAGCGGGCCGCGCTGCCCCGCTGCCGGCAGATTCGCCACCGGCTCCCGACTGCCCCACGCCACTTCCCCGCGCTGAGGCTCTCCGTCCCGCTTCCCCAGGCTTATGTCGCCACCGCCGCTACCCCGCCCGTATTTTCCTCGGGGCGCACGGGGGCCGGTAGGCTTCTCGAGGCCCGATCCGCAGATTCGCCTCAAAGGGCCTGGCGTGGTTTTGGAGGGAAAACGCGGGGAAGCGGCGCGCGCCGCCTCACAGCCGCCCCCGGGCCGTCGAAGGCCCCGCAGCCCCGGGCCCGGCCCGCACCCCCGGCCCCGCCACCCCCCGGCCCCGCCGCCGCCTCCCGCCGCTGCCCGCCCCGCCGGCTCCACGCTGCGCCCCGCGCGGTTCCGCGCAGCCCCGTGGGCTTCAGGGTCCGGCCCCAGGCAGCTTCAAGGGTGAGGCCGAGGGGGCCCTGCGGCCCGGCCGCTCCCCTCAGATCCCCCGTGGGCTGTGCTGGGACAGGCCGTGCCCTCGAGGGGCGCCGGCCTTATCGCGGCTTAGGAAGGGAGGTTAGGGCCCGAGAGAGTGATCCCAGCGGCCTTTGTCATGCAAGTGTCGCCATTCAGGGCCAGACTTCAGAGGGGTCTGTGGGGGGAGGGAGAGGGACAAAGCGCTGGAGCATCACGACAAGCCGGTGTCTGTCACAGAAACACCCCGAGGGCTTCACAGCGAGCCCCTGGCACCACGGACGGCGTGGAATTCCATGGCATTTACTGCTCCCAACACCCCCTGTGCTCTGGTGAGCCCCCATGCCACATGACGTTGCACGACACGATTTATAATCACACAGAATCCCAGAATGTCAGGGGTTGAAGGGCCCTGGAAAGCTCATCCAGTGCAATCCCCCCATGGAGCAGGAACACCCAGATGAGGTTACACAGGAAGGTGTCCAGGCGGGTTGGAATGTCTGCACAGAAGGAGACTCCACAACCCCCCTGGGCAGCCTGGGCCAGGCTCTGCCACCTCACCATGAAGAAGTTTCTTCTCAAATTTAAGTGGAACCTTTTGTGTTCCAGTTTGTACCCATTACCGCTTGTCCTATCACTGGCTGTCACCGAGAAGAGCCTGGCTCCATCCTCCTGACACTCACCCTTTCCATATTGATCCCCAGGAATGAGTCACCCCTCAGTCTCCTCCAGGCTCAAGAGCCCCAGCTCCCTCAGCCTTTCCTCATAATGAACCTACTGTCATATTTTTATAGCACATTGCTTCTTTTGTTCTACGGATCAGCCCCAGGTTTGGTGTGAAGGACTTTTCTTAGGAAGAAATGCAGGAAATTTCACCAGGTGTAGACTTGATGATCAATATTTTTTATCACCGCCACCTCCTTCCCCTGCACTGGGCAGCAGATGTGAAGAACACACACAACTTCTGTGGAGCCTAAGGAAGTTTTAGGGTTCTTCAAATTCCCTAGAAACCCATAATTGTCCATTTTGTTTAGAAACTGACATGGAAAAATAAAACATATTCCTCAGTCCATGAAAATGGCAGCTTGTGCAATAGCAGGTCACTTGTGCTTTGCACTTGAATTCTAGAGAGCCTCATTCTTCTGTTTTATTAAAAACATCTTTTTATATGTTGGGTTATCTGAGAAGACTGGCTTGACAATAGGAACACGGTCAGCTTTTACCTAATTACAGGAGTAATTTGAGTTCATTTAATGCCTTGCTTGAGCTTAATTTGCCTCCTTTGGAATTACTGCCATTTTTCTGATCAATTCAGATGTGCCCCATCCTTTGGACAAGTCAATACTCATGAAAATCAAGCCGATCGGGAAAGAAAGGGGCATTCAGAGCAACTGCAGAGCCAGCCCCAAAATACACTCTGGGAATTAATGAGCCATAAGGAGGAAGGCGTATTAACAACCAACCACATCAAGGAGTCCTTTTCTTTCTCCCCTTAGCTGGATATATTGGATTAAAAGCCGCTACGACTGACTCACAGCTGTGGAAGGTTTGCATGCTTGCGTCCCGCTTGTCGAGCAGGAGGACGGCAATAATTGAGAGAGCGAGATGTCGCGGTGGAAAGGATCTAATTTGTTTTGCTGGCAGCGCAGGGCAGTTCACACTGTATGTTTTACGCATTCCCTATTAGTGACAGCAGGACTTTCCAGTTTGAACTTGTGAACCCGTTTGTTGGGGCTGTTGAGACAGGAAAACTACAACTACACAAGCGATGTTCAAACTTTTATTTCAAACTTTTGCAATTAGTTACTGATCGATATGGAGAAAATCCTCCGGCAGTTTATTTTCTTTATAGTAACATGATAATACTGCAGCTTTACAGTAATCAGAACCCTGTCTCTAAAATACATCTGCGTAACTGCAAGCAATTAAAAAAAGAGGATAAGTTTTGATATTGTTGACTATAGTCTGCCCTCAGGACTTCAAATTCTATTGCGGTAAAAATTTCCAGCTATGTGGACCCATCATGTGCTGTCATCAACATACAAAATACACCGTTAAACTTCATGTGGTTCTCAGTCCTGTGACCACAAATTAAAGTTGTAAGAGTGAAGAAGAACACATGGAAGAGTGAAATAGGTACAAGAGTCACACAACGAGTACGAAGTCAAAGCTGCGGAAGGGAAAATGAAGTGCCTTCATCTTCAAACAAGGTCATTCCTGCCAAAGAAATGGTTTATCAGAAAAAAGATGAGGCTTTTCTGATTCATATTTGAAAGATTCAGGTTTTTTTTAATCAGTCTGCATGAGCGAGACTTCACTTTGTTTAAAATATTTCTTACAAACTGCTTCGCTCCAGTTGGCTTTCTCCTTTCAGTTGTTTTAAAAACGAGAATTACTTCAGCTGGACAAGCTGGGCACAAACAATTTCACCACCCATCCCAGCGAAGAAGTTTGCATTGTTTTTAATTATTATTATTACTTTGTTGTGCTTTTTTAAGCACTCTGTGTGCCACGGAGCGAGCTCCGAGCAAACACGCACATCTGCACAGTAAAATCGTTTTCCTGTCTGGTTGGGGTTTTCTACCGATCTCAAGCAACGACTTTCTGTTGCGCGGGTTTGGTTTTTGACACTTGTTTGCTGTGTCTATTAAGATGTTAACAAGCAGTAAGTTTGGAGGAAAAAGAAACACCAAGGCACACACCGGTACCGGAAACCACTGGGCAGAGCAGAAATCATGTAGAACACAAGAAAACCTTCAAATATCTTTGGCCTTTTGCTTGTTTCTGAGAGGCACTTGCAAAAGAAAAAGGTCCAGCTTAAGAGATCCAGGCACCCAAGAGGCACTGGTGCATCTCAAACCCACACTAAAAAAGGTATAAAGATGTTTTCCTGCAAGCTGCGTGGCCTGTACAGAAATCAATAAATAACACATAAATCTTAATGGTTTCCTGACAGATCCTTTTAAAAATCAGCCACTTCTCCCCGTGTTCCATAAAGAACTAGAAATACTTACAGGATTAAAACAATTCTTTTCTTTTTTTTTTTTAACACAATATTTAGGAAGTAAAATTCAACCAGACAGTTTGGTTTCATTGCTAACCAGTTCTACAGTGAATCCAATGGCACAGAACAGGGTATATTTAAGTGCCTATAAACCCAAATTGGGTAATATTTGCACAACAAAATCCCAACCCAGACATTTTAGCTTTTAATTAGGACAGTGGAGCGCAACACTAGTTTCAGATTTCTTCCTTTTCAACTCCAGAGAACGAAAACTCTGAATATTTTGTGCATAGTGAAGGCAATCGGTTCCTGTCCCTCCCACCTTCTCCCTCCATACATGATACGAAGTGAGGAAAACAGAAGGAATACTCGCCCCAAGAAAAGCGGTTGTAATTCAGCCAGAATCGGGCCAAAACAATTTCTATCACCCTGTTTGCAAATTAAATGACTTCAGAAGGGAAAAACCTTATTGAAGAGCATGTGAACAACTCCTGACCTAAACCATGTGCAAGACAACTCTATAAAGCTTATATAAAATGTGCTCTATAACTTCTACAGCCCGAGTTTACCATTAACTGTCCCGAGATAACAATCTAATGTGTTTTCACCCTTGGTTTTTTGTTGTTGGCAAGACCCGTTCTCACCAGTGAGCACCCGGGGAGATGCTTGGGCAGCAAAAGGGAAGCGGGGAGCGGTTTCTCTTCATTTTCTTTTTGTCCTGCAAACGTTTCTCCTCTGCTTCCCGCTCGCCCCACTAAAATCCACGGAATAACAGCGGGCAGGCAATTCAGCAGCAATCGCGAAGCTGTTTGGGGTGGCAGGAGATGTGTGTGTGTTCTCAAAGCGAAAAGGAGCATCGTTGTGTCACACAAAGGAGTTTACAACCTGCTCCTCCTTCAGCTCTCGGTGCCCCAGGAAAGCGGCAGCACAACAGAATATGTAAGATGGTGCTGGACAGAGAGAAGGAACGAACAGAAGGCAACAATTCTTGACAAAAATCAGAGGTTTCTGCAGTGTCACCACAGCTGGGATACACAATTCCGTGCTACGCCATTTCTCAGAGTCACACCCATCGTGTTACAGGTCTGGTTTTGGGGGACACCACGCTAACCCACAGCTGCCTTCATATCTTAGTGGCAACGACGAGATGTGTTGGTCCCTCCAGAACACGGCAGCAGAGGTTTGTAGTTCCAGAAGTAAAGAGTTTGCTGTCATCCCACCCTGGGAATCCACAGGCACAGAGCGGCCTCTGCAACGCCGTGTGTGTCCGATAAGTCCCTGTCACCTCGGCCCGGTGCCTCTGTGTCTGGTGGGTGCACGCAGTGGGGAATAAAAGGTGCAACAACATTAAAAATATACCTTCGACACCCTTGGGCTGGCCTGGGACAGGCCGCCACGTGTCAGAAGATGAAGTGCTCAAAATTAAAACCAAAATTAATCCAAGGCACGTGCTTGAACACAGACGACTCGCAAAAGAGCAGCCAGCTGCGCTGGAAGAAAGAGGAATCCGCTGACTCCTCTCGGATAAGCACTAAACAGAAGACAGTTCACGATCACGTAGAAAACAAAACAAAAACCAAAAAACAGTGACAACTTTAGGAAAAAATGATGCTGATAATAATAAAAGGGCAGCGCCGCTAGAGCCACAGCAGACAGGCAGTCGGAGTGTTTAACAGCAAGCCCAGCCCGGCGGGGTTGTCTCTTTTATGTTAATATAATCCCCACTCCCAGCAGCAGAGGAACTTCCATCACCCGTGGATGAGGACATCATCTTTTCAATCAGGACTCTAGAAGACAAACATAGATGAGTTTGTTTTGTGGGTTTTTTTAATTTTTTCTTTTTAACAAGCAATATTGGGCCACGCAGCTTTTCAGCAGTATGAAAAAGGAACTGCAGTTCATTTCAGAAGGACACAGAAGTCCAGGACTTTGATGATCAAACGATCGGGGTAAGGAACCTCGCAGCACTGACACCAGCATCGCTGTTATGAAGACTCTGGATCACTCCCAGCGCCTCCTGCAAACACCTCACCTCACGTCCAGTTTGGGACTGGGACACAGCAAACTGGCTTCCCTGGTACTGCCCAACCTCAAGATCAGGTGCGAATATCCAGCCTAACACCTTTCAGGAAAGGTCGAATTCTCCATCAAAGGACTGGTGCATCGCAAAAGAATTTCTAATACTTTTGCACAAGAAGTCCCATCCTCCTGGTAGAGGCCAGTGATGAAAAAACATCCCTGGTATTGTTCAAAGAATTTTCTGTTTCCAAAAGCATGTCAGAGCTTAACCAAGGAGACAAAAAAAAACTTCTGACCTTTCAGAATTCAGTTTCCCTTCAGGAGATTTACTTGTGTGTTATTGCTGCTATTTGTTACTTACTGACAGCATCTCCCCTCACTCGGAAGACAGCCAGGCCTGAAAGAGGGAATTAACCCTTAGATCTACCACCAGTCCTTGGACCTACCTCATGGCCTCGTTAATATTCTTGTTTTCCTTCACCGACGTCTCCACCCAACCAGAAAAGCCATTTTCTTTGCTGAACCGATCCACTTCGTCTCTCGTCACTGCCCATGGGGAAAGGTCGCACTGCAAAGCGAGAAATCAGTCATTTTAAGGTTAGCCTTTTAATTTTTAAGCTGGGAAGGGAATTCTCCCCCTTCCTGTGTGCAGGCAACAGGCTCAGCCCTTCACATCTCCCCAGATCACAAGCTGACAGAGAGTTCTCAGGGCAGGGTTCTTAACGGGATGTTGCAAGCGGCCATGGATTTATCTCATCTGAGATACCGACACACCTCAGTCAAACATGCATGGAATGGAGGTTCATCTGGCACGGGACAAGAAAACATTGTCACTCAGCCAAAATTCCCCAAATTTGCAAAATTCACCCAGAGGGAAAGTTCCTGGTACGGTGCCGCTGCGGCTGATACCAACGGGATGGACAAAGAGGCAGTAAAAAGGACAGAAGACACAAAACCTGTCCCACTAGAGCTTGTGTTAGTGTGACTGCAGTACAGCCACGCGGGATTCCCTAACGCAGGCAAAACGGTGCCTTAAAGCAGCGATATTTGTGAAGAGGAGCAGCAAAGCCGCTCTGCTGCCCACCCATCACGTTTGTGAGTCATCTCCAGTTTTAGGCTCTCTCCAACCAGGCAAGTCTCAAACTGAATCAGGAAAGGGCTGCGGAGCCAACGTTGGCACGCGAAGAATGGAAAGGTAGTTTTTAAGTGAAAAAAAAAATAAATCATTAAATGACAGCAATGAATCTACAGGGTGCAACTCGACACTGCGTCCCAATGAAAACCTGACATCCCTCTGGCAGCGCAGAATAGAAACTTCACTTGCAGCGTCATACACAACCTTCCCCAGCTACCGCAAATTAAAGACCGAAAGAGAAAAACAATAAAGCTTTATAACCCAGGAGCTACAGAGCTCGAGCTCCGACAGCCCAAGGCTGCATCCCCGGCCAGAGCAGTTAACATCTCAGTGCCACCCATGGATCAAATCCCACCAGCGCCCTAATTAAAAAGAAGGATCCTTGCTAAAGAAAGAAAATTCAAGAATAGTTAAGAAAAGGATTAAAAAGACCACAGGCTACGGGACAACCCGAGGTGAAACTTATTGCTAAGGGGGTCTCGTTGCGCTTTGCACACCCGTGTGCACACACGTGGGAGCTGCTCACTTTGTTGGCCAGCAGCAGGCAGGGCACGGGGCTCCCGTCCGGCAGCACCAGCTTGCTGTCCAGATCCTGCTTCCACTTCTGGCTGTTGCTGAATGTGCTGACGTTGGTGACATCGAACATGATCACACAGGCTGACGCATCCCTGTAGTACAGCCGGGTCATGGATGTGAAGCGTTCCTGCCCTTTGGAAAAAGAAAAAAGCCTCATCTCAGTTACCATTTTTAGATTTTTCAGGCAAGGTTTTTTTCAGCTGACACCAACAATCTGCACGAGGAAATACAGCGAGATGCGTCCTGCCTGGGATTCCTCGGCAACAGAACTGGAATAAAGTCTTCATCCTGACCCACGCACTCAGATGTCCCAGAAATACCTGCATTACTCCCGGTGCGACAGTTTAAATTCAGCCCTGACCACACGTTCACCCCCCTGAGCAGGATCCCACTTGCGGCAGCGTCCCTGCTCCGGCAGGACCCGGTGCAGGGCAGGATCCCCGAGAGAAAAACTGGAGACTAAACACAAAAAGCATCATCGCTCACGTACGCTGCTATTACTGCTCACACCTTATGGCCTGCCTGTGCCACCCAAACTGCATCCCTGGGTCACTCGGCCGTGCTGCTGCGTGGTTCGATGGCAGCTGTGCAGACGGGACGCAGCACAGAGCGTCCCCACGGCATCGCACAGTGACAACCAGCGGTCCCCACACCGCAGAGATTTCACCGCAGGCTCCCGTGCAGCCCCGGAGCTGCTCAAACAGGCGTTTCACTCTGAAGCCATCGGGATCTGAGCACTGGGAGTTACCTCGAGCACCTTCCACCAGGGTGGAAGGGGATGCTGTGGGGACTGTCGCTGTGACCATTCCCCTCTGCTCGGGGCGCGACCTGCGTGGCCGCTCTACTTTCCAAACATTAAACACCTTTTTGGGGCTGAAATCAGAATCAGTTTCTTGCTGCAATCCTCTTGCTGCAATCTTCTCCTTCCTGTTTTCTTTTTGAGGGTTCCAGGCGCACGCGTCTGAGAAACGAAACCGGAGGAAACCACAACCCTGTTTTCCTCACCGCTCCAGATCCAGAGGTGCCGTTTCAGAGACACCACCGCACCGACCTGTCCTCGGAATTCTGCTGCGGGAGCCACCTGTTTCCCTATCCCCTCTGCTCTGGCTTTGAAATCAAAAAGAAAGGCTCGATAGGATTTACAACCTGCGCTGCCGTCGTCTTTGCAGGTGGGCTTTTGATTAAGTACTTAAATTAGTGCTGCAAACTAGAGATGGCACTGCAGACCGGAGCAGTCCTGCCCCAGCAGGCTTTGAAATATTTATTTTTGTAGCAGACTCCTATTGAAAGAAAGGAAAAAGAAAAAGAAAAAGGCCAAGCCGTTGAGACCTCTCAATTCTGCTTTGTGGTTTGTGTGAACATACCTGCGATGTCCCAGAGCTGCAGCCGGACTGTCTCCGATTCCGACCACTGGACCACCTTCAGGGCAAAATCCACTGCAGAACACCCAGAAGAGAAAACAAACCTATTTAGTGCCATTCTGCACCCTGGAGCTTGTTCCTGTGCAGCCTCTCACCATTTCCCACCATAGGGAATAATAAAAAATATAACACAAAAAATAATTTAGAAACATAAAATAAATTAAGAAATATCTGCATCTCTTATGCCGGGAGTGACAGTGGGGGTGCAGCCCCAGGGGGATGTGGCCCTTCAGTGTTTTCAACTTCTAATTCAACCCCTCTCTATTCATAAGATTTAAGCAGCCGTGCCCGGCCCCCACTATTCTGGGTCCTCAGGGACATTCACCAGATCAAACCTCGGCACCTCCTGCTCCTTGGAGTTTATTCAATTACACTGATGTTAACAAAGTAAAAACGGTTCCACTTAATCTTGTTCCCAGCCTCCTTGTTCCAAAGCTGCTGTTTCCCCATCATCTTTGCAGACACTCCATTTTACAGCACTACTGATGCTTTAGCAGTGGGATCACAGAACCCCAGAATGTCAGGGGTTGGAAGGGCCCTGGAAAGCTCATCCAGTGCAATCCCCCCATGGAGCAGGAACACCCAGATGAGGTTACACAGGAAGGTGTCCAGGCGGGTTGGAATGTCTGCAGAGAAGGAGACTCCACAACCCCCCTGGGCAGCCTGGGCCAGGCTCTGCCACCCTCACCAGGAACAAGTTTCTTCTCAAATTCAAGTGGAACCTCCTGTGTTCCAGTTTGAACCCATTGCCCCTTGTCCTGTCACTGGTTGTCACCGAGAAGAGCCTGGCTCCATCCTCCTGACACTCCCCCTTTCCATATTGATCCCCATGAATGAGTCCCCCCTCAGTGTCCTCTTGTCCAGCTCCAGAGCCCCAGCTCCCTCAGCCTTTCCTCACACGGGAGATGCTCCACTCCCTGCAGCATCTTGGTGGCTGCGCTGGACTCTCTCCAGCAGTTCCCTGTCCTGCTGGAACTGAGGGGCCACAACTGGACACAAGATTCCAGGTGTGGTCTCCCCAGGGCAGAGCAGAGGGGCAGGAGAACCTCTCTGACCTACTGACCACCCCCTTCTAACCCACCCCAGGTCCCATTGGCTTCCTGGCCACAAGGGCCCAGTGCTGGCTCATGGTCACCCTGCTGTCCCCAGGACCCCCAGGTCCCTTTCCCCTACGCTGCTCTCTAATAGGTCATTCCCCAACTTATACTGTACCCTGGGGTTGTTCCTGCCCAGATTCAAGACTCTACACTTGCCCTTGTTATTTTCATTACATTTTTCCCCGCCCAGCTCTCCAGCCTGTCCAGGTCTCTGATGGCAGCACAGCTTCCAGTGTCACCACTCCTCCCAGTTTCATGCTGTTAAATGTCCGTATTCCCTGCCCGCGCTGTGCTCGTTTTCGCTGGAAGGAGCGGAGGTTGGATGTCAGCCTCTCCGGGGCAGGACTCCCGGCTGTCCCCAGGGGCACCGCCAGCCCTGCAGAGTGCCGGGGTGCCGGGTTTGTCCCCCAGCACAGGGGCTGCCCCAGCACCCGCGGCCGGAGCTGCAAACCCCGGAACGCACCGACGGGCGCTTGTTCCTTTACAGCTTCTCGCTCCCATGTCTGCGGGGCCGGGGGGCGGCAAGTTTCCCCCCGCAGCCTGCCAGCGAGCGGGGCTTTACAGTAATTAATGCAATAGTTTCGCAGTCATTAACGCAATAGTTATCGGGTGTTTCGAGCTGCAGGAGCTTTGCACCGGCGGACAAACCGCAGCGCTGGCTTTGCAAACCCGCCCACAGCCCCGGTAGCGAGCCAGCGGCAGCACCGGCGCTCCCGGCCCGCGGTACCGGCCCCGCTCACCTCCCACCGTGGACTTGTAGTGCCGGTTGAAGCTGTCGTTGGCGTAGCGCTGCACCAGCGACGTCTTGCCCACCGTGGCGTCCCCGACCACCAGCACCTTGAACATGCGATCGCGCTGCCCCATCCCGGACACGTGACGGGACACGTGACAGCGGCGGCGGAACCGCCGCCCGAAACGGGGAACTGGGACTGGGAGTTCGAGACCCGGGACCGGCCCCGGCACCCCTGAACACCCAGAGCCCGCCCCAAGTACCAGCGCACCCCCAGACACTGCCCTCTGCACCCCTGCCCCTGCTCCGTGCACTCCTGAACCCCCAGACCCTGCTCTGAGCACCCATGCACCCCCAGACCCTGCTCTGAGCACCCATGCACCCCCAGACCCTGATCCAAGCACCCCTAGGCTTTGCCCTCTGCACCGCCAGACCCTGCTCCAAGCACCAGTGCACCCCCGGACCCTGCCTTCTACACCCCTGAGCCCCAGACCCTGCTCCAGCTCTGCCCTCTGCATCCCCAGACCCTGTCCCGTGCACCCCTGAACCCCCAGACCCTGCTCCAAGCACCAGTGCACCCCCGGACCCTGCCTTCTGCATCCCTGAGCCCCCAGACCCTGCTCCAAGCACCAGTGCACCTTCAGACCCTGCCCTCTGCATCCCTAGGCCCTGCCCCGTGCACCCCTGCACCCCTAGACCCTGTCCCATGCACCCCTGAACCCCAAAACCTTGCTCCAAGCACCAGTGCACCCCCAGATCCTGCCCTCTGCCCCCTCAGACCCTGCCCCAACCACCCCCCAGCTCTGGCCCATGCACCCGTAGACCCTGGCCCATGCACCACTGCACCCTGTTCTCTGCAACGCTGCACCCCTGGATCCTGCCCCATGCACCCCTGCACCCCCAGACCCTGCCCCAAACACCAATGCACCCCCAGACCCTACCCATGCACCCCTGCACTGCCAGGCTCTGCACCCCTAGACCCTGGCCCATGCACCCATGCACCCCTGGACCCTGTTCTCTGCAACCCTGCACCCCTGGATCCTGCCCCATGCACCGTCAGCCTCTGCACCCCCAGACCCTTCCCCTTTGCAATAAGAAAACAAAGAAGGAGAATCCACAACATATACACACATGTACATACTTTTAATGCAGCGCTACCCAGCTGCTGGGATTCCTTCAAGGTCAAGTTGATGCCAAGACGTTTCTCTTCCCAACACGCATCAGTAGCTTCTCCCATCACTCTTTCCTCCAAACAGAAAAGGAAAACACAACCCTTTCCCTCCACCCCAAGATGGCAAATGACCCATCCTGCCCCCTGATATTTAGTAAGACAAAATAAACTGCAAAGATGCGAGAGACACCTTTAACCAAGCAGAGGAGCAAGAAGGAAAAACACCACAGGCCACATAAATAAAGTTCATCTTTATTTAACCAAATATAATTTATCAGTTAAGTTGACATCTGTCAATTCAGTTATAGGAGCTATAAATAATTAAGACCGTCTTCTTCCTTTAATAAAAAGAGTAAACCAGTATTTTTCATTTGCAGTCAGCTGTAGAGTAGGCATGCATTTGAGTGCAACTGGTGGGAAAAGTTTCTGACCATCGATATTCTTCAATTTTAAATCAGAGTCTTCCCTGACCTGTTCCCCACACACCTCAGACCGTATACGAACATCTGGACACCCCCAGCCCAGCAGCGACAGCTCTCGGCACCTCTGGCCTCCTCATTTTACAGGAGACTGAGCGGCAGATTCTTCATCTGGGGAATCTTTCCTTGGGGAACTAAATAGTGATGTGACACCTAAAAGACCAGGAGAGTTTCTCATGTATTTATATACATATATATGTTTAAAAGCTTAAGTGTTAATGGGAGGAAGTCTCAGATCTGTTCCTCAACGTTAGGCAGAGAAATGAGGTGAGCAGCAGAAAATACCCCAGAAGTCCCCAGGCAGAGACCTGGGTACAGGATGGGCTGAGGGTTGGGTTGTTGCTTTATTTTTGGGGGTTTTTTGAACAGTTTTGGCCAAACAAGCCGAGTCACGTCAGCGGGGTGGAGGGCATGAGATTCAGAGGTGGGGAAGGGGAAAGCGAGGCCGAACGTTAACGTTAGTGAGGGAGAAAGGGGAAAACAGTCTCAAAAATAGGTCACCTGCTCTTCTGAGGGTCTGAGCAAGAAACGAGGGCGAGATCCCCGCTCTGCCTCCCGAACATGACTGAGGCAGCAGAGCTCAGACACCCACACGAGCAGGGAGATTGTTCTGCAGCTTCAGAGAGGTCCTGAGACAGCAAGAGCCCAAGCGCCCGTTGGTTTGGACACGTCTGCTCTGCGGCTTTCCAGAACTGGTTGCCCACTCGCTAATCCTGACCTTCCTTTCCAACACGCTTGTCTCCGGATAAGGACCAGCTCTGCAAGCCAACCTCTGGGTTGGGACAATGCTTGATTCCAAACTTTGATCTTGACTTGGACAGGTGCCTTAGCTTTGTTTTCCAGGGGGAGGCAGGAGCTGTTCTAACAAATCACTCCTGCCCTAAAAATCAAACCTGTCTGCACTTGCGCAGGGCTTTGTAGAGCTCAGCTAGTTCTGGCCAGCACTGAACAAGATCCCCAGGGAGGTGTCACAGCCCCAAGCCTGTCAACATTAAGAATCAATTGGCCAACGTCCTCAGACACATGGTGTGAGTTTTGGGGTTGCCCTGTGCAGGGACAGGAGTTGAACTCTGGGTCCCTTCCAGCTCAGGACACTCTATGAGACCCCGAGCTCACCCGCTGTCCCTGTGCACACACGGAAACAGGGGTTTTGGCACAGAGGACCCATCTTTGCTGATCCCTCTCGTGTGCTTTGGAGCTTTGTAACCTCATCTGGGTGTTCCTGCTCCATGGGGGGATTGCACTGGATGAGCTTTCCAGTGCCTTTCCAACCCCTGACATTCTGGGATTCTGTGATTCCAAGAGCAAATACAAGAGCTGAGGAGACAGCAGGCACCCCACACTCTCATCCTTGAGGGGTGCTAGAAGGTGCCTGTTCGCTAAAATAAACCTGAACCTTAACTCCAGTATTTAAAACGCTTATGAAGCGAAAAAAGCAGCTGTAGTGACCGGGACAAGCTCCCTGTGCCATCTGACTGATCAGCATCTTCACTGTAACCTCGGTTCAAACCCAACTACTATGGAATTGCACTTGGTGATTGTCTTGTTACACTTATAATTTGTTTTTTTTTGTCCTTCCTAAAACTAGATTTACTTCCTGTACAAACTTGGCTTGAAATATAAACCACATAAAGTTCCCATTGAAAATAATGAGAATCCAGTATCAAAGATGAAGTCTCAAGAGAGACAGGGTCGGGGGGAGGAAGCCAGGGAGAGCAAGGGTGGGGGAAATGAAACACTGACAACAGAACAAGAGGACGAGGAGAGCCGTGATAAGCTAGTCGCCCACATCGGAGTCCCGGTCACCGATGTGCCAGAGGATGTAAAAGCTGAAAGCGAGAAGACCCGTTCCAAACAGGTCCCCCAGCGCTGTCAAGTACGGGATGCAGTAGTTGTCAGGGTCGAGGTCCCTGCTCCAGATCCAGTGCACCATCCAGTCGGCAACGTACAGCAGGATGACAACCTGGGAGGTGGGAAGGAAAGAGCTGCATCAGCCACAAATCCTGAGCTCTGCAAGCTCAGCCTAAGGACAGAGCTGGGGGTTGGTCAGGGCCACCGCTCCCCCAAGCAACAAAAACAGCACCAAGAGGAATTTGGGGAGTTTCAGAGGGCCCCTGGGCACCCAAATCCTTAACAGTCTCTGCTCGATCCTTCTTTAGCTTCACACGTAACCACCAAATTTAGGCTTAGAAAAATTCGGTGTAAATTTTACATCTCAGTTTTTAGATCTAAACAGAACAAGCTTGAAGAGATACAGGGCAAAGAGGGGAGCTGGAAGCACGCAAGATGCTTGGGAAGGGACAGCAGGGTCCGGCTTCCAGAAATAAAAGAGCAACTGCCCAGCAGCTGAAACCACCAGGGCGATGTTCTCCCCATCCACTTCAGTGCAGCGAGAGGCTCGTGTTAATATCTGAAGACAAGAAAGCCACACGGGGTGTCTCAAGCCTTAGGTCTGGGACAAGGATGTGAAGAGCCCATAGGCCTGTTGCTAACAGCCCTGGTGTCCCCGGGGCCGGGAGGGGACACAGCAGAGCCCGGGACGCAGCGGAGCCTGGGACGCAGCGGCCAGTACAGGGTGGTCCCTCCGGTGCTCTCTCTTCGCCCCATTCCAAGCACCCAAGCACCAGTTCACAACCTAAATTTAGCCCCTGGCTGACAGCTCGCTGCTCCGGCCCCTGATGGATGCTCTGACTCATTTCCTCACGCTGCCTTCGGTTGTCGGGCTTAGGGGACGCTGAAACCAGGCCCAAGCGGAGGGGGCAGCACAGCTGGGCTTAAATCAGGAGCCCCACGGCGCAGAGCAGGGCAGGACAGACCACACGAGCCACAGGGGCCCTGCAAATCCCCCAGCCCCTTTCCTTCAGCAGCAGTTTTAAAATTGCTAAAGCGCCTTTTATATGACAGATGAAGACACGAGAGGTAAACACTTCTGCTATCAGAGCGACTTAAAGTTTCAAAACTTGTCAAGAACGGCAGGTAAGAAAAACGGTGTGTACAGGTATCAAAGACGGAGGATTTATTCAGTTTGATACCAGCTCATTTGACAAATACAATCTACTTGGCGTAACTCTCCCTAGCGCACAAATCTCTTGCCTAGCGACAGGCTGTATCGCTGCACCCTCAAGCGGTGTATCTACAACTGAACTGGCTGGACAGGTCCCCAGTGCAGGTGACACCGCAGTGTCCCCTCATCCCGGAGGGTCCCCAGCCCCCGGCAGGGCTCCCACTTACCTGGAGAAGCGCAGCCATCATGTAGAAAACTATGAAAATCAGGGTGAGCGTCGTGTGGCCGCCTTGCAAGGAGCTGATGGTGTAAAGGAAGATCAAGTGCCCAGGCACCACCAGAAGCAAGAGCACGCGAGCGGAGCGAGAATTCACATCTGCAAGGAAACCCAGACAGAGCTCAGGCTTCAGGTGGACTCGAACACACAGGACTCTGCAGCTTCCCCGGGGGAGAAGGCGGCACAACGGCGGTTAAAGCACAAGCAGGGACCAGCACATCGGACCCTCATCCTCGCAGCAGGTTTAGGCTGGTTCAATGCCCTGAATGGTGCCCCAGCTGTCAGGATGCCCAAAGACTCCTTGCACCAGCTTGGTAGGAAAGTTTAGTTCTGTCTCCGGAGCAAAAGCTGTTCCAGCTGCCAGAAGGACTCGTGTCTCACATCTGACAGCGCAGAGCTAAGAATTCCCTGTCAACACCGAATTTCCTCAGAGCTCTGTCTGCTCCTTGGCGGGCGAGCTGCTTTCCAACAGGCCACCACATCAGAGACCTCTCGCCGCTCTTCGGGGACACCCTTGGCCCAAAGGCTGCAGCCTCTTTAGAAGCCTGGACACTAATGATCTCTGTGCTGAAGGGCACGTTTGGGCTGTGCTCTGCCACAGTATCACAGTATGTTTGGGATTGGAAGGGACCTCAAAAGCTCATCCAGTGCAATCCCCCCATGGAGCAGGAACACCCAGATGAGGTTACACAGGAAGGTGTCCAGGCGGGTTGGAATGTCTGCAGAGAAGGAGACTCCACAACCCCCTGGGCAGCCTGGGCCAGGCTCTGCCACCCTCACCGGGAACAAGTTTCTTCTCAAATTTAAGTGGAACCTCGTGTTCCAGCTTGATCCCATTACCCCTTGTCCTATCATTGTTTGCCACCGAGAAGAGCCTGGCTCCGTCCTCGTGGCACTCACCCTTTAAATATTTATAAGCATTAATAAGGTCACCCCTCAGTCTCCTCCAAACTAAAGAGCCCCAGCTCCCTCAGCCTTTCTTCATAAGGGAGATGCTCCACTCCCTTCAGCATCTTTGTTGCCCTACGCTGGACTCTCTCCAGCAGTTCCCTGTCCTGCTGGAACTGAGGGGCCCAGAACTGGACACAATATTCCAGATGGGGTCTCACCAGGGCAGAGTAGAGGGGCAGGAGAACCTCTCTGACCTACTGACCACCCCCACGACTGTCACAAATAACTGAGCTGCCAGGAAGCCTCCAGAAGTGAGATGCTTTCTGCAGCTGCGATGCTTTCTCTAGCTGCAAAGCTTTCCAGAAATGCAAAGCTTTCTGCAGCTCTGTAAGCCCAGCAGAGCTGCAACGCTCCAGCAGCCCCAAGGTGGCTCTCACGTGTTTTGAAAAGGTGGAGAGAGTAGAGGATCTACAGTATACACAGTCAGGACATGGGACTTGAGGGCTGCGTCCTCCCGCACGGCAGCTTTGCAAAAGGTCTGAGCGTCTCTAGAGGGCAGAGCAGACCAGAGGACGGGCCGCACCGTGAGCTCGCAGCTCGGAGCAGAATCAGCCACCATTTCCCACGCCAGCGCTGCCACCGACAAGTTTAACCAGCCATGGACAAGCTGAACCAGCAAATGCCGCTGGCACGAGTCAATACGCTAATATTTCAACACCCAGCTTAGATACCTGAGCCGAAGAAGGTGCTGCAAGGGCTGGGGCACTTGCGAGGGGCTGTTTCGGAGCTCTCTCCAGGCATCCCGCTCATGTGCAGGTACGTGGAGATGCGACTCGCCTGCACCGCCACCAGGTTGCCACCCACACCTGCAGATACGGAGAGAAGCAGGAAAATGACGCCTCCAACTCTCCAAAGAGCCGTTTCCAACAGCCGGCGGATCTGGAGCTGCCAGCTGCCGGAATAATGTGGGACAGTCTATTTTTGACCCGAATTCCACTTTTGCAGGATGTAAAGAGCTGAGACAAAGCACAGTGTTCTACAGCTTCCCCTTAGTAAAACAGATGCGGTTCCATTACTGCCGCTTTGACGGGAAGAAATGTGTGAAACTGAAAAATGACAAGTCAGCCACCAAAACAGACACAGGAAGTTATTTCTATTATACAGAATATATCCAGATAGAATGTATCTATAGTTTTTATACGGAACATATCTATAGTTTTTATAGAGAATATATCTAGATAGAATGTATCTATAGTTTTTATACGGAACATATCTATAGTTTTTATAGAGAATATATCTAGATAGAATGTATCTATAGTTTTTATACGGAACATATCTATAGTTTTTATAGAGAATATATCTAGATAGAATGTATCTATAGTTTTTATACGGAACATATCTATAGTTTTTATAGAGAATATATCTAGATAGAATGTATCTATAGTTTTTATACGGAACATATCTATAGTTTTTATAGAGAATATATCTAGATAGAATGTATCTATAGTTTTTATACGGAACATATCTATAGTTTTTATAGAGAATATATCTAGATAGAATATATCTATAGTTTTTATACAGAACATATCTATAGTTTTTATATAGAATATATCTAGATAGAATATATCTATAGTTTTTATACAGAAAATATCTATAGTTTTTATATAGAATATATCTATAGTTTTTATACAGAAAATATCTATAGTTTTTATACAGAATATATCTATTATTATTGCATGAAGCACAATGCAACTGTGGAACCCACTAGTGCAGGATGCACTGGCGCAGAATTAGCTCTGTTATTGCAAAAAGTAATGAATATAAGAGTTTCCTTGGTTCACTAGGCAAAAGGGAGGACAAAGCTTTATATTTCCTGAGTCTTGAGTTGCAAATCCAAATCTTTATGTCACCAGGTGGCACAAGGCACATATTTTGGAAGATGGGGGTGTCTCACCAGCCAGGAGGAATCAGGAAATGAAGAGTTTTTGTTGGGTCCCTGGAAAACGTGTCGTTTAGACAACGGCCTCCCGGGCCACGCTGTGGAAAGCTTGGGTCTAACCACCCAATCCAAAGGAAATTAATTATTCTCTTTAATCTGCCCAAAATAGGCACACAGGGCGACTTCACCCTCTGCCAAGAGTCTCCAAGAGCTGCAAAGCCAGAGCGGAAAGGAACTCACCGTTAATAACTGGCGTGAAGACGGCCATCCCAGCAAAATTTGGATTCGTGACCATTTTGTCCAAAATTAAGCCCCCGATACTGCAGAAGGAAGATTGAAGAGGTCAGTGCTGAAAGCTCAGAGCACTGGGGGTTCCCTCTGCTGCAGCATGTGCACCCGAGGGTGACACAGACACCTATTGGCACACACCTATGGTTGTTGCACGTGATTTCAAGCCTCAACATGTGATAGCAGAAGACAGCTTTAGCAGGGTCTGTTCTCATCGCTGCCAAAAAACATCAAAGACTAAATCCCCTAAGGTATGGTTTGCGGCAACGCAGTAATCAAAAGCAATCCTGCCCTTCGGAGGGCAGAGAGGGCTCCTGTGCAGAACACTGCTAAACAGGATCTGTGTTCACTCCACGGCCAAGCCAGAATCTCCCTGTGCAGCAGCTGGGACTTTGCTGGACTCCAGCAGGCAGGTGCTTAATCACTCCTGTGCCTCAGGACATAGAAAACACAAAATAACCCCCCATTTACTGGCAGTCTGGGACTGTGGAAGCCGACGTTTGGTCCTGTGTTGTTCCAGAATCTCCCAAGGGCTAAGAGGTTGAAAGGGCTGGGGGAAAGGGTTTGTTGTGTGTCTGTGTTTGGGGAAGAGGGATTGAATTCCCCCGTGCCTCCCTACCTGCTAATTCCCATGGCCATAACGACCGGGTGCCAGCCAGAGTACAGCACCTCCCGGGTCGCTTCGTTCCTCTTGGTGATGACGACCCAGATGGGCAGCACAGCTGCGAAGCAGACGCACACCAAAGGATTCACGTAGGTTTTGATGTCTGAGGGGGAAATAAGCAGAAACAAGAGATAAAGGACACGTTCCCGCTGCGGGGAGGTGAGGTGCTATGTCACCTGAGCTCATCAAACCTGTCTGCACACTGCTGTCACCCTCCGGAGCCAGAAACTCCAGCAAACCAGAGCGGGCCACCCTCAAATCTGCAGGACACAGCATTTCCTTCTCTTGGTGTACTCACAAAAGCTTTATCGACAGATCCAAGTGAGATCTCTTCAGTTTCTAACTGCTCATTCCCACTTCCCGCTCTTGGGCAAGACCTCCCAGTGCTGCTTCACCTTTGGCTGAACCTGGCTGAGTCACGTCCCCGCGTCCCGGCTGCCGGGAAGGAAGGTGGAGGGGAGGAGGAGGAAATCCAGAGCCCTACAGCTGCAGCTCTGCCCTCAGCATCCCCAGCTGGTGCTGACAGCACCAACGGTTAAATCCACAGCTGCCTTTTCCCGCTGCTTTAGCCACAGTCAAGCCCCTGGCACTTGGAAGGGAGACAATCTCCCCCTTGTCACTTTACCTGGTGAGAAGGAAGCATGTGGATCACTGACAAGACTGTCTGCAGCTACAAGGCAGTAAGAAGGTCCGTTTGCTCCCCTTATCAGTTCTGACTAGGTCACACTAACTGAGGAAGCTTCCAGGCCGGGCATCCTATACACCCCAGAACAGGACGGGTAAAGGAAGAGGGTGAAATGAGAGGGGGACGCAGCAGCACGTGGAAGGACCAGGCAGAGACAAAGGCCTCTTGTTGCTCCTCACCCATCTCGTTGTACAAGCCCCAGCTGATTCCTGAAAGCAGAGCCAGGGTGACGAGATCCCCCAGGCTGGCAGCGATTGGCGTGGAGACGTTATCGGGGTTGATCCCCATCTTCCTGGATCCGACGATGACCCCGATCATAATCAAGCCTACAAAAAGAGGAGGAAAACAGGATGAGGCCAAGGGGAGCCCAGAACTTCAGGAAGAATCATTGGATCATTTCAGTTGGAAGAGCCCCTCAGGATCATCGAGTCCAACCATAACCCAACTCTAGCGCTAACACATGTCCCCAAGAACCTCATCTAAACACCTTTTAAACCCCTCCAGGGATGGTGACTCCAGCACTGCCGTGGGCAACCTGTTCCAATGCCCCACAGCCCTTTGGGCAAGAATTTTCTCCTAATATCCAAGCTAAACCTCTCCTGGTGCAACTTGAGGCCTGGAGGGTGCGCAGGGTCTGTTTCTCACCCAGAACAAGGGAAGCGATGAACGCAGTAGCCACACTGCTGGCACAAAGCAGGATAGCATGGACAACGTTGAAGTGCCCGTTCGAGATCCAACCGAATACCACAGCTGTGATTGCGGCCAGGAAGCCAACCACAGTAGCCTGAACCTGAAAATAAAAACCAGTTGGTTACCAAGAGAGAGCAAAATGGTCACTTGTCACAGTTGGGCTTGCACCAACTACCAACATTTCTTTCACATTTCCTTACCTGTATCAGAGCCATGTTCCCCGTTATCATCCTCCAGAGGTCTTTGGGTGTATCCATTTGGCCAATATTAGCCTGCAAGAGGACACCACATCGTCATTAAAAACTGATAGTGTTTTGCACTTGCTGACAGTCAAACTCCTGCAAGTTTGTACCAGGAGTAGGAAAGAGTAATGACCTCAAATCCTTAGCTCTTAGAGGAAAGCAATTCAGTAGAAAAGGTGTGTCTGTGTGTCCAGCTGGGGCACAGCTCTGCGGTAACAGAACCCCAGAGTGTCAGGGGTTGGAAGGGCCCTGGAAAGCTCATCCAGTGCAATCCCCCCATGGAGCAGGAACACCCAGATGAGGTTACACAGGAAGGTGTCCAGGCGGGTTGGAATGTCTGCACAGAAGGAGACTCCACAACCCCCCTGGGCAGCCTGGGCCAGGCTCTGCCACCCTCACCGGGAACAAGTTTCTTCTCAGATTTAAGTGGAACCTCCTGTGTTCCAGTTTGCACCCATTGCCCCTTGTCCTGTCACTGGTTGTCACCGAGAAGAGCCTGGCTCCATCCTCCTGACACTCACCCGTTAGATATCTGTAAACATGAATGAGTCCCCCCTCAGTGTCCTCTTGTCCAGCTCCAGAGCCCCAGCTCCCTCAGCCTTTCCTCACACGGGAGATGCTCCACTCCCTCCAGCATCTTGGTGGCTGCGCTGGACTCTCTGCAGCAGTTCCCTGTCCTGCTGGAACTGAGAGGCCACAACTGGACACAAGATTCCAGGTGTGGTCTCCCCAGGGCAGAGCAGAGGGGCAGGAGAACCTCTCTGACCTACTGACCACCCCCTTCTAACCCACCCCAGGTCCCATTGGCTTCCTGGCCACAAGGGCCCAGTGCTGGCTCATGGTCACCCTGCTGTCCCCAGGACCCCCAGGTCCCTTTCCCCTACGCTGCTCTCTAATAGGTCATTCCCCAACTTATACTGGACCCTGGGGTTGTTCCTGCCCAGATACAAGACTCTACACTTGCCCTTGTTACATTTAATTAAATTTCTCTGTGCCCAGCTCTCCAGCCTGTCCAGGTCTCTGACGGCAGCACAGCTTCCAGTGTCAGCCACTCTGTGACCATCACTCAGGCCTTACACCTCAGGGAACTAAAGCACCTCTGGCAAGTTACTCCGGTCTTGCACTCCAGAACACCGAAGCCGGTGCCAGTTTTAGCTTCAGCACCTTCTCCTTCCCAGCCCCATGAACAGGCCGACATTCTCCTACGAACCAGACCCGCTACAGAAGGGGTTTTGAAGGGAGCGCAAAGAGGAACCGACATCAACGGACCGTCTGATGAAAACCTTGCAAAAGCCACGAGATGCACTTTGTCCCCGCGCGGCGGAGTCACGCACCCCTGCTCATTCACCCGCTGTATTCACCCCACTGGTGGCTGAGCCCAGCCTGGCTCAGGCCCAGCTGGGTCACGCTGCCCCTCGGGAGGGAAACGGGGTGCACGGGCTCCCGGGTCAGCTCCCCGTGCGCCCCGCTCCGTACGGACCAAGGCCAGGGCAGCATGGTGGGGAAAGTTGGCAGCAAAACCAGCTGTTTCGGTTAAAAGCTGAGTAAACAAGGCTAATGCCACGTGGAGACCTACCGAGGAGCGGGAAGCGGCGGCACACGGGTCAGCCGGCACCGCCACGGGAGATGCTGATCACGCTAACCAGAACAGCTGGAAAGTTGCTTTAATTCTTTGGCGTACGGTCCAAAATAACCCCACAGAATAACCCAGCAGAATCACTGCAGGTTGCTGGTTATTGCAGAGCACAGGGGTT
This sequence comes from Streptopelia decaocto, assembly GCF_964273445.1. NCBI lineage: Eukaryota > Metazoa > Chordata > Aves > Columbiformes > Columbidae > Streptopelia > Streptopelia decaocto. The sequence continues at coordinate 4,261,685 of NC_138674.1, read as the reverse complement.
CTGCGCTTCCCTACCACCTTCTAGGTCATGAAAGAATGGACGGGTAGAGGGTATAAGCTTATATCCAATCTATCACAACACGAAGAGGAAACAAGTTTGTCGCTATGAAAGCGTAAGGGAGCGATGCGAAGCGGTAAATGCGTGTTGGAGTTACTGGCTGACAGGGTGAAACTCAAACTTGTGCTCAACAAGACAGCAGCAGTTTGTGCCTCTCAGGTTTCCTTGCTGGGGTGATCAACTAATCCTCCTGCTCCCCTTGAGAGAACTATCAGCTCATTTCAACCAGCACAGAGACGCGTCTGTCTCTGGAGTGAATTGATTCCAGTCGGTTTAGTGGAAAGGAGGAAAGACTAGAGAAAAATCAACAAATTGACTGGAGTAGCACTGAGCGCACCCAGCACAGGGATTTGAGCTCTATATGAAGCCTGACCTTAACATTCCAGCCACACAGCAATTAGGTTGGGATTAACATAACCTAGCTGTAGTCACTGGCAACGGGATTTTAATCCTTTAACTAATGGGAGAGTTTGGCTGCTTAATTGTGAAAGGAATTTCTGAGGTGCCTTAATGCAGCCCTAATTAGAAACCCATGGTCTGCAGCGATCCAGGGGGAGCGCCCCCCGCAAATCTGCCCGTGGGTCCCTGTGCCGATGGAAGAGCAGGGCAGGGGGAAAACCAAGAGGGATAAACCCTGTCCCACCACGCAGAGCTATGAGGACACCAGCTGCGCCAGCTCCTGCTGCAGCCACCGATGAACACGGGACAGTTCTGCATTCCTGCGGCTTTCTACACAGCAGCGTCTCTCTGCCAAGCTGCCCCAGTGCTGCCCCATTCCAGCCCCATAAGGGAAGAGGACGGAGAAAACGGAGGCCATAGAAACACCAGCCAGTACAAGCTGGCCAAGGCCGAGCGGGAGAACAGCCCGTGTACGGGACAGCGAGGATCCCGACATGCTCCAAACAATGGAGAGCGAATAAAACAAAGGGATTTGTTTCCCAGAATGGAGGGGCAAACAAAGCTCAGCCTCTTGGCGTGTCCCTGCCAGCCCTGGCGCTGGAGCACAGCTGGAGCAGGGGCAGCACGAAGCTTCCCAGCAGCTTTGTCCCCCCCCAGCAGCACAGGGACACAGCCCCAGCCCAGCGCTGGCCCCGTAAGGCTGGCACAGCCGTTCTCCAGGCAGCTCAGTGCTCGGCTCCTTCAGAGACTGAAGAGCGAGGGCTGGATCTGATAATGCCGTGGTCGGCAGGAATGGGCAGGCAGGGGCTGGCAAGCGGAGGCCAAGCCAAGGGCCAGACCAGGGAAACGCCGTTTGCCTTCCCGCTCCCCAGGGACAACCGCAGGCTCTCGGAATGTGACACTCGTGTGCCGCAGGTTCAGCGGGTGAGAGGGAGGGGACAGGAGGGGCTGCAGGTGACAAAGGCTGGACGAGCAGCTCGGAACATTGGCTCTGCTGCCATCCAGGAACACACCCACAACCTCAGGGGCCAACAAGAAACTACTGAGGAGCAGAGAGTCACAGCCGGCATCACCTCATTGCTCAGGATGGAGGAACGAGAGCAGACCCAGGAGAGCGGACAGAATCACAGAATCCCAGAATGTCAGGGGTTGGAAGGGCCCTGGAAAGCTCATCCAGTGCAATCCCTCCATGGAGCAGGAACACCCAGATGAGGTTACACAGGAAGGTGTCCAGGCGGGTTGGAATGTCTGCAGAGAAGGAGACTCCACAACCCCCCTGGGCAGCCTGGGCCAGGCTCTGCCACCCTCACCGGGAACAAGTTTCTTCTCACATTTAAGTGGAACCTCTTGTGTTCCAGTTTGCACCCATTGCCCCTTGTCCTATCACTGGTTGTCATCGAGAAGAGCCTGGCTCCATCCTCCTGACACTCCCCCTTTCCATCTTGATCCCCATGAACGAGTCCCCCCTCAGTGTCCTCTTGTCCAGCTCCAGAGCCCCAGCTCCCTCAGCCTTTCCTCACACGGGAGATGCTCCACTCCCTTCAGCACCTTTGTTGCCCTAAATTGCAGGTGGTGGATCCTTCTGGGGATACACAGAGACCTTTTCAACACTCTCCTTTCTCCTGCAGTGACCAGCACGGTGATGCTGTGCGGAAGGCGGATGCTCAGAAGCAGCTCTGCCAGCCATGGTTGCTGGACCGCCCAGGCGTTCTCCATCCCTGCATCCCAGCGAGCACCTTCTGAGCAGCTGCCGCAGGCCCATCAGCTCCCCTGCGCTGCCAAGGCTCTTGCTGCAAGGGCTCTTCTCCCAGCAATTCACAGCACGGAGCTAAAAGCTCGGCAGCAGGCAGCTGACACCTTGCAGATCTAAGATTCAAAGCTACGTGTACGCCCATTGTGGGAAACAGAGAAACATCAGGCAGTCACTTGCTGTCACGCTCAAGCAGAAGATGTTCTGCAGAAGGATGGAGTATTATTGTCCGTGCTAGAGAGGGTGTCGGCCTTTCCGCAGCCGCGCTCAGCTTCGGAGACAGACTGCTGTGTTATAGAAACATTTAAACACAAAGCAACTCATTTACAGCTGGACTAACCCAGCACTGAGGAGCGAGCAGAGCCTGCCCCCATCCCTCACAGGGCGCTCACTGTTCCGCGGGGACCGCACTGAATTCAAGCACGAGAAATGCCTAGCCGTGCCTCTCCATCAACCTCAAGAGGCTGTCAATCCACCTTCCAGCTCTCCCTGCAACCTCCCCTGCGTTTTACCCTTCGCCGTACAATTCTCATCTCCTGGCCCTCCTAAGCCCGGCTTGTTTTAGCCTGTGCTCAACTTCCTCGTGAAGAAAATCAGATGGAAGCACCTCAGATATTAAAGCGCACCGTGTCTCCAGGCCCACGAGCAGCCACGACGAGGAAGAAAACTGTCAGCAGAGCTTCAGGACTATTGAACCTGCAAACCTGATGGGTCCGGTGGGACTCCCTCCCGACTCCCTGGATACTCACAGCTGTCGACAGGCGAGATGCCAGAGTCATCTCCAGGTTCCCCTTCAGGCCCAGCAACGCAGGTACTAAGATAAATATCTCGGTCACGTATTTGAAGACGTCCCAGTGCTGCAAGATTAAAAGAAACAAGACCATTAAGGAATAAAGAAACCTTTGCTTTGGACTGAGCATCTTACTTATCACTTGCTTTGCATCCCAGCACCGCCCTGAGCAGACAACTCGGTTCCTTCTGCTGCCACACTCTGAATTTGGCAGCAATTTTACTGTTTCTAACATTCATGTAGTAGCGACAACATGTTCCTGCTAAGCTTAAAAAACAGATCTCAGCCTGCAACTTCCAGTTGAAAATCCCCCGAAGATTAACCACTGGCAGAATGTTTATGCACGCAGAGGCCAAAATAGGGAAAGATGAAGAGACTTTGCCCAATACTTGCAGTTTTTGGCAGAACCGAGTACTGGAGTTTGGTTGGTCTCGGCTGAGAGCCATTCCCTACATGTGTCTCTTACAAAGCCATTTCAGAGCAGGGTATTGGTGCTCCTGACCCTGCCAGCTCCACAAAACAGCCCCCATGGCCTCCACCCTCCCTTCCTCACCTGGCACCTTCATTACTCAGGTATTTACTAATTACTCTGGCTCCAGAGGCGAGTCAGCCCCCTTGGGCATGAGGCAGAAGAGGCAGCTGTGGTTATTTAGGAAAAAAGACAAAGAGTAATTGCAGGGTAAGCAGCCTTAAGTGAGAGCAACTGGCTCCTGTGAAAACACAAAACCACCCCAAAACACTCACAACCGTATTTTAAAATAAAGCCCTGCAAGCTACACAAACATCATGGCCCCGTTTCTTCTTTTCCATGGCCCCACTTCTTATTTTCATGAGTGCTTTGCAAGCAGCATCCAAAATAGCCCCCGCTACACACCCTGCCCTACTCCGTAAAGGACACGGGCACGGCTGGAATCCTGTTCTCACAAGCTGAAGGTGTTGACAGTCACGGCTCTTGCACTCTTCTTGGTGCAAACGTTACCTGCACCAGGCGCCACCTCCCGCAGCGTCAGACCGCCAGGATCAGTAGCCAACAGGACAGGTATTTCTTCCTAGAGCAAGAAACTATGGGCCAACACCTAACAGCAAACACAAGCTGCTCTACCTGCATGACTAATCCCTTCCCGTGGGGCAGCACTTCAGGTATTTCTGTTTGTTTTTCCAGCCTTGGTGCTGCTCGCCTGCAGCAGCGCACCGACACATTCCACGCTCCCGCCGGCTCCTTCCGACACCGCTCACTTGAGAAACCATTGGGGAGAAAACGGCGCTCGCAGGGCTGCTGGAGATGGGTGAACTGGGGCCATTTTGCCTCTGTTTCGCAGTTGATAAAATCCCAGCTTGGTAGGACAAGCTCCCCGTGCTCTGCGGGTGCCAAGGATCCCCGGTTTCCAGACTGTCCTGATGGGACAAACATCCCTCTCCCAGCCGCAGCACCTGAGGATGAGGATGGAGCCAGGCTCTTCTCGGTGACAACCAGTGACAGGACAAGGGGTAATGGGTACAAACTGGAACACAGGAGGTTCCACTTAAATCTGAGAAGAAACTTGTTCCTGGTGAGGGTGGCAGAGCCTGGCCCAGGCTGCCCAGGGGGGTTGTGGAGTCTCCTTCTGTGCAGACATTCCAACCCGCCTGGACACCTTCCTGTGTAACCTCATCTGGGTGTTCCTGCTCCATGGGGGGATTGCACTGGATGAGCTTTCCAGGGCCCTTCCAACCCCTCACATTCTAGGATTCTGTGAAACCACCGTGTCCCCGCAGCCCCCGCTCCAGCCACCCCAAGACTCAGGAGCCCTTTTCACACGGGTGCTCGGGAAGGGACAACGCGAGCAGAGGGACATCCCAGCTCACTGTTCACTGCTGGGCAGGAGACAGAACCCGTCGCAAACACTTCACCCAACACAGCGGCACATCAGCCTGCGCTTCCTTTAAGGTCACATCCAGCAACAGGCGAGCTCAGCTCTCCTTGGTCTATTTTTAGGCAGGCATTACGATTATTTATCTCCTTGTTGTCCGTCTGAATCCTTCGCCATGGCTTCCCTCTAGTACCTCGGGCTCGATCAGCAAGCAACGCGCTCCCGCTTCCCCACGGGACGCGCTGGGTGTCAGCAGCATCGCTTCACGAAAGGAACGTCAGCATTACTCAGTCCACGGGCTGGAAGTTGCTGCGCAAAAGTTTCCTGGCTCGTTCTGCCTCCAGAGACCACGGGGGCAGGACCAGGCAACAGCTCCGTGCAAGCTCCCTCACCTTTTCCCAACCCTGGCTTTGTAAATTCACCTTTAAAGGCGGCTGCGCTGCAAACCGGTGCCAGCAGCTGGAACCCTGAGCAAGACAGGGGTGTTCCCCGAGAAAGGAAAAATAAAAGCCATCTTCAGGGAATGAAAACAAGGAGGTTTCTGCAGACGTCAGCAGCTTGCTCGCTGCAAAGGGCAGGACCCGTGGGGTCCTGCCAGCTTTCTTAATATAAGATGTTATACAACACTGGCCTACGGGCATTCAGCACATCTCGGGGCCTCCCCGGCTCCTGCGGAGAACAAAGCTCCCCCCAGAGATGGGGGTCCAAGGGGAGAACCAGAGTGTTTGCGGGAGACAAAAAAGGGCAACAAAAGAGGAAATATAAATTGAAGTTCAGGACATCGAGCTGTTAAAGCCCCTTTACCCCTGTAACAGAAATACGCTGGTTTTCCACCGGGCCTGTGGTCCCTCTGAACACAGATCTACCCCCACACCAGAGCCACGGAGCTGGGACAGAGATCAGACCCCGGCCCGATGGAGCTTCTGGAAGAAACACCAAACCCCAGGTGCGTTTTGCAGTTTCCTCCAGGCTCGCTGCCTTTCGGGAGCTTTGCCCTCGCACACAACAGGCATTTCCCAGGTAACAGCTGCGGCTCAGCCTCTGTCCTTCTCAGTCACCGCGTGTGATTGAAGGCTGATGAGCGACGGCGCGATCCGATCGCAGCGGACGGTGACTCACGGCGGCTCGGAGGGGAGGGATGCGCTGCAGGTCGGGGCTGGGACGGCCTTGGTGTGGCTGCTTCGCTTCTCCCTCCGAAACACCACGGAACAAGCGGCCCCGACAGCAGAGCTACAGCTCAGAGCCGCCCCGGGGTGCTGTCGAGAAACGAGCAGAATCCCTCCTCCACACAAAACACCATCCATCCCATCCAAAGAACCGCCAGGGAGCTGACAAATCTGGAAAACAACAACTGGGGCTCTGCTGGGAGAGGGGACTGTGCCAATAGTCGGCTGCTGGACACATCGCCTGGCGCAAAGGTCTCGCCGATCTCCATGGGAGCAGAGGCAAATTCTCCTTCCAAGAAGCAAATCCATCAGGACGCATTAACAGGACAGCACGGCCAAAGGCCAAGGCTGCTTGTTTTCACAGTGGGGTGACCAATTAACAGCTGGATGATCAGTCCGTTCACCCAAAACGGAGGAAATTGAGCGTACGGAGCTCTCCGTCCATCGCGAACCGCGGCCGCGCCAGCCGCCCACTCCACGTGCTCCCGTCCTTCCGTCCACGGCTCCGAGGCTCTGGGAAGCCGGTTATCAGGATCAGCTCCCCAGACCGCACATTCCCATCCCACTTCTCCACCCCAAGGCGTTTAGATGCCTCATTTAATTGCAAGGCTTAAGGGAGTTAGAGGAGCTGGCAGGACAAGCTGTGGAGCCACACGCCGAGCCGCTGAGGGACAGAGGAGCTATGCAGCTTTATTTCTAACTATCATAAAAATAAAAGGTAGAATACAGCAGCACGCCACAGCATTCACCCCGGCCAGAAGGGCTGCTCCTTCTCCAGGAAGGACTTTAGGCTGGGTTCAAATCACAGGCTCTGGGAAATTCCCAGAAGAGCCACACATGGGTTTACAGAGACATTGCAAAGGGAAACGCATTTAAAACGGCTTTAAGAAAAATTATTCCGGTAAATCTCCCCTGGATTAATGCAGCACAGGCAGCCTTTCCTGTTTTGAGTCACTTCACAGCTATCTCGAGAGGCTGCATCAAGTGAGACCGCGGTGATGACCGGCACGCAAAGGCATGTGGGGAAATTGCATCAGGGACGAGAAAGGGGAGAAATGTTTGCTTGACCACCCACAGATACAAAACACGTGTGAGTTACGGGCACACAGCTCGACGAGTGACTGGCATTTGAGTCTTTCTATGCCAATACTGAAAGGGCTTGTTTATCGCACTTAAGCAAACAGAGGAGCTTCAAGCGGAGCATTTTTGGTTGACCGCAGCTCCAAAAGGGCCGCCTCCTCCATCCAAATAGCTTCATAAACCTCCGCTACACAGATGATTGGGTTTTGTGCCTCGGTCACCGTTTTGGGCTGAGCATCGAGACAACAGCAGCTGATCTGCTGCCTGAAATCCTGCACTAGAGCTGCGGTCACATTTATCACCTAAAACCGAAGTGAGACACACAGCCATTGGGTTCTTATCGTGACATTTGTCACAGAGACCCAATGACATATCCTGTCTGGTAACACAGTTTTCACCCAGAGTAACAGGCGGCTCCCTGTCTGGCCTTTCCTAAGGCTCGGGAGGAACCACCGACTCAGCCCAGTCGCTCTTGGCCACTTCAACAGTGTGAAAATGCAGCACAAGGGTCACTCGGCCGGGCTTCAAGCTCTGGAATGAGCCACCACGCCAGTGTCCCGCACACAGCGCGTCAGGAGCATCGTTGGGTTCAAACTGGAACACAAGAGGTTCCACTTAAATTTGAGAAGAAACTTGTTCCCGGTGAGGGTGGCAGAGCCTGGCCCAGGCTGCCCAGGGGGTTGTGGAGTCTCCTTCTGTGCAGACATTCCAACCCGCCTGGACACCTTCCTGTGTAACCTCATCTGGGTGTTCCTGCTCCATAGGGGGATTGGACCGGATGAGTTTCGAGGTCCCTTCCAACCCCTCACATTCTGTGGTTCTGTTAACGCGGCCGGCGCGCTGGAACAGCACAGCAAACACCGGAGATGGAAAAGGGACACAGAAGCCACGGAATCAGTGATGGGAGCTGGGCTGTCTCCAGCCACCACCAGGGGAGCTTTATTTCAAGCTGTAATGCACGGAGGGGTCTTGGTCCCCAGGCAGGTGCTTTGTCCGCACGTGTCCCAGCCGCAGCCTCCTCCTCGGAGCCGGGCGCTGCGGCACAGCGCTGCCCGCAACCTCTCCCCCCCGCTCCAGACACCACTGAGGTCTCCCCCCATCTCCCTTTACCCCCAACAGCATTCAAGGTATCAGGTCTCATCTCCTCGCAGCTGCTATCTGCTGAACAAGCCTTGCCATTCGAGCCCCTCCTGGCTTGAGATCAAGCCCTGGTCTACATAAGCAGGATTCAAAGCCCAGAGCCACGCCAGGGAAGCGTCAGTCCTACCTGCACGATGTCCAGCACCATTCCAGCAGCAACTGTCCCAAAGCCTGCCAGCAGGAACGGAAAGAGGACCTGCAGCCCGATGGAAAAGGAGGTCTCCTTGAGTGGCGAGGCTGGCTCGGGACCTCGGTCTGTGCTGGTGTCATCGCTTTCGTTGCTCTGGCTGCCGTTTTCCAGCAGGGCGTCCTCTTCTCGCACTCCTTTCGCATTGGCATGAGACTCCAGCACCACCACTTCTACCCCGTTTCCATTAGGTCCCTGGAAATCTGGGGGCTCCAGCTGTCCCCGGTCCGGACTGGTGAGACAGTCCATGGGCACGATGGGCAGCACGGCCCCGTTGCCCTGGTGGGTCTCCTTCTGCTCTGCTTTGGAAGACATGCTGCAGAGCGGCTCTCCTGACCCTTGGCTTGGTGGACCTACAGCCAGCAGCTGTTCCAGAAGAGATCTTCTGCCAGGAGCTTGTACAAATGGCCTTTCCGGCATCTAGAGGCGACCTCTCCTACCCCCGCTCGCCTGCCTTTGAGTGCAGAGACTGCTCCTGCACCAGAGATCCCCATCAAGCAAAGTCCAGGAATGGAGGACACCGAGCACTGAGCAGGGAACACCGCAAGGACTGGGAGCTGCAGCAAATTCACTCTAGTTCTCCTCCTCTCCAACGCTGTTCGGCAGCCAAAGTCGTTGTCTTTGAGGTGTGGCGCTTTAGCGCATCTTTCTTCAGGTCTTTTTCCTGCTGTGATGGGGTAACCCAAGAGAAAAACAGATGAAGACCACTGAATAACACAGATGCTTGAATGGATGAGGAAGAAAAGAGTAGGTATGAGAAGTACTGGCTTTTAGAGATGATACAATCCAGAAAAGCTCTTCCTACTACCAGGGCTTGGTTGCTTTCTCCAGTGGCACCGTCCCTCTGCAGAATTTGAGCCTGAAGGCTCCTGGGGGGATTTGCTCCGTTTCGTGCTCCCTGCCAAAGCAGCCTGTGAGCTCCAAGAGTCACTGCCGCCCTCCTCCAGAAGAATTTCTCACCTTCCAGCACGAGGTGAAGGGAGTTCTTATTTAAAGTAACAGCAGGCTCCCCGTCGAGGTTACTCTCCGAGCTGAGCAGGCTGCAGGGTGGGAGCTGGCATCTGGACAGCTTCGCAGCCAACGGCACGCTCCGAGAACTCGTCTTTCACCTGAAATACGTGGGAGGAAAACGGATATTCTACTGGGTGTCGTGGCAGTCGGTATAACGGCTCATTCATCTGCGCGTTTCCCTCGCACGTACAGTGAATGCTGCGCTATCCCCTCGGCTCTAAACCTCCTTTCACAGCCCTTCGGGGGCTGTGCCAGGGGACCGGGGGGAAAGCAGCTCTCTGCCCCAAAAGCGAGCACCGGGAGGGACCCAACCCGCAATGCAGGGACACCCGGAGGCCAAACTCCGCACGGAGCCGGCGGCCGGCGCTCGGCCCGGGGCTCTGCCCGCTCCCCGGATGCCGCAGCGCTGGAGCTGCCGCAGAGCCCCGCGGAAGCGCTACCGGGCGAGCGCGGGGGGAGCGGGCGGCCCGCAGCCCCGTAGCCGCTCAAGCCACCACCCTCCGGAGCGGACCCAGAGGCCCCGGGGAAGGGCTGCCGCGGCCCGACCGCTGCCCCTGGACCCCAAGTGCCGCCGCCCCCCGGCGCTCCGCGCATCTCACCGCCACCGCCGCGGCCGCTCCGCTCCGCTCTGCCCGCCGCGCCGCGCCGGACCCGCTGCAGGTTGCCCCGCACCTCCCTGACATCACCGCCCGCCAATCGTGGCCCTGCCCAGCGCGCCGCGCCGCGTTCCCATTGGTCAGGCGTGTGTGGCGTCACACTTGGCCCCGCCCCTCTCCGCCGCGCTGCCCACGCAGGGTGGGGGAGGCGGAGGCCACGCCCCTCTCCGGCGGCGCGGGGGCGTGGCTTGCGGGTCACATGGCGCCGGCTCCACATGCAGCGAGCGGGGGCGGTTTATCATTTAATCCGCCTTGTTAATTAAGCACAGCTTGGGTGCATTTTCTGTCATTTTGGGGCCCAGGAGCAGCGACAGGGCGCGGGCGGTACATGCTGGCTTTCAGGCCTCTGCGCCAGACCCGCGGGCTTCTCCGCTGAAGTTCAGTTCAGCCAATATTCAGAACACTGTCATGTACTCGCTTTGCATCTTTGCACCAAACCCACCACAAACACACAAACCGCAGAGCTCAGTGCCCTATTGCCCTGTAGAATTCCTGAATGAAACCAGCTCTTCTGATTCATGTTTGGCTTTTACTTCCTCTTCTTTTTTTTTTGCACGACGGGAACTTGTGACCAGCTGTCATTTTTCCTTCCTGCCTTTCCTTTCCTTTCCTCCCAGGAAACACTCAGCAGTGAGTTATTAGCCGGGGCGATGACGTGATCCCCAGCCCCGTGCCTTGGAGACAGCTCTGGAGCCAATGGTGACAATGTGACACACGCGTGTGACAGCGCAGGAACTGCCCCCCCACCCCGTACACTGAGTCAAGTGGGGCCGGTGACTTCATTGCTTAAAATAAGGAAGCGAAGGGAGTTGTGGTCAATGGCAGCAGGAGATCCATTGTGATCGAGACCCCCACCTAAAGATGTGGGTCACGCTACTTAATTTCTTTCTGCTCATATTAAAAACTGAGCACCGGGAGCTTCCTTTCCTGAAATACCTGTAGGTTTGGAAGCAGAGCAGGATATCTAGTTATATAAAGCAGCATGGAGACAGCTCAGATAAACCCACTCAGGTCTTTTCTAACTTTCTCAGGCCCAAAAACCTTTGCAAATCGGTTTCTTTTAAGAAAGTGGAGTTTCTGGAGGAGATGAGCAGTATCACCGATACAGTAACTGGCAGAGCGCTGGGTTTTGTGCCCATCTGCTGCTACACAGCCTATTCAAACCTGGTATTTCAAGGGGTGATGAGCATTTACAGTCATTTAACTCATTCTCAGGACCTCCTGATGCGACACTGGGAAAGAGACACCAAGGAAAACTCGAGATACACAGAGATGATGCCTTAAGTAAACCCATAGCACAGGTCCACACTCAGGCTGGGAACGGAGCTCCAAATCCTGGCTCCAGCCCTTGCCTCTGTTTTCCTTTGTCCAAATAAACCTGCTCTGTCAGGCTTGCTTTCCACCTTCATCTTTCCTTCCTGGCTTGGAAAATCTCCCCTGGAGCAACCATTCCCCCCCCACCCTACTGAAAACAACCAAAACGCGCCCTTGTTGATGAGCAGCCCGGCCAGCTGCACGCTCAGGAAGGGGAAGCGCAGGGACAAAAAGCTGCCCGAGAAAACAGAAATAGATAAAATCCCCCCCAGCGACGCTGCCGCGCAGAGATCAGAAACGCCGGGGATGAAAGGGCAGGAAACGGGTTTCCAGTTGCGGGACAGCGGGTACCAAAGGCAACAAAATGCTTGGAAAGAGTTTACCATGGAGATACATGAGATGGTGGAACGTGGTGCCCACGTGTTTTACGGCAGCCACGTAGCTTTAGCACTACCCAGCTGGCCTGCTCTGGGCAAGCACTCAGGAGGCTACGATGGGTATGGGATGATTTCCCCCTTTTCACGGAAGAATCCAACCTTGAGAGAGGTTCTCCTGCCCCTCTGCTCTGCCCTGGGGAGACCACACCTGGAATCTTGTGTCCAGTTGTGGCCCCTCAGTTCCAGCAGGACAGGGAACTGCTGGAGAGAGTCCAGCGCAGCCACCAAGATGCTGCAGGGAGTGGAGCATCTCCCGTGTGAGGAAAGGCTGAGGGAGCTGGGGCTCTGGAGCTGGACAAGAGGACACTGAGGGGGGACTCATTCATGGGGATCAGTATGGAAAGGGGGAGTGTCAGGAGGATGGAGCCAGGCTCTTCTCGATGACAACCAGTGATGGGACAAGGGGCAATGGGTTCAAACTGGAACACAGGAGGTTCCACTTAAACTTGAGAAAAAACTTCTTCTCAGTGAGGGTGACAGAACACTGGCCCAGGCTGCCCAGGAGGTTGTGGAGTCTCCTTCTGTGCAGACATTCCAACCCGCCTGGACACCTTCCTGTGTAACCTCATCTGGGTGTTCCTGCTCCATGGGGGGATTGCACTGGATGAGCTTTCCAGGGCCCTTCAACCCCTGACACTCTGGGATCCTGTGTGATTCTGTGAATTCACTCCAAACCCCCACCTAACATAGAATTTGACAGCGTCCTGTCAAAGCCTTTGCTCCCTGTTGTAGCTCCACCGCTCTGTCACATCAAAACGCTGATCTGCACGGAGCCCCAGCTGCCTGTGACCAAGGATTCTGAGGGAACCTTGTTCTTAATCTCTTGTAACTGGGGATCTCAACAGCCAAACTTCCAGACTGAATCGGCGATGGATAATGACTTACCGCTCGAGACGTCAGTCCGGACAAAAGCAGCTCATGGGGGCAGGTGAGAACGTCAGCAGCCAACCCCGATCTGGTCCTAACACCACAAACCTGCCAGACTGAGCAGCGCAGATACTGATATTAAAAAAAGTCTACATGAAAATAATTTCTGAACTCCAACTCCCCCCATTACCTACTCCGTGAAGATCGTCTCACTTCCTAACATCTCAAAGAGGATTTGGGATCACAACCTTTTCTGGTGTCTGTTTAGAGCTAGGCAGTACCGCACTGCCAACGTTTAAAAATCCAGGTGTGCTTGGAAGGATGAAGGTTCTCCAGGGCAAATAATAATGACTTGTCCTGAGCACTGACACGGCTGGTCGGGTAGGCTGAACGCAGACCTGCGCTCAAGATAGACTAAGATCAGTAGGTGAGCTACTAAGTGCAAAGGTAGTTTAGATATGCACGTGTCAGATGTAGTGGCTGCAGTGCAGCCAAAATAGAATATGGAAAAAATATTGTTTGCCCCTATGCGCTTTCTAGAGTAGTTTATATCCGTTCTTGTGGCTATTGGATCAATCTGTGATGATAACCCAGCTGCTGCCTTTCTCTAATTGCCTTCACCATCCAGAAAACATGAAAATAAGCTGGGGTAGTTGTGGTAAGTGGACAGAGAGGAGGTGGAGAGCGTCAACATGGACAGCACAGGCACCAAGCAGAGGATTATTGCCATGAACTAGGAGCTTTTTTGGTTAACGCGGTTAAACAGCTGAACCATAGCCAGGCCGCTCCACATGGTGCCTTTCTAGTGCGAGCTCAGGCACAGTGTTGAAGTGATTCCGAGTATTTACAGGGCTACAATAAACCATACAATTGTGTTGGATCGAAAATATAAATGAAAAGATGCGTGACAAGTCCCCTACATGACTCGCTTCTCATACCCCACTGCCCAACTTGGAGGTAAATCCATCAGTTCCAAAGAGCATTTACCCTTTGTCCCCTACCCCCTGCGTTAACCACCCTTCCATGTGGTCATTTTTCCTTCCTGCTGAGAGCTGCAGCTTCCTCTGGGGCCCAGCATCGCGGCTCCGAGATCAGCGCCGCGGGTCCCTCCCTTCCCCACCATGCTGAGCTCTTTATCTCGGCCGCCCCCGCTGCCCCGGGAAGCCGTGGAACCGGAAAGTGGAGCCGAGTCCCCCGCACGGCAACGCTGTGTTATTCGGTTAAGGGAAATAAATCCCTGCGCAGCACTTCTAGGCCTTGCTACAGGCATTGAGATGCTGCCCTGCAACCACCAACACCGGACTAGAGACCTGGCAGGTCACAGCAGCGCGGGCCCACAGAACCACAGAATGTCAGGGGTTGAAGGGCCCTGGAAAGCTCATCCAGTGCAATCCCCCCATGGAGCAGGAACACCCAGATGAGGTTACACAGGAAGGTGTCCAGGCGGGTTGGAATGTCTGCACAGAAGGAGACTCCACAACCCCCCTGGGCAGCCTGGGCCAGGCTCTGCCACCCTCACCGGGAACAAGTTTCTTCTCAGATTTAAGTGGAACCTCCTGTGTTCCAGTTTGAACCCATTGCCCCTTGTCCTATCACTGGTTGTCACCAAGAAGAGCCTGGCTCCATCCTCCTGACACTCACCCTTTCCATATTACTAAATATTAATGAGGTCACCTTCTTTAAAGGGTTATTGTAAGAGCCTGAATTTGGGGACTAAAATGACAAACGTGTCTGTAAAAGTTTTAAGCTCTGCACGGGAGCTGCGGGTGAGGACAGGAGGCATTGGCAGGAATCGGTGCGGGGTTCAACCTGGCAGCAGCCTGCAGTACTAAAGACCAGCGTAGGCCAGTATTCAGAGTCTCAGGCCAGGATTCAGGGTCTCAGGCTGAGCCCAAGCCGTGGCTGAGCGGCCTCCAGATCCCCTGGTGGATGTCATGCTCTATGGCACAGGTAAGACTCACGCTGTGCTGAGCGAGGAACCTTTCACCGCACCTGCTGGAGAACTTCTGGATGGATTTCAGCAGCTCCACGAAATCCCAAACACAAGGGCAAAAGAGGAGCCAAGGATGCGATTGACAAATGCAAGGCTGGAGGAAACAACTTTGCAAACACCTTGTTCCTGTGTTCTCCTTCCAGCTCTTTGCCTGGACTCTCCGTGGTCACTTGAGGCTGAAAATAAACCAAGGCCTTTTAGATAAAGGCCAGCAAGAGAGCTTTCTTTAGAAAATACAGGTGTGGAATGTGACCTTTTCTCCATCGTGTAGCATTTAGTGTGACCCTAAATCAGCTGGTCCGCTCTGGCTGGACAACGACGGGCACGTTACTCTGAGTCACGGTTGTCAGCTTTGTAGGCTTGGCCATAAATAAGGGGAAGAAAGGAAATGGCTATAGATGTAACACAGAAACGTGTTAACACGCTGGAATTGGACACGCATTTATGTGACTCCGGAGCAGAAAATCAGCCTTTTTCTGATGATTCAGAGGTAATTGCTCTACGTGCTCAAAGCACAGTGACTCATTACAAAAAAAAAGGATATCTCACAGAGCTATTACTCTGTGTCTTCACGATGTACTTGGCGTTATCAAATAACTACTCATGCAATGCAAAGCTGTACATGATCTTAGCAGAAAAGACCAGCGCATCATCCTGACACTTATTTACATGATGACACTAAGATTTCAAAGATGAGAGGCAATCGCTGAGAATGTATCACAGGAGCAGTAAAGCGGGGCGGAAAGAAAGCAGAGGTGTGCAGATCCCAATCACGGAGCGATCCTTCAGAACTGGGCCAGATAAGCATGAAACGGCAGCCGATAGGATAAGGAAAGCTGAGAATCCGAAGGGCAAAGCTGCTGCTTGGGGAAAAGCACAGAAGCGACTGGAAAAAGCAGGCAATGTGCTTTTTCACCATTAGATCGATCCCATGAGACACGGGCTGTTTAAAGCGCCTCGGTTTGGTGGCTCCAGGCTGCAGTAAAGCTCTGTTGGCCATTTCCGCGCTGCAGAGGCACTGCAGGATTTCAGCAGCGGCTGATGAGCAGCACTTAACGAGCTCTGCAACACTCCTGGTGCACATTTGCACAGTACCTGCCAACACCAACCCTGCCTTCCCAGCACTGTTTGCTTTCCCTTCAGCAGCAAAATGAATCTTTAGATGAACGTCCTCAAATCTCACCAAGACACAGAGTGATTTTTAGTGGGGAGATTACAAAATATAAAGGATGCTTTCTGTCTTTAGGGCCCATTTGCTGTTACAACAGGCAACAAATCCCTCCTTCCGCACCACAACAGCATGACCCGAGTTCGGATCTTCACCAGCTGTGCCCTAGAACAGAATCACAGAAGGGTTGAGACAAGATGAAGATGTCAAACAATATCGACCCCATACGGCCCCAGTCAAAGTGATGGCTTTAGACTCAGTTGCCTTTATAGACAAACGAACAAACAAACCCCAACTTTCCTCCACCTCCAGCTCCCGGGGATGTATTTTATTGTGTGTTTTACCCTGACACATCGTTTTTGCTGTGTCTGCAACAGGAGTTTGCAAGAGGAATGACACCTTCACAAAAGAGCCATAGACACGAGGCTAAACAAATTAATGAGAGAGCGCACAGGCAAAATGCAATAAACTGGAAAAGGTGCAAGCTGTTTACTACCCAATAATGCACGGAGTTAGCTGGTTTTGTACAGAAAGGGGAGCACCAGGGAGGGTGCAAAGATTAAAGCAGGCTGGAAAATATGTGGATCTGTTTTGATGGAAACTTTATGACTTGCTCTAGTGTAGCATCAGGTGTGGAAATGACTTCATTGCAATTATACAGCCACACAAAAACACTAAATACTAATCAGAGAAGAATCTGCATTCCTTGTTTTATTAGATGAAAATGCTGATCTGGTTTCAATTATTTAGTAGACTGATACAGTTTTAGCCCATTTGCCATAGTGATAAGATCAGAATGCAAATAAATAGAGAATGGTGAATGGAAAGAACAGGAATCACAGTTCCATCACTGTTTTTCAGCATTTTTCCTGTACCTTCCAGTACATTTTACAATATGAATTTAGAGCAGAACAACCGCCCATTCCAGTGCGTAATTCCCGCTCTGCAAAACAGACACATCTCAGCAACACAAGTTTCTTCAGCATCAGGTTCTCAGAGGAACAGAACAAACATACACTACAGAGCCTGACCCAGTGAGAAGAGAACGTATCTGTGCAGACAACACTGATTTACCTTCTTACTTAAAAGTGCAATTCCTCATTCTGACACCCAGATGTACGACACACGCTGGGCCATACCAGAGAGTGAGAGAGAGAGGGAAAAAAGTCACTGAAAAGACAAGAAGAAAAGTTTCCAGCACCTTCGAGATGAGGGTAAC
Source organism: Streptopelia decaocto (assembly GCF_964273445.1). Classification (NCBI taxonomy): domain Eukaryota; kingdom Metazoa; phylum Chordata; class Aves; order Columbiformes; family Columbidae; genus Streptopelia; species Streptopelia decaocto. The sequence goes on along the minus strand of NC_138674.1, from coordinate 4,244,601 downwards.
ACCCGTTAAAGTAACTTTTGGAGCTCAGTATTTAAAATAGAGTCAGAAATCAGTGTGTGCATCGGAGAACTTAGCGGTACCAAGTTAACACTGACGCTGGTTGAGAGCATCTCTTGGGGAAGAAGCCCCCGCTGAGCAGCAGTGCCACAAACTCTTAGTGTCACTCTCCTGGTGACATGAAACCTACACCACGTTGCAAACCTCTCACCCGAGCTTTTGACAGACACATCGTTTGTGAAAAATCAATTATTAAAGTCAGTTTGTGAAAAGCACACACAGAAAACTCGCCTCTTCTACTGACAGGTGAGTGAGTGCTGATTCTAGCTTAGATTTTTAAGTGACAACCAATTTCAGAGGCTTAAAGCGCTGAAAAAATTAATACCATCAGATTAATGGCTGCATGTCAGACCAGGGAGGAATAGAAATCAGGGTTATTCGTTGTGTTTTGTCCAGGTTCTTCTCACTTCCCGGCAAACTGTACACGTGCCTGAAGCAGCAACCAGCCGTTTTTCCATCTGTATGTAAAGTACAATGTGTTAAAAACCAAATTCCAGCCATAGCTCAACAGGAACACAACTGCACCTTATGGCACGGACCCTGGCAGCCCAGAGTCCACCCCAGCGGCTGCTCCTCTCAGGTGTGTTTCTCACAGCTCGTGGGAGTTCGCGTGAGGCTCCGGCAGCCTCTGGATATCACAGTTCTGGATCAGCTGGAACAGGAACTCGACCTGTTTCTCGTAATTCTCAACCGAGATTCTCTCATTCAACCCATGGATCCTCGAAGGAAAAAGAATGTTTTTCATTCCAGTGGGAATTTGTGACCTGTGTACATACACTCAACACCCTAACTGCGGGCTCACTTCATAAAGCGATGCACAACATAAAAATACAGTGATATACACCAAATAGTGCGTTGTCACTGCAACACCTGTTCCTCAGGCCAACCCAGTTTACTGATTCCAAGGCTCAGAGCACAGCAACTAATTGAAGATTTGAAGCAAAGAGCAGCAAGGGCTAATGTTCTCCCAGGGTAATCACCATCCCAAATTCGTGCAGCACCCAAATGTGCAGGAAATGGGTGGCCTAACAGAATGTGAGGCAACACCATCACCACGCCAAGGTACACAAGGCTGGGTTTCCTCCTCCTGCCTAACGTAGATCGATTTTCTCTTCCACTGGTCCCCACCCCGAGCAGCTGCCCACATGCCGGCAGAATACGGTACCTGGGAAGATCATCTGATTTCAAGAGCAGCGGGTTAAATCGATAAATGGCCTTTGTGACGTTAGTGAAGTGCCTGCTGTCTGTGTTTCCAATACACGTGCCTGGAAAACAAACCTCAGGTTTACTTTGCATGACCGTGGCAATTTAACGACCCACATTTTTCCCCCCACCCCACCCGGAGAAAGGCAACTGATAAGAGTTCTATGACCCTGAGCTACGGCAAAAGCAAAAATCACTGGAAACAGTTTATTGGTGCCTCCTGGAAGAAGAACATTCTCCCCTTCATGAACAGGAGGAACTGAACACACAATTCAGTCATTCTAAGATCAGCCGTGACCACTTGGCCTATGCAAAAGTTTAAGATCCCAAGTGCAAAGCAGTGCAGGAGTAGGAAGGAGCTGTGAGAAAGGGAAGGGGCTGAGATCATAGGGAACAATGCAGAAAAGCAGGAATGGCTTTGCCAGCTAAGAAAACAATAAAAGAAGAGCTAAAGTAAGAAGACCTCCTACCCTCCCTCACTATTCCTTTCTTCCCTGAAGAGATTCCTTTGTATATGCAGAGTCAAATTCAAGCCTCATTGTTTCTGTCAGTTTCCTGTTTGCTTTTTTAACTTCCACTACTAAAAAACAACATTAAAACTTGTAAAACATCCAGAGGGAACTAAATAGAAAGAGGAAAAACCAGCTGTTTCCAGCAGTTAACAGCTGGGGTGGAGAAATACACAGAAAATGGAAACAAGTCAGTACTGGGGATGGGGGAGAGACAAGCAGGGTGGAAGTTGGAGAGGAAACAATCACCACGTGCTCGTTGTTACCTGGGACCACACTGTCAACGTTTGGGAAAATATCCAGAATGGTTCTTTGGAAAATATGGACTCCGAATGTCTGGTCATCCCAAGGGCTGACAGGGAGCGGGTCAAAGGCCTCTACTATGTCAATCTTCACCCTCTCATCAGCAACCGTGTTTCTAACCGCCTCGAGCACCTATGGGTTAAAACACAGATTCAATAAGCAAAAGAAGTGAGGGAGCTCCCCTTCTAGATGTCAGCAAATGTTGCACCTTCCAGAAAATGTTTGCCCATGAACTGCCAATTGTGGCTGCAAATACAGATGAAGAATCAGGACTGAAACTGTGTGCCAGTCCCTCTTGCTCAGTGGATGGCTGACACTTGAGCCATTTATTTTCCCTAGTGCAATCAGATGCAAATCACTGTTTCGAGGTATTCCTGAACCGCTTCGGGCCTGGAAGGCAAGTGGTCAACCTGCTGATACTGGGTAATTGGGTTATCCAAGTAAACTATCCAGAAAAAGCTTCCAGAAAGATCAACTTTCAGAAAAGGTTTGGGATGAATCTGTTTACTGACAGTGTTTCCCAGCTGTCCTCGCCTGGACAGGCATGTCTGACCTACTGAAGGTCACAAACCTTAACATTTCCATTCCATAATCATATAAAATCCATGTGCTCTTTGGCACAAAACGACTTCTGAAACCTGCTTGATATAACTGCAAGGCAGGGGAAATGATGCACTTTACAATCCATCTCAAAGGAGGAGAAAAGGCGCTTGATAAGCTGTGTTTCTGATGGCCTCCATGAAGGAGCAACTCCCAGATCTTTCCCTTCCACTGCTGGTATGAAATACAGGGGGAGATGATGCTCGTGGAGCAGATCGGCTGCCACAAACTGCTCAGAAAGGGATGAGAACAGCCCCGGATCGGGGTACGGGAAGGACAGGACCTCAGCAGCCGTCTCTGCGGAGTGGATCCGGAAATTCACAGTTGCTTTCGCAGCAGACGGGATGACGTTTAGCTAGGAAAAAAGAAATACAGATTAAACAAAGGAAGGGCCCAAACTTAAAAGGAAGTTAATAACATTAAAATGCCAACTTCAACCTCAAAAGCTGCTCCAACAACTCCAGGTTTCACACTAATGCTTTGCTTTGTTTCAACTAAGTGTGATATCTCTTCCTGTACTCTGTTAAAATACTGTAAATCTCATCTGTAATGCAGATAATTACACAGAGATATTCATCGACTCAACAAAACTGAAGTTAGCTGTTATAGAGAAGTTTTCCTCTTGAGGAAATAATATAAGGTTTCTGAAGGGAGAGGGCTTAAGAAATTATGGAAGTTTATTGGTTTTTCTAAGCAGTATTTTTACCTAATTGTCATATTGATTTTCCCCAAGTACAAGATGTGTAAGTCACTTAACAAAGGATGTCACCAAAGACACATAACTCCTTTTTTCTACAGAATGAGTATTTCTAATTCTGTTGAACACAAAAAGCTATGATCTTTAGGAAAATAAAAGAAACCAGGGTGTCACTTCTCTCCTGGCCACTCAGTGTCACTGTTCAGCCACTGTCTCATGTTCTCTTGTCCAGCGATGCTTTTCAGTACCATTTTTCAGGGACACACCAAACAGCTGGTTTCTTTTCCAGGGCTATAATATTTTTGGACAGCTGCACCTCCTCGTCAGGGCAAGACCTGGCTGGATCAGCCAGAATCTGTTGTCTCACAGGCCAAGGACACAAAATCCCACCTGGTTTAAATAGTGTCGTGAATATTTTGTATGATTACATAGAGAACACTCTTTCTAGCCCATCCCAAGACGTAAACAATCTCACCACTAGTTTACCGAGATCTTTTTGTGCCAGAAATCAGTCACTTCTCGAAGAAGCGATTTTCAACTTGAGCTAAATCCAGGACACATCTAAAGTGAAAATGAGTTGGTGGTGATACCTCACGAGCTCTAAGACCAGAGCGGGTAATGAGCTTGTAACTGGATATAAATAGGTGGAAATCAAATGTCCTGACGCCCTCATTATACTACACGGAGCAAAATCCAAACGAAGGTACCTTGATTCCAGCGTTAAACATTGTGACCGCTGTAGTAGTTCGGATCAAAGCATTGGTGGCAGGTTTCCAGGCAAGAACTCTTAGAAAGGAGGGAAAAAAAACAAAACAAAACAAAACAAACACGTTTCCAAGAAGTTTTATATTGATAAAACATAAGCACCACAATTATGTAAGCAATAAGCTGAATGATGGCCTATTCAATGAATCACAGAATCGACTGGGTTGGAAAAGACCTCAGAGATCATCGAGTCCAACCCTTGGTCCAACTCCAGTCCGTTTACTAGATCAGGACACTAAGTGCCATGTCCAATCTCAGTTTAAAAACCTCCTGGGCCGGTGAGTCCAGCACCTCCCTGGGCAGCCATTCAATGCCTGACCACTCTCTCTGCACAGAATTGCTTTCTAGTCTCCAGCCTAAATTTCCCCTGGCAGAGTTGAAGCCCATGGCCCCTTGTCCTATTGCTGATGCCTGGGAGAAGAGCCCAATCCCCCCCTGGCTAGAACTGCCCTTCAGGTAGTTCTAGAGAGTGCTGAGCTCAGCTCTAAGCCTCCTCTTCTCCAGACTAAACAAGCCCAGCTCCCTCAGCCTCTCCCCATAGGGCTTGTGCTCAAGTCCCTTCCCCAGTCCTGTTGCTCTTCTCTGGACCCGCTCCAGCACTTCAATCTCTTTCCTGAGCTGAGGGGCCCAGAACTGACCACAATACTCCAGGTGTGGCCTCCCCAATGCAGAGCACAGGGGAAGGATCACTGCCCTTGGCCTGCTGACCACGCTCGTTTGGATACAGGACAGGATCCCTTGTCCCTCCTGAAGGTGCTGTGTGATTGCATTCAGGATGATCTGCTCCATAACCCCACCAGGCATCGAGGTCAGGCTGACAGGCCTGGAGTTGCCAGGGTCAGCTTTGCAGCCCTTTTTGTGGATTGCGGTAACATTCGCCAATTTCCAATCGTATGGGACCTCCCCAGTGAGCCAGGACTGTTGGAAGATGATGGAGAGCGGCTTGGCGAGCTCTTCTGCTAGCTCCCTCATCACCCCAGGATGGATCCCGTCTGGTCCCATAGACTTGTGAGGATCCAGATGGCTCAGTAAGTCACCAACTATTTCCTCCTGGAATACAAGGGGGCTATTTGGCTTCCTATCTCTGTCAACCACCTCCAGAGGCCAGTTGCCCTGAGGGCCACCTGTCTTACTGGTAAAAACTGAGGCAAAGTAGGTATTAAACACCTCAGCTTTCTCCTTATCTTTGTTAACTATATTAATAACCACAAAGTGGTTATTAAGCATTGACATTGTCTAAACTATGAAAAAGTGTAAGTGATTTCCTGGGAAGACCAGAAATGGCAAGTGCTCTTCAACTTCTATGGGTGAGGCTGGGAATGTTCATCAAGGGTATATTTTCTTACCTGCTGACAATAGGTGAAAACAGCCAGAGATTGCTCATGATGAGATTGAGAGGAAACCTGAACTAAGCAGAAGAAACAAAACCACAAATCAGACAATTCCTAGTTTTCAAGAAGGTACCGCAGGCACTTGGCTATGGCTGAAATAATTCCAGCAGAAACAATTATAATAGCTGGGAGAAAGGCCAGCTTCAGCCTTCTCCTTCCCAGGAACAACATAACTATGCTCTAAATTCATATGCTAGGTTACTCTCCACTTATTAATATGAAAATCGGAGAATGAAATTATAGTTCCTTCCTCACCTCTGATGCAAGGTGCTCCAGAGTCAAGAGTTCTGGCCCGTGGCCAAACAGACTGGGCAAGGGATTCTGCTCCAGCCTACGACAAAGCAAATCAGCATTCAGAATTTAATAAAAATCTCTGGCTATGATTGCTCATAGGATTGATAGGAATTCGTGAAATGTATGCGTGTATTTGAGATCCTCTCCTGGTAAGTAAATCTGTGGGCACAGCTCCATGATGGATTTCTGAGCATTCCAGTCACATGAAAATATTTTCTATCAAGAACGGCTGAAAAAATCACAAACCTGACTCTTCTAAAGAACACATGGAAAGCTAGAAAAACATCACACCAAATTCCACCCTATCTGTACGTATTTTTTCTAAAATCAGTATTTATTAGCAGATTTGATATCTACACAGACACGTAAGAATATAATTTACCCTGTCACATTCTGACCTTGTACCAGTAATGGTTTGGAAAATTACCAGAAAGAGGTAGCAGGTATGTGCAAGGAGAAATTCCAGAGAAATTCTGTAACCCAAACCAAGCAATCTTTATCACTACACCATAAATTACAATAAGACATCAGGATGTACCTCTTGCCTTGGTTTTAAGGAATCAACCCACACTAGAAACAGCTGAAAAGACACTCCAGACGTTGGGTCCCTTTGCTGGGATTGCTTTTCTGCCCTTCAGCATGAGCTACAAATTCCAGTTTCAAAGACAGAAGGGGAATTTGCACAATACTCTAAACATTAAAGAAGAAAGTCCTGCACCAGTGACTTAGGAGTCTGCTTGACTTGTCCTCGATGTTGGGAGCTCTCACCTGGCCATCGCTGCTGCGAGAATGCCAATACTTGTCTCCCTTGGCGGAAAGGATGAATGTCCTGGCTCTTTTTCCACAGTGAAATTCAGTGTTATCGAACCCTTTTCTGTGATAGCAACACTGGTCAATGATAAATAAATAAATGGTTAACGCAACTCCAAACACACACGCACAGAATATAGGTAAAAAGAACTACTCTGTATTTTTAGTACCATAAAAAACACCAAAGCAGCAGCAGCAGCAATAAAGCATTAACACAATGTCTAAATGTTTGGAGGACTGACGTCTTGGCTGCTTCTCCAGCGAGCGGACTCTACAGCACACAATTAACATGCCTGCACTAGCTAAGCGGAACATTCTGCTTTTGTCAGCACGGTTGTGAAGGACAGAAGCAAATGCTGAACGTCCTTTGCTTTGCACTTTGTGCCCCTGCTGCACCTTCCGCAACACCAACACCGCCACATGCCATGAAAATGTATTTTGTTTGCATTAGCGAGGCCATTCCTCACAAATAAAGGATTGAAAATTGATTGAAATGTTCTCTCTTACTTACACAGCTACCGGCTTCTCCACTCCTGCGACAACGCCGTGCAGGATTGCGCTCCCCTCGTCCAGCAAGAAGGAGAGTTTCACTCCTCGGGCTTCCAGCAGAGCTGCCATGGCCATCGCTCCCTTCCGCCCAAACACCTGCAGAACCCAGGCACAGGAACTGCATTTCAACTACCAACAATTGTTTGCCTTTATATTTTGAAAATTAATAAATAAAACCACCTCACCTGTCTCTTTGGACCGTGGGTATACCCACAACAAAAGCAGAATGTTTTTGTTGGCTCTTCTTGATCATTTGGAACAACCATGTAAATCTTAGACCGGCTTTTCACATGTTATATTTACCCCAGAATGTGATTTCTGCTGCACCTTTCACGCGGAAAATAATTTGAAATAACACTCTACTGTTTTCTTTTCTCTTTGCTCATCACGCCAAACCCTTTGTCAATGTCGCTTAAAGCCAAACAATCAATATAGAACTATGACCATATGCCTGACACACTATCTACCCACATACCAAAGAAAACCAGGAAAGATTCTCTAGCTAAACAATGTTTAAAAATTAAGCCTTGTTACATACACGAACAATGCAAACAACTAGTTGCCGTGATGGAAACGAAAGAAAATACCTCTTCATCATGTCCAATGCCAACATAAAAAGATCTGCGGGGTCTGTAGTTTCTTCTCAGCAAAAATTCTAGAGCTTGTAGAATACCCTGCAGAAAAAAAAGGCAGAATGTATTGTATTATTCTTCTCATTTGGTAAGAAGATTAGATGTAAGAGAATGCAATGTAATGTCAAAGAAATATGATGCATTCACAGCCCTTAAGGACACTTTGTCCTGCTCACAGTTGAGCTTTTATTTCTACAACCCCTACTGACGATATTCGTATTCTCTGGGAAACCTGCTGCAATATTCTCGATCAATAATGCTTAAGACTTCGTGTGCAACACAGTGTCAGCGCACACACACAAAACACAGCGTAGGCTTGTTCTTAGCGGTGAAGTCAGCGACAAACTGCACAGGAAGCACGACAGAGTTATAATTACCCAAGGAATTCACTGTTCCTTTAGACTGTCTGTCCTACGCACAGCTTGGCTCCCAACTGAGCTACCATTTATTTTAATGAGCAGTATATTTTGTACCAAAAACGCTAAGACGACAGGAACAGAATAAGAAACTCAATCTGAAGGATGAGAAATGAAATCTACCATTTGCTATACCATTCCATCTCCTCTGTTTTTCCAGTTTAAGCTGGTTAATTTTGTACATTTAAGCAGAAATTACATCATCTCTACCTCACCAGCACCTATTTTTGCCATGTTCCCTGAAATTATTGCTTTTTATTGTCCATTTGTGGAGTTACTTGTGTGGTTCACAGTAGAAGGATGCACTGAAACAAAGTTTTAAGTTGCAAGGCTTTGAGATGGATGATTAAACTACCTGAAGAAACTTTCTAGAAGTATAACCTGTGCCATAATAAGCAGCCACAGCATCTGTGACACTGGTCTGCAAAACCTCTTTTTAAATTTAAATACAAGAATGTCATGGAAGCGCAAGTCACAAAGGACTGTTTTCCATTAATTTTTCCTCCAACATTTTCCCAAATTAGAAATCCACAGATCAATCTTTTTTGGACTTTATTCATCCCAAATGTACTTGAAACAACAGCTCTTTGTTCTGCCACAGACTAGATACTAAAACATAGAAGGTTGTTTCACTATAATACTAAATAAACATTGTTTGTTTGGAAGCTCAAGCCTTTTCAAGGGCCAAGTTTGGCTTCGAATGCCCACGTGACACCTGGGAAAAAGTATAAAGTCTGTCTCTGACTTCAAACACAGCATTTGACATCAAATTTAAATATGGCATCTAACCAAACACATCTGCATTTGTGAACATGTATTTCTGCATCTTCTCAGAGCTTTAACTCTCTTTTCTTCAGTAATAAAAGACCTCTCCACTTTACACCTAGGAAGAGTTGGGAGAGAACCGCGGGATTTAGGAATTTGTCATTAACATCCTGCATTTAAAGAGGGGCAAGAGAGACAATACAGTGATTTCTAGTCCTCCAATCTGCCTTTTCGGGTTTTGTATCTCTCTGAAATGACATTACCAAGGTGACGTACTATGGCAGAGTTTTTGTTATCCAGCGTTCCTCGTCCATAGATGAAACCTTCGTGCTCTGCAGCTGAGAAAGGAGGGAAATCCCAGCCCTCCGGGGGAGCAGGCACAACATCCATGTGTGCGAGCAGCATATAGGGCAGCAAGCCAGGGTCAGAACCCTGAACAGTAAACAGGTGGCTGTATTTCCCAACAATTTCATGTTGAATGAACTTTGAAGAAAATACAGCCGGGAAGACTGTTAAGAAAAGAATTAGACACGAAAAAGAAAAATTAACAATAATGTCCAATTTTATCATTATATATATATATTTTTAATGGCAAGGTCATTTAACCATCTCAAGGACCAAAAACCACCGCTGCAAAAAGATATTTGAGCCTTGACTTTTGTAGCTTTGGCCATTTTTGTATCAAAGTACACTGTTCCAGAAGTGACTTATGTACAGCATTTGTGACAGTCCTTTCTAGAGGAAAAACAAACCAACGATCTGTTCCATTATATTCAAGAACCATATATACACTCCTCAATTTATGAAAATAAAATTGAGCAGAGATACTCAAGAATGGAAGTTGAGTACCTTCCTGAATGTAATTTCCAAATTCTGCCATGGCCGTTGTATTCAGGTCCTCTGGAGATACGGAAACAGTTGGGATTTTAATAGCACCTTCAATGAAATAAACAGAAATAACACTGAAATCAGTCAAACAATACTCACGCTGCATTTCAAAAGGGAAAGTAATATTTATGTTCCTGACCATTTTCCAGGCTTTAAAGATTATTTCACAGGATAGTAAGAGCTGCCACTATCAAAAATGACTGATGTACTTCAGCTGAGCTGTCAGCAGGTAGCACATCAGTGCTTCCTTCCAGTTTCAGCCACGGCATCTTTCTAGACACTCTGTTTTTCACCCTAAAGTGTTGAGTGATATTATTAGAAATGCTACTTCACAGAAGCAGCTGCATTTTGCTCAAGTGAACCGATTTGTGAGTCATACACGATTCTGGTGGCTGCGCAGGAAGCTCAGCTGGCAATTCCAGCTTCTTTTTCAATAGTAAGTCAGGTTGAGATGGCAAGACTGTTACAGCACCTTCTTGCAAACTGCTCCAACCCTTAAAGATGTATAAACAGAAAGGTCTTTGTTGCTCCTTTTGGTCTGCTCTGCCAGTTAAAGGGTGGGACAAGGCTGCTCTCCAACATCGAGTCACTCTCATGCAAAATATGGATATAACTTAGTACCAATTACAGCTGCCTTTCCTAAAAGCCTGTGTCAAGTGAGTTTACAGATTCTTTTAAAAGTTGTGTTATTTGAGACGAAACACAGGAATAAGTATCTCTCACATGCCTGCATTTTCCCATTAAAAAAATATGTGAACTTGTAAACTTGCTAGGCAATAAATCTTCCAAACCAAAACCGTATGAGAACCCGATCCCTCTTTTAACAGGCACCGCTTTGTGCCAGGTTGTGGTTTCCTGCAAACTGCCGACCCTCATAAGATCGAAATATCCTCCGAGTTTGCTACAGAAAACGGTGCCGGAGAGGCCAGGCAGAGCGGTGTGCCAGAAAATAAACCAAAAAAGTGAATGATTTAACCGGGGAACAAAGAGCTGCCTGGCGCAGGCAGTCACGGGGTGTTCTGCGTGTATAAAGAGGGCAATGTTGAGGAAAACCAACTGGGAAGGGAGCTGGGCTTCAGGAGAATAAAAGAATAAAAAGCACCTGAGGGAGGGGCCGTTCCCGCGGCGGCCCCGTCTACCCCGCAGCCCCAGGCGGGGACACGGGCCGCGGGCGGCCTGCCGGGCCCCCTCACCTCGCAGCGCCTCCTTGAGCTCCAGCCTCTCGCCGGCGCTGAAGGCGGCGGGGCCGCCTCGCCGAGCCCACAGCCGGGGGATCGCCGGGGAGCGCAGGACGTAGGCGCGGAGCAGGACGGCGGCCGCCAGCGCCAGCACGGCCGCGCTCAGCCCCAGCGCCGCAGCGCAGCCTGCCCTCCGCCACCCGCCCGCCATCCCCGCGGACTCCGGCCACCGCTGACGGGCGTGGCCGAGCGCCAATCGTCACGCAGCCAGCTGAGAAGACGACCAATGGGCGGCTTGGACACGCCCCCTCCGCGGGGGCTTCTGGGAGTTATAGTTCTGCGTCGCCGCGCGTTCAAAATGGCGGCGGGCGAGTGGGGAACGGGTCATAGAATGTGCTGAGCTGGAGGGACCCACAGGTTTTATCAGTCCAGCTCCTGTCCCTGTACAGGTCACCCCGTGTGTCAGAGGACGTTGTCCAGTCTCCTCTTGAACACCATCAGGCTTGGGGCTGTGACACCTCCCTATGGAGCCTGTTCCAGTGTCCAGCACCTGTGGGCGAAGAACCTTTTTCTCACGTTCCACTGACCCTCCCTGGCACATCTTCTGCCATTCCCCGGGTTCTGTCACTGTCACAAAGAGAAGAGCTCAGCCCTGTTCCTCCTGCTCCCCTTGTGAGCGCAGGAAACAATTACCTTGCGAATATAATAGGTCCAGGCAGGATCTCTCAGTAAAGCATATTTTAATAAAGATTTTGCAAGATTGAGTGTTCTACCTAAGGGTAGGCATGCATAAAAGGACAAAAAGCCCCTGCTTATATCCCCCCAAAATCCCGGCCACAATTTCCCTGCCCTGTTCCCATTAGTTGGTACCGCAGGGTTTACAGACCCCCCGACACCTGCTTCAGCCTACATACAACACCCTTCCCCTTAGCAATCTATTGAAGATATGGATTCCTGATACTTTGGCTACCCTTCCCCCTAAGTTAACTTGTAAATAAAGGCTATCAGTATGCATACATGTATCAGTATACATTCCGGGAAGAGACTGTGTTTTATTTTAAGGATTTATAGTCCGATGTCTCTCAGTCCTGCCGGGGTCAGGCGCCAGGTCCCCAGTTATGTAACAACAACAGTTTTTTGTGAAATGTTCCTTACATGAGGAAGCTGTAGTCTGGGTGTTGGTTTTTTCTCCTCTACGTGAAATCGCGTGTTTCTTAGCCCAAAGGGATCGTTTAGGAGCTTCCCAGAGCAGCAGGAGATAATGGGAATGTCCCCGCGTCCTGGTCTGTGCTGTGCCCAGAAACCAAGGGCGCTGGGGCTTGGGACGCTGCTCCCAAAACAAGTATTCCCAAAACAATGAGGTGCGTGGGGGAAAAAGGGGCGTCCCTGGGGAATTCGGTGGGGTGGCGAGTGCCAGAGGAGGATGCCGGTGGAGACCGGGCTGAGCGACAGGCCCTGGGCAGCGGGTGGTGCTTCAGCCCCGCTCCTGACAGGGTTTAAATCCGCCTGGTTTTCACCACTATTTACTTCACCACAGAGCATGATGGAAAAAAATTGTTTTTCCCCTTTTCACAGCTGTCTTGCACTGATTTGGAGATTTATTCTGTCTTCCCATGGCATAAACTGGCCTGAGATGTTTAATACCAGCGGGGAGCTGCCATGGAGAGCCTGCTTTCAAATCAGCAGAGGAAGCAGGTGATTGTTCGCACATTCTTTATTATCAAAAAAGAACAAACCCAGTATTAAATTAAATAAATTACAAACATTTCTGAGCAGGTTATATATCATGCGTTTATCACGTAAGGCTTCAGAGCCATTACATGTCGACATCACTTACTTTAATAGCAAAAAAGGGACACTTGAAATTAAATTTTTTCTACCCCAGCGTGAATTTGTGCTTCCCTAATTCTCTTGCCTGGGCACTTAGAAATAAAGACTGATGTTATTGCTGGAATCTGCCCATGGCTCCAGAAATGACATATCCTTCTGCCCAGGTCATCAGAATCACAGAGCATATGGTCACTGCTGTTGCCGCCTCTCTTGACATCCCATCCATTCTGTTTGTAGGAACTTCAAGAAATGCAATTTATTTTTCATACATGGTCTATTGCTCTGAGGCTTCTTGTGTTTGGCCCATCAGGCCCTGAGACTGTGGAATCAGCATTCTGTAATTAAGCTTGAATGAAGAACTGGAAATTGGATTTTTCCTTGTTTAACGTGGTGCCGCCTCAGAGAGACACAAGTATCGATTAGCTACGGTAGGAAAGTTTCTTGTTCCGTTGCACCGATTTCTTTGTTGCTTTTTTCAAACAAGCAAGTAAAAGGAAAACTCAGGCAGCAAAGAAAGACCATGAGTAATCACCCTCAAAGATAATTTAAGAGAATTAATCTCTTGATTTTACCTTCTAGAACAAGCTATACATGGATTTTGGAAAAATCACTGCTGTCTAAGATTAAAATACATAATCACCATTAGTTAGTGGGTTTTTCCTTTTGGAAACTAACCTCTTTTGGTTTTATTACTCTCTCCTGTACCACATAATCAGAAACTGAGGTGGAGAAATGGTGACTTAGTTAATGAGGTGTTATTACATATCAAACCAAGCTGGCTGAGTCCTGATGTCGTTTCCTTTAATGATGGTTCACAAAACTCTATTTTCCTTAAAAATGAGACATCTGGGAGCTGTTGGAAAGCCCCACTTTCTCTCCCCAGAAAGCCTTCTAGCAATTGGCTTTTTAGTATCTTGGAGTAATAAAACAGAAATAACTTTAAAAAATATAATTGACTTTCATTATTAAGGCCAGTCTTTATTTTTTGCAAGCATGGAAAGATAACAAACCATCCAGTTTTACTTCCATCACTGTTCAGTTTTTCTTGTCGCCTCTTGCGTTTTATCCCAGTGCTGAAACACTTTGTAGGAAGATTTGAAATTCAAACAAAAGAAATTGTTTCCATTGCAATTGAAGTATGTGTCTTTATCTTAATTTTTTTTTTATAACCTTATCTTCATAAAAGCCACGTTTGAGGTTGAAATGCACTGAAGAAAGAAGTGTCCCTTCAACCCCTGGTTTATGCTTAGATTTTTCAGGCTTTATATTGTCATCTTGTCATTACTGTCACAACATCAGCACCGGGTAGGAAGGGAAGGCATCAGAAAAGGAAGCTAAAATAGCAGCTGCTATTAGCATCACTCAAATGTAAAAGAATGTCAGATTCTTTAGAAATTATTAAGATCTCAGCTGTCTGTCGGTGGGTTAGTGAGGCAGCCGTGTTTGCCTGAGAGGTAGATGGTCCCGGTAGCATCAGTCTGTGGTGAATTTTAGGAAAAATCATCTAATGTAGTGGAAAATTGTTATGGAAATGTGCCATCCCATACAAGAGATGACTGTTGCTGCACAAGTGACCACTTGAGAGCTTGTCACCATAGCACAGGGTGTCACTTGGGCTGGTCCTGAGTTGGAAACATAAAATACACTCAAATTTCAGTTTTCCTGCTCTGGATCGATGGCATTATGAAGAGTGTGCAGAAGGGGCTTCCTGCCCTGTCCCTGAATTTGCTACTTGTGATCAAAATGATTTGTGAAAAACAAATATCTCCCCAAAGCACTCAGCCATGTTCTGGACTAAAGTTTTGAGTCGTTCCGATCAACTAGAGGATGGGAAGGGAGTCAGAACAGCCTTGGGGTGAACGCTGCCGTGCCATCCACGCTGTTCGGTCAGTGGAAAGGTCCCTAAAAACCTTGAGAGAGGGTTTGAGCTGGACCCTGAGTCTTTGAACACATGTTCAACCCATGAGGCGGGCAGGAGAATAGGTGCACATAACACACGGTGACAAGGGATTCTTATTTGTGATTACAAACTAGTCCTATTAGCAAGAAAAAGAAATGTCGTTAGAAAGTAGCCCTGCTGAGACAGTGTGGAGGTCTTTGGGTGTCAGAAATATGGGACGGGATTGCAGCAGTGGTGTCTGGGACATTGGGGGGACATGGAGGAGGGGACATGGGGAAGGCGGAGGGGGTGGCACGCAGGGAAATCTGGGAGGTCGCACTCACTGTGCGGACACCCCAAAGGTCAGTGCATGTTTTCGAACAGCATCGTGTTACAAAACTGCATCATAGAATCATTTCAGTTGGAAGAGACCTTCAGGATCATCGAGTCCATCCGCGTCTTGCAAGAGTTGCTTTTGCTCGTGAGTTGAAGCTGTGAAAGACTCTTAATATTTGCTTGTACTTCATCAGGAAAAGAGGGAGCGGGGAAAGAAAGGAGAGGGGTGCCCAAATTACGTGGTGCCTGTGCAGACAGAAGAGTGCGACTGTGTGAGACAAAGAGCACTTGGCAAAAATGAGTAATCGTCCCATGTGTTAAGGCACCTGCCTTCAAATGAACTCGCTTCTCTTCTGTAATTAATGACATGGCTTTTTCCTGAGTTCCTGCTTCTGGAGATTTCTGTTTTCTGCTCCAGTGTCCGCTGCTCTGAGTAGCAGAAGCAGTGGAGGGAGGAATTGATCAGTTTGAGAGGTGCGATGGCCTCTTGCTTTGCAAACTTATTGTATCCCCGGGTGGAAGCGCAGCTCTTCACGGAGGGATGGAAGAGAGGAGTCTGTTCGGGGGGGTTTGCCTGCACGCTGATGCTCACAGCGCTGTCTGGGTCTCTGAGTGGAACATGCTGCCAAACATCTCCTAAAGGGCACACAAGGCATATGGGGTTAGGGCTGGTGCCACAAACCCAGCAACGCAGCTCAGCAGCCGTTGAGTCACAGAAACACCACCCTCCAACCCTCCTCCACGGGGGACAGCTGCTGGTGGAGGGGTCACTCTGCCCCCCAGGACCTGGGTTCAGTGGGTGTAGGTCACTTCGGCATTAACAGTCTTGTGCTGAAAAACTCAAAGGGTGACCCTTCTTTTGTTCTTGAGCTAAACCTGACCCCAGTGGATGGAGACCACAGGTCTGACCATGAACCTGAGCTCTGTGGCCCAGAACAGATTGACGGACGCCGCGGTGGGATGACCGGGCTGCTCCTGCATCCAGGTGCCTGCCAGAGCCCCTCGGGAGTCTGGATTTAGGTTATGACTCAATGATCTTAAGGGTCTCTTCCAACCAAAATTATTCTATGATTCCACGATTCACAGAATGGTTGGAGTTGGAAGGGACCTCTGGAGATCATCTAGTCCAGACCACCTGCCCGTCTATGACAGGGATTTAAAATTATTTTTGCAAGTAACTTCCCAAAGCATTACTGCTGTTAGCTGTTTGCCTGGCAAGGGCACAGGGGACTTCCCATCTAATAAATCCCAATCACAGCTTCTGATTTCCACCTCATGTCCCCAGGTGAAGAAGTGACCCCTGGAACTAGACCTCACCTCCTCCAAGTTCTTGAACTCCGCGCTGCTTTCATCCACAGACTCGTCGGAGATGGAGAGCTCCGTCTGGTGCGGCCTCTACGCAGGAAAGAATCAAATCCGCAAATTAGCAGAGTGCAGGGTTGAAAGGAATGAAACAAAATGACCAACCTGGGCTTAAAACATGACACATGCTCAAAGGGAAGAAGGGGCACAGAAGGAATCCTGTTTCAGTTGTTTATCTCTTCTGACTGAGCTGGCATTTACATATCTCTCTGCTGAGATATGAGATACCTTAACTTATTCCCCACAGATAACTGGCTAACGCTGCTCTGGTTCCACCTCCAATTATCGCACAATAAACCAGCCCATATTTGAGGGAACAGCTTGTCTGACCCTGTGCTGTCAGCAGGGGCCACATTTCTGCCTCTGTTTTTTCTCCTCCCGCCAAGGGAAGTGTTTGTGGATGCTGGGGCGATTCAAGAACAGAGGCATGTGCTTTGCCTTCATTTCTGAGGGCCATATTCTGCCTTTGCATGCAGCTGCATGTTCCAGCCAACCCCAGACTGAGGCCATAGTGCTGGAGCAGCTCTTTGGGCTTCCCCAGGCTGGGACAACATTCATCTCTGAGCTGGGGATTGCAGAAGACATTTACACTTCTGAGCTGCCATTGAGATCAATTTGATCAGTAGGTGCTTGGCCCGTACATGGGAATTATTGTTATACATGAGACGAAATATTTTGTTGGATTTAGGCCTTTACTACTTGAGATAAACAAGGAACTTTATTAGGTGCAGCAGTCCGTTGTTATTCTTCCTTTGTGCTGACGTGGTGTCTAAGCCTAATAGTGCACTCCTGTGAGCTGGAGAAAGACTGGGGAGCGAATTTACCTCTTCTGAGATGGGCGGGTGGACAATTTCTCTGCTGTTTGCCAGGGCAAACAAAACAGCGTCGTGGATGGTCAAGAAGATGTGACTTCGGTCCAGGCCTCCTTCTTCAAAGACTCCACCTGTGCTAATGTCATTGTACACCTGGGCTGGAGAAAGGAAAGGCAGGTGAATGAGGAGAAAACCAAAGAATGAAGCCTTTGAAGGTCTGAATGACTGTCAGTGGTCCTCTGAGCTAAAGCTCAGAGGGTGAATAGGGAAGAAGCAGGTTTGCTGCAGAAATGAGAGTGTAGGGATCTATTTTCCTACATGCAAAAGGTGGAGATGTTCCAGTCATACCACTTCCCAAATGAAAGGACCTATTTTACACACAGAAAACCAGTATTTCTCTTTCCTTTCTTCTGTTCTTTCATCTGTTCTGGTTTGGTCTGACGGGAGGCTGACAGCTCGCATGGTTTGCATAAAGAACACAAAAAGATCTCCTGTCTGCCAGGAGCACATCCATGGGGGAAAATCGCATGGAAATGTGTCCTTCGTGGATTCTTACCATGTATATTTGCCAAGAACACTTTAATCCCAATCTTCTGATAACTGGAACACAGCTAGAAGGGATGAGAGGGGAGAGAGAGGATTAGTAACACGGCCACCCCTGTTTTGTGTTTATACATAAAGTCTTTTATCCAGGACCTTACGCGTGCCCTGGGGATGCTGAAGGAGAAAGCCACACAAACCTTCTACTGGGAAGGGTAAATGTCTTTATCTGAGCTGCCCAAGAGAGCGGAAGGTACCTGGGTGATACATTGCTTGGCTGTGTTTGTAGTATAGAACTAACCTTGCCCAGTGCTTTTGTGCCCATTAGGTCAACAAAACACACTCCGCTCATGTCCAGGATGATGGTGTGAAAGCTGATATAGGGCGGTGCTGTCATCACAGGGTCAACATTTGCCGTAGGTGTGACGCTGAAAGTGCTTCCTTGCAGCGTAGAGGTGCTGCCCAGCTCGCTGGAGGTGTGGACCTGCCCAGCGCCGTTGGCGGGCGGACGGAAGGTGACGTAGGAGATGCTGGCACCATTAGCAGTCGTCTGGTTGTTGTTGGTATCTGTTGGAGAGGTGCTTTCGAAGTCTTTCTGGAGCTCTTGCAAAGACAAGGTCTACAGCAAACCAGAAATGCAGAGTCAGGGCAGGGCACAGCGACCAGCGCGAGCTGAGATCCTGGCGTGGGAATGCACCTCAAGTATTCAGGGGCATGAAGTGTTCTAATCCGGACTAACTCCAGCCTGGTGCTAGACTGAATGTCCCTTGGGGTGGAGCGCCTTAGATTAATTTTAAATGATTCCTGGTCGCAGACTGCTCAGCAATGCAAACCAAACCAAACCAAGCTGGGGTGACTGGGAAATGTGCTTCAAAAGGGCACAAGAGGACAAGCCCAGTTTCTAGCAAATTGTTCCCTGTGTTCCCATTCTAGCCACCTCTACAGCTTTCTTGATGCCAACCACTTCCAGTCTTCCTGCATCTTGAGGTTTTGGCTATTGGGAGGAATGGAGATGTGGGTGGCAAGGAAAAGAAGCAAGAAGTGGTAAATGGGGCTGGGAAGACAGTGCAGAAAATCCTTTATCTAGAGGAGCTGTTTGATGGGGACTTGAGATCTTATCCATCAACGCAGGGAAACAAACTGAGTTACCTTGTTCTGCCTCAGTAAGAATTTTGGTAGCTGTGTTGGTGGTTGTGCTGTCCCCTTCTCCTGCTGTTTCACATATTTCTTCCTGGCTAAGTACACTTTACCGGGATCCACCCCAGTCTGTGGAAAAGACAAAAAAAAAGAAAGAAAATGTCTTTCTTGCAATTTCGCAGCCTGTGGCACATGGCGCAGGGGGACAGCAGCAGCTCGTCCTGGTGGCAACCGGACAGCAACATCTCCAGGGTCCCTGCACACGCAGGGAGGAGAGACTTGCAGTGGCAGGATGACTCTGCTTTGGCAGAGCTCGGAGGAAGATAGTGCCAGGATTCGGGCATAACCTCTAAAATGAGATCTACAAACCGTCCTGAAGATCAGGGAGAGAAGGATGGAAAAGGATGGACGTGACCATCTTTCATGGCCATCTTAGTTACCTCCATGTAGCAACATGGGAGAGAGCAAGGCCCCTTTGCTGCAAACAGGGATTTCTTAGGGCATCGCTCACCTTGGCTATAATCTTCTCGCGGAATATCTCTGAGTTGGCAAAATACAGCGGCGAGCAGTAGGTCACAATTTTAATCCCATTAAGTTCGTGTACCTGCAACGGAGACAAGAGCTCAAACCAGGCGTGACAGGGGGTGTGTGAGGGGTGACGGGGAGTGTGGGCAGCCGGTAACTGGGAAGGTCAGTTGAAGAGCAGCTCTCCTGCTACCCCCGAAACGAGCAGCAACAGCAGCAGCAGCATCCCGGTCACACTGGGTACCAGCGGTAAAGAACAGTGTGTTCTCTGAGGGTGCTCTCGCTTCTGCTTACCTTGTTGTAATCTTTAGGGTTCTTGTAGATGTCAGTGGAAATTACTTGGCCCAGGGCAGAGCCATTACGACTGGGAGAAAAGAGACAAGCAGAATTAGAGTAAATAGTGCAGAGGAGTAAAACTGCTTTGCTTCACATTCCATACCAGGATTTGAAAATTTGCTTTATGAAAATACGTAGATTTCATCCCCGCAGAGTCTACAGGGCAAAAAAAGTGTCAGCAGTTTGACATCCCAGCCTGGGAAATATTAATAAAGGGCTTTGATGGATTAAAAGTGGTGTATAACCTTCACGCCAGTCTCTGCACATGTACAGGGGGGCTCTTAATGTGCAGGATTTTCTTCTGGGGACTCTGCGGGCAGTGTTTCGTGCCGAAGTGAATACCTGCAGCCTTCCCCCTGCCTTGGGATGTGCACATCGCTAAGCGTGCGCAGGAGCGGGAATGCAGGCAGTAAATTAGCGCCTGCCATTCCTGTTTGCACATTCCAGGGGCCGGGGAGGACACCTGCACTCCCCCAGGCTCCTGCCACACGTTCCTCCGAAACACGGGCCAGAGGTCGGTTATAAAAATAATCTATGGTTTATTCTGCAGTTTTGGGAGCGACACCGGTACTTACAACTGGGTATGGAAAACCACAACCAGCACGGAAAATCCCACACCGACAGCAACTCCATAGGGAAGGCTCAGGAAGAAAGCGGAGAGGAAGCTGACGAGCCAGACCAGCTGTGGAAAGAGAAGAGCACGGCGGGTCATTTTACTGTGTCACGGGCTGGAGCACAGCGAGGGAGGGATGCTGGTATTCTGCACCCAAAGAACTACCCAGCTGAGGATCAAAAGACCCAAGACCTGAATTCTGCAGCTATTCTAATTAGACGGTTTATTGCATGCTTTGGTGTGAAACATCAGTGCTGGGAAGCCTGCCAAAAGCCACAGCTTTTCAGCTGTAAAAGCAGCCAGCGCGTTTCTTCACAGCAGCGGGGACATCCGCACCGCTCGCTCCATTCAAAACGCATCAGCCTCTCTAGTCGAGAAAAGGCTTTCTCAAATCAGACCATCTGCTGCTCAGAAAGTGCTCCCAGCGCCCCCCAAAAAGCTCCTGCTGCCAGTCAGAGCATTTCGGAAGGAATGGACGTGTCTGAAAACCATCTGAGCACCTACTGTTAATGACCTGAACACAGAGCAGATTTGATGACAAAGTATCACAGAGCATATCAAAACCTGCTCCGTCTCTTGCTCTGAACTCTGTCATTTGTCATTTTTGTATATTAAGCACTCAAGCATCACCTTTCGTATGAAATTAGTCCTTTCTCAACATATAAACGTGCCTGCTGAGAATCATTATCAGGTTATTACAATCCCATCCTCAAGGCTGACAAAACCTATCTTTGACATTGGACAAATCAGGGTAACTTTGGTGACTTCAGCATCTTAATTTCTATGCGTGATGCATAGAAATGACAAGGACTTCCCCTCCACCCAGAGGTCACCCTGGGCTGTGTCTGTGGAGCGATCCCTCTAGTTAGCACTGCAACACAACCAGATTTGAGGTAACGAACACCCATGGGCTGACATCACCCAGAAACGGTGTTCCCAGTTTTGGGACAGGACACCGAATGTAGTTCAAATTCCAAGGAGATTAAGGTCAGGGGAAACGCAGTTCACTCCATTGGCATCTCCCTGCTCCCCATACTCCCTGCAGGATTTGAACTTTTCTCTCTCTAATGATTCCTTCCTGCATAACCGTGTCAGCTCAGACCTCGCATGTCCCTGGTCCAGTCAGTCTGTCAGGCTTAATCCTGAGCATGGACCAGTTTGGTTTTGTATCTTGTGCCATGTGCTAGAATGTGCCTTCACGTCACGCTCGCACCCTGGGCTGCTAACCCATCTCTGCTCCAGCACCTGTTTGAACGGTATTTTGGGAAAGCTCTTGATGACTCGGGTCAGCCCCTTTGGAGTCCTGATTTCTCCGATAAGGCGGTTTGTCGGGACCTGACAGGATATTGGCTCAGTGTCCACACGCACCACTCAGCCGTGGGAGTCCTGTTCAAACACTGTCTTTTTATGTCAGACATTTCCAAATTCCGTTCTCACTCCCCCGCGCCCCCCGCCTGGGTTTATACATCAACCAGTGCCTGGAGTCCTTATCGCTGTGAAGGGCTCTCCTCACCCTGGAGGGCTATTGTGTGAGTTTTTAAGTCATGACTCCCAGATATTGAGCAGGGCCGGTTTGGCTAGTTCTGGGCAAACAGGCTCCCGCGGTTGATTGGCATTTAAACAGAGCAGGTAATAGTTCAGGCCTCTCTGATACGTGCGCTGAGCTTGGGAGTGCTCAGCTGGGCCGGACAGGCTCTCTGGACATCGCTGGTGAGGGGTTGGGAGCACGATCGCATCGAGAGAGCGAAACCCACCTTTTGCAGGGGACTCAAACTGCCCTCCTGCCCCTCAAAAACCTGCCGGGGGGGTGCTCTGCCCACCCCGCCTCTGCCTCCCAGCCCACCCCAGGCACTCACACAGTCCAGCTTGCTCTTCTTCCACAGGTAGAAGGGATCGGCCAGCTGCTTGAGGGAGTTTTTCAGGTTCACGGCAATGAGAGCTCCCAGGACGGACTGCGGATGAGAGGGGATCGTGTCAAGCTGAGGTGTGGATGTGCCACGCGTCGCAGCAGATGCTTTCCACAGCATCTCCCTTCTGTGATCCAGTTACCACAAGGGAATGCTCGAAAACGTCTCACTTGCATCTGAGCATGATAATTTAGACTATTCTTGCTTCCAGAGACTCAGTGCAAACAGGACCCCAGCCCAGGAATGAACCATGTGTGGAGATGTGGTGCATTGCACAGATGTTTGTTACCTTTGGAAGAGGTTCGAGGTAGATCCCCAGAGCCAACATGGTCACCATGACCACCAAGGCCACAAAGAAACTTGCCACCTGCAAAAAAGAAAGAGATCACATCAGCAAACGCCAGTGTTTTCCTAAACCCCCTCTGGGTCTTTCCTCTCACGCGGCTCCAGCCAACGGCACAAGTGGTCCCTGCAGTATTTTATGTGAGCAAACGATTGCCTCCGAGAAATGAGCCCAGATTTTGCAGATCCCACAGATAACCCCAAACTTCCCTCACGCGGTAGCTCTGCTCAGTCACAGCCAGACTGGGAATGCAGATTTACAACCCTTCATCTGTGACCAACCCAAAGAACCACCCAGGGAACAAAATAGGGTTGGAGAGAGAGGATATTGCGCTTTTAACAATGTGGAACAGTGATCTGTGGAGCTTCTCCAGACCTGCAGCAAGCGATGTCAGGCTGGCAGCATGCAGGGGTTTGTGGTCAAGTGGGGTCACGTAGGGAAGAGAGGAGGAGGAGGAGGTTACTAACTTGTGATTTCCCTCCTGCCCCATCGACGGCGAGAGTGACGGAGAGAGCACAGCAGATCACGTGGATTTTGAAGAAGGATCCAAAGAAGTTGCTGCAGCCCAGGGCCAGCATTTCCTGTGGAGATGGGGGAACATGGTCATCAGAAAGGACTCCTGCCCTGCCAGCACCTCTGAGCTGCCAGGTGGGAGAGCAGGAGCCAGACCCTGGGGTTTGTGTGGTCTGGGGAGGGATTTGGGTTCCCCACAGTGTGTCCCAGAGCTTTTCCTTCCAGCACGGGCTGGGACAGGCGCTGGTATAGCAGGGAAACCTGGAAGCACAGCTCCACATAAACACGTTGTCATCTGTTGACACACTAAGGGCAGGGCTTCACGTGGTATGCGTGGCTGTTATTGAAAGCTGCCACTGTGCCAGTGATGACAAAAGAGGATTATTTAATGTCCTGCCTCTCACAGTATCTAGGTGACACACCAGGAATCCAGGTCTTTCTGCGCTCAGTGAGAAACACATGTGCCTCGTTGTGCTCCAACAACCTGCAAAAATGCTCTCTATGCCAGGGCTCAGCGCTTAAGCTAGATCTGGAGGGAGAGCAAAGCTCAACCTAAGGCTTTCTTCCCTTTCGCAGGCTCTCTCCAGTCCATGGGAGATGGATCTGCCGTGTCCTGGCAAGCTGCCACCTGAGCCTGCACGCACGGGAGCAGCACGTCTGTTTGAATCAGAGCACGTCTGAAACCTCCCCAATCGCACAACAAGGTTTTCCTTTCACGCCTGAGAGCAAAGGGAACGGTCCTGGACCGTGTCCCACCAGACCAACCGTTACCTGGTTGGGGTCCACGTCGTAGCCATGCTTGGCCGCCAGCGTCCTCCCCATGGCCAGGTTGATCACGTAGCCCACGATGGCGAGCGAGAAAGCCGTGCCGATCATGTCCTTCCACTTGTTCACCAGGGGCAGGGTCGGTGCTGGGAACCTGCACGCAAAGCAGAGGCCAGAAGCAGTTGTGACACGGGTGTCTGGGTGCTGGTGAAGCGGGCGAGGAGCTGGTGTGTTCAGGAATGACATAATCCGTGTGTACAGCGAGGACAGCTCAAGTGGCTGGTGGTAGTTGTGTAACAGGGCAGCCCTGGAAGGGGACTGTTGGGCAGCAGGGAAGAGTGAGATGTTTCCCGGCTGCAGGAGGAGGAAGGAAAATTATCTGGAAGTTGAGTCAGACCTGCACATGCACTTACCCCATGCCGATCACCCCAACAACGGGCATGCCGTACTTCTCAGGCATGTTGAAACCACCGGAGATTGCAGTCGCAACTATTACCTGGAAGTACAGATTATAAAAGAGCAGTAAGCAGACAGAGCATGAGCTCTCTCGGAAGCACTAAGCTTGCTGTGCTGCTGGGGCTGATAGTGGAAAATTAGCACTAAATTTGAGCTAGGAAAGGAGAGAACCTCCCCAGCAGGAGTTCTGTCCCTCATCCTCAGCATCATCAGGATGCAGGTACAGTCTAACAGGGACGAGCTGGGGGGCAGAGGTGTCCTCCATGGGGATGGCCCATTTTCTGACCACAGGATGTATGGGAGTCACATCATATTCACTGTATAGATGCTCTACATGATGGGCCGTCTGTGGAGGGGTCTGAGGGACAACTCATGTGTCACTTACAATGATGATCTCCATGGGGATGGGCATCCGGATCTTATTCATGTACTTTAGGTTGAGCTCCTTGACAATGATCAGGAGCACGGCGCTGACCAAGGCGTAGACCAGGGAGGCCACGTTGGTTTTAGGCAGACCTTTACAAATATCAATGAACGTCTGAAGGGGAGAGAAGAGGAGAAGGTGTCATGGGGAACCAGAGTGGACAACATGGACAGCACAATTGAGAGCACTTGTTACCATAATCAACTGCAAACACCCTGAGATGTGCCGAGAGTGAGCGAAATGCTAGAAACTCTGCTGCTGAGAGATCAGCAACCAGCCCTGGGCCTGTGCTGTCTGGTTAAATGCAGTTCTAGCTGCATCACTGGAGGATGCATCCATGGAAGATGCAGAAAAGCCCAGGAATGGGTAAACCTGCTCATAGCAAAAGCTTCTGTTGCTAACAATTGCACAAAACTCCTGCTGTAAGGCAACACGCTTCGTATTATCACCTAATCCCAGACCCGTATCATTATTTCTAATTAGAAAGTAGCAGACGAGGGCTCAGATAATGCTGTGAACACACTGGCAGCAGCCCAGACGTGCTGGGCTGGTAGTGCTGCAGAGAGCCTGTCCCCCTCCACCCTTCCCGTCTCCCCAAGCCCTCTCGGTGATGCTGCGGTGGCCGCTGGGGTAAGGAGGTACAGGGGAGGGCCCTGCCCAGAGCACCCACTTACGTAGACGATAGCTAAGGGCCCGGTGTAAGATGGGACCGTCAAGCCGAAGACGTACTTGAGCACGGAGATGAGGATCTGCAGCCCTGCTGCTGTCATGAAACCCCTGATGAAAGACTCGGAGAGGTAGATGGCAACAAAGCCAAACTGCACGAATCCCAGGCACAGCTAGGGCAGGACAGACAAGGCGTTAATCGGAACGTGCCGAGGCGCAGAGCCTGAGCGTGCTGAGGCATCACCCACTTAGAAGTGGGGCCTCTTCTGGCAACTTCTACCACCATCTCTGCTCCAGAGAGAGACCCCAGCTGACCCTGTGGGGTCAGACCTGGCCAGAGGACACAGCAGAGGTGGTGCAGCGAGTCCTTACTTGTATGATGGCTGTCAGGCAGGCCAGCGTGGCAGAGATCTCCAGCCTGGCTGCTTCCAGGGCCGTGGTATTCACGCTGATCTCATTGGTAGTGTGGTTGAGGTACTCGAAGTCCGACTCCGGAGCCAGCTCATGGCAGACGTTGCCAACAATAATGCTGATGACGGCAAAAGTACCTATAGCACAACATTGTGCTGTCAGCAGGTTGCTCTAGAGAGCATCCTGTCCTGGAAGGTGCTTGGACAGGTCGGGCTGTCCACACCGAGCCACCCAGCCCATCATCACAGCCAGTGCTGCAGTGGGAGGCGGCAGCAGTTCCTTGGGGTCAGATCTTGCTGTGAAGCCAGAATCAGGGATCCCATAAACCCCTGATGGCCCAAATGTGCCCAGACATCTCTATTGCCCAGAGAGGTGGTGGATGAACCATCCCTGGAGACATCCCAGGCCAGGCTGGACGGGGCTCTGAGCAACCTGAGCTGGTGCAGATGTCCCTGCTCATGGCAGGGGGGGCACTGGGGGAGCTGGGAAGGTCCCTCCAACCCAAACCATTCTGTGATTCTTTGATTCTATTCTGGAACACACTGAGTATTCCCAGCCTGTATTTAACTGCCTTGTGCAGACAATTGCTGTGCAGATTCTTACCTGGGACCATCTGACGGATACCGCCAAGGAAGAAATATGTTACCAGGGGGAAGAAGGAGGAGTAGAGCCCATTAACGGGTGGCAGGTTGGCCAGCAGCGCGAAGGCCATCCCTGGAAAACACAAGGGAAATGGGTAGGTCAGCCAGGTCTGTGCAGCTGGCGGCCCCTTGACCTGCTCACGCTCACGTCACCTCCAACAAGGTGCTGCAGCCCAAGAGGGCAGGGAAAGGCACCGCGGAGAGGTGTAGGACAAGCAGGTTGGAGGTAGAGCTTGCGTTTATACATGTCAGCAGTAAAGGTGGCTAATCCCCCCAGACTGGACATCAGCTGTCATCTGCAGACCTTTATTTGAACTGGCAAAGTGCTATCCCCTCCTGGTGACCCAGAAAGTCACCGTATCTCACCTTGTGGCACTTGAATCGTCCCCGCACTGAGCCCACCGAGAACATCAGGCAAAACGTAGTCCTTAATTTTATACTTGGGGAGCCACACAAGTATTGGGAACAGGCTATAGAGGATGATTTTGAATCTGGAAGCTGAACATCTAGAGGAGACAAAAAAAATGCAAATAAGTGAAGAAGGAAGGAAGCAAGCGAGCTGGGAAGTGAGCAAAAAATGAAGGATCTTTGTATGAATGTCTCAACCTTTTTCCCACACCAAATCCTGAGCCCAATATTTGGTGCACAGCCCTTCCCTGTGAGGGCAAGTCTGGTGCAGTGAATGGGCTGGGGGTGCCATGGAGGGTGATTGTGGGTGATTCCTGGGTCTGTGAGGTCCCTGATGCTGCCACAGCTGGAGCAGGAACCTGCGCAGAGCAAAGGATTTACCTCCCCAATACCCCAATACCCTCCAGGTAGGGGACGGGTGAGCTGTAGAGAGCAAACACAGCTCAGAGATTCATGCACAGAGCCAAAGATGAACTTTTTCAGGTCTTTGGTCAAAAAACCACAAGTGTGTCTGAAGGAAGAAGATTGCTGCTGGGTTGGCACATTCAAAAATATTATCTCTCTGCTTCCTATACGACTGCCCTCTTTTTTCCAAGGAATGGATTTCCAAGGCAGCAATCAGCAGGATTAATCACCTTTATTTAAGGAAAGCCAGTACTGTTTTTGATCAGAAAGCTGATAAAAAGAAATCCCAGCTGGAAGGCTTAAAGAAATAACCCCCAAACTCAGACCTTCATCACCATTTATATCTTTTTCATTACTAAACAATGTGGAAAACAGAACCCCAAATCCTGAATGCACTTAGTGCAAACTGTTCCGCTTATTTGCCTTGCAGTGGAGTAGCTGAGGCAGGGAAAAGAGCAGCCAGATTCACTTGCTTCAGTACAATTTGCATTTCTCCTGTGCCTTTCATCCATCTTCCAAAGAACATCATGGAGAAGGTTTCCCAGGATAAAAATGGGAACTACATCCCCAGGTCTGAATTAAATCCTAATTCCAAACCAAATCTGCTTTACATTTGCCCCAGCGATTGTGTTCTATGTTACCTGAAAAGGTTTTTCAACTTTTCCCCAACGGGGTAACTTCTGCTTTTCTTCTCGAACTCTTCATCGAAGAGGCTGACGGAATACGCGGGACGTTCGATGACATAGCGAGGCCTGGCGTGGCTCATCTCTGGATCATTTATCAATTTTTCCCAGAAAATTAAATAAAAAGAAAGAAAAAGCAAAGCCAAGAATGTAAGTGGAGCTGGCCCCGGCCGCGGTATAACAGACCAGACACCTCCAGCGTCTGGGAGCCCTCCCCGAACTTCTCCACCCTAAATAGTTTCCCGGTGGCGCGGAGGCAGGTCCTGGGAGTGGCTTCTCCCAGCACCGGGGGCTGTTGCTCCCCAGCGCGGGGCAATTTTACCGGCTATTTTGAGGTGATGCTAATGAGCGATGCCCCATGAGGGGGGTCGGAGCGCGCCCTGGGTTGTCTGGCAGATGAGCACGGGTGTTAAGCCGAGCTCTGGCAGCATCTGCATTTGTGCCTGGGGCAAAACTTGACCTTTCTCATGCCTCAGCTTCACCGTCTGCCGGTGGGGTTGGCAGGACTGGGCAGCCCTGACACGGTTTGCAATGGTAGATACTGGCACCATGAACAAAGGCGGTTTCCACTGAGCTGTTCCCGTTGTGCTGTCGAGTGGTTTCATTTGCATTCAGCGATTTCTTGCTTGCCAGGAGAGGCTGTGGACGAGCCCTTGCTTTGCTCTAGGAAGCGATGCGCAGAAAGATAACCGTTGCCAATTCGTTTCAGTGATGAAGATGCCAAAACATCCCGATGGACTAGTCCTGCCCAGTATCTGGGTCTCACCAAAGAAAGATGCTGAGCTTCAGAGAGCCCTTATTTTACTATGCCTGGGAAGAGGGGAGAATCATTCTGAACTGGAGAGGCTGGGGGTGGAGGGAGGAAGTGGTCAGATATAAAACAATCATCTTGGTAATTGTTCGTGGTATGGAGTGTATCTAAGTGGGTCATTGCCCAACACAGGAGTGGAAGAGGGGGTGGAAAAAGCTGGTGATTCAGGCGGGAGAACATATAAAGAAACAACATTCAGGTTGCTGAGAGCTTAAGGAGTGATTTGAACGCACCAGCTCCTCCTCTCACCTTTTTTGGCACAGTGAGAACTGGCGAAATCAGTGCACACCTTAACACTGACTTCACTGGAACCGTGATGAGCAAAATGTCCATCCGTAGGACTGAGGTCAGTCCTCCCTGATAAGCAGTTACCTCGGAATGGGGGCTGGAAACATGAGTAACCAGCAGCCGAGCGGCCCAAAAGTCCCGGGCAGGCGGGAACGTGTGATGCAGGCAGCCGAAACTTTTGGGAGAATTTAGGTCAACAGGATCATTATGCAAATAGGAGTTAATGGGTTTAGAAAAAGAGGTCATCAACCCCACTCTTTCGGTGGATACTTTCGCGATCACAGGGGCAATCAAGTGCAGTTTGCTGCGAAACTGCGATGGTGTGGTTCAGATTCCAGGCTCCAAGCTGCACTCGCTGACTCCAGAGGGACCCCAGCCTGTGTCTTTGGAAGGCCAGGGCTGTTCCAGCTTGCTCAAACAGGAGACAAGCCCCATTCCTGCACTGCCAGCTGCTTATTCCAGTGCCCTCTGCAGGCATGCACACACTGGCACCCCTGCTACCGCTTTTCAGCTGGAGACACCCTGCCAAGAGCAATTACAAGCCTTACCTTTTGTGCGGTTGGTGCAGGCCGAGACTAAGCAGTGTCCTACGCTCTTTCCTAGTCCCTAGGCTCCTGCCAGAAGGCCGACTGATAAACAGCCATTCCCTGGCTTTCCCACGTCAGTCTGCGCAGCACCTGTCCCTGCCTCGTGGCCTTGCTGCAGATCCCGCTGCCGAGCAGGATCCCGGTCCTGTGCCAGGTCCCAGCTCCACAACTCTCCTCTGGATTCACAGTTCTCCTTTGTGAACATTTTGTAGCCCAGATCCTGGCCCAACAACTGGATTCTAAGGCGTGATATATCCAGTTGAGTTTCTAGTGCAAGAAGTGTCAACTTTATTTCTCGGCTCCATCACTTGCTGAGCAGCATACCTGCATCAGACAGACTGAGCCAGCCAATTACATCACAGCTCTTTAATGAATTTCCCCTGCTGAGCGAAAGTGCTGGCAATCACAAAAAATAATAAACAGGGCAAGTATAGAGGTAAAAATATCCCCATGATTAAATTCCATCTTAAACAAACAGGCTAATGATGTCAGAGTCTCGGACAGAGTCAAGTTCTTGACTTGGCTTATCACTGGCCTTGCCCTAGATCAAACAGCAGGTTAAACCTTTGAGATTTCAGAATTAAAGAGAACGAGCTGTGCGATTGCTCCTTGAACAAAAGGCAACACCAGCTGTCCTGGTGTTGATGGGATAAGACCACAACAAGCTGCAGAGCTGGTTTAAACCCTGCAGCTGGGGCAATGCTGAATCAATGCAATGTGTGTGGAGAGAAAAGCAAAGTGCCACTAAGTTGCTGTGTTGCAGGGACCAGGTTTTTCAAGAGTTCTGTTCCAAAATGGGCATGGAAATAAAGGATAAGGTCTGGGGGAAGAGCTCCAAGTGTGGAGCCCCTGTTACAAGAGTTTTAGGAAGCCCATTCCTCCGAGGTGTTGGAGTGGGTGATGCTGAGAAATGTGGAGTTTGGCCTCGCTGATAAATCTGAGCCTGGGATCTTGGAGAAACTGTGACACACCGAGTGCGTCACTGTGATGTGATACTTGGAGCAAGCCACGAATGAAGGCAGAACTGCTTCAAGAATATGATGTGGGTGAAAGATGTTGTCCCAGTAGGTCACCAGTGAAGAGTCCCGTCGGGTCATACCTGTTGCAAACCAGCCTGTGTGTGCCAGGCACAGACCTTTTTTCCCAGTGTTCGTCTTGCAAATGCACTTACTAAGCTCTTATCTTCTGTCCCGGTGCTGATGATAGCTGTGTTTGGGAAGAGGAAAGTCACATTGAGGTTTCTGGCTAGTGTTGATAGGAGCCACTGGCATAAAGCCACTTTGCTGTGCTGGCGTAGGCACTGAAAAGGGACTCCAGCCCAAGAAGTGAGTCAAAATTTAGTGGAAAAGCAATCGGATCGCTGCCTTGTGCGTAATGTAAGGTCCCAAATTGACCCCAGTGCAAGAGCTGGACATTCAGGGAGTGCCTCTGCTACATTTTGGGCAGAAAAAAGAAATCAGTGCTCTGGAAATAACATTTCCTCCTTTGTCTGTCCCCTCTCCATCCCCATTCTCCTTGCACAGGGCAACGTACACACAGATCTCCCTGCTGATGGAGTTCAGAGGTCTGTTCTCTTCCAAATCCTGGGTGAATCGTCATGAAAAACATCTCTCCCCTCTCCATTGCCCAAGAGACGGTTATAAAGAAGCAACTCTCCCCTACCCCAGGAGGCAAGGTCTGCCCGGAGAAGGCGAGCACAGGTGCAAGGGTTTGATTGCGACACCAGGACAAGGTCTTGACTCCTGTTCCTCTGAATTGACGCCTTCAGCGCCGCGTCCACCTCGAGTCCCAACCTCCCGCTTGCGGCTCCGGCCGCGGGGACCGCGGGAGCCCCGGGGCAACGCGGTGAAAGGGCCAAAGTCTCGCAAGGTCAGGGGAGAAACCTGCCACCTCCTCCCCTGGAACCTCGGCTGGGCTTCTTCACCGCGGCGTGGCGTGGGGAAGGACAGCGCGGCTGCAACGCCGGGCTCTGCGGTGCCAGATGCTGCAGCGTGGATGCTGTTGTGCCAGATGTTGTAGTGCAACGTGCTGTGGTGCTGGATGCTGCTGTGCCAGATGTTGCAGTGCCGGGCTCTGCAGTGCCAGATGTGACAGCGCTGGGCACTACAGTGCCAGATGTTTGCATTGCCAGATGTTTGCACTGCCAGATGTTTGCATTGCCAGATGCTGCAGTGACGGGTGCTCCCCCAGACCGAACTCTGGCTCACCCTCTCACCGCACACCTGCATCCCTCTCCCTTTCCAGCCTCTGGTGTTGAGCTGGGCTGGCAGAGAACACAGGCAGGAGAAGGAGGTTTCTGCCATCAGTCAGGTATTTCAGAAGGACGTTGGATAATGTGCCCGTCAGCCCAGCGGATCCAGCCCCACGCTCCCGGGTTCTCACTCTCAGACCTCCCGGCATCAGGGACAGTGGCTCATGGGCCACACCAGGAGCTCGTCACCAAGGGACTCCCAGCAGGTTTGTTCAGAAAACACCTCGCAGTGGTAAATCTATAGTCTCGCATTTCTGCCACAGGTGTATTGCTACAAACATCTTTCCTGGTAATCCAAGGAAGAGGCAGAAGCAGGGGAGCGGTGGCTGTGTTTCAGGGGCTGCACGCACGGTGCCATGTACTGAATGCACACACTTGACCATGGGCTTTGACTTTTCCTTAATTTCTGCCCTTTGGAAATAGGCAGAAGGAGCCGTGTCCCGCGGGTGCAGGGACAGCGAGGGGACATCTCTGCGTCCCTCCCGCTCCCACCTTCCCATCCCGTCCCACTGCGCCGCAGCCTTGGCTCGACCGTCCCGCGGGAGCAGCCGTCCTGTCCTTCCGCCCCTGCCCTTTTGCCCACAGAGCAGCCAGGCATTAAATCAATGTTTTCTTTTTGTTTAGATCAAATATTTGGAGTGTGAAAGAGGTGATTTCCACAAGGCAGATGGCCCTTTTCTTGTTTTAAGCGAACTGGGCAGCAGCGCTGCACTGTGCTCTTGTTCTGCCGGCGCTGGGCCGGTGCCAATGTTTGATATACCACTTCACACGAGTTTCTAACCAAACTAGCTCTGCGCTTGGTAACCAGAATAATAAGATCTGCAGTCATCTGCCAGCTACTGAAGGTGAAGCTAAAGTGTTTGGCTCAAAGGGTGTTTATTAAAGAAAAGGCTTATATTCAGCAGCTCGGCTTCTGCTCTTTTTAATGCTGCTGTAAATGCAGCGAATGCCGTGAGCACGGGGATCTGCTCTGCGCTGACACCGGGATAAGCAAGCCCAGATTTGGCCCGCTTTTTCTGCAATTTGTTTGATTAACATTCTTGTTCTCAACCCCACCCTCACTCTCCATTACTTCGGTTAGTTGCATCCAGCACTGTAGGAGGGCTGGGCTGGGGCACAGCCCGGGGTGCTGAGCTCCAGGATGCAGATACAGCCCCATCATGGTCCTCCGAAAGCCACCGGCTTCCCTGCTGTGCCCTGGAGGTGTCGCTGTGCTGGATGTAGCCCAGCGGTGCTGGGATCAGCCACCTCAGTCCATCCCCTAGAAAACGGTGTCTCCATCCTTCCCACCCCCTCGGCATAGAGACTCCTTGGGATGGAGCGGAGAGAAGGCTGGAAAACGCACTTAAAAGCAGCAGCAGTGCAATTTCGGCGGCCCTCGCTGCCACAGGTCTCTGCTTTCCATGCGCCTCTGACACTGACCTGACCCTTCGCCTTTGAAGAGCCGGCGGGCAACGCAAATCCCGAGGAATTAAAAAGGCTGCAGCGTTCCTGCTCTGCCTGCGAACGCTTGTCCGGGATGCCCGCTGAGAACATGCTCCTGCCCGCACTGCCCACCCCTGCGGATTCGCTCTCGGAGGAGGAAAAACACCTCTGGGGTCACCCAGTCCATCCTCGCCCAGAGGTAGAGGATGGGAGAGCATTTCTCTGCTGGAAATCTCTGACCCGGGGCAGAAATACTGTGTGGCCAGCAACAAATGTCACTCCAAGGACTCAGCTTCAAGGGAGAGGAGGACAGGTCTCTAGCTTACGTTTTCAGCTTGCTTACAAATAACATGTGGACAAATTTTATTGGGGCAGAGCAGAAAGCATCCTAGCTGCATGAACAGCGGTTACCGCAATGGACACAGTCTACCAGCCTTAGGGGGATATTTGCAGAGAGTTTGCCCAAATTGGACATAAACAAGCCATGAAATGACACTGGGAGGAGCTGGAGACCCTGCACCTGGTCTGACAGGTCTCAGTCTGGGGCAACTTTTGATTCCCAGGTTTAAAGTTCCCTCTTAATCCAATTCCATGCCCACAGCCATGCATCAGGGTGTCCCGGGCAGCAAAACCCTTTGCCTCGGTCAGATTCCTGTGCACAACCTGTGCTCCTCAACCATCACTTACAGAAACTGGGCTCCGCATCCTTTTTCACTGTGTCTGTATGAGCAAACTCAGACTTGGGCTGCAACATCCTCGGGGCAGGGACCACTTTACATAGTCACATGCACAGAAAGCTCTGATCAGAACAAGGATCCAAAACCAGAGGGTCTGTCAACAGTATTGCCTCTCCTATAGCAGGCAAATCCCCCCACAGATCTCAGCAGGAGCCAGCCAGGGTAAGATGGCAGGATTTATTCTAGTAGTAATTCATTCACATATTTGGCTCTTCCAGCCTCTCTTCATAAATCAAGCTCTTGGATCATTTGGTGTTGCTAATTCCTGAGTAAATCTGCTGCCGTAAATCCCCTTTGCAAAAGGAAGGAGAAAAAGAGAAAGGGGCGGGGGGGGGAAACAAAATAGAAGTACCAGTTCTTCAAATACTGAAACTCACACCCCGTGGCTGTGCAACCGGAGTGTAAATCCCCCACGCCCACCCAGACAAAGAGCACGATTGTTGGAGCGGGGTTACCTGCGCCTGGCCGGGCAGAGAAAGGGCCGATTCTGCGAGGGGAGCTGCAGATGTGGCGAGAAAAGCCCGGTCCGAGAGGTGCTCCCGAGGAGCTGTGCGAGCTCTGCGCTCCGAGGAGCCCCGTGAGTCATTTATAAATCACCTCAGTCAAGGGGACCGAGGGTTGTGCTCGGCGCCTGATTGGCTTGGAGGAGCTAATTGCAAGCAAGTACACCCAGGCTAAGCCCAGGAGATAGCCAGGGGAGATAAGGAGAGATCTGAAGAGGGACAAGGGCTTTTTTGGATGTCCCCCCTCACCCCACCCCTTCCCACTCAGGCTTGGGCTTTTTGATCACCTTCGCAGGTCCCTCCGTGCTCTTGGTGACAATAGCTCATATTCACTGTCACCCCAGGCCCCCTCCCTCACCTGCTTTGGACCTGGGGTGGGAGAAGATGCTTTTGTTGTCCCGGGCGAGCTTCCCGGCGCGGTGGGCAGCGGCTCCCCGGCCTTTGTGCTCAGGGCGACTCTCCGCCTCCGGGATGGACAATGGTGCGCTTTGTGCCAGCGCCGGACCCCGCCGTTCGGGCTTTGAAGATGGGATTGGCAGGGGGAAGTGCTTTCTTTCTTATTTCCATGTTCAAAGGGATGAGAAGAGTGGGAAGGAGAGGTGAAGCCCCCACGACCTGCCCAGGAGACAGGGGAACAGGTGGAAGGATGTGCTGGTGCGCGTCAAGCTGGGCTCTCCATCACCAGCCTTGCAGGAATGGTCCTTGGCAGGGCCAGGCGGGCGCCACACCTGAGCCGTGTGCTCGTCTGGAGTTTGACGTGTTCTTCGGATGCTCCTGGCACAGGGATGGAGCTGGGAGATGCTGGGAAGGGTTGTCTGGATGCTGCAGACTTGGAGGTCACCCCTCAGAGGTACCGATCAACCTCCTGGCCTGGGGATTTGCTGGTGTCTCAGTAAATGCAGGGTTTTGAGCTGAAAAAAGGCACTGGTGTGATGTGTATGTTGACAGGAAGCATCTGTGTCAGACTGGCGGAAAGGGCTTGTACCCTGGTGCCACAACGTCCTTGACCTGTGCTGGCATCACCATGTCCAGGCTTATGGTCCATGTCCTCCCAGAGCGATGTGACAGTGCAGGAGCCAGGTACCCATCAGGATGTCAGAGATGATGAGACAGATAGGGACATCACCAGGGGACACCACCGAAGGAACAGGCCACTAGAAGGACGCTGCGGCGGCTATTTGCTGTAGAAGGAACGGATCTTTCATGTCGCCATCATCCCCAAGGACAGCTCTGCTGCCCTCCCTGCTCCAGGTTCCATCCCAAAGCACAGACATGGGGCGGGTGGGATGTGCTGCCACCTTTGAGCATTTGTTGGCCTCTGTGTGGGGAAAATGATGGGAAAAGGGAGAGGGGAGGGAAAAGGCACCGAGAGAGGGGGGAGAAAGAGGGGTGCATGACGGGGGTGGGAGGAAGGGAGAAGGCGATGATGTGGCCTTTGCTCACTCCCAGAGGCTGTCAGAGTGAAAATCTCTGGTACCTCGTGCATGCATCAGTGTTTACTGCTGAGAAACCTCGTCTTACAGGAATCAATCATTGTGTCCGGACCATGCCAAAGGAACACCCTGCCGGAGGGTGCCAGAGGAGAGGGGGCTGATTCATTGACCTCTGACAGACAGAGGTAATAATTGCCAGGCACTTATCCTGTAAATATCATTAATAACCCATATCAAGTGTTGTTTTTTAAAGAGCAGCCTGATATGTGTGGAGCCCTTTGAAACGGAAACGCATGACATGGCAGGAGGACCAGCCCACAGGTGTGCGCAGTGGTCGGGGCAAACCCGGGGGACCCGGAGCACCAGCACCCAAAGGTGCCAGCACAGGGGGAGGAGACGACATCTCTGCTGCAGAGGCCATGCTGGCATTGCCAAACTGCCTGGACTATCAATTCATGCTAAAATTGACTTATTTTCTTTTCCCATCATCAAACTGGCACCTTTCCTAGCACAGCTCCACCAGTGAAAGGTTTTTTCCCCCTTTACTTTCCTAAACTGACATCCCAGTGTGGGCAGAGCTGTGGAGCTGGAGAAGTGGCCATGGGCTTGTATGGGGTAAATGACCTGTTTGAGATCAGTATCTGAGCCTGGAATAAGACCACAGACCCCTGAATTTAAGCTGCCACTTTAGTCCCAGCCTTTGAAAAAGAGCAGCTGCCAAGCAGAGAGGCTGTGCAGCCGTCCAGAGGGGACAGGTCTCACCTCGGGGACCAGCCCAGCTCTGAGCTTGGGGAGCAACATCAGCTTCATTTCCACCTAGCTGGTATGAAAAGGAAAATCCCAAAGCTGGCTCACTGCATTGGTGAAACAGAAACAGCTCCAGGAGGTTCCTGCTGCTCCTCATGCTCCCACCTGCCTGCTCTTTGCATCGGGGCCTGGACAGACACGTCATGTAGGACCCAAGGGGTCCAAGGGAATGTGTCCGTGGTAGAAAGACGGTAAAACACAATTACACTGGGGTGCAAAGCCAAAGCAGCCAAAGGGACCCAGCGGTGCGGTTGCTTGGGGCTTGCGCTGGGACATTGTCAGGGCTGAGGCCCATTGGTTTCTTGCCAACCCAACAATGACAAAACCTGAGGAAGTTCTCAGTCCTGTGCAAGGTAATTTGCCCATGAGGGATGACTTGCATGAGACCTTCAGGGTTCCCATGTCCCCTTCAAACCCTGGTGTCCATCCCGCACAGACAGACTCACCACCGGGGCCAGGCGAGCCCATGGGGAGGGCTGGTGGCAACCTGGTGCAGGAGCTGCTGTTCCAAAGTCCCGGTGGGTGTGATCGGGGAACTGCAAGGTCTTGCCCTCTGGAGGAACCAGCCCCATACAGCCACCGATGGTCCCTTGGCAGTTCTTGCAACGGGAGGTGCAGTCCTGGTCAAATTCCAGTTCAGTAACTATAGATATAACTTTGATTCTGCTTCTTTCTGCTTCTGCTGTGGCCCAAGCTGCTCTCTTGGGATGTGTCCACCAACAGACCGGCCAGGATGATGTGCATGTCATGGACAAGTGTTCAGGGAGCACTGGGGCTGCCTAGAAAGCCAGAAGGCACTGGGAGATGAAAAGATGACACAGGGACTTCACCGAGTCAAACCTGGAGCCCTGGGTGCCCGGACTACTGAACTGTTTATCTTCTGGTCTGATAACAGCATACCAAGTGCTGGAATGCGTCGATTTGCAGATGATTAATATTAGCAGATATATTGCACTTAATGAGGGTAATAATTCAGTGGTAATTTATTGCTGGTAATGATGAGAAAACATCCTTGGAGCCCTGAGGTTAGAGTCGTGGGGAAAGGCAGCGTGTGCCCCGGGGTGCAGGGGGAGCTCGTTCCTGGGAGCTCTGCTGGTGGCAGTTCCTGCAGGTCCCATCTCCCTCCCTCCCTCCCTCAGACCTGCAGCCAGAGCTACTTCTTGCTTTCAGACAGTTTTCTAAGGAAACGGGGCTTGTGCATCCCCAGGCGTTGGTAGGAGCAGGGTTGGGGATGGAGATGCTGCAGGTGGAGCTGGGCAGCCTTTGTGGACAGAAACTGGTGCTTCCAGCTGGACCTGGGATGCTCCTCATGGCTGATGCAATGCTCCGGCTCGAAACCTACCTCTGCCTGTCCTTTCAGGAGCTTCTGAAATCTGCCACGTAGCCCAGTTGGTGTGAAAAGCGGAGATTTGGGCTGCTAAATTCCTACAGGAATGAGGAACGAGGTGGCGGGGGTGTTGGATGTGCCCAGTGCTGTAGGATGCTGAGGTCAGGCAGGGCTCGGTCCCCAGCGGTGTCACCTGCGGGGCCGTGTGTCACCTCACAGAGCCTGACTGGAGCGCTGAGTTCCCAGGGCTGGTTATCATCGTTTCCTTCTTGCCCAGGAATGCGGCTCCTGTTCCCACTGGCAGATGTGGCCAAGCCACCGGCTCCGCGGTGCCAAGCGATGCAGACACAGGTCTCGCTTGAAAGGGAACCGCCGACTTTTAACATTTCCTGGGCTTCCCCCTTTCCTGCAGGGACATGCAGTTGGTCTCACCAGCTGGCACAGGGGTCAAGGGCTTTATCCGGGAAGGAATGAGGAACACAATGTCCTAGGGGGAGACAGCAGGATTATTTACAGCCCCAAAATAAAGGGTGGAATGCAGAAAGGCGTCGGAAGGTTCAAAGCTGCCCCTATGGCTCAGTCCCATGTGGATGTTTCATGCAATTTATTTCACGGTGTGAACTTACAGCTGGGGAGAGGCCCTACAGCTTTCTGGTTATCTACCGGAGGGAATTGCCATGTCTCATCTGCTTGTGGCCTTTACAACCCGCCTTATCCCTGCAGGAACCTCTCCAAGCAAGCGGACGGGTAACCTGCGTCCCCTGCACGTGTTTATCAAATAAGCCCTATCACATAGGTGCTGGCCCTTGTCTTCAGCAGGAGGCATTCTCACAGGAGAGCCCTGGGCCACGGCAGCGGGGCTGGTACGTGTGCACCGTGCAAGCGCATCCCCAGATTGAAGGCTTTGTGCTGTGAGGCATCCCGGGAGCAGAGCATATTCTGTTGGTTCGAGTTAACCCAACAGCCAGATCCCGGAGCGAGCGTCACCCCGGAGCAGCCCCCGCTGAGCCCCGTGGGGTGTTTGTCCTCGCTAAGGCTGCACAACACGCTCCCAGCCCTCTCCCCAGCTCTGCCTCCGCTTGACCTTGAGCAAAGGCTGTTATCTTGTTTGTAAAATAGGTGCAAGATAGCTGCCTTCTCCAGGGGAGCACACGAGTGCTCAGCAAGGTCTGCCCGAGGCCCGGAGACGCGAGCAGGGCTCAGCAGCCCACACCTCGGCACAAAAATGCAGGGGCTTGCAGCGGCTCCATGGCCATGGGACCCCCCCAGCCCGCAGGCTCCCATGGAATTCAGGCTTAGGGCTGGCTCTGGGCTCTGCCTCCCCCCACCACTCATCGCTTCCCCCCTCGAGGCTTCCTGCCCCCTCTGAATTAGAGGAGTCAACCGAAATGGGGCGTTTTCACTCAAACAATTGAATTCCAGTCAAGGGAGGTTTTCCAATTTAAAAGAGGAATCTTCTCAAAAGAGGAATCTTCTTCAAAAGAGGAATCTTTCTCCCCCCAAAAATGTGGAGGAGTTTGGGATAAGCTCAGCAACACCAGCTTCTCCCCGATTCAGGCTTGTGCAAGGTGGTGCAAAGCCGAGGAAGCCGCGGGAGCTGGGGGTGCGGGTGCAAAGCCGATGTGGTCCCAGCTGGTGGGGCAGGAGCCATCGCGTTTGTGCATCACTACCTGCTATGTGGCCTTGGGCAACTCATTAAGGCCGAAATGCTCAAACCTCAGTGATGGGAGATAAGCTGGGAAATAAACCGTCTCATTGTTCAGGGCTCTGAGGTCAATATCTTCAGAAGTACTCAGGTGTTTAATGTGAGGATGGCTGCATGGAGGTCCTGTCGCCCCTGGTTAGAGACACCAGGATCCAGCTTTTAGATGAAAGAGGTGGCAAGATGCTTTGCCTTTTCTTCAAAAGTTTCAGGCGGGGTGTTGCCATGGACAGTCTGCCTTGAAAGAGATGGCGAGCAGTGGGCGTGCAAAGCTGAATATGTGACTTTGTGCCAGGGGGATGCAATGATGAGGTGGAATCTGGCCTGACAGTCATGGTGGGAGCGTGTCCCTGCCCATGCGTGTCCTGGCTCCTGCGCTGCTCCGGCACGTCCCCGGGGATGCTGGTGGCCTCGCGCAGGCCGCGCTTTGCAAGGCCTGGCGGTGCTCAGGCAGGACAGCAAGGAGCAGCACGGCCGTGCTTTCCCTTTGATCGGCGCAAGGGAAAGGCTGCGAGTCACTGTGGTTTGTGTCTGCCCATGCTCGTTTGTGCAGGACAGAGTCTGTCCCATCTCAGGAGAAATGCAAGGGCATACGGGGGCAGCGAGCCCCTCATCGGGCAGCAGGTACACATCAGTGGGAGGCTGAGGCTTCTCCCGCTCTCCAGGTGCAGACAGGACTGAAAATCCTTAATAAAGACAGTGTCCAGATGGCTGGTAGCACATTGCACTTTGCTGCTGTCCCGTACGTGGCTGGAGGGACGCCTGAGGCTGCTGACTTCAGCATGTACCTCGGCTGACTGGGGGACTGACCACAGCCCTTAATCCTTTCTACGTGCTGGCTTGCAGTCCTGCTGCACCCCCATCCCTGCTGCACCCCCATCCCTGCTGCACCTCCATCCCTGCTGCACCTCCATCCCTGCTGCACCCCCATCCCTGCTGCACCTCCATCCCTGCTGCACCCACAGCCCTGCTGCACCCCCATCCCTGCTGCACCTCCATCCCTGCTGCACCCCCAGCCCTGCTGCACCTCCATCCCTGCTGCACCTCCATCCCTGCTGCACCCCCATCCCTGCTGCACCCCCATCCCTGCTGCACCTCCATCCCTGCTGCACCCCCAGCCCTGCTGCACCCCCAGCCCTGCTGCACCTCCATCCCTGCTGCACCCCCATCCCTGCTGCACCCCCAGCCCTGCTGCACCTCCATCCCTGCTGCACCCCCATCCCTGCTGCACCTCCATCCCTGCTGCACCCCCAGCCCTGCTGCACCCCCAGCCCTGCTGCACCTCCATCCCTGCTGCACCCCCATCCCTGCTGCACCCCCAGCCCTGCTGCACCTCCATCCCTGCTGCACCTCCATCCCTGCTGCACCCCCAACCCTGCTGCACCCCCAGCCCTGCTGCACCTCCATCCCTGCTGCACCCCCATCCCTGCTGCACCTCCATCCCTGC
The DNA here is from genome assembly GCF_964273445.1 of Streptopelia decaocto. Lineage (NCBI taxonomy): Eukaryota > Metazoa > Chordata > Aves > Columbiformes > Columbidae > Streptopelia > Streptopelia decaocto. The sequence goes on along the minus strand of NC_138674.1, from coordinate 4,203,234 downwards.
TGCACCTCCATCCCTGCTGCACCTCCATCCCTGCTGCACCCCCATCCCTGCTGCACCTCCATCCCTGCTGCACCCACAGCCCTGCTGCACCCCCATCCCTGCTGCACCTCCATCCCTGCTGCACCCCCAGCCCTGCTGCACCTCCATCCCTGCTGCACCTCCATCCCTGCTGCACCCCCATCCCTGCTGCACCCCCATCCCTGCTGCACCTCCATCCCTGCTGCACCCCCAGCCCTGCTGCACCCCCAGCCCTGCTGCACCTCCATCCCTGCTGCACCCCCATCCCTGCTGCACCCCCAGCCCTGCTGCACCTCCATCCCTGCTGCACCCCCATCCCTGCTGCACCTCCATCCCTGCTGCACCCCCAGCCCTGCTGCACCCCCAGCCCTGCTGCACCTCCATCCCTGCTGCACCCCCATCCCTGCTGCACCCCCAGCCCTGCTGCACCTCCATCCCTGCTGCACCTCCATCCCTGCTGCACCCCCAACCCTGCTGCACCCCCAGCCCTGCTGCACCTCCATCCCTGCTGCACCCCCATCCCTGCTGCACCCCCATCCCTGCTGCACCTCCATCCCTGCTGCACCCCCATCCCTGCTGCACCTCCATCCCTGCTGCACCTCCATCCCTGCTGCACCCCCAGCCCTGCTGCACCCCCAGCCCTGCTGCTCGCAGCCCCCAGGACCAGGCAGAGCCCCATGGCCCCAAATAACCCCACATATGGACACTCAGCACAGCTGGGACACTGTAACAAAAGCTCTCGTGTGATGCGTTCGAAGGAGAAGCATCAATATTTGCTGGGAGTGGGTGGACAATGAAGCAGAGGGTGAGTGGATGGCTTCCATTCCCACCTGCCTGCATTTCCATCAGTGGCTGACTGTGCATCGCAGGGGGGACAGTGACATAAATCCCATTAGTGTCACCCACAGCGGTCTCACTGCTAGTGGGTTGAGGTGGAATAATGGAGCAGTGATGGAAGAAACAAAGAGTTGTCATTCAAGTAATTGATAGCATCAGCAGTGCTGGTGTAAAGAGGTGCCAGGGTGCGGTGGGATGCTCTGGTGGGATGCTCGGGTGGGGTGCTCCTATTGGATGCTCCTATGGGATGCTCTGGTGGGATGCTCCTATGGGATGTGTCGTGGTTGAGATGAACAAACAACACAGACCAAGTTCTTCAAGGGTGAAAATAGTAGATGCCATTTATTGCCACAAGTGCATTTTTATACAGTTTTACCAATCCATGTGTCTCTTCACTATTGGTTACAAGTTCCAGCAGTAACATCTCATTGGCTAATTTTGCTATCATCTTCTACTCCCTTCTCTCTCATGGGTACATCCCTTCTTTCTCACAGGTACACCTTAATACCTCCAGATACTCCTTTACTCCCATCTTTCTCGTGGGTAAACCTTAATATCTTCAAGGCTGATCTCTGTTCCCATACCCTCTGTCAGGGAATCCACGGACTCGCTGTAGTCCCCCACAGGGATGCTCCAGTGCGATACTCCCATGGGATGCTCCGGTGGGATGCTCCGGGGGGATGCTCCAGTGGGATGCTCCCATGGGATGCTCTGGCGGGATGCTCTGGTGAGACGCTCTGGTGGGATGCTCCAGTGCGATGCTCCCATGGGATGCTCCCATGGGATGCTCTGGTGGGATGTTCCAGCACTGTTCCGTGCTCAGCCATGTGCCAAACCACAACACCAAACCCTTGGTGCCCAGCATGGGGCCGGTGCTGCCACACATGCCCGGGACCGGGCACATCCAAGCGCTGCACTCAGAGCCTGCAAAACCACGTTCTGACACCCTCAAGATGCAGCTGCGGATCTGCTGCCCAGTGGCACTAGAGGGCAGAGGTTGGCTCTGCTTGATGCCATGTTTTTAGTTTTCATGTTTGAAGCTCTTGAAAGGTGACCTGTAACTTCGAATCTCTGGGGTTTATCATGTTTGCTTTTAAAAGCAACACCTTGAAGTGGCTGAAACTGCTGTGTTACTCTCAATCTCAGCTGCAAGTTAACAGGGCTTCTGCTTTGGAATAGGAAAACTTGTGTTTTTTAAAAATCTGCTTTGCAGATTTTAAGCCACTTTATTTTAACTATCACAAATTGAGTAAGATATTTTAATTCCAGCCAGTGCCAGGTGCCACAGGCCGGGATGGACAGAGCCGGCTGCCTGTGCCGGGGTGCTGGGACGTGTCTGCAGGCAGGGAGTGCAGCGGAGCCGCTGCCTGTCAGCCCTGCAAAGAGCCTTTTGCAATGCAAATCCGCAGGCTCCCACCAGGCTCCACACCTGGAACCGGTCAGGGCTCCGCCAGTCTGGTTACACGAGATGAAACGGGGCGCGCATGGGATGATGGAGGGTGGGAGAGCTGGAAGGAGCAATTAAACCTCGGAAGCACAGAAGCAGCTGAGAGTCAAGGATTGAGGGTGTCAGGTGCTAATTCTGCAAATACGGAGCGCAGCTCTTCTGTACGTGCTGGCAGGGCAGGGATGGTTTCCATTCAGCGATCAGCATCCTCAGCGGGGGTTTTACCCACTTTTATGTGAACTAAAACCTGTAAAGGCAGAGGCGCAGAATAAGTGAAGCGCAGACCCAGCATCACGGTTGGAAAATATCTTTGGCTTATAAAATACAGCAGAATGGGGTAGGACAGGGCGAGAGTTCAGGTTCGGTTTCTTGGCTATCGCCACGGGCCAGGCGCTCCGCCGGGGTGAGCTGGTACTGCTGGCTGCTCAGGAACTCACTGACTCACACAAGGCAAATATTTTTTTCCCTTTGATTTTCACCCTGAGAAAATCTTGAGCTGACCTTGTTAATCCTCTCCCCCCTGCCGTCCTTTATCACGTTTCGGCTGCGGGATAGTGTTACCAGTTTCGCACCTTTGCCCGCTCCTGCCAGCATCCTGCCTGGCGCAGTGCCGCCCCATTCCCTGTCCCTGTCACCCATGGGGGAGGATTCCCAGGGTCACCCCAACCACCCCAGGGCTGCAGGACCCCATGGATGCTCCTACCTGGGAGGGATGGAGGGAGAAGAAAAGCTGGATGGCTGCAGGTGGCTCCAGCTTGGAGCTGTGCATCTGCAATGTGCGTTAGCCAGGGTCTCTATAGGGTGGTGATGCTGTTAGAGATCCCACCAGTTCCCAGGGTTACGATCACTTACACAGTCTTAATTCCTGTCTCCAGAAGGATGCTTGGTGGCCACACAAGTGCTCAGGCCCCGCTACTTTCCATGCCCCTTGGTTCAAAGCCTGGTGTCTCGGAGCCTGGACAAGGGCTCTGGAATGAGCTGCGCCTGCAGAGGGATGTCTGAGCCCCGCTCGGCTGGGTGCTGAGACATAACCCTGGCTGTGCCTCACCCAGGAAAGCCCGATCTGTGGGTAAACCCTGATCCAAGCCCGCAGCTCCCGCCTGGCCCTGGCTCCTGGGCTCACGGGCTTTGGCACCGGCGGCAGCGCTGGGCACAGGCAGCGGCTGCTCAGCCCCAGCCGGGGCAGCGCCCGCTCTGCCGAGTGCTGTGTTTGACCCGCTCAGCTCCGCGTGTCCAAATTGTCACTCGCTGGAATAAAACAGATGGAGTTTTATCCGCCTCCAGCACTGATTGCTGCCGGTGAAAGGGTATAATTAGAAACAATATCACTGTTGACACGGGCGGTGTTTTAACACCCGCTGTCCAAACAGACGTGGCCGAGCGCAGGGTTGATGCTCGGCCCGGCGTGGGGGCTGCACCCGGGTGATGTTGGGCATGGGGGGGCTCCGGGCAGGCTGCACCCATCAGTACTGGGGAGATGCTGCTGCCTTGGGGATACAGGGGAAAAGTGCGTGCAGAGCTTGGGGAGGGAATAGTTAATGCCCCTCTCCTCCAAATATTAAGGGACAAATCCTTTCCCGGCCAGGTGCCCAAATAAACAGGCTGAGCGTTGCGTAAGGAGGGAGGTGGGAACACCTCGCATGCTTCTCTGGAGACGGGCAGGGTAGCGACAGCACTGCGGCCCCCGCACCCCCGGCCCTGGCTCGGGTTCCACCCTGCCCATGTGCACCCGCTGGCCCTGGTGGGTGCTGGCCCCGGCTGGTGTCACCGAGTCTAGAGCTGCTGTCAAGATTCTGGAACCCCCACCCTGTCCTTCTGCTGCCGGAGCACGGGAGTGTTTTGCGACACATGTATATAAATAAAAATGAAATATTTAATTTTTTGTGTTGTTTTTTAAAGAATTCCTGACAAAGTGCTCTACTGAGGATCCTCACCGGTGTGGTGGAAGGTGTCTGATAGGTGGGTGTGCATGACAGCAGGGGAAACTGAGGCACAGAACAGTTGCATGCACAGCGCTGACCCTACAGGGGACCCGGTTGCTCTCAGCCCTGTGCCATGGCCACCAGCTCCCCTGCTCCCCCGGCCACAGCCCTACGCACCGCGAGCGCCCGGAGAGACCATCAGTCCGTGTGTCAGGAATGGGCACCTATGGGGCCAAGGTCATGGCCACCAGAAAGTCACCAGCAGCACAGCCCGGCCCTGTGGCACCGTCACCGCAGGGATGTCACCTGCTCGGGTGCCAGGTGGCAGCGGATCGAGGGGGCCGGGGCCACCACGGCGGTTTGGGAGGCTGCTGGGTTGGAAGAGCAGCTCCGCAGACAGGGGAAGCAGCAAGTCCCGGGGTGAGCAGCTGCGTGGCCCTGGTGTGTCAAGCAGGGGCCGTCCTGTGTCCTGGCTCAGCCAACATCTGTGGGGCGGGCGGGGGGCACGGCCCCCGGGCAGGGCTGCGGCATCGCGGGGCGCTGGGCTGGGCGGGACGGCCGGAGCGCGGCAGCGTGCCCGGGGTCAGCAGCAGCTCTTCTTGGGCTTGTCGTTGGGAGTGAGCTTGATGGAGTCGGTTAAATAACTCTCCAAATACCCTTTATGCTGGAAAAAAAACAGAGGGGGGAAAAGAGTGAGTGACGTTAGCAGCCTGAGCGGACAGAAGGATCTGGGGGCACGGGTTCTGTCCTGATTCGTGTTTAAAGACAAAATCCAGGGAAATGCCACCCGGCCCAGGCGAGGAGCAGGGCCACCCGCTTGCTTGGCATGGGGACACGCAGGTCCCCGTGGGGTGGCCGCTAGAGGACAGTGCTGCCCGCTGCTGCACACCATCCAGGGCAGAGAGAAACAGCCATTCTTATTCTTTTCTAACCGGTTTAAGGTCTGTTTTAAGAAACCAAACACTGATGCACTTCTCTTTCCTGGGGCTCCCCTACGTGTTATAAATGGAAGATATTGTACATCAGAGGGTGGGCTGGGAAGGTCTGCCAGATCATTTTGGGGGGTGGCTGTGTCCGGCTCCCGCCCGAATCGCTGCTGCGGGCGCGATACTCACCGTTATTAACGCCTGCTTTGCCAGAGTCTCAAAAGCCTCTGCAACATTGATGTTGTTCTTGGCACTGACTTCAAAATAAGGGATGTCTTTCTCCTTGCACCAGGCTGAGGCCATCTCCTTGGGCACCTACGGGACAGGAGGATGGAGCCACGACACAGCCCTGTGCAGGGGGGGTGGCAGCGGGGACCCTCCTTGCCCGTCCCAGCAGGACAAGGTGCAGGCAGCAATCTGAGATGCTTAATTCCTGCTGCCTGCAGTGGGGACATCTCTGCGGCAAAAGGTCCCCAGCGGCTCCGCACCCGGGAGCCCTGGATTTCACATGAGCATTGCAAGGAGGCTGGTTCTGCAGGCTGATCAGCGCCCGTAAGACTTTGGGGCACTAAAGCATCCAAATCCACTCACCTCGCTCTCTCTCCTCCATCCTTACCTGCCGATCGCAGATGTCGATTTTGTTCCCCAGCACGACCATGGGGAAATCTTGCTCCCTTGGGATGACCTTCTCTAGGAAATCGTCTCTCCAGTTGTCCAGGGACTCAAAGGACTCCCTGTCGGTCACATCAAAGGCCAGCATGCAGCCATCCGAGCCTTTGTAAAAGGTCGACACCATGGATCGGAATCGCTCCTGTCCCCCTGTGTCCCAGATCTAGGGCAGAGAAGGGCACAGGTACAAACACACAACATGAGCAGCATGGGTGTTCGCAGCCCTGTGCGCTGTTAAGCCCCAGGGACCAGCTTCAGGCAGTGCCAGACCCCCAAAATTTGTGTGAGGCTTTGGTATCACAGGATCCCAGAATGTCAGGGGTTGAAGGGACCTGGAAAGCTCATCCAGTACAATCCCCCCATGGAGCAGGAACACCCAGATGAGGTTACACAGGAAGGTGTCCAGGCGGGTTGGAATGTCTGCACAGAAGGAGACTCCACAACCCCCCTGGGCAGCCTGGGCCAGGCTCTGCCACCCTCACCAGGAACAAGTTTCTTCTCATCTTTAAGTGGAACCTCCTGTGTTCCAGTTTGCACCCATTGCCCCTTGTCCTGTCACTGGTTGTCACCGAGAAGAGCCTGGCTCCATCCTCCTGACACTCCCCCTTTCCATATTGATCCCCATGAATGAGTCCCCCCTCAGTCTCCTCTTGTCCAGCTCCAGAGCCCCAGCTCCCTCAGCCTTTCCTCACACGGGAGATGCTCCACTCCCTCCAGCATCTTGGTGGCTGCGCTGGACTCTCTCCAGCAGTTCCCTGTCCTGCTGGAACTGAGGGGCCACAACTGGACACAAGATTCCAGGTGTGGTCTCCCCAGGGCAGAGCAGAGGGGCAGGAGAACCTCTCTGACCTACTGACCACCCCCTTCTAACCCACCCCAGGTCCCATTGGCTTCCTGGCCACAAGGGCCCAGTGCTGGCTCATGGTCACCCTGCTGTCCCCAGGACCCCCAGGTCCCTTTCCCCTACGCTGCTCTCTAACAGGTCCTTCCCCAACTTATACTGGAACCTGGAAATTCTTTCATGGATGCTGAAAATCAGGCCCTGCCAATCCAGTGCCCCACCTCATGACACCAGGAGGCATTTGGGGACAGCACGACACCGTGGGACACACATGCCTGTGGGATCAGGCTCCCAGCCCCGCTCACCTGCAGTTTCATGGGGGTGTTGTCCACCGCCACGACTTTGGTCAGGATGCTGGCCCCCAGCGTGGTGCGGTAATCCTCGTAGAACGTCTTGTGCACGTACTGGTGCAGGAGGGAGGTTTTGCCCACGCTGGCGGGAGGGAAGGGACGCAGATGAGGCTTTGCCCAGCAAAGCTGGGCTCAAAGGGTCAGGCACAGCAAGGACAAGGGCTGCACACCCACAGGCTCCCAGGCCAGTGCACACATGGGGCTTCCCTCCCAGTGCCGCTCCTTACCCCAGAGCTCCTATGATAATTATCTTCAGATCCACCTTCTTGTTGGCGTCCATGGACGGGCCCTGCAGGACAAGAGGGGGTCACCCGGCTGCGGGGATGGGACCAGCTGCTGGTGTGGTGCTGGTGGAGGTGTGGGGGCAGCCACTGCTCCCCGTGGCCTCTCTCTGCTTCCACCCCACCACTGGGGGCCCTGGACGTCACCGTGTCCTCACATTGTCCCCAGTGTGTCCCCACTGTTCCAGCACCCTGCTGCACTTGCATCCCAGCGGTTGGTGGGGACAGAAACCCCCACGCAAATCCCGTCCCATGTCACCGCCCGGGACTGGTTCCCGAGGTGCCGGTGCACGTCCAGACACGCCACTGCGCCGCACCGAATCATCACCATTAGCAGCTGCTGCGAGCAGCTTCCCTCCCTCTCCCTCAAAAGTGCTTTTAAACCTGACACACACCAGGTGTCCTGGGGAAAATTACATTTATTAAAGAGACCACAGCCAGCTGGACTGTCCTGGATGCCACCCAGCCTGGGATCACCCTGAAAGCTGCGTCCCCAGCATGTCCTGGCATCCCCACCCACCCCCAGACAGGAGCCCTGAGCGCCTCCAGCACACCGCCTCCCCAGGCTGGGATGAGCACCCTCGGGTGGTCTCAGCAGCCCCGGCCGCGGCGCAGATGGAAACACTCACCAGCAGCCTCATCCCTGCATTTTTCCCCGATGCGCTGGCCAGCCCAGCGCCGTCCCCTTGGCACATCGCCCCTGCCAGGGTGGCTCTCGGCCGTGGGGTCCCGGCTCTCCCGCAGCCCCTCTGCCCCCCAGCCTGGCATGGGCAGCACCCTTGCCACGGGCAGAGCCTCATGCCTCAGCATGCATAAACCTTCCAGTCTCTTTACCAGCACCAGACAGCTTTTTTTTGCAGGCTGGGCGTTTTTAAACTCAAAATGGAGTTTCCCCACATTTTTGCCTGTCACTCCGGGGGTCCCCTGCTCAGCCATGGTCCTGGGGGCAGGAGGGGCCGCAGGGCAGCGCACTCACCTGCCGGGGCGTCCGTCCGATGGGTCGCCAAGGCTCCGGGCTCCCGTCCAGCCGGCGTCCCGGGGAGGGAAGAGTCGAGAGAGGAGGATCCCGTGCGGAGCGGCCGCCCCGGCGCTGGCTCCCGCCTGCGGCTGCGGGGCCCTGCGCTCTGACATCAGCAGGAAAAGGGGCCGAGATCCTCCGGAGCTGGCGGAGCAGCCGCGGGTGCTGGGATGGCACAGCTTGAGGGCTGAGAAGGGAAAGAGAGCAACGTTGCACTCATCCCCTGGGGTTTGGGATTGACTTTTGACCTCTTGCCTTGCTCAGGATCCCCCTGATACCCTTTACCCACCTCCCCGTGACCCCTTATCTGCGTTCCTGCCAGGGGATTCTTTAGGGCTGAGAACAAAAGCCCAGCGGGGCTATCGGCAGCATCCCCAGAGCCCATGGGAGCCACCCTGGACTTTGCTCAGGCAGCTGCGATAGCACGGGATGGGATAAGCAGGAGCTGGGGACAGCGGGGGGACAGTGGCAGACGAGGTGGGGCTGCGGGCTCAGTGTGGCAGAGAGAGGGGAGCGGAGGGGCAGGGGTCCCTTTGGGGGGCTGTGGGGTCAGTGTAGCTTCACCTCCACTAGCAGGCAGGAGGAGAGGGGCAGAGGGAGCAGAGTGGGATCTCAGGGAAGATCGCTGAGCTCAGCAGGAAAAATCCCTCCTCCTCCTCCTTCCCAGGTGTAATTTGGAGACTTGTCTGGCCAGAAAAATCTGTTTCCCCCCACCCCAGGGCAGGCACTGGGAGGAGCTGGGCTGAGGGAGGAGAAGCACATGAGCCAGTTCTCACCAGCGGTGGGTAAAAGGCTGATGTTTCCCCAAAGCAGGTCTCTCCTAATCCCTGTTTTCAACCTGTTTGCATCGTGCTGCTTCACCTTTGCCCTTGCAGCAAGACTCTTTTGTCCAGACGCCCTCCTGGACGACTTCTGCCCTCGTTCCTCTCCGCGTGTTCCCCCAGCCCGGTGGGATGGACATTGCTCACCCGGTCAGATGATTGATGTCTCTCCACGCCGCTGGAGATGGGGTTTGCGGTTGCGTTGCTGTACCCGACGCCCGCGGCCACTTCTGCTTTCGGGCGGGAGGGGCTGTACCCACCGGGGCACCCAGCCCAGCCCCAGCTCAGCGCTGCCCCTGGCTTTTGTTTGATTTCACAAGAAAAGGGATTTTCCCAGAGCTCCTGCTCTCCTCACCGCTCCCGGTGCAGCCGTGTGAGCTTCGCCCCGGATGACGGCGGCGGGAGCGCTGGTGAAGAGGCAACGGCCAACGTGCTGCTCGGCACCTCCCGCAACCACAGCTACAATCCTGTCCTGGCTGCTGCACCAAGTCAGCAGTTCTGGGGGAAAAAAGCATGCTTTTCGTGCCCTGTGACTATGAGGAAGATCTCGCAGCAAGGCGATGATGAAACACCAGCTGAGGACTGTCATGTCTAGAGAAATGTTGCGCGTGGACGAGGACAGGACAGGGTGTTCCCTGCGGCGAGGCTCGCAGGGCAGTGAGAGTGAGGGAAGAGGAAGAAGGCAAAAGGTTTCCAAGTGACCAACGTGTCACAGCTGTTAGGCCACCTCCGCTCTCCAGGGGACAGCAGGAGCCCAGCTGGTCCCTACTTGAATGCTCAGTATTTGCTAGAGCAACATCCCCTGAGCATCTGCAGTGCATTGGGATGAAGGCTGGAGAGGACCCCCCAAAACCTGCCAAGGGGGCATGGGATCCTCTGGGACCCCAAATGCACATGGCAGCAGAGCCAACCTGGTCGAGTCCAGGCCAGGCCACCTCTTGCTGCTGTCTGGGGACACTGGGTGGTCCCTTGGAGCTGGATGCTCCCCCCATGCCTATGTCTGCGGTGATGGGCTTGGTGCCCAGCAGCACCTTGGAGTGCTAAGAGTTAAGCTGGAAGAGGGAGAGGAGACCTTTGTCCAGCTGCCTCTGCACCTTATCTGGGTCTTGCCTGGGGAAAGCGCAGCTGAGGCGAAGTCAATACAGGAACCGGTTACAGAAACCATATGTTGGTCAGTGCCACAATCGATGTTTCTGAGTAAGGAAGATATTTTTCTTTATTACAAATGACAAGGCTGAGCCGCAAAGTTTGCAACCGGACCTGAGTTTTCCAGCACTCTCCACCCCAAGCCTGATGTGCGCTCCAGTCTGGGGAAGATGCAGCAGCCACCAAGACTGGGACCCTGGCACGTTGACGCCAGCTCGGTGCAGGGTCTGGCTCAGTATCAGGCAGGAAAACTGAGCAAAGGCACCGATAAAAATAACCCTTCTCTGTGCTTCCCTTTCTCGCTGCCTTCCATGCGTGCCTGGGGATGCATCCTGCGTGAGCCGCTGTTGCTCGTGCTTGCTCCCGCATCCCTCGCACTGACAGCAAGTCACATGCGCTGCAGTGACTCACAGGGAGCCCCACGGCTGGCAGCACCCCCAGCCCCCCAAAAACCACCCCCACACCCCTGGATCCCCACCCTCTGAGCCAGCCCAGCACTGGCTGCAGAGCTTGGCAGCTGGTTTGCCCTCTCTTGCTTTGAGCACCCATTGATTGTGTTGTCTTTGCAAGTGCCCCCCCCCATCCCAAGGATGGAAGCAAAATTCACTGGAAATCACCAGTTGTTCTGGGAGTTTTGTGGCACAGAAAGAGCCCCAGGGTCTCTCCAGTGTTACTGTCACCTTCTTGTTTATCTGCACCAGCTCAGGCTGCCAAAGAGCCACATTTTCGCAGTGAACTTGCTGCTCCTGCCTACAGCCATCGCCTTGGGCTCAGTGGGATGCTCGGGGATGCCCAAACCACCTCCAGGGACTTTCTGCTCTACCTGGACCAAGTGTCCTCTTCTGCCCTTGTGGAAATCCCAGCTAAGGACCACAGAGGCCGACCTTTCCGAACCAGCGCTGCCCAGGGGCAGCAGCATCTCCTGCACCACCGAGACTGCATCCAGAGCAGGGACACCCCGGTGACACCGAGCCCTGGCAGTACCAGGGAGACACTGGGGATTTTAGCCCCTCAGTGAGGAAGGCAGAGGCCAGGGAAGGAGAATTTAACACTCCAGTGCATCCCAGCTGAAATCTGCAGGGTTACTGCTGTGCTAATCACAACACGAGCATGGCAGGCTTTGTTTTATTAAAGCTTTTATTGACCCTTTTAAAAAATAATTAAAAAAAAGAGAATCTGCAAAGCAGATCACAGAGATGCTTGAGACTTTTTTACATTCATTATGAAATGGCTTCCTGGCGTGGACCAAACTTTGGCGGGGCTCTTCAGCCGCGGTGCCCGGGTGTCTTCACCACCTCTGGGGACACTGGTGCAGCGGTGACATCCCCTGCCCTGCCCGAGGGCAGCAGCCCAGTGGCTCCATTCCCCTCCTGCCCCACGGGATGTCACAGCCCTAAGGGACAGCGGGGGCCAACCCCACCCTGTTATTGCCACGGTCAAAGACGGAGTAAAACTGACGGATGAAAACATCGCCCAAAATCCAGAGGGGCCCATAGGGAGGGGCGATGTCCAGCCCCTGGAAGCCGCTGGTGCAGAAGGTCATGCCGTCGCTGTTATCCTGGGGAAGGAGAAGGGCAAAGCTGGGATGAGCTCAAGAGCCTTGCGCACATGGAGACACGCAGGAATGGTGACTGTGGGTCCCATGCATGAAGCAATGGGGCTCATCAGCTGTTGGGACACACGAGTCAGCTCCTGGGGTGGCTCAGGGCCACCCTTGTCTCCAGAGCCCCTTTTCCAACCCGGCAGATGGGAACTGGGGGCGGTGGCAGCAGTGGAGCTGCAGTCGTACCACGAGGGTGTACGCCTGGGCGCTGAGCCGGTAGGGGAGCCCGTTGATGGTGAAGGTCACATCGGGCATCACGTTGAGGTTGTTGCACTCCACGGCGTACTGCAAAACAGCAGCGATGCTGCTCCACGGGAACCCTCCTGGTGGGGTGGGCATCCCAGGGCTTTGCCCGCTCCTTTCCCCATCCTCATTCTTACCTCTCCATCCACAGGCGTGGCACCGATATACTTCTGCAACACTTTGATATCCTTGGTGGGACCTGTGATGAGTGATGTCCCAGTGTCCACGATGGCCTGGCAGCCGTTCGTGCAGAAAGCCACTGTCCCCGCCAGCTGGATGCTGGATGAGGAGGAAAAAGACAAGGAGCAGGAGGGATCTGTCCTGTCCCCCCGCCCCAGGCCAACCCTTCTCTCCCTCCCCAGCACCACTCACTTGTCCAGCTGGATCTGCCAGTACCCTTGTTGGGTGACCGGCACCCAGTTCAGGGTCCCCATGAAACGAGAGGGGTCGAAGCCACCAAAGAGCAGCTCTCCTCCCAGTGAGGATTCAGGGTTCCTGGAGGGAGGAGGAGACATGAGGGATTTTCGCTCTTTTACATCACATTTAAATGGGTGGATTTATATCCACACTCTTCCCACAAAGGCTTAGGGCCATTTGCCTCATTCCTGTGATACTCAGTGTGGTACAAAAAACCCCCTTTACTATCCCAGTAAAACATTCTTATCATAGCAGCCCCCCCCGCCAAAAGCAATGCCTGAGTATAAGCAACAGCCGGGAGCAAAGCTGCGTCCGTACGTGCTCAGGTAGACGGAGAATATGGGCAGCTCCACCAGATTTTGTGCCATCATGTTGTCGAAGACGGGGGTGACCCCATCCACGGCCAGCGAGGGGTAAGCCAGCCCCAGGACCCCATCAAATGGGGCATCCAGGAAGGCTTTTCCCGGCTCGCTGATGCTCTCTGCAAACTGCTGGTTGTTCACGGTGAGGCCCTCGACCTGCGGGGAGGAGGAGGATGCTCGATGGTGATGCTGAGTCTGTAGGTAAGTCCAGGCACGTTGTCCAGAGCAGGAGAAACCAAAGATGACTCACGACTACTTGGTCAGATCCGATGACCCCTGTCAAACTGCCAGTCCCGTACTGGATGGAGAAAGGCGTCCCTATCGCCTGGTACGTGCTGGACTGTGACGGTTGAAACTTGGCATGCTCGGCTGGGGAGGGAGATGGGAGCTGTCACCAGAAATGCTGTTTATCTGCCGGGGATGCCGGGAGCCCCTGCTGTGCCTGGTGGCCGGGACCGGCCTCCGAGCAAACCGATGGGGCAACGTGGCATCGCCGAAACGCCTGTGTCACGGACACGCTGCCGAGGGAATGAGCTGCTTGGGAGGCAACAAGGCATGAAGGCATTTTGAGAAGGGATCAAACGTACCCCATTTCAACCCGCCTGGAGGGCGTTAGGTTTGCTAAGGGGAGAGGGGTTAGCTTGTGCAATATTTTTATGAGACCTGAAGATCAGCATTGCTGTTCCTCTCTCACAGCCCCATGGGCACTGCTGTACCCAGCTATTTTCCCCAACCCCCCTTGGGCTCTGTTGGAAGCACTTGGAGCCCTGGGGCTGCTCAGAGATGCTCCGTGTCCCGACAGCCCGAACAAGTGTTGTCCTTGTCACCCGCGGAGCCGCGGGCAGCCAGCCCGGAATCACCCCATGGTCTCTGTGCCTCCCAGCCCCTCGCTGACAAGCTGTATTATGTGCTATCCTCTGGGCTTGTTTGTTTAAAGGCTCTCTCATAAGAATGGCCTAAAGAGCACGTCCGAGAGCTCCCGCGGGCTGATGCTGCAGGTTGTGCGATTGCTGCCCGCGCCTGAGCAAGCCAACCCGCTGGGGCTCCCCTGCTTACTGTCTGTGTGTGTGCCTTGGAAAGCTCAGCTGCGTGGGGAGGACCCCAGGGTCCCTGGGCTGTGTGTATGGTGACCCCACAGCCTCCCTGGGGACACCCCCAGGGTGTCACCCAAGGTCCCACAGCAGCTGGTTGATCGGGGACCCCCCTACTCACCGCAGGCTTTGCTGACGCAGTAGACGGAGGGCACCCAGAGGTTGGAGGAGCCTGTGTCGAATACCACGGTGAAGTTCTGGGGGGGGGTCCCGATAGAGATCTGCCCAAAATACTCCATCTAGCAAAGAGCGGGGACTTTAGCCATCGGCACACCAAGAAATCCCAGCCAAGGGGAACTGATGGGATTCGGTGCAGGGGATGGCTGGCACCAGGGCAGTGTTTGACCTGTCAAGGCCATATCGTGCCAGGTGAAATAAAAGGAGTCAAATATTTAAGGAACAGCAAGGCGAGGCGAGAACAAAAGGCAGGACAGCGGGCACGGGCACCATCCTCTTCCTGCTGGATTCGGCGCGAGGCCGGGCCCCCAGGGGACCCCCATCTGTGGGGTGCAGACAGGGGCAGGGGCTTTGGGGACAGGACCCTCATGCTCTGGGGAACGGGAAGAGCCTGGGGAACACCTTCCCCCTCTGGCTCTGTGTCCTTTGTGGTGGGGTCTTCTGTGGTGTGTGTAGTTTTGGGGGAAATCTGCGTCCCCGCTGTGTGCCCGAGAGCACTGAGAGCTGGGAGAGGGCTGGCAGCGCCTGCCATGAATGTGCTTCCTTGTCCCCAGCCATCATTGCATTCCTGGGAACAAAGGAGCGGGCAGGAGCGAGCCCTGGCACGCCGGGCAGGGGCTGCAGGGTGTGTGGTAATGGGGGGAGCTTGCCGGGAAGGATTTGGGCACTGGGGACTAATAATGCAAATGAATAATGTGCTTTTGGGGTGTACGCAACACAGTGCTGGGACTCAGCAGCCCTCGGTGCCCCCGCGCTTACGTCCAGGTAGTTGATGAGGGGCTCGCTGGTCTCGGTGAAGGCGGCGCAGTCCTGGCTGTACTGCACCATGTCGAGCCGGTGGGTTTTCCAGAAGTGGGAGAGCTGCCCGCGGTCCCGCAGCGACTTCCGCAGAGAGCGGTGCCGCGTCAGGGTCACCCTGCGGAGCAAAGGTCCCGGTCACTCGGCTGGGGACACCCCGAGGGTCCCAGTGCCACCAGGATGCAGGTGTGTCCCGCATCCCCCGTGGCGACGCTTCCCAGCCAAGTCGCAGCACAACAGGGGATTTGATCTGTTTTAGGAGGCAGGAAATCAAGGGTAAAGCTGGCAGGAGAGCCCGCATACCCCAGCGCAGGCCTGATTGCAGCTGTGGGTTGGGAAGGAGCTTAATGTGAGTGAAAGAAAAAGACCCCCAGGCTGGGAGAGGGGACGTCACGCTGGTGTTTTCTGCACCATCTGTTTGCACAGCCCTCGGCTGCAGCCGGCAGCTCATCCCGCAGACCTGGCTGCAGCTGACAGGAGCTGCCCGGGGGGATGGAAGCGGCCACGGAGCCAACAGTTTGATGGGAACAAACCAGCAAAGCCCCATGTGGTCCCCACGGGGTCCCCGTGCAGCTGCAGGGTGTCCGTGCCGGGGAGCTCAGCTCTGCAGCTCATCACTGCACCGACCCTGGGGCAAACCCCTCCGAGAGCCCCAGGAGCTGGGGCGCACCCTGGGCACCCCCTTACCTTTTCAACCCGCTGGCCAGGGAGAGGCAGAGCATGGCGAGGAGGAGGAGGAGGACGAGGAGGTGGTTCATATCGACGACTTGGCCTCGGCCGGGCTCTGCGGGTGCCGGCAGTGCGGCGGCACCGTTCTTATACCAACAGGTACACCCTCAGCAGCGCCTGCGATAACACCCCTTCGAATGTCAACACGGGGCTTTGGCAGCGAGAAATGAATCACGGGCCACATCCCAGGCGAGGCAGAGTGGGTGCAGTGGGGTCAAGTTTGTTCTTGTGGGCGAGGGGCTGGTGGTGGAGGAGCAGGATGGTGTGCGGGGACGTGGCGGGCGCTGGGCAGGGTCGCTGCCGCTGGTTTTGGGGACAGAGAAGGTGCCATGGCAGGAGCAGAATGGGGTCTCCATCCTTTTGCCAGCCCCTCAAGCACTGGGAATCAGCTGAGCTGATGAAAACCCCCCCAAAACATGGTTTAGTGACAGTGTTAATGGTTGGACTCGACAATTTTGAGGGTGTTTTCCAACTGGAATGATTCCATGATTCCATAAATGTGCTGTGGGGAGTGTTTCCCCTTTCCTTTGCCCCACAGCCCCCCCAGGCCCTGCCCATGGCCATGGGGTGCCCCACACCCAACAGCTGCCAGTGGGGTGCACAGAAAATGATGATTTTTGAGCATCAGGCAGCTACTGAACAAACTTGAAAAGGCAAAGACTAATTAGCGGTGATGAACTGGATGGGAATATGCAACTTTCCCTTTCAAACTGTCAGCAAAGCAGGGTCGGGAAGAAGCGACTTTGCGTGGGTGACAGTGACATGTTGCCTTCCAGCCATGAATGGGCTGATTTTCGTTTAACATAGAACGGCCGCCTCATTAAGCCGTTGCGAATGCAAATAAAAAGAATGCTAATGAACAAATCAAGCCTTCAGATACAGAGGGGAGGCGAGCGGGGGGAGGCGAGGCTTTTCTTGCTGCCACCATCTCTCCGACGTGGATGCTGTGGTGTTCTTGTGGTTATTTTCCACGGTTATGGCCCTGCAGTAACTGGTGTCGGGTGGCACAAAGGGAGGTGTCTTATTATACCTGGTAGGTAACGTTCACGTAGGTAACGGGGTTTCTACGCTTCGCACAGTTCTAATCAAATTTCTATTTATCTCGGTTAGGCTATTTTATCTAATTAAAGTCCTCGCCCTGGGAAATTAAAGCCCTCACCGGTGAGGCACAGGGACCGGGGGCTGTGAGCCCAAAGGGGCCCCTGCACCCCAAGAGTGGGGGTGGGCTGAGAAAAAACCCATTGGTGTCTCCTCTTGGGGGGGTCTCGTGTCTCCATCCCCAGGAGCTGTTTCTGGGCTCCTCCTTTGGCAGCTTCGCAGGGAGATTAAGCTTAAAACCCATCTCACTCAGGGTTTGTTCGTTGGGAGCCGCGGGCACGGCGGAGTCAGCGCTGCTGGCGGATGGAGCCGCGCTTTCCAGGTCAAGTGTGAATTCCCCGCGTTTCCCCGTGCTCAGGTTGGCAGCTGCAGGGTTTTATTCCAAATAGCCTTTATACAAAGTTATTACCTATTTCCCTGCAGTTTAACGTACCATCTCTTCTTATCCTAATCATTTATTCATACAAGGGATTAAAAAACCCCAATAACTTCCTAAAACAAACCAAACTGCAGCAAGTGCCAGATCAGCTGAAAGCAGCAAGTCGAGTGTTCCGGACGGGGTTTATAACCGGAAAATCCTGTAAGAAAATCCAGCCTGAAGGGTCGTTGGGCTTCTGAGATAAATGTGAGTGTGAGCTGTAGCACAGATGAGCCAAGTACTTTAAGCGAGATAGTTTATTTACTGGAAAAGACCCCCAATTGGATCATGATAATCTGCAAACTCGTGACGGTAGATTCAGCATTAAATATGAAGATTAAAGAAATAAAGAAGCCAAACGCTTCATTTAGAAATTTTTTGAAGTTAAGCAAATCTACTTCTACTTTTATTTAGCTATTTTAAAGGTGATTTTAAAACCCAAACCCTTAAAAGCACATAAAAGAATTGATTTCAAGTCAAGTTCTTCTTTTTTTCAGGGGCCAGTGCAAGACTTGGCCTTATTTGTCTAGAAATCTGTGAAAAAAGATTCTGCTTCATATGCGCTTGCAGCCGTTTCTCAATGGTTGAAAGACTCTGTAATGAAATGTGACCTACAGAAACATCCCAGGTCTTGTAAGTAATGTATGGCCTATATATAGTCCCAAAGTGTATCTTACCCCATCCAGCTTTACATATTGACCCTCACCTATGTTAGAAATAGGTTTTGCACCTTGTGCAGCAAACATGCCCCTCGCTTCTCCTTGGTTTAAGAAACCTGCTGTCAGGCTAAAAATATGTTATCTGTGTTCTTTTGTTGTATTTCCCTTAGTTCAGCCACTTCCACGATTAGCTCTGATTCAACTCACACCCAAGTAGCATTTTCCGAAAAGCCTTTTTTTCTCCCTTTATCAACTATTTCTTCCACATTCATCTGTTTTACATCACTGAGCACTTGAAAGGGCGAAACCCCACAATAGCAAACACGCATTAAAAAGAAATAAAACAAAAATAAGCGAGCTTCAGTTAAATATTTACCCGTGGCACAGAAGCTGTGGGTAAAGCAGGATTCAAATGCCCTTGTGATGGAGCTGAGGGATGGTGCCAGGGGATGGGGGACCTGGTGGAGACCCCAACTCGCGATGTAGCTCCTGCGGGTACGCTGAGTTTCTCAAAAGCAGAAAGTCCAGGGGCATTCACGGAGATGCTGGGGTGTTTTCTCCCCGTGGAGGAACGCTCTGGGAGCCTGGGGGTGATGGAGATGTTGCTGCTGCATCTCCAGCTCCAAACCGCTGCTTCAGCGCGAGGGCTGTAAGATCAGTTCCTACCCCAGCGCTCCCCAAACCTGCTGTGAACCTACAGGAACACATCAGCGATTCTGCACTGCTATTGAGTGATACAGCAACTTACTACTGACCAGAACATTTCTTCAGAAAATGGGCAGAGGGAGGCCCATTCACTCCCCCCGGACACCAAGCCATGCCAGGCTCTCAGCCCCTCTCCTTTATGCTTTACAGTGCTTTACCCCTAGAGAAGACTTTTGCTTGGAAGCATCCAGAGCGCGTTTTGGGTGGCAGCTGAGTTGCGGGGGGCTGAGCCAGCTCTGTGCCCTCAGGGACCAGCCTGCTCCACCACCCGAGTGTCAGCTGCATTTTAGCACAGAGCGGCTGGAAGATGGAGCAGGAGGCAGAACTGCCCAGGGAGGATCCATCATCCCCAGCCCCGCATCAGAAGCGGATGCAGAACAGCAGAGAAACAGCTAAATTTATTTAAATGAGCCAAGGGAGCGTCATGGAACCTCGCGTGGGCTCGTTCCTGCCGTCGCCATCGGGGTCGAGCGAGACCGCATCCGGCACCGAGCTGCATCCGCATTGCCGGACCAAAACCGCTGCCGAAATGTCCTTAATTCCTGCGCCCTCCATGGGTCCGGCTGCCCCAGTCCTGTGGGGAACCAGCTCTGGTTCCCCAGGTAAAACGCTGCTGGATATTGCATTTCCCCGGCCATTGCATGCAATGCCTTGGAAAGCAGCAGGGTTGCACAGCCTGAGCTTTAGTCTTAGCTTAGGGCAGCAAGGCCTGACTCAAATGGGATTAAAATAGTTTGAGGCATCCCTGTGATTTTGCTTACCTTTAGATTGAGTGTTGAAACCTTGAATTCCCCACCAGCCGAGCAGGAGCTCTTTACAAGCCTTGACTTCAATAGAACATCTTGCTTGAGAAAGGGTTAATAATATACTGGGGGGAGAGGCTCGCAGCAAATTACTTGATAGACCAAAAAAGTACATGTGCTGCCAGCTTCTTCCTAGCCGTTATCTTCAAAACAAATATTTCAAGGCGCGTATGCGTATCGCCTCTTCGATCTCGCCGTACCCCATCTCAGCAAAGAAGCTGCCTGCTACTGATGTTTGGATTTGGGGCTTATTTTGCAATTTCCTTTTGAACAGCTCATTTTTCAGATTGCTATCTGCTGCAGCAGCCTCTCCTGCCCCACTATAGGAAATGAGCCATTTGAGAAGGATATTTGGGGACAGAGCAGTTCAATAAGGGAGGGGAAAAATTCCAGCAAGAAATGGATTTTTAGCTTAGCAGTTGCCAAACTGGGTAAGTGGAATTTCGCAGGAGATTGGTGAGGTTATCGGAAAAGCTTTTGATTAATTACTCTTAGAAATATGTCATAAAGGAAATTATAGAATCTGATCCATAGGATAGATAATGCCTTTGTTCTTTCTCTCTCTCTCTCTCTCTATCATCTATCTATCTATCTATCTATCTATCTATCTATCTATCTATCTATCTATCTATCTATCATATTATTATAGCTCCTTTAATCTTGAATCATCGTATCAAAGCTTTAGGTGAAGATAGTCCCTATGTTAGCCATTTATAAACAGTAAGTATATAGGCATCGAGTGAAAATTTAAAGTGTTTTTCTGCCAACGAAAGCTCACAAAAAGAATACCCCCGATTGCTGTCCTTTGTTATAGATGTCCTGAATATTATGGCTAAAAGTGTCAAGCCAAGGGGTCCAGTTCAGGCATATGTGTATTTTAATTATGTCCTTTAAGTCCGCTTAACTTCAACAGGATTTAAGTGCTCACCTAAAATTAAATCTGAGGTGTTTCGAATGCAGAGGTGTTGACTTTTCTGGCTGGATCTTGACCAATGCAAGTGCCCGATACCAAACCCATGGCCTTCTTTGGGATACTTTCTTCTATGGGTCTCTTTTTTCCAAGAAACGTGAGAGCAGATTAAAGCAAGAAGAATAAATGTCAGTTCTTGTCCCTCGTGGTGGAGCCCAGAAGCTCCAGTCAAGTATCGGATATGACCGAGGCAGCAGCGTATAAACCACTAAGCTCAACGATAACGGCTGGGCCAGCCCGTGGCCGTGGAGGACTTGCACAGACAGCAAGAATCCTCATTTTACATCTGCAATGTCAGACCGTCGCTTTCAAGTGACGAGCCTGATCTTGACATGGAGCAGCGTGCAGCTCGGTAGGACTGTTTTTGGTTGATTGTCACCAGGGTCTCCTGCCTCTCTCTGTCCCCCCAAGACCTCCAGCGCGTCACCGGCCATCGCACCGGCGCCTGGCAGGGAGGATGAGCCCTTGCGAGTGGTGAGTACGACATGGCAGGGGATGCTTTGAGATGCTCTAAGATGGACGGATAACCGCCCCGTTTCCTCGGTCCTCGCTCGGCTGCGGGGATGCGGAGCCGTGGTCCAGGAGCAGTGATGGAGCGTGGGGATGTCCCCATCACCGGGGACAATTCCGTGTTCTCGCTGGGCAGCTGCGTTTGGAGGACACACAGCCTGATAAATGGCTTGTGGTTTGAGCAGGAGCCATGTTTGCGGCTTCTCTCTTCTGCTGCTGCTGAGGCTTCCGAAAACCCTTCTTAAGATGGGCGCGCAAAAATGAAGTGCAAGGGGCACTAAGTCAGTTTTGAAAACGAAGCCTTGGGTTTTTGGGCACATCGCCTTAAAGACAAAAAGTGAAATGATGAACTGTGCGAGCAACCCTTGGTCTAAAACAATGGCAGCCCAACAGTACCTGAAGGATTGACGATAATTTGGCTATTTCTTTCACTTAGACGAAATATTTTTCTCTTCATCAGGTGGGTGCTTGTTGCCATCTCAGCTGTCACCTTGATCCTATATGGTCTGCTCTTACTGATACTTTACATCATGCTCAGCAGGAAAATAGGTAATTTACTGTCCCATTGGCTTTACCTGTTTTGCTCCTTGTTCTCACTCGCAATCATCCAGTTCAGAGAGCAAAAGCCATTTACCCAAAGCTTCAACAACCCCCGGTTTGTAAAGCACAACCGAGTCCCCTGTTCTGGGTCTGGTTCTCTGTTTCAAAATTGTTTTCTTTTATTGCTGTTGTTAGTAAAGTGGTGGAAAAATACCGTCAGAATCCATTTGCAAAATATTAATTTAGATGAAGCTGTGATTTCCAGCGGGAAAATCTTTCATGGGAAACTGCTGCCCACATTTGCACCTAAACAAGCTCCACTTGGCTTGGTGGGTCAAACTGATTTTGAACTTGCCAAGGAAGAGGCCCTGACGGTGTGATTTAAAACTGGAATCCGTCATTGTGGGAGAACAGGGCACACACTTAATCATCTCAGCAATTGAATTGATAGATATTTGCCCACTCCAATAAAAAATACTAATTATTGCCGTGCCAGCTCCTTGCACTGAACTGGCTTTGCTGTGGGGCTGTGCTGGGGCTCAAGGGGTGGGTATGACGTGGCATGGGGGGGACATGGGACCCGAGCGGTGTGTGGGGCTGGAGGATGGAGCTGATTCCCCTCTCGGTTGCAGAAAGCCATTTGTGCCCCCGGCGGGCGAGCAGCAGCCCCGCGGCACAGCCCCGGCAGCCTCCGGCCGTGTCCACCACAGGGGAAGGGCCGCAGA
Organism: Streptopelia decaocto; assembly: GCF_964273445.1. Taxonomy (NCBI): domain Eukaryota; kingdom Metazoa; phylum Chordata; class Aves; order Columbiformes; family Columbidae; genus Streptopelia; species Streptopelia decaocto. Next base: position 4,181,110 of record NC_138674.1, on the reverse strand, counting down.
GACCGACCTACGTGGGTAAGGGGGATCCTGCAACCACGGGGGTTCGTCCTTTAATATAATTGCACAGTATTTTGTGCAGCCCTCTCTCCCTCAACCAGACCCGCTGGCATTGGGGTGGAAGAAGGGGCAAGTGACTGCTCCGGGCTCCCCAGGGAGGGATCACACTGGTGCCTTTTGGATTTTCAATTTTCACTCTCGAGTGTGTTTGCTTTTTCAGCTTGGTTATTTTTTTGTCCTTTAACCCCCCCAAGTAGTGCTGGAGGTGGTAATTTTTCCTGTTTTTAAGGGAGCAGCGACACGTCTTCGGAGACCTCGGAGGACTCGGACAGCAGCCCCTCCTGCCCGCAGGTATGGCCGTGGCACGGAACCTTTGCCAAAAGCAGCCTGGAGACCTCCCGAGCAGCACCGGGGGCGGATAATGCATTGAACCGTCAAAATACCAGCAGTGAGGCTGGGGGGTGGTTGTCATCTGCCATGGGCAATGCTCCCCATTTTGGGGGAAGTGTCCCCTGGGCTAAGGGACATCCCTGGGCACAACCTTGAGCAGCTGCAGGTTGTTGTGCGGGTTCAAGGGCAAAGTCACCCCGCAGGGATGCCGGTGCCTGACCTCCAGTTTGTTTCTGCTTCTCCAGGGCCCTCGCCCAGAAGAAAATCTCAATTATACATCCCTGGTGTTCCAGGGAAAAGGCCGCGGGCCGAGCTGCACTGAGGACTACGAGAACATGAAGACGGGGGCAGACTACGTCAACGTGGACCCCAAAAAGAGGAAAGCGGATTTCTGGCCCTGCACCAGCCCCGTGGCGTCCAAGACTATCGAGTACACCGAGGTGAAGCTGTGACCCCAGGGATGCTGCTGGCGGGGTTTTGGGTCAGAACCTGCTGGGACAGGGAGATGCCCAAAGCCACCAGCAGCCATGGGCTTCTTTTTCTCCTTTCCCTTCCCCTTCCCCTCAGTCAGCGCCTGGCACAGGCTGTTGCCTGCCGGCTTTTATTCCTTGTAACACTCCAACCCGCCGATACAATTTGCTTGGTATTCTGCTTAAATGCATCACTGTTCCTGAAGGCTGCTGAGCGTGGGATGGCGCAGGGACGCGTTCCTCCTGCCCAGGCTGAAATGGGCTCTCCAGTTCGGTGTGACAGCCCTTTTTTTTGCTTCATGAAGGCAAATGAAACATCGCCCCCGCCACCCTTCAAAATGGGATGTAATTTGGTGAGGGAAACGTAGTGGTTTTCAAAATACCCATCAGAACTGGCCAGCATCTCAGCTGAAATGCGTAGTCATCAGCCCAGCTGGTAAATGGCTGAGGGTTTGCAGGGGATTAATATAGCAGGGGATTTACATGTTCCCCTCTTGCTGGAGGACCTGGGCTGGCTGCTGGTGTCTCTGGGGCAACAGGACTGGACCACGAGTTTCTACATGAATGTAGGCATGTGAAATCACTCTGTTTCTTGTGGAAAGGGATGATATTCCCTGTCTCCCACCTTTTGCTTTTCCTGCTTCGTCCCCTCACCGACTGCCCTGGGTGCAGGAGGCGGCTGCTCCCCAGCAGAGCTGCGGAGTTGGGGTCAGTGCCCTGGGCTGGGGCACACGCCACCGTCTCCCCCTTCTCCCATGATCTTACACCATATTTCACACTTCCCTTGAGTATTGGTTTAATTCCCATGGGACTTGGAGTATAGCACTGTGATTTTCTTCAAAACCCAAGAATGAGTTGGGGGCTCTCCAGCTTGCGGAGATAAGCTTGGGGTTGTGAACTGAATATCTATCTGACATTTGTTGGGTCACCTTCGTGCTCCTGAGGTCCAGGAGAGCAGGTACCCATGGCTGGGACTCGCTGCCCTCGCTCTGCCGCAGCAATCGCTGCTGCAAATGGGGACCGTTCCCTCCCACCATTCTGTACTTTGTTGTGATTTTTTTTCAAGAAATAAACCTTTAAATTGCTGGGGAAAGGGAGTTGTGCGGTAGTTGGGAGCTCTCGTGGAGCTGCTGTCTCCCAGCACAGCCCCTGGTCACCATCAGGGATGGAGCTGCCCCAAGTGCATCTCAAATCAGCTCAACAGCTTTAATGAAAGGTTGTGAGACGATTGATTTGGTATCGATCCCGGGGTGGGTTTTGTGACCTTGTTGTGCAGATCTGGCCCAACTTGAAGGGCACATGAAGGAAAATGTTCAAAAAACCCGAAACAATCTCTGGGAAATGTTGCTAAAGGCCAGGAGAGGTGGGTTTATGGAATTGGAGATGAGGTCAACACCAGCTAGTGGGAGTTTCTGGAGAAAATGATTCAAATGCTTGGTGATTCAAAGATGAAAATAATTGAAGATTTCAAAATGCTTTAGAGATTTAGTCTCAGATAATAGAGAGAATAACCCACTGTGTAGGGAATTCAGTACCTTGCTCTCTGGGGCACTTGCATGTCTCCCACTGGCAGCTCTTGAGCTCAACTCCCAGAGCAAAAGGATGCTCTTGCCTGCCTCACTTTTGCTTTCCTCTTCAACAAACCAGCTCTGGGGAGACCCACAACACATGGGGCAAAGGGCAGGGGGCTGCAAGGCCACGGCTCGCTGCCGGCCACCCCTCCACCTCTGAGCCCTGGGTGGTTTTGGCACTTTAGTCTCTGCTAAGTAAGACAAAAGCCGCAGCGATTTGAGAGCAGCTCTTGCAGGGGATGCAGCAGCTGCCGACCAGCTTGGAGCAGCCTGCACAGTGGCTGGGGGCTGCGAGTAAACCTGACGGAAAGTACTGGGGCAGGAGGAGCTGCCTGGGCTGCTCCGGGCGGCTCTCGGGTGGTGTCGGTGCCGTATTTCAGATGCTGGTGCCGATGCGGTGCAACACACTGTGCAATAGCAGGAAGGCTGTGCACAGCAGGGGTTCTGCCCCATGGATTTTGCTCCAGCCCCAGGGAGGAGGGCAGGGGCTCCAGCTCCAGCAGCCTGGCAGCAAAAGGTGATGATAAGCAGCTGAGGGGGGAGCGTGGGCCTGGGAAAGCTGTGTCTGCATTTTGTGCTGTGCCAGCAAAGCCCTGGGGATGGGAGATGAGTCACTGGCTTGCAGGGAGCTCTCAGCAGATGTAGCCACGTTGCCTCCTGCTGTGCTCAGGCTGCTTTGCTGGCAGCTGTTAAACACCCGGAGGTTGGGTCTGCTTGGTGCAGCGTCCCTTGGTGGATACCCGGGTTGTGAGGCATTTCTGAGGAGAGCAGCCAGGCAGCAAGAGGTTTCCTAATGTACCAGGGAGGAGGATGCTGCGGTTGGGCAAAGGCTGGTGGGGCTCTGTCTGTCTCCTCCACGCACACAGCAGACGCAGCGAGCACACAAGGACAAGGTGGACAGCGATGCTTTCACAGTTAAGCACCCACCTCCGTGCAAAAATGAGATGCTACGAGGTGAGGAGCAACACAGCTCTGCAGTAACAAGGGTGTCACACCTGGTGGCAGCTGTCCCCGTGGGGGGATGTGCCTGGGGACATCCGCAGCCTAGAGCGTGCCCGACTCCGTCACCACCTCCTCGCAGGGTGGGTCGAAGTCCTTGGCGTTGTCCCCATGCAGGGGGAGGTTGGTGGGGTGGCTGTGGCTCAGGATGGTGGTTTTCCTGCTGCAGAGGCTGCCGGTGGAGCCCTGTCTCCGCAGCCGGGGCCGGGGGCTGCCCCAGCAGGACAGGCAGCGCGCTGCGTCCTGGAGCAGGTGCCCGCTGAAGAACATGTAGATCCAGGGGTTGCAGCAGCTGCTGAGGCTGGCCAGCAGCATGGTGATGGTGAAAGCCACGTTGCTGGACTCTGGGAAGGCAAGGGAGAGAGGTGGAACATTCCTGGGCATGGCCTGGGCAGGGTCCCCAGTGTGCAATGGGCAGGAGCTTTTTGGCTCGGACACGTCATTTGTCCCATTTCCACCCAATTTGACCGGCATTTCTTTGGCAGGAGAGTTTGCAGCAGGGCAGGCAGAGCCGGGCTCTGCCCTTGGCTGAGGGTGCAGGTGGGTGATGGACGGGCGTGGGGAGCACATGCTCAGGGACAGCACTGGGAGATGGGACCCAGAAGCTTTCGGACCCTCCTTTAGCCTGTTTGCTGGCCAAACCACCCCCCAAAGGCCTTTCAATCTTAGGTAAAGTTCCTTCTACCCACAAGCGGGCTAGGAGAGCTATGGAAAACTTCCAGAAAATGTCAGCCTGTGAAATCAGAAATGCACTTCTGAAATCTCTGCAGCTTGCTCAGCAAAAGCCTTACGGGCACTCGATGCTGCATGTGAAGGACCCGCTCAAGCAGCCGGGCAGCTGCACGGGGCACAACCAAACCCCTCCTGCAGTCACATACCAAACACAGCAGCTCCCGAAGCAAGTTCCCATGTGGCAAAGATGTCCACAAAACATCTTTGCGCACCCATACAGGTGATCGTCAGAAGCCATTGCTTTTCAGTGGATTTTCTGGTGAAAGCACCGAATTGACTCTGCCAACTGTTTTCTATAAATAATACTGCGGGGTAAATCTGTAGCCCTCCCCATGATTTTTAAAATGACAAATAACAGACAGCTCTCATTTCTTAAATACGCGATGGGTGCGCTGTGTGCCTCGGGAGCCCAGGGCTGCAGCCCGGCATCCCCACCGCTACTCACCATCGTCAGGAGCATCCTCATCCCACACCGACCACATCTGCATGCTGAAAAACGGTGCCCAGCAGGCGACGTAGGCCACCACGATGACAAACGTCATCTTCACCGTGCGGATCTTGGCGCGGGAGATGGTCCGCACGCTGCTCACCCGCGAGCGCTGCCCGCCGGGGCATTGCCCGCTCTTCTCAGAGGAGCAGAGAGCGGGAGGGGCGGCTGCTGCTGCCCCCCCCATGCCGGGGGCACCGCTCTGGGTCTTGCCTTTGAGGTTCTTGCAGATCTCGTAGCAGATGAGGCTGTAGCAGACGGTGAGGATGCAGACGGGCAGGATGAAGATGCACAGTGTGGTCCAGGTGATGTAGGCTCGGGCTCCCCATGGGTACCTGAAGTCGGCCCAGCAGTCCAGCACCCCCGAGCCCTGGCGCACCTCCCGCAGGGAGAAGATGAAGATCTGGGGCAGGCTGAGCAGGCAGCTGAGCAGCCACGTAGCCCCGATCATCCCGTAAGCCTGGCGACCGGGCTGGCGCAGCGTGCGCAGCGGGTGGCACACGGCCACGTAGCGGTCCAGCGTCATCACGATGAGCATGTAGGTGGAGGCGAACATGCTCAGCACCTGCAGGTATTTCACCGCCCTGCAGAGCGGGTCCGGCCCCAGGAAGCGGTACGTCACCTCCCAGATCAGCTGCGGCAGCACCTGGAAGAGCGCGACGCCCAGGTCGGTCAGCCCCAGGTGCAGGATGAAGAGGTGCATCCGGCTCATCTTCCTCCTCAGGCGGTACATGGCCAGCAGCACCCCCACGTTGCCCACAGTGGCTATAGCCAGGATGGTGGCCAGCACCCCGATCTCTGCCTTGGCCAGCTCCTCATCCCGGCTGTGCAGGAGGGTCAGGTTGGGGTCCCCTGGCAGGGTCTGGGGGCTCAGCAGTCCCTGGCCGTGCCCATGGCTGCCCTGGGTGCTGTTCCAGCCCCAGCCCGGCTCCATCCCTCCGGGAAGTTCTGCAGGAGCGCAGGCAGCTCTATGGGCTGTTAAACCCTTCCCTGCCCCCCCAGGGCTGAGCTCTTGGGGTCAGTGTTCCCCTGAGCACCCCTGAACTGGCTCCTCTGCCCCTGGCCAGGGACAATGGATGTGCCTCCTCCTGCGGTCCCCACCACCGGTGCCGGTTGTCACCTCCTCTCTCTCCTGCAGCCCAGCATCACTCTAATCCTGTGTTGTGCGGCTGCAATTCCCCTCTCCGGCTGGGCTGCTCCATGCAGATATTCCAGATAAGCATAGAGGTGCAAGAGCTCCTGGCTCAGTCCTTAATCTTTCTCTCATCTGCACTAAACATCCCCAAATCCCCATTTCTCCCCGGGCTGCTCATCTTGCACATCCCCTCTCTTCCCCGCGCCGGTAGATTGAAGGGGAAAGGCGAGTCCTCTCCGCTCCTTTTTAGCGCAGTCAGGTAGCAGAAAATGCTACAGAGGCTGCATCTCTTTGGCCTTTTGATTCCAAGAACAACAAAAGCCAGGTGAGCGGAGCCCGAGCACGGGTGTCTGTGTGGGAAGCAGGGTCTGGTTGCCGTGTGTGTGTGTGCACACCGTGTCCGTGTTTTATAGCCCGGCAGCTCCGCGCCCCGCTGGCCCGTCCTCCCAGCTGTGCCGAGCGCTGAGCCGCTTCGCCCCCACCCCCTCTCGGGGATGCGCTCGCTGGGCTTTGACCAAACATGATTTCTGGGTAGGATCTGAAGGCTGGGAATCCCGCATCCCCTTTTCTGCAGTGTGTCAGGGCTGGGGACTCTCTGCCCCTGATTTGTGCTGTCCCTACTAGTCAGACTCCCCCCAGTCTCTGTCCTGAGAGCCTGGACAAGGGGGTGCAGGTCCCCCTGAGCAGCAGGAGCCAGCCATCCATTGGCTTTGTGCAGCTGGGGCTCAGCCCTGCAGCAAAGGCGGTGGAAACATCATTTACTGACACCAGGTCCTGTTTTGATCTGCTGTGCCTTTGCTTCTGTGCAGGGAGGGGATGGAGATCGGCGTGGAGATGTGGCAAAAGCCCAGCTCTGTGTGCTTAGTCCCCCGCTAAACGCTGTCGTTTTACTCCATCCGACAGAAAACCACCTCGAGGGTGGAGAGCAGGATCCTGCGCACCCGCAGAGCAGCCCCTGCCTCGAGTCGTCGGCCTTTGCTCCATCTCTCATCCGCACGGAGCCTGGAAAGCAATCACTGGGAAGGAAAAGGTGAAGGGGAGAAGTGAGCTGCACAGACCCAGCAGCTGCAAACTGTACGCGAGGGTGTGTTGTGGGCAGGGGAAAGGACAGAAACACCTGCAAAGGGCAAATGCGCTGGAAATTGCTGGAAATCCAGATGAGACTATAGACTATAGCAGAGCTGCAGCTCAGCACCGGGCCAGGAGCTCCCTGCCTCTTCTCTTCTTCGAGTCTGCAATGCGTCTTCCCACAACCTGTGCGATTGCAACGGATTTTCATTGCCCGTGTATACAGATATGTGTCTCCATACACAATTTCACTCTTGTTTTGCCACATTAAGGCTTTGCATTTCACTTACCTGCTATTTCAATGAAAAATAAAGCCGCTCATCTACTGCCAGTGTTTTGTCCTTTCTCTGCTGTGGAAAGACAACAGTGGCAAACAAAAGAAAGGCACCGACACGGGCACGTTCCCAGCACTTGTCCGCTCAACATGGGCTTTGGTGCTTGCAGAGCCTGCTCTGGCTCGCTGGCTGTGATATTACAATTCAGTTGCCCATAAGAAAGCTGCTATTTGCTGAATAAAGAACTGCAGATCACCTCTAATAACCATAAATGAGCGCAGTTTGTATCTAATTAAAAGACATTCATCCTTATAAAAGATGCTATGGATATAAAGTGCCGTCACAGGGAAGTGACTGGCTGAGGTACTGGAGTTCGAGATAGGAAGGTATTTCAGTGAATAATGTAATTTTCTATGTTTGTGATCACACAGCTGATTTTCTGGAAGATTAATAGAGGGCAGTGCAAAGGAAACCTACAAAGCAATGCAAAACTAAGATGAAGGCAGAGATGTAAGGGGAGATTCTGCAGAGAGACAGAAGCACTTAAAGCGTTTTGAGAACAGACTCGACTGTCACTGGCACCAGTTTGGTGTGGGAGCAACTCCCTCAGAGTTTGTGATTTTACTCCAGATGTATCAAAGTTCAGTTGTGGGGAGATCACACAGAATGGGCTGGGTTGGAAAAGCCCTCAGAGATCATCCAGTCCAACCCTTGGTCCAACTCCAGTCCGTTTACTAGATCATGGCACTAAGTGCCATGTCCAATCTCAGTTTAAAAACCTCCATGGCCGGTGAGTCCAGCACCTCCCTGGGCAGCCATTCCAATCCTGACCACTCTCTCTGCACAGAATTGCTTTCTAGTCTCCAGCCTAAACTTCCCCTGGCAGAGTTGCAGCCCATGGCCCCTTGTCCTATTGCTGATGCCTGGGAGAAGAGCCCAATCCCCCCCTGGCTAGAACTGCCCTTCAGGTAGTTCTAGAGAGTGCTGAGCTCAGCTCTAAGCCTCCTCTTCTCCAGACTAAACAAGCCCAGCTCCCTCAGCCTCTCCCCATAGGGCTTGTGTTCAAGTCCCTTCCCCAGTCTTGTTGCTCTTCTCTGGACTCGCTCCAGCACTTCAATCTCTTTCCTGACCTGAGGGGCCCAGAACTGAACACAATACTCCAGATCACTTGTGCAAAAGCACTTCGAGGAAAGCCAGGCTAGTTCGCAACAGAAAAATGACCCTTGGAAAACAAAAAATCATTTTCTTTAGAGAGAGAGAGATAATGGCAGCAGGGAAATTTTTCAAGCAGATGGATTGAAAACTAAACTCGTTTTCTTTCACAAGTTTCCTGAACATTTTGACACATCACTGGTATTGCCAGGCTGGGTGTGTTGAGCAGAACCAGAGCTGGGAATTACTCGCTGGTTTGTTTAATGCTCTGGGAGACACTGGGAGGTGATGGCCCAGCTGTGCCCAGATGTGTTTGCCCCACCCAGCCCCAACTGCAGTTTTTTAGCCCATTTCCCATAAGTGGAGCTCTGGGGCAGCAGAGATTGGAGGAGTTGCAAGGTGAGGTGATGCTGCTGGTTTCTGGTAGTGTGTTATTTTATTATTTGTTTGTGTCTCCAGCATGGGGAGGGTGTTTGTGCTGTGCTGGTGTCACCCCCATTGTTCAGGGCTCCGTGCTGCTGGTTGTTGCTGCCGCAGGGTGACCTGAGCCCTAAAAACACCCTGAAAACTGTTGGCACAAGGTCTGTGTTCCCTCCCTTCCCTTTGGGTGTGATGCTGGGATATGGGACCACATAACTGGGTTTCTAAGCTCTTAAAGTTTGGTCTGTCAAGGTAACGCTGTATTATGCAACTAATTTTTGGCAGCTGGTGGTATCAATATAGCTCAAAATGCTGTTTTCATTACCAGCTGGTGTCCTGTGCTCTTTTAGGGTGCAGCACGGAGGTTTTGTGATTGCTAAATCATTTGGCACAGCAGCTGGTTGCTTTGCTTGGGGGGCAGCTCATTGGTTAAATAACTAAATAAAAAATGTTGGCTTGGGTTTAAATACTGATTTGGCTCACTTCTCAATGGAAATATTTCATTTGTGGTATGCGATGGTGATAACCTTGTATTGCTCACAGCACAGAGCACACTGGGTCTGTCTTTAGCATTTAATCACTCAAATGCCTTTTGTGCTTCAGGTCAGAAAAAAAAAGAAGGCGGATTTGGTCATGTTGTGCTGATTCAGATGCTATAAAATTAATGGTGTTGCAACTACTTTATAGCAGCTTGGGATCATCTCTTTGGAAAGACTGTCTTAGGGAAACAAATTTCCCTGTAGAATGGGCACCAAGCAGAGGATGCGATTGCACCTGTTACCGGGGATTTTGCACGTTATCCATCCTGATACCATATGAAATGCCCCAAAATATCAAACTGTCTCTAAATGAACACCTGGCTCAACACTTGTGCTGTGACTCCCGTTACCCTCCGGAGGGAGAAAACTCCGCTGTATAATTGTGCAGCGCTATCTGTCACAGCTCCGGGAGCTAAAGACAGGAGCCTCTGTAATTTTAAGGTGATTATAGGACAGATGTGTCAGTCAGTCTCCCCTTTTCCTCCCTCCTTTCCCTCTTTCAGTGTTGCTTTTGCCATTTAATTAAAACTTCTGATGCTGTTTAATATTAGAGAGTGTGCCTGGGTGCATAAATAAACACGCTAAACAGGTGGGAAATGCCCCAAAACGGCGCCGGTCGGGAGCACTGCTGTGCAGAACAAGCAGGTTTGATTTTAACGGGAAAAATCCATGTGAAACTGTAAAAACTGGCGAGCAGAATAACAAAAGCTGACAGCGCTGTGTTTAATAACTCAACTTTAAAGTATCGGTGCTTGAAAACGTGGCCTTGAATACAAACCTGGGGGGCTGAGATGTGGTGTCCAAGCTGCGACTCGAACTCAGCCCAGCTTGCGGCTGATAACTCTGTTCCGGTTTATTTTCCTCCTTGTTTTGACCCATATGTGTGGAAACACTCTGCTTGAGTAAAAGCAACTGCTAGAGGGAAAAAATTGAAGCTACAGGCATCTTTGAGATGGAAAATGACTTGTTTATCATCCTTGTGCTCTCCCTGTTGGTTCCTTCTATAGCCAGGGGTGTTTAGAGACTTTGGTAACTGTGAAATGCTTCGATTTCCTTCCCCACTCCCTCATGTCCTTTTGCTATTATTATCATTAGCATTTAAAAAGCAGACACAGCCAGAGCATTTGCAACCTTAAAACCAAGAATAATAATAAATATTACATTTCAAGGCTGGGAACAAATGGCTTTTTCTTGTTCTCTCCTGATAGGCTGCTGTGGATAAAATACATGTCCGTTAGCTCTGGTGTGGACAGACGGACGAGCTGGTGAGCAGGTGATGGGGACAGGACTCTTCACCTGGGTCACAAGTCCCACCAAGGAAGCAAGGACACCATGGCCAGGCTGGAAAAGGTATTTTAGGTCTGTATTTCGCTTTATACCGTGGAGATCTGATCTGTGCGTGGGGTTTTCAGGCCTTACAGCCTATTGAAATCAGATGTTTCCAGCATCAGCAGCTGAAATTGGGGTTGCAATAGCGTCCCTGGGCACGGGGATGCTGCAGGTACCTTGTGCTCTGGGGTGGGAGGAGAACTTCTGCCCTTCCCCTCTTCCCTCCCCTTCGCTGCGGACAAAGAGGAACCACAAAATTTAAGATACGTTTGATTTAAAACCTCAATATGGGGAGCGGTGAACAAGAACCTTGCCCTGACCTCAGACCCGCTTTGTCTGCTGTTCCCCTCCTCGCCTGATGAAAACGCTGCCGTTATTCAGAAGCCGTTGCCTTCCAGGTAAGAGATGCATCAATCAGGATTATGAAAGGAGAGGAGCAGCTGTTTCAGGACAATTTATTAGAAGATGATGAATAATGGGGAAAATATCTACGGCGAGCTGTACTCTCCCCACTAAAGCAAAGTTCAAGGGTTCATGATTAAAGGTTGTTCTTGCCTGTTTGATAGTCAAACCCATGTCATGCCCAAATACAGGGAAACTCATCTGGGATTGTGTGAGACCATTTGCCACCGGGTGGCCAGCACTGGGTTCAGCTTCTATTGTTCAGTCAAAACATCGGCTATTTCTTACCTGCCCTGACCTTCTTACCCACAAAAGCTCTTGGATTGTCAACCTGAAGGACTTTAAGACGCTGAGAGACAAGTTCACAGAATCAAGATTTGGCCTCTAGAAATGCTGCTATCAGATGTGCAGCTTGTCCTAAGCTGTTTGAGCAGATTTCCTTCTTTTTTTTTTCTGCCTTTCTGTGTATGTAGAGGACAATAAAACCCCAATTAAAGCACATTATTGCAGTTTCACTAGCAGTTCAACTCAACAAGCTTAACAGACCAGAGGTGCCAGTGGAATTAGTACCTTCAGCTTGCGTGAAATGTGGGTCTTTCTACCTCTTCCCCCACGTCAATGTGTGAAAATCTCCTATGAAACGTATCTGTAGCGGTCTGTCTCCTCCCCGTGCCACAGTTCTTGCAAACGAAGCGGAAAGCTGTGCTCTGAATACTCTGTTTGCTGCTCCTTGTGGCGTGGCTGTGGGCAGAAGATGCTCATGGTGTTGGTGGAGCTGGGCTGTGGGCTTTGTTGGGCAGTTTTTGCTGTAGCTCTCGGTTCCGGGGTGTCCGTGGTTGGTCACTGTGCTGGGTGACCCCGCTGTCGCAGGGTGGGGGTCCCGGACGTGGAGGCTGGAGGGAGCATGGAGAAGATGCTCCGCTGAGATCTGCTCTGTGACCCGGGGGAGCAGGCTGTACTGGTGTGAACTGGGACAGGCGCAGGGGGTTCGGTGAGAGGTGACAACCCTCCTGCTCTGCCCAAGGCTGCGCTGGTGCCATCGCCGCTCACGGGGCTTCTTTGGGAACGGGCGCCAGCTTTGCGGGCTTGCACAAGGAGCGAGTCCTTCCCTCGCAGCTTCATTAACACCCACCCGCCGCCTCTTTGTGCTTGGCTTAGGACAAGAGTAGTTAATCCTCAAACTGCTCTCAGCTGGGTTCTGTGGCAGGCGGAGCAGCAGGACGGGAGCCTTTGGGGCGGCAGTTAATGCTGGTTAATCCTCTCCCGATGTGAAGAGTCTGAGGAGAAGGTGATAAAGTACACGATGTGCTGCTGGCTGGGAGGTGGGTGCTGGGGTCAGGTCAGGCAGCCCAGACCTGTTACCGGCAGCACCAATGTGAAATATCCCATAGGGATCGTATGATGCTGGTTGGGCTCTGCGGGATGTGTTCTGCGCCCAACAGAGGCTTGTTGTCCCTGTTCTGTTCTGTGTGGGTTTGGAGACCCCATGGACACCATTTCCCAGCATGTGGGTGGTGAATGGACACTTGATGCAGTGAGAATTTAGGATTATGTCAAAATTTCTTCCCCAAAGGGCTGTGGGGCATTGGAACAGGCTGCCCAGGGCAGTGCTGGAGTCACCATCCCTGGAGGGTTGGACAGGAGGATGGAGCCAGGCTCTTCTCAGTGACAACCAGTGATAGGACAAGGGGCAATGGGTACAAACTGGAACACAAGAGGTTCCACTTAAATCTGAGAAGAAACTTGTTGGGGGTGAGGGTGGCAGAGCCTGGCCCAGGCTGCCCAGGGGGGTTGTGGAGTCTCCTTCTCTGCAGACATTCCAACCCGCCTGGACACCTTCCTGTGTAACCTCATCTGGGTGTTCCTGCTCCATGGGGGGATTGCACTGGATGAGCTTTCCAGGGCCCTTCCAACCCCTGACATTCTGGGATTCTGTGTGATTCTGCCCCCTCCTCAGAAATTGATTTTAAGAAGTATCTGACTTGGTGCCTCTAAGTGCAAATGAAGGTAAGAGCCATGGCAGGAGTGTAATTCTTATTTTTCAGGCAGGTCATAGATTGAAAGGGTTGCTAGTTGTGGGCTGGGTTACTCTGTGCAGTCCGGTTCGTGTGCCTCCGAAGAGCCCCGTTGAACAGCACCAGACAATGGCTTTGTCTCCCACTTTGCCCTGCGCGTACAGTGCTAATTGCTAAGGCATCTCTTAAAAGCTGTTTTCACATGCATTTGCACAACAGATTTAAAAGGCCGTGAGCACGCACCCAGCACTGCTGCAAATGGGAAATGTGGCCCCGTGTTTCAGAATAATGACATTTTGGAACCTGCCAAATGCATAGTTTTATCACTTAGAATTCAGATGATCTGTGGACCGGTATTTTTGGCTGTAGTGGATTATCACTCATCATGGAAGCAAATCACAGCCTGTAGTGAGAGCCTGCTGGTAGGGAAACCACAGACTGAAATCAATGCATTTCTTCAGCGGCCTGTACATTATCTCCCTGTCTCACTGAGCTGCTGTCATCTAGAAAATGAACCAAATTAACATGCAGGTCAAGCATCAAGGGGTGATTTATTTTCTTTAGAGTTTCTGTGTGGATATTGCAATAGCGACAACACAATAATTACATGTGTTGTGCATCCCGCCTTGGGGGGAGCTCTGGGGCTGAGAAGTGGGTGAATGTGGGGAATTACAGAGCGTGTTTAAGGTGGGGGGTTGGAAGGAAAGATGATACATTTTTTTGGTGTGCATTGAGGGTTTACAGGGGGTTTTTTGGGAAAAACAAACAAAAAAAAGGTGAAAGCATGCTCTGATTATAGTTGTGTTGTTTCCCAATTAGATGGGGATTTGTGCACTTGGTTCTGCTCTGGGCCTTCTAAAGCCCTGTATTTGCTTGTGTTTAGCAAATAGTCTGTGCCTGGTTAGGTCTAAGGAGTTTTTGCCTTCCTATCAAGCACCGAAGGGAGATCTCCATGGAGTTTGGGGCTGGCACGCTCTGTGACCATAACCCAGAGGGTTCTTGGCTCTCCTTGCATCACTCATATCAATTCAGGGCATCAAATCCCACCCCGAGGCTTAACGAAGCATTGCGCCCATCACACCTTGGTGAGAGCGAGCACGGCCTCGACTGGGGGTGGATTTACAGCTAACTGTTGGATTAAGATGAAATGTGAAAATCACCACTAAACCCTTTGTGTTCGGCCAAGCGAGGCGAGGAGGCTTCAACCTGCTCCTGATGCTCCATGGGTCCAGGGTCATTTCGATGGCGAGACTTAAAAATAATTAAATTAACATCCAAGTCCTCCAAAGCTAATTGGGAAAGGATTATCCTAGGAGGAAACCAGAGATGCAGAAGAACAGCTCCCTGGTGTGACCTGTGCTTGTTGCTTCAGCGGGTGATGAACCAGATGCTGTTTTCCCTCCTGGTGATAGTGTGTAACAGATACTGGTCCCAGCAGCCAGGCTGAGCTCTCATCACACTCTCAGATTGATTAAGAACCTCTTGGGAAACCTGGCCCTGAGACATCTGGGCGGACACCTTGGGCACCCTGGGTGCAGAGCGTGGTGGTTTTGATGGGAATCACAATGCCGGGTGATTTCTGCAGCAGCAATCGGTGTCTGGCTCAACACGCTCGATCTTGCATGTGTGTTGATGCAAAGCGCAGGAGCAGCCCCTCTGTCTTTAATGGGAGCAAGTGCCGCTTTTTGCTCCGCTCGAGGATAATTCTGCCCCACCAGGGCTCTTATCCGCCCCACTTGAAAGGCCACGTTGAGAATAGAAGAGCAGGAGGAATCGCTTGGGAAGTTACAAAGGTCCCCAGAGCCCCCAGCAACCCCATTCAACTAATATCCCAACTTCTGACAACCAATATCCACTATCCTGCCCCCAAACGAATTAATTATATACATGAGTGAATTTCACGCCGTCATTTAGCGGTGTCTGCTGGCAGGGACTTTGAAGTGCAAACTGATTATGCAGGGAACAAGCTGGGAGCCAGTTAATAAGTTCCAACAAAGTGTGTACTGCTGGGAGGCCACGTTAGATTAAATGTGGAATTGTATTGTTGTTTTGTCTTCAGTTTGGAGACAAATGAAGCAGCAGAGTCTGTCACCAGAGAGAAAACACAATGATGGCGTTGGGAAATGTTCTGAAATCCTGATGCTCATGGTTCTCTTTGGGTGACCCCTCAATAGCTGTTTGCTTTCTTTTTGATAGTCTCAAATAAGCAAGGAGTGAATTAATTAGGTAGTAGAGAGCCATTAGAATCTGTTATTCACTTGATGGCACTTCTGAGGGAAAACAGATCGGTAAGTGTGCACTGACCTTCAGCACAAATCCCGAGATTTGCCAGCAGGAAGCCAAGTCCGGGTCATCACATCCTCCAGGAATTGTCTTGGTTTGGCCAGCGAAAGAAAGGGAAAGGCAGTTCTGGGATCTTTGAGGTTATTTGGTGAAAGGCGGGTTTTCCATAGTCACAAAGTCAAAACGCAGCTGCAAAAAATAAAAAAAAAAAAAAAAAAAGAGTTTTTAAAGTCAAATTAAGAGATTAACAAGAAAAAAACCCCATCGTGAGAAGTTTTTGGCCGGGGTGAGGGGGCGCGTTCCCGCCGCTCTCCAGCAGGGGGCGCCACAGTCCGGCTGCGCAGGGGCTGAAAAACCCACAGGAAAAGCATCAATTTAGAAGAAAAAAGGATTATACGAAAGCGTGTGACATATATTTTTATTCCAAAAGGTAAAAAGAAACAAACTTTTCCACATATATGTCTAACGGTCATTATGACTTTGTCACATTCTGATGGGCTTGAAAAGGTTGCGAAGAAACGTGCCCGAAGGTCTAATACAAAGCTTTTCTACCTCTGGCACAGTATCTCTCCCTCCCTGTTTGTCTGCTTGGTATATTGCAGTTCAGTCCTAAAATGTAATTATTTTAGGCTTCAGTATGCTGTCTTGAAATAATACAGGAGAAAACGCCAGTTACTGCTGCAATGTTGTGTTATTTACTACTTACTAAGTTATCTTTCTATATTTGTCATATTCCCAAGTATTTTCTCCTGACCCCTGTGCTTTGAAGAATATGGTCTTTAAACATGGGATTAACAGACCAAATACTTCATGCAGATGAGGTTCTTAGGGAACAGACTCAGAACTGGGAGGTTAATGGTTGGACTCCGTGATCTTTTTGTCTTTTCCAACCAAAACAATTCTCTGATTCTACAGGCACATATAAAATACTTAACTTATTATTTGTTTTATGGACACATGGTTCTGGGGCCAATTCACAATGTTGAAGGACAGGGTGACTTGTTTTCCTCGAAGCCGCATCCCAAGCAGATGTTGGTGTTTCCAGCGGCTCCGTGATGCACCGGGGTCAGGGTTTCTGCACAGATACCACTGGCCAAGTGCTGTTGCTGCCCCTGCTTTCCCAGCAGTTAATTCCTGGCCAGATCCCTATTAAACGAGCCCGAGGTCTCTGCCCTGAGAATTCCTGCCATTACATTCTTTTGGTTACACATCAGCAGCGAAACATTTTGGAACCGGTGGGGAAACGTTCGCCAGTTTAGAGGAGAGATCTGGTTGAGGCTGTGCTGTTTATTTTTGCACATGTACAATGTCTGGACTTTTTCCTTGTGTCTGGCAGGGAGAGAATATTCAGCCACCGATCTCGCTGCCTTCCCTCAAGCTGCTTTTTTTCCTATCATTACCCATATATTCTTTTATTTTCCCCCTGTTCAGGCCAAGATGAGGATAATGTCTTACATTCTTCACACCACGAGGAGAAGGCGCAGGGTTATTTCTGTGGCCCACTGGGCATACGATATGCAGGTCTTGTCCCAATGAGCACATTAACCATGCCTACACAACGCCACATCCATTTTTATCTATTTTAATATTTTTTTTCTCCTTTTTCCTTCTTCTAAAGCTTCCGACGCAGCCAAGAGGACATGGCAATGAGGAACAGCAATACAAGCAACATTTCTTTAGGGTTTACCAGTGGTATTTCTTGCCTCCGGGGTGGCTCCAGCCTTGTCCCTGTGTCTTGCAAAACCCACTTGGCATTCTTAGCAGGGCTGATGTTTTTGGCCAGTTGGAGCTTCTGATAAATGTTGGCACATCTGATTTATTGTCTGACTCTGTTCCCAAGGAGACCACATATGTAGAACCCTGAGATAAGCGGCTTATAACCTAAAGGTGAATGCCTTAAAATATCAGTGTCCCTTTCTCGGTTTCCGTTGATAGCGAGCTCTTGCTTTTTCCCTGCTATCTTTATTTCACTCTGTTATCAGAGAATTAAATACTCAGTGTTGTGTTGAGGAGCCTTTCTTGTCTTTAGAATTGGCCGAAGTTATAAATACAGCTGGATTTTCTGTTATCGCTCTTAATGGAAATTTGTCGAGCATAACGCCGGTGTCTCTTATTCTGTGGCCTGATGAAGGTATTTGATGTGTGGGGCACGACGTGTGATGGGGAGGATCTTTTGGGAACGCTTTCCTGTGTGCTCAGCAGGATGCCGAGCTGTGTGACCCCAGCCCTGGGGACACTGTCACCTCCAGTGTCCATCAGCATCATGGGAACACCCAAGGGGGGTCTGAGGAGCTGTGGGGTGTCTGGGGGGGCTGAGAAAGGGTCCTTGGGGATCAACAGACTAGCAGGAAAAGAAGAGATAAAGCATGAAACACTTGCTATCTAACATGAAACAACTACTGTTTCCTGTTTAAAAGTGGGAAAAATAAGGAATTGGATTGTTTTATGAACAAATCTTGAAGGTAGTGGGGGAGTCAGAAAATGGCTTAGAAAATAGCCCAAAATTGTTACTAGAGCTTTGGGGGCGTGGGATAACTATCTGGTGAGATACTGGGGTACGCGTGCACTGTAGGAATAAAGACAGTTGTCTCTTGACTTGCAATCCAAGGCACCGGGACGTATAGGAGTTATGGTGGCACAAGCGTTGGCTCGGCGTGCCCAGACACCGCGTGCTCCGGAGCAGCCCCCCCACCTCTCCAGAGCCAGAAAGGGTGAGTCTTGTCAACTCTTTATACACCTTTTTTTCCTTCCCAAGCACATTCCAGCTGGCTCAGCCCCTGGGTCAGTTTGCAAAGGCGTGCACACACCGTGCAGCCTGGATGGGTTTGCCCAACTGAACCTGTGCTTCATCCTTGCCCTTCCCCTGCTCCATCACACCCCTGGGGAGGCCACGTCTGGCAAACAGCAGCCCCCTTGCAGGAGCAAAAGGAACGAGATTGTTCTTGCTGTTGGTCTGTGTCCTGCCCAGAGCCCGGCGATGGTGCCTGTGCCGTGAAATACGGCGTCGCGGGGGATATCCCGGGTTGGCTTTGTCTGTCAGTACCACCGTGGGCCGGTGTCTCCTCGGAGATGTGAAGCACCGCGTTGGGTTGGGATCCCTCTGGGGGATGTTCTTTCCCTCTCTAGCAGTGGACAGAAGGTGATGCCCAAACTCAGCCGCTTTTTCCTGAAGGGATGCTTCTCCTTAACTTTTCTTAGGCAGGGTTTTGACCCATAAACCAAGCTGAAAGTGCTACGGCATCTTTTGGGAGTTCCCTGCGCTTTCAGTACCCAGGTAATGATGGTCTCCAGATCTTTCTCTGATCACAGCATGTTGCGGTTGAGACGGACAAACGACATGGA
This sequence comes from Streptopelia decaocto, assembly GCF_964273445.1. Lineage (NCBI taxonomy): Eukaryota > Metazoa > Chordata > Aves > Columbiformes > Columbidae > Streptopelia > Streptopelia decaocto. The sequence goes on along the minus strand of NC_138674.1, from coordinate 4,162,504 downwards.
CAAAGTTCTTCTTACGTACAAACAGCAGTCTCCATTTATCGCCACAAATGCTTTTTTTATATAGTCTTTACCAGCTCATGTGTCTTTTTGCTATGGGTTACAGGCTGCGATAGTAATGTATCATTGGCTAATTTTGCTGTCGTCAACGTTACTCTTTTACTCCCTTCTTTCTTATGGGTACACCTTAATATCTTTAAATCAATCTCTGTTCAATCAGTCTTAGTCTCAGTCTCAGTCTCAGTCTTAGTCTCAGTCTTTAAGTCAATCTCTGTTCCCATGCCCTCCATCAGGGAATCCACAGACCCACCGTAGTCCCCCACAGCAGCATCAGCAGTGTCTATGCAGTTAGCAACCCAACGCAATAATTGTTTAGCTGCGATCATGACTGATCTGAGCCCTCGCTGCACAGGCGAAGCTTAAGAGGCAAGTCCCTGTGTCTGTGCTGTGGCATCAAAACCTGCGTTGGTGTGGAGTTTCTGCTCTTCAAAGCACATGTTTTTCAGCCAAGATATACTTGATGCCTCTTCTCCCTGGGTCATTTGCAATCCAAGCTTGTTTTCAAGGAGTAAATGGGGCCAGCGTGAGTTTTTGCGGGGGAGAGGTAAGTGACAAACAGGGAACCAGTTCTTTCTCTAGCAGAGAAATTTTCAGACCATAATTAAAGTGTCTTCTCCACGCATGTATGTACATGCACGCACCCAAACACGGCTGGCTTTGATCTCTGCTGGGAGCCTGGGGAGAATTATAGAGACTGTAAAATCAGAGTTATTCTTGGGGACGGAGCGCGGGGATAACCGCTCTGCTTTCCCTTGGGCTTTGCAGAATGGCAGGTTTGGATCCACCCGGCGTTCGGGTGGACGGTGAGATGTGGCTGCTGTAAATACACCAGCAAGGCGTGGGGAGGGGAAAGCAACGCGGCTTTGTTGTTGCTGGCAACGTACGCTGCAATTAGTGCCAAAGCCATCGGTGCCACGCTCGGAACCCCCTGGCAGGAGCAAGAAGAGGCTCAAGTGATGCAGCAAGAGCAGCGGGTTGTTATCAAAGTGCTGCTGCTGGCCCAAAGCTGCTTGTTATTAAGTCCTTTGATTTTTTTTTTTTAATATTTTTTTAATTATTATTTTTGTAGCTTACAGCAAATGCTGCTCAATTTGCTGAGAATCCTCTGTCTGAGTGGCATAAAGGTGAGGAGCAGTTCAAGTTCATGCATCGCTGGCATGTTTGTATCAAATCAGAGTGGGGACCCTGCTAATAAGGTAAAAGTTTTCCTACAGTGGCCAGCGCTGGGTGCTTTTAAGCAGTTTTTGAATTTTGATTTCCCATAAGGACTGGAATAAAATGATGGACGTATTCTGCTGAATCTGTACTTCGCCAGACAGATGGAAAAATGTATATATCTGAATTTTAAACTCTAAGCGACAAAGAAAGTAATTTGGACTTTGGGTAAAATTTGAAGCTGAATAAAATTCACTTTACAGAGTATAAAATTCATTTCCAGCCTGGGGTCTGATACAAAGCAGAGGGACACTGTGCAAAGTCTTGTGATGGACCTTTGCACAAGAGCAGATTGCTTCATTTTTTCCAAGCATTTGAGGCCCTCATTAACATCCGAGCGAGCTCTTGGGTGAATTTGCAGTGTCTTGCACAATCTCCCCTCAAATGTGACCCTGTGCTGCTCCATGTGTATTTTTAACCAATAACTCTCTGATTTTTTTTGGCTTCGTTGATCACCCTGTGAGGAAACAATTGCAGCTTTCATATTCTGGTGGTCTCACCCAGCTACTTCTCCCTCTGTCCACTTGCACAGTGAATCAAGAGAATAAGTGAATTAGTCCAAGCAAATGGCTCTAAAGCAGTTCAAACATTCTGTAATTGAAAGGGCCAAGATTTTGTGTCTAGCAGAGCAGCCCAACACATTTTGGCTTGAATACATGGGTTTTCATAGAATCATAGAATCATTTTGGTTGGAAGAGACCCTCAGGATCATTGAGTCCAACCATAACCCAACTCTAGCGCTAACCCATCACAGAATGGACTGGGTTGGAAAAGACCTCAGAGATCATCAAGTCCAACCCTTGGTCCAACTCCAGTCCGTTTACTAGATCATGGCACTAAGTGCCATGTCCAATCTCAGTTTAAAAACCTCCAGGACGGTGAGTCCAGCACCTCCCTGGGCAGCCATTCCAATCCTGACCACTCTCTCTGCACAGAATTGCTTTCTAGTCTCCATCCTAAATTTCCCCTGGCAGAGGTGAAGCCCATGGCCCCTTGTCCTATTGCTGATGCCTGGGAGAAGAGCCCAATCCCCCCCTGGCTAGAACTGCCCTTCAGGTAGTTCTAGAGAGTGCTGAGCTCAGCTCTAAGCCTCCTCTTCTCCAGACTAAACAAGCCCAGCTCCCTCAGCCTCTCCCCATAGGGCTTGTGTTCCAGTCCCTTCCCCAGTCTTGTTGCTCTTCTCTGGACTCGCTCCAGCACTTCAATCTCTTTCCTGACCTGAGGGGCCCAGAACTGAACACAATACTCCAGGTGTGGCCTCCCCAATGCAGAGCACAGGGGAAGGATCACTGCCCTTGGCCTGCTGATTATGCTAGTTTTGATACAGGAGGTGCATTTTGAAGGTGCATTCTTAATCCTGTTTTGGGTATAGATCCCATCTACGGTGTCTTCAAATGTTTTTGGGTTTCCAGTTTCAGGCACTGTTTTTAATCGAGACCAAAGCCTCTTGAAGAAACGTTCTGGGTACGTTCTGTAGATAGAGCAGGAACACCAGACCAGATTCATCCCTTTGCTTTTCCGGGCAGTCTGTTGCTGGAGTGTAGCGTTGGCTCTGACAGACAAACAGACAATAGGAAGAGGCAAAGCTAGATTAATATCTTAAATTTAATTCTTTTTAGCTCGCTTTTGTGTGTGGAGCTCTCAGTTGTGCACAGGAGACACAGAACCAGTTTCTCTTTGGTTTTACTTTCCCGTGTAAGAAGGAGAGTCCCCAAACACCTGTATTTCCAGCATTGTCCCCTCTGTTAGTGGAAATTTCCTATTCCAAACCAGGCCATATGCCGGAGCGGGATGAACTAATAAGCTTCTGCCATAGCACAGCAGGGAAGGATCCCGGTGTGGCTGCAGCGACGCTGGAGCAATGCTGGGTTATTTTTAATTAGCGCTCTCCTCCAGGAAATAAGTGTAGTCAGAGAAATGGCAGAAGATGGAGCCTTTTTTATCAGTCTCGCTTTCTAAGTGCCTGCACGAGTTGCTCCATCCGCTGACACGCAGATGGGAGTGCGGCGGCGCTGATTTCCCTGGTGTGGCATCACCCGGAGACGTCAAGCTGTCGGTGTTCAGATGATAGAAGAAGTGAAGAACCAGAGATTTTGTTCTATCTGACCAGCTTCGTTCCCTGCTGTGTGACTTGTTTGGGGTTTTTTTGCCCTCGTTGCCATCCAAAATGTGAGGCGTGCTTTCTAACGAGAAATCAATAGAGCGCAGGCTCACTTTGTCACCTCGCGCGTGTGACACAAGCTTAACGAGAGGCGCTGCAGACAGCAAAGCAGCTAAAATATCCCCCTGGCTAAAAACCACTGGGAAACGCGGATGCTTTTTCAGAGCATGGCCTAGTTGTTATTTCCTGATGGGAAGAGGGGATTTTGGGTGGTGCATCAGCAACTTGGGGTTAATGCCACAGATGCTCAGGCATCCTGCTTTTCTCTCGACATCTTTGTAGGCTGCATAAACATCTTTCAGTTCTGTGAATAATGTATATAGAGAGGTTTGGAATAATCTGTTTGCTTTGGATGCTTTTTATGGGTAACTGGCTAGAGGCTGTATGTTCTTTTTATGCTAGAGCAAGAGAAAAACCTAATAATGCAGTAGAAAAACTGGCATAGAGAAGGGTCTTCCCTTGAAGCAGACGATTGAGGATGTAGCTGGAAGAGCTGAATCTATTCATAGACTTGCAAATTCCTGTTGGAATAGGAAAAAGCGGCCCAGAGCTTCAGGAACAGGCACAGCTCAGTGCTCTGTTGTAGTCCTGAGATTAAGGAGTCTCCGTTCCAGGTTTACACAGGCTGGGCTTTACCTGTGGCGTCTGATAGAGCCGATGGTGCCGTTCCCTCCCCATCCCCTGGTGATTTGTTTACAGAACAAGTTCTCAGAGCCGACACGTCTCTCTGCTCGTAGTTTCTTGCACAATAGGTACCCGGAGCTGTTATACTATACCAGCCTGTAGACACTCCCTTAATCCAAATAGCAGCGCACAAAGGCTGTTGACTGGGGCTGTTCCTTGGGGTACGTGAGCGTCATAAAATATGTAACAACGACTTCTCACGACAAAGTAATTGGGTGGTTTATACTAAATGAACGTTTTACTTGACTTTAAGATGCAAGCCAGCTCTTGCGTGCCAGAGAAAGGAGCAGAAAATAAGACACCTTAGTAATTTCTGTCTCTTGTCACAGGGCTCTTCCTCAGATTCCAAGCCTGGTTCTGTCCCATCTGTCACTTGGCTCAAAGTGGACGAGCTGCATTCGAGCCTGGGCAAGAAAAGACTCTTTTCCTGTTGAACCTCCCTCCGTAGTCAACATATCGGTTTGTACTGATAGGGATCCCGTGCTGAACTGCATTGCAGGAGGATGCTCACCACGGTCCATGGTGTTGACTTGGTGCCCTGGAGCTGGCTGCAGTTTAATGGTAAAAGAATTCTTGCCTATTTGTCATTGTAAAGCACTTTGGGATGAATGGTGTTACATAAATGGAAGATCATGCTTAAGCATTAATCTGTACTGGAATAATGAAGAATATTTGCATATGCTTTTTCTAGTAAGACTTATTTAATACTAAAGGGAATAAATGTATCACTTTCTTGCTACGACTTTGTCCTACCTAGCTAGTGTCATGCTTTGCAGACTATGCATTGCAGGGAAGAAAATGATTGCCTATCAATGACAGCATGATTACACAGGGCCCCGTGATTTAAAAATCAAATCAAAGTTATTTATCCTCGGTGGCTTTTGGAATTCTGCTTTCAAATGTTTTCATCTAAGCAAGGCTGTGCCCTTGAACCTACCAATCTGAATTGCACAATGTTGTACAGCTGCAGAGCTGCTGGAAGGGGCCGGGTACACAGTGCGACCGACATGGGTGCAATACCAGGGGCATTGGGGTGGGTGCCATGGATTCCAGCTGTGCATTGGGGTGGGTGGCATGGATTCCAGCTGTGCAGTGGGGTAGGTGGCTTAGATTCCAGCTGTGCAGTTGGTGCCAGGAGACTCGGGCAGTCTTGCAGAATCGCTGACTTCGAGTCTAAAATTTGAGACCCTTTGCCTGGTATTCAGTCCCGTTTGAATAAAACCAGATCTAAACAGAGGCACTGCAGGTCTTTATGATAATTGCTCACCTTGTGCACCTTAATGAGCAGAAGAGAAAAGCCTTAGGACTCGGTTCTTGTTTTTCAGCTTTGTGCTCTGCTCTTGGCCTTGTTGGCTGCGCAGCAAAGATCACGTCGAATTTCGCTGTAAAATCCTTACCAAAGATGAGAACACCTGCCCAGCTTTTCTGCATCAGACCCACCGTATCGGGAAGTTGAATCCTGCTGTCATATTAATTCTGGAAGTTCTCTAGATGTTCGTTATTATACCTGATGCTTCACAACCATCTCCTTCCAGATGATTCACAACAGATCCCAGGGCTGTGCTACCACAGCCCTTGTGTGTCCAAAAGTACAGAGACAACAAAAAACCCCACAGAGACTTGAATTGTTTCACTAGAAGCAAAACTTTGGGTGGAGCAAAGTCCTTGGGGAGTGTTTTGTGCCAGCTGTTTAGTGTCAGATAAATCTATTAACCTGGAAAGTGTTTCCCTACACAGGGTGATCCTTGGAAACTGAACCCAAAATATTGGGGTGCTGTGGATAGGGAGCAGCAGCCTTACCACAAACTGCTTAGTTAGTTCTCTCTTCGTTTCAGATTAGACATGATTAGTTTGCTTGGCAACACTCTTGACAGCTGGAGCAGATGATGATGTTTGTTTACTCTGTATATAATACCTACAACTTCTCGATCAAAAAAAAAGGGCTGAACTTAGTTAAAAGTTGGCTCATTTTTAATTTCAAGCTGGTGCCTGGTTGAGGTGAACCAGCTCCAACAGGCCTGTGTAATTAAAGTAGAACTTCCAGTTCTATATGTACAGACAGACAGGGAGCAAAACCAGAATTATTGACTTGACGTGGAGAAATTCTGGTTCTCTGGGGGAGAACAGCTCCTCGGTCACGACTCAGAGTTGTGAAGGTGGTAAATGGCGAGTGTTGGACTTAGAACAAAGCAGAATTCTGAGAAATATTTCTTAAATATTGTACCACTTATCCCCAAACAATCGGACGTATTTCTGGTTTGTGAATCCTGTTGGAAAGCCCATGGAGTGAGATGTCACCTTGCCAGCTTCATGTTGTATTCACAACCTGATGAAACTCATGCAGCACAGAAAACGGGCAAAAAATGGGATGTTGTGTTATAAAGAGTTAACTGACTAAATCCCTCTTGGTTGGAGAAACTGTCAGGTTTGTCAGCCTAAGAAGGTTTGTTTTTCTTTTTCTTTTAGTCTCTAAAACTCATAGTAAGAACCTAGGAAGAACCTAGATTCAACTAGTTTAATACAAGACGTACAAGCTTCTATCTCATTGTTTTGATTATCTGATATCATCACATCCATATTTATTACAGCCCAGATGACTACATAGTCCAAAACTTTTATTTAATGAGCAGACATAACACAGGAAATAAAAACAAGACATACATGTACATATATATATATATACCAATATACATTTAAACAGTGCAGAAGAGGTAGTACCGTTACTTAGGAAATACTTAGCATGCAGTAGAAATACTGAGGCAATCCAGACCTGCCCTCATTGCGCCTCTTCCAAGTATCACAAGAGGCTTTAGAACGATTCATTCAGCATCAATCCAAATTTAAAAGTGTGATCTGTTCTCTTACATGATTGTACCTTGAATTTTCTCAAGGCGATACCTTCAGGTGACCATCTGTAGGGGACAGTATTTAGTTCATAAGTTAAATCTATGGCTGTAACACGTTTGATAATGAGCTTTGAATCCATCCCTCCTATTGTCTGTACGCTTCAGGATGTCAGGTTAGGCGTGAACACCAAATATTTAACCTAATCTTTTTTTCTCTAAGACCGTCCAATTGGAGGACTTTTGTTTTGGACGGATGTCTACCCGATAAAAGGGGAAGAAAAAATCACATAGAACTGGATGGATTTTATTGTTGAGCATAATAAAAACTCCACTGTAGTCTTGAAGTTATACTAGACATCAAGTAATTTTAGTATTAAGGTTTTGTCATGGAAAAAGGTCATGAACTCGATCTTTATATGATCCTGAAGGTACTGAGAGCTGAAGAGGGGCAGACTGAGCTCCCAATCCGCGTTCAGGAGTGTCCAGCGTGAGAACAAGCTGCGAAAAGCAGGAGAACCAGGTCATAGAGCCAGAGCTCTGAGACTTTAAGCCACTTGTTCAGCAATTCTCTGTACTCAGAAGCTCTGGGCAGCACTCTGTGTGGCCACAAAAGCAGAGCTCTTCCAGAAATTCAGTAGCAAGACTGAATATTTTGTAGGTTTTTAAGCTGTACTTACAGCAAATGAGAAATTGCTCTGTGAATACTGTTTGAGGAAAGAAGGAAAAGTACAGTTAAGCATTATCTACTGTTGAGAGGTAAATGCGAAAACAAACCAGGGTTAGACCTTGGTAAAAACACCTTCTGTCTGCATTTCCAGATGTAACCAAGATGTGGCTCTAGTCAGAAAATACACATCGGGCAGATGCAGGAGTCTAAGGCAGGTTACAGTGAAAGAGGAAGGTGATACCTTCCTTTTTTTGGGATTATTTTCCAGGTTTCCTGTGTTGTTTAAGCTCTGATGGGCCAGTAGGGAGAAAAAAAAAATCCCAAACAAACAGTAATCTCATGAATGTAGGGAAGATACTGTAGTATCTGGTAGATAAGGTTTATCTGATATACTCGTCCTCAGAGATGCAGGACGTATCTTCATCTGCGCTTTCTTCCAAATCTGGCAGGTTGCCCCAGAGCAATACATTGACACCTGGGGGGGAGAAGACAGAAAAGGTTAAAAAAAACCCTTTTTTAATGGATTGTGACCTTATTTTTAGGTTGCACAACTGTCTATTTGCAGAGAAAACAACTAATCATTGCAAAACCTGGTAAGTCATGTTCATGATGAATATATACAGACTATTTCCCATTTTGTGTTGTTTTATAGCACAGTTCTAAGAAGTCCCTGCCAACAGATGTATTTATACACCTAATTCATGTAGCTATTGATAATCCCCTCATGGCTGATTTATTTGGAAAGGCATTGATCTGAAGCACAGGTGACACTGAAAGGTTTAGACAAGAAGTTCCTCCCATTGGCGAGGAGGAGAAATGATTCACCAGGACGCTGCGCGTTCCCAAGGACTCCAGGCAAATTACACAAGACGCTTGGCATCCGAGCAACACCTGGCTGAAAAAAACAGCCAGAAATGAGCTGGAACTTCAGCAGGAGCTGATGAGGACTCAGTTATACAGGGTCAAAGTGCCAACATGACTCACCCAAAGAGAGTGCCCGCTGGCCAGCTGCCTAATAGCGCAGCGGAGCTCTACGTGCTGCTAGAAATAGCAGCTGGGGGCTGTGTTTATGCTGGTTATTGCTTCAGCAAATCCTGACTTCTGTCCACAAAAGGGAGAGGTTAAATTTTCTGCTGAAGATAAATTCCCACTTAGAAATGTTCATTTACAAAGTAGCTACAACTGCCTCCCCCGAAGTAGTTTGTGAGATTAGCGCTGCAGTCACACTTTCCTCTTGGCTCCATATGTTACACTCCCTCCATATGCTTTAACTATATTGAGATGCTTCATTAGGAGGACTTGGAATTCAAGATTTTAGGGGAAGAGAAAGAAATGTTTGTGTTCCTTACCAGAGGAGTCTAGTCTGTTGATGCTGAAGACCGCTTGGCTGTGGAACATCCAGAAGTGGCCGTTGTTACAAGAGAACAGGCAGGGTTTGCAGGGGGAAATAACGTGATAACCCACGATGTTACCGCTGGAAAGACAAGAGGCATAATGAGCAACACAAGTGCCTGATGGAAAGATAAAATCGTTGGGTTTTCCAGCTCAAACTAATGTTAAATAGCCACAGTATGTAATGCCTGTACTTTGATGAAGTTAAGGAAACGTACTGAAACAAGCATCTTAAATATTTAAGGAACAGCTGTCAGGAGTTACAGCATATCTAAGTTTTAGATCTTTGGCACAGAGAAGCGTTTAGTAACCTAAATTGTGTAATCCAGAGTAGTTTACATGCCAACAAATGGGGGTGTATTCTATTTTTTGGAAAGCCGGTGATTCCATTGGAATCAATGTAGATGTCCCTCAAACACACACAACCCATCTGTGCAGAAACACTGTGCACGGGAGAGTATCAGCAGGAGGAAGAACGAGACTGAGAGTATCAAAGGCTTTATCTGCTCTCCCAGGCTGAATCTAGAACAACCATTTTTCTGCTTTCTCAGTCATGCACTCTGGTGAGATATTTCTGCTTCTCTCCTTCTGTCTACAAAATAAAATACCATGTTCCTATCACAACCCCCCCACCGTTTAATTCTGAACGAGGTAAAAGTCTTGATTATGAAGCTGAAAGGATTGTTTCGACTGCGAGCTATTTGAGAGTTGTTTTTACTCTTAAATACCAGGCGTTAATAAAGAGGATAAAAGAACTCCAAGAACTTTAGTGACAGCATGTTCCATCTGTTAGCAGCAACTAGATCTGCCAAGAGGATGTTCTATTAATTAGAATATGAGTAACTACTTCTTGCTGCGGCCTTATTCACATGATTATCTCAGTGTTGAAGCAGACATTTAATCAGGCAGGTGGCACACACTGACAAGGTTGTCACATTTCCACTTGGGACTTGCACAGAAATAGGCTGGCAGCCGTGCCCAGAAGTACGAGCTGAGTTTCTATCAAGCGGCATAAAATTTGAAACGGAGTCGACAATCTGTTCGTTCATCCCATAACCCTTGCGCTGCCGCCGTCTCCAGTGAGAGGGTCGAGCGTGGCTGAGGAGGCGTTAGTGCCGTCGAATGGCGTCCTTACCACTTCAAACACGCGATGTTCTTCAGTTTGCATTTGCAGATTTCCGTAAAATAGCAACTTCCAATGAAGTCAACAGTTCTAGATGGGAAAAAAGTAAAAATACAGTGTAGATGTGGCTATAATTACAATTGTAATGCTTTGATAATACGGGCTGGAAGTCACAACAAATTGATGTCACCATTACAGTTTGATTACAGCTGTCATGTTTTGATCATACAGCTCTGAAGTCACAACAAAATGATGTAATAATTAAAATCTTATGTGTTTTTTTTTTTTTTTTAAACTTTCCCCATCAGCTTTAAACTTTTTCCCCATCAGCTACCAGCCATACCCATATAGAAACAGAAAGAGATGCATGAGACTACAGAACCACAGCTTAAAGGCCAGGACATTTAAAACCCAACCTTTGATTTCTTATCTCTTTTTTTTTTTTTTTTTAACCCCATACTTTCTTATTAACATGTTATTTTGCAATCTTATTTCCTTAGCATTTAAATATTGCTATGGGAAAGCAACACACAACCGGAGTCACCCTGCAACCAGGGCGAGATCAGGTTGGTTCTGTTTACAGAGGTTTATTTCAAATTCTAATCTTTGCTTGAGGAAGGAGCTGGAGCTGCTCCCCGAGCCCACTAAGAGATTAAATTAGACTTTTGATTCGCCCGATAAGGAGCAGCCTCCCTTTAGCCGGGGTTTCCCCAGGGCAGGTGGGTCTGGAAACGGCTGAACCGTGCGGTTTGGGGCCGTTCTCCCGGTGACAGGAGGTTATGAGGGAGGTTTTAAGGGAACCGGCCGATGAGGGCCCGGGGCTCACAGGCTGCAGCACCCGGGCCGCCCATACGAGGCCTCGGGGCTGTCGCCGCGTCCCGCCGGAGGGTCCCCGCGGGCCCTGCCCCCCCATCCCGGCGCTTACCCCGAGGGCGGGATGTCGGTGGAGAACAGGTCGGTGTCGGTGTCCGCCAGCAGCGCCGCCTTCATCCCCCGCGAGCTCAGCACCTGCCGGCAGAAGCGGCAGCACAGCACGGCCACGCTGCGGTCCTCGAAGGTGCAGCTGCCGGCGGACATGGCGGGTGGGTGAGCGGGCAGCCCCGGGCCGGCCCCGCCGCCGCGTTCCCCGGGCCCCGTCCCGTCCGCGCAAACGGCCACGCTCCCACCTGTCAGTTTGAATTCCCGACCGCAGCCTCCCATTGGGCGCGGGAGGCCCCGCCCGGCCAATCTGATTGGTGGAGATCAGGGGCGGGGCGCACCCCTCTCTGCTGGCCGTTGGAGGAGGCGGGTGGCACCGCCCCTACTGGCTGGCTATTGGCGGAGGGGCACGCCTTGCCTTGCTCCTATTGGCCACCCCGGCGGTCTTTTTGCATGACTCGCCCCGCCCCTGCGCAGTCCTTTGGGGCGGAGCCTCCTGCGCTCCGCCGGGCCCCGCCTACTCCATCCTGGCGGGGCGGTGCTACGGGTGCCAAGCGGCGGGAAAGGGGGTGGGCCCAGCTGCGAGTTGGAGCAGTCTGGTTGGCCGGGGCCCTCGTCGCTCTTGCCCATCGCTCTCCACCGATTGGTCGGGCCGAGCGGAGAGGCGGGACGGCGGCGGGCCGGTGAGGGGGACCGGGTGGCGGGCGCCAGCGGCCGGAGGACGCCCGGCTGCGGGAGGCGGCTCCGCAGCGCCCAGGTAATCGCCCCGCCCGGCCGCCGGACCCCCTCCCTCCCGCTGCCGACCCGCCGGGGGGCCGCGGGCAGCCCCCGCCGGCCGGCCCCGCCGCCTCCCCTCAGCGCGGCCCTGAGGCGGGGCGCGGGGCCGCCGTCCCTCAGCCCCGGTTCCCCCCCGGGACCCCCCCACGCTTCCTCTCCCCGCCGCCCTCATTGTTCTTCCCGGGCGGGATGCGGATCCGGCGGGTGCCGTGTTTATTTTTTCTCTCCTATGGGCTCATCTTCCGCGGGGGCTGCAGCCTCGTCCCCTCCCTTCCCCGAAAAAAAACGGGGCTGGGGGAAAAAGAATAATTAACAAAAAAAAAAAAAAGAAGGGAGAAAAGTTGTGTGTCGCCGCCCGCGGTTCCCGCTGCCTCGCACATGCCGGGCTGCGGTGCCCCGGCTGCGGGCGGCTCTGCCCCCGCTGCCCGGAAAAAAAAATAAAGGGGGAAAAAAAAAAAAAGAAAGAAAAATAATTTAAAAAAAATCCCCCGCAGCTGCCGAGGGAAAAGCCGCGAATGGGGCTGGTGCGCCCGGGAGCTCCGGGGCTGGTCCCGCGGCGGGAGATGCTGCAGCCCGGGGCCGGCGGCCCGACCCGCTGCTCCCGGAGCAGCGCTGGCTGGCTCCCCCTCCTCCCCCCCGCTCCATCCCCCAGGGACCCCGCTTCCCGACGAGCCCCTTCACCCCCCTGGGGCTCGGCTCCCCCGGCTACCTGCCCGCTCCGCAATTCCCACATGCTGCTCCTTAAAGGACAATTTGCAATGTCAGGGCGGCTTTTCCTTTCAATCACGAATTTTGGCTGCGCATCTGGCAACTGCTGGCTGCAAGCTCTAATTTTCTAAATATATCTCTATATATTGTTTTTGCATTTGCAGGCAAGCAAACCAAAGGGAGCGGCTTCTTGTCCTCTGCTTTCTGCTCTCGTCGGGGATTTGATTTGCATCATCTCTGAGCCCATTTTAAAAAAAAAAGAAAAAGAAAAAGGCAAACCAAACCCACACAAAACATGTTGTGCGGAAGGACTTCCACTCCCTGGCTGTGCTATTAACGTTAGAAATCAGGAAGAGCCTTTGGGGGCTGCAGGATCTCGCTAGGCTGATGCTGCTGCTAAAGGTTTTGGTGCAGGGAGACAAAACTGCTGCCTCTACCATCCACTGATCTCCTAACATCTGCATTTTGCTGCTGCCGTGCTCTGTCTCACACCCTCTCTCCATGGACTGATTTTTTTTGTTTTCCTTCTTCTTCTTCCCTTTTTGTGGGGGGAAGGACAAGCGGAAAATCAAGGCGTCGCATCGAGAGGAGCAAAATTGCATTTGTATCTTGTGCTCGGGTGGATCTGTTTGGAGGTTAATCTTTTTTTGGGAAAAGAAAACATGACGTCGCCAGCAAAATTCAAAAAGGATAAGGAGATCATAGCTGAATATGACACTCAAGTTAAAGGTATGGATGGTTTTTATTTCCATCTCTTTCGCTATTGCAGCCCTGACTTGCGATTGTAGGAGTTTGCAGTGGATGTTTGGGTGGGGAAGGGGGAAATCGTTTGCAGATTGCCTGGAATTTGCAGAGCTTTTTCATAATACAATGCTGGATCGGGTTTGCAATGCTTTTTCTCGTCCCCATGGGGTAGGTTCCTACTGTGCTAACGCTGTTTTAAGGTATCACGGTAAGGGCTTTTTTACAGAATGTAAAAAATACAATAAATCTTTGAGTTCCGAGAGATCCATCTTTCTCTGTCTGCTGTTCTAAAATATGGCTTTGCAGCTGAAATATGAGAGCCGGTTAATTGCTTTTTAATCCTCCTCCTATCATGGGAATCTCTTAAAAATCTGTGTAGTGTCAGAAGAGCATATTTGCACTGGCAGCAATGGGGGCTGTGCTGAGGGTCCCTGTAAAGCTGCTTGTGCTGGAAAGTTCCATTATTCAGGATTTTGCTCTCGGTGAGTCCATAATATTCCTGCCTGGTTTTCCTCGCCGTCGGTGAGCGTAACACCTTAAGGCTGCAGTGCGTGTGGGTGTATGCACACGCATCTAGATGCATACGTCTAGAAATGAATAAAACTAAGGCATCGGCGTTACTCCCATCGCCATAACGAAGGCAATAAAGAGTCAGGCGCATATTTGCAGTGATGGTGCGAGTGTTCTGCAGAATTCAGTTGGCTGGGTTTCAGGCTATCATGTGCCCTAGGTAAAAAAATTAAAGGATGGTGCAATGTCTGTTTAGCTGCTTATTTTTGGAAAGGTTTCAACGTAAAGCTTCTTTCGAAAGGGGATGATAGTTTGTGTGTGGCTGGATGTATCGGTGTTAGGAGTTGTGAGATTTAGTGATTTATCTAATTGGTTCAAACTTGCTTGGTGTGCTGGCAGCAGGCAGGAAGGATGGACCGCGGGCCAGGTTGAGCGAGTTAAATCAATGCGATTTGAAAGAAGTGTGATTTAAAGGAAACCCAGATTAAAACTGACAATTAAAATATTGTTTTGCAATTATGTGCTTAGCTCTTTTTCCTACTGGGCGGGCAGCTCGCTGATTGCCAATCATTGAAACATGTTGTCCTACAAGATGCTCATCCTACACTGACCCTAATACTCTGTATCTACAAGTAGTTTTGCCATTTATGTTAAGAATACTGACCTGAGCAAATATAAAGCTGGGTAGGAGTTTATTTTGATTTTTTCCTTAATTTTGGGGAGTTCTTACAATTAGAAATTGAGAAGTGCGTGTTTCTTTTTTACTAGTTTAGTTTCCATTCCTGTTTTCTAGCTGTCTTTGGAAATGGGAATTGAATCAGCGTAAATTAGAGGCTTATATGTTCTTTCATTATTTACCCCATCAAAGCGCGCATGACAGATGCAAGCTCGTAGTCACAATATTTGGGATTTGGACACAATGATGAGAAACAAGGCTTTAGAATTCGTGAAGCGCATCTTCTCACCTCTCCGTTTGTTCATGCATTAGAAAAGAAAATACATTTTTCCCTTCCTTTTCAATAAAAAAAGAGACCAACGAGATGGGTAAGATGGAAAGGAGCTTTTCCTGGGTACAGAGCACGTCACTGCGAGACTCAGCGCATCTCCTCAGGTGCTTATGTCAATTCAACCTGTCGATGTGGTCCCAAAAGTGAATTGTTGTCGTGGTGTATGGATTGGGTTTTTTTGGTTTTTACATTATAAAATGCTCCTATCTTAAATACCTGAGGTTAAGAGACCTGAGCTGTGTCTGTAGATCGGGAGGAGCTGGGAGAAGGGGACAGCTCCAACTTGGGGGATGTTCATCCCTTGTTCAGTTGGACTTTCTGTGTGCACTGGGCCATGCAGCTCAAAAATACACATGGTGATACGTCAACGATCCTCTCCCCACCACCTCATTTCTTCCGCAGAACAGTGGGGAACTTCCATTTTTCCCCCTGGCTTCAGCACTTCATGAACTGCTTTGACCATGGGGATCGTTGACCTTCAACTTGTAGGTATCGGGGGGAAGGCTTTGGAGTTGTAAGCGCTTCTTAAAAACTCATGAAACTTGCCGAACATCTCGTAGACACCTTGGTTATGAGTTTGGGGAGTGATTTGCTGTATAGGAGAACTTGGGAGGGGTGAGACCTCCTACCTCTCTAATTCCAGGGATGTGCTGGTCTCTGGGGCGCAGTGGGAAGATGAGATGGTCCTAGAGATGAAATCCAAACTATGGTGCTGCCCAGGCATTAAACACACCACGATCCTTACGTAAAAATTCTGGTGTCCTGATCAAATTCTGGCTTGAGCGGCAGGAACAGCGTGGAAATGGTGTCAACTGTGATCATGGGCTGTTTGGTGACTTCTCCATTGTGCTGTGAAATGCTGCCCCGGAGCAGCCGCTGTGGGAGCGGGATGAATCGGGTGTTGGTGCTACAGAAATCATAAGGTATCATCTGTTTCTCTGGTATTTTTTACCGTCATTTAGAAACTTACTGCATTTCTTTCCACGCTCCGTTCTGGCTGTGCATTGGAAACTGTGTTTAGCGGCTTCATTTAAAACCATTAATCCACAAACACGCACTTAAGCACTTAAATTGTTGCTAATGGAATGACTGAGCTTTGTTTAAAAAATTAATAGTCCTAAGTTGTTAATCAAAAACTATTTAAACAATAGTTTGGTTGTGGTTAATACAACGTTGTTATGCAAAATTTTTGGTTTTCTATTCCTGAATGAACTCGGTAATTTTTTTGTGAAAGGGGCGACAGCGTGTCGATGAGCTTTTTGCTCTCCCATGACTGTGAGCGATGGGTATTTGTTGTCGTCTTCCAACAGCTGGTTCTTTGCTTCTTTTGGGTTGGATTTAGCACTTCCCATGGCTTCTGCGTGCAGGTTTTGGCGGGGGAGATCCATGTTAGGATGAAATGAGGTTCTGAAGATGGAGACTATTTGTGTTTTACACATCAAACTGAGTGTACGGTGCTCAGGGGATGTGGAGGTTTCTTCCCAATGATGTGAGGAGCAGTTTGCAGCCTGTGGGTGCAGCGTGTCCATCTGTCCCTGGAACCACACCAGATATGGCCTTGAGTTGAAGGTCTGACCTTGGAGATGAAGAGCAGTGTAGGGGAAAGGGACCTGGGGGTCCTGGGGACAGCAGGGTGACCATGAGCCAGCACTGGGCCCTTGTGGCCAGGAAGCCAATGGGACCTGGGGTGGGTTAGAAGGGGGTGGTCAGTAGGTCAGAGAGGTTCTCCTGCCCCTCTGCTCTGCCCTGGGGAGACCACACCTGGAATATTGTGTCCAGTTGTGGCCCCTCAGTTCCAGCAGGACAGGGAACTGCTGGAGAGAGTCCAGCGCAGCCACCAAGATGCTGCAGGGAGTGGAGCATCTCCCGTGTGAGGAAAGGCTGAGGGAGCTGGGGCTCTGGAGCTGGACAAGAGGACACTGAGGGGGGACTCATTCATGGGGATCAATATGGAAAGGGGGAGTGTCAGGAGGATGGAGCCAGGCTCTTCTCGGTGACAACCAGTGATAGGACAAGGGGCAATGGGTTCAAACTGGAACACAGGAGGTTCCACTTAACTATGAGAAGAAACTTGTTCCCGGTGAGGGTGGCAGAGCCTGGCCCAGGCTGCCCAGGGGGGTTGTGGAGTCTCCTTCTCTGCAGACATTCCAACCCGCCTGGACACCTTCCTGTGTAACCTCATCTGGGTGTTCCTGCTCCATGGGGGGATTGCACTGGATGAGCTTTCCAGGTCCCTTCCAACCCCTGACGTTCGGGGATTCTGTGACATTGGTCTGGACACCCCTCCCGTGCTACCTCCTGACCTCGGCTACCCAGCGATCCCCTGCTCTGCGGTATCTGGAGCTTCCATTACAAACTCACCATCTTCTGCAGAAGCTGCTGAACCTGCTGAGGTGGCCGGGCAGGGTGGATTTCCCCCAGAACTGTGCTGACCTTGAGCCGTTCGCCTCTAGATAACGCAATCAAAGTCTGCGCCGCGTTGGTTGCGCGGCTGTGCCCTCTGCCCCCCGAGGAGGAGCTGCCCGTATCTGTGGGCTCTTGTCTTGCCAGACTTGTCGAAAATCCTTCTTTCTTGGAGGAACCTGCCATGGCTGCGTGTCACGCGGTGGAAATTCTCCTACCAAGACGACGCGGGGTCGGCAGGGGAGGGAGGCGCCGCTTTGATACCATCCTGTACCGTGCGCTCGTGGAGATTACAGGTTCTGTGAAGCTGGAAAGTGAGATTCTGCGGTCTCCATATGGAGCCTTTGATATCTCAAGCTCATCCCCTTGTCTGGATTGTCTCTCCCAATTCCTTTGTGCAAGTTGCGGTAAAGCAGAGATAATTAATTTATGCTGCGCAGCGTGTTGCGTGTGAGATTTGGATGCTGCCTGTCTGTGCCCGACCAAGGACTGTCACACTGGTTTGGGGTTTAATATATTAAATTGGAGTGTACGTTTGCTGAGGAAAGAAAAGCCAGTGATTTATCTCTTAATTCTTTTCTTTCTCCTCATGTCCCACGAGAGCCTTATATTTAATTAGTTTGCATAAAGCTCCAGTAAATAGCTCCATGGTTTGGGCTGCAGGAATGTAATACCGACACTTTTGACGCAGCGAGGGTTCGGCAGCCGCTCTGTCCTTGAGTCATCTCTAGCAAAGGCTGAAATGCGGATCTCGCAGCACGGTCCGAAAAGTGCTGGGAATATGAAAAATAGATGAGGTAATTTACAGTCGGAGCGCACAGAGCCCAGGGTGGTTATTTCACCGAGCGCGGCTTGGATGGTTGCTCTTAAATTTCATTTAAGTCCCTTTTTCCTCTCTGTGTTGAACAACTGATACTGTATTTGATCTGATTGGGATCTTTTGCCTTAAGTGCCGCTTAAAAAGAACTTAAATACCGCATACAAATCTCATTTGTATGGTGCGTCTTCTAAGCACCTTGATTGACGGTTGGCAGTTTTTAATCCTAGGGAATAAACTCTTAGGAGTGTGTCAGAGATTGCAAAAGCATCTGGGTCAGCAGCTGGGATGCTTTTGGTGGTGATTTCAAACAAAATTGGCATTTCCCTCAACCATTGAAAGTCTTCTTGTTGGCGCTGCACGAGCGGCCGGAGCGGAGGTATTTGTAGAACCACCCTTAGGTTGTCAGATCAATGAGTTGAAATCGCCGTCGTTGATTTTGTCGCTCAACCTGTTCCCCTGGGGGTTTTCAGCACTGTTGGCCTTTATATATAGATGATAATTTCTCCTTTGTGTTCTGTTCAGGTCACCGAGTCGGTCGCTATTGCTCTGTTTGCAGATCCCAGCAGCGTCCACGTGTTTTGGAGAGTTACGGCCACTTTTTTTGGCAACGCCTGTTGGACACCCCGTGTAAATAGACTTCTCAGCCCGGTGCGGTTGAGCGGAATAGTTTCGCATTTTGACATTTCGAGTTTGTATGTATTGGATTACCGTTTACATTTCCAATGTAAAACTACCTTTTAAGGGGTTTTTTACAGTTAATCATTTCTCTGTGCGTGTAAGTGGTTCCATTTGTTTGCAACAATGACTCGCTCCGAACTCCGGCTGTGGAATTGCTGGAGAATCATCTGGTTTTCTGCAGTTCTTGATAGTGCTAATCCCCTGGGTTTTGGAGCTGGATCCTGCTGCCAGGGAAGGGGCTGTTGGGAGATGGGTTTGATATTCCAGCAAGAGTTTGTATTTCTTTTTGTCCTCTGTACAGTTCCTACTAACGGTTTCTGAACGAGGATGCAAAGAGGTGAAAGAATTGCGGAGATTTCCTCCTTTCCATCTCCAAAATCCCTCTGTTGCAGATTCATCAGGTGTTGCAAGACCAAAGCTGACCCAGAACCCTCCGTCCGCTCCGGTTTTGCCGTTTCTTCAAAATTCAGAAGGAATTTTCAGTGTAACTCCAGGAGAGTTTCTATACAGATTTTACCAGCTGGTTTTCCCCAAGTCCCAACCAAGGGAGCCCCATGATATGTTTCCTTAGCTCTAAATGATTTCCTTTCCTGGTAAAAACTACACATTAGTATCTTTTCCTTTTTTTTCCCCCTGTTATTTAAAAGGCTTGACTTTTCTTTTTGGGTGTTTAATACTGATTTTCACCCGTTTTGGGAATTTACTCTTTGCCTGGTCAACTTCTTCATCCGCCTTTATGAAGAGTGAAAAAATCATCTCTTGTGGAGATGGAAAGTATGTTTAAACACATGTTCTTCTGAATAGCTTGCACTACGCCGTGCACAGTTGATATTCATTACTTAGGACTGTATTTAATCCATTTTTGTATGACTTTTGCAGATTTCATGCTGGCTCTTTGAGAATTTCTACAACATCATGGGAGTCGTGCTCTCTGAATGTTGGCAAGTTGTTGCAGCCAATGGAAGCAAATACAGAGTTATGTTCGATTTGTTGAGGGATAAAAATTGTGGCAGAAAACAGGGGGAAGGGGTCTTGGCTTCGCTGTAATTCCATCATTAGAGACCATTCAGCGTTCCTACTTTCTCCTTCCAAAAAGAGCAATATTACAAAAGTGAAACAGAGCCTTTGTTCTGCGAAATCTCTGGGTAGTGGTCAGCGAAACTCTTGATGTGTTTAAGTCAGAAAACACATGTGGATGTCGAGCGAGTGTCAAGGAAGCTCAGCTGGTATTTTTTTCCAAGTCGATGCTACAAATGGACTCAAAGCATTTAAAAGATTGGATTTTTCTTGCCATCAAAGTGCCTGTTGGCTGCTGTTAAACTCTAGAGCGAGGCAGCAGGAGGGGAAGCGAATGGAAATGTGAATGTGAGCTGCTCCTGGGTGTAAATCTCAGCTGGTGCGGGTGCCCTTTTGCGCCCTCCCAGAACAGGGCAGGAAATCTGGGGCATAAACTACAAGCAGCAAATTCTCATTCATAGGGTTCCCCTCTCTCCTTTAATGAGTGTTTTTTCTGCTGCATTTTCTTTGAAGATGTTGCTAAATGCCGCAGAAACAACTTTTCCTCGGCGTTTATTCCCATGAAACAGGCCAAATGAGGCCAGCGAGCTGCCTCACGCTGTGGCACAGCAGCAGCTTTTGGACTCTTGAGAAGGAGCCAAAGAAACGGGTTAACTCGAAACCAAGAGTGGATTTTAATCTGCGGTCGCCAAGTGGTGCGACAAGGTCAGTCCTAATTTTGAAGTGCGTTTTTTGTTATTTTGGCTTTGCCTCTTTGAAGCAGGGAAGGGTGTTTGGTTTGGTTTTGTGCTGCTGTCACTGGACGAGGGTTTTAATGCTGGGAGTAAACCACGGAGCTATGCGATGTATGGATGGGGAGCGCTTCCAAATTGAATCTACTTAAAATAACGACAGTTGTTGCCTGGGAATTAGTCCCTGGCTGGTTCTTTGCTCCGATGGTCCCGAGGGGACCGGGGGGTTTGTTCCCGACAGACCCGGAGCTGCTGAATTGCTCAACCAACAAGTGGATCGATTGTTTTCTAACCGACGATCCTAAACCTCAGTCAATCAAACCCGTTCAGTGTCACCGTTGGGTTTGCGTAAGAGGGTAATGAACGTGTTTTTCTTGCTGTAGCTTTTATTTGCCACCTGAAACGGGGGGGGGTGATTAGCAGCACAAACTAGGGGTTATTCTCCAAATGGGGTTGATTAGGAAGATGTTTTTCCGTGTTCTTTGGGTTTTAGCCCCTGCATGGTGTGGGGGAAGCTGAAAAGCTGCGTTTGTGCTGCTGTTGGTCCCGTGGTCGTGGTTCCACGTGGTAAAACAACACGGGGCTTTAAGCGATTTAACCCGTGGAGGTTTCCTTCTGTCAGCATTTGTAATGCTCATGGAAATGTCATGGAAATGCGATTTCTCGCCCTCCCGATGTCCCACCCGTCCTGTTCCACCGCTTCTAGAAACAGCGAGGATGGTGCTGCGGATAACATGGCAAACGCCAACGTTTTAATCGCCAGCCCCTTCAATTTAGTTCCGAGTGTGTCTGGGTATTGCACTAATGAAATCTGGTGCCATTCGCTGCTGATGGAGGTTTAGTGGTGAGAAATCAAGGGGAAACCCGGGTTGTGGTAATGAGCCCTTTGCAGGAATCGCTCTTTGTTGGTTTGGGGATGTGAATGAGATGAGGTGGGGACTGTCGTTAGATCGAGGCATTAATTGATCCCCTCATCTCCATCCGCGCAGGGCAGGGAGGAAACCAAATTGATGGATTTGATTTCAAGGAACTGCGGCATGTTCCATGTGTGCCTTTATTCGGGGAGTGTTTAAGATGCCTGTTGGATGACGTTTAAATACAGTGGGATAAATTACCCTTGTCTTTGAGGATGCTCCTCCTCGTTAGCACTTAATTTGCAAAGTCGAGTGTTACAGGAAATGCCACAAAATCCTTTTCGTGCTGCAGGTGAACACTGGGGTGGTGCTTTTGCTCTCCTGCTGCTCAGAGTATCTGGTGTCCAAACCAGATCTTGCATGGTGTTCCTTCTTGCTTTTAGAAAACAACCAACAGAGGAGCTATTCACATGTTTCATTAGCGCTGTTATTAAAATCTGTTTGTTATTGGTTGATGTAAATGCAGTTCTGTGTGCCATAAAACCTGTATGAAAACAAGCAGAAGGATCACACCCGCTTCTTTAAAATGAGGACGGCAGCGGGTATATCACAGGGGTGTTTTGAATGCAAAGGGCATTGAAAGCCCAGGACAGAAACCACATACCTGGGAACAGCCGTTATTACTGTGAAAACCAAAATTGTCACCATTTTTGTTAATATGTGCAGCGCATACATTAATGAACGACAGTGCAAAGTGTTTTGTGGACGGTAGAGGTACAGAGCTCTGAGCGGGCCCGGGGAGGTTTTTCCCCCGCGTTCGATAACCGGTTATTCAGAAATGTAATAAATGAATCTCTCTGTGAAGTGGCTTTGGAAAGGAGCCTGCTTTTGCTTTGGTCTCCTCGATGAAAGTAACTCTTGCGAGCTTTGCTGCGCTCTCTCCATCTGGTGAAGGAGGAAACTCGCTTCGTCACATCCACCCTTTGGAGGTGGCTGTTTGCGCTTGGACCCGTCTGTGTCGCACCCAGCGCTGCAGAAAGATGCTGAAATATGAACAAAAGACGTTGCAAGTGAATGATTTCAAAGTGTGCGGCTGGCAGAGGGAGGGGAGGGGGTGTCTGAGCTACAGGGGGGGAACAAACACAACACTGCAAAGGTCACAGGATACAGGACGGTGTTCGGCTGGAAACTTCACTGGCTATGAATGAAACTGCGCTCTTGTGTTTTCCCCCTGGAGCTGAATGCCTGAAAACTGCGGATGCTTCTTGTTCTGTTGCTTTTTTGCTTTTGTTTTTGTGGCTCTTGTGAGCTTCCGTGGAATGAAAAAAATGGCGAGTGGAAATCAGACAGCGCCCACTGAAACATCCTCATCTCCAGCAGCTTTGTGAGACCTGCGACTTTATTAGGTTCTGGTTTATCTAGTAGGACTGTTTGCAAGTCAAAGTTTTGGCTGTGCTAAACCGTGTGATGTTTCATAGCAGGGACTTTATTACGTTCCCAAAGGTGTCAGCGCCGCTGACATTTGTTGGATAAACTCAGGGCTTGGGCCAAATGCCCCTTGGAACCGGCTCCGGGACCCCCCGAGCGCTGGTTTTATTTCCTGTGGGCTGGGAAGTCTCGTTCCCCGTTGCCTTTTCTCCCTCCATGTGCTCTCACCCCCTCCAGATCGTCTGTATTTTCTCTGAGGTTGGTTTGATCTTTTTATCAATCCATACATTGTTGTTACCTTCCCATTGTATGATTAGTTTCTTCCTGTAATGATAAATTGCCCAAAAGTGTTTGAGAAATCCTTTTATTTAGCCCAGTTGTCTAATGCCAAACACATCCGTATGCATTGTCTTCATACTTAAGGAATTAATCTTTACTTAGGCTTTAAATCAAATTATTCCTCTGTCCCCATCAGAATGAACCTGGTGCAGGGCTCTTTGCATCCCTTGATTTCTCATTTTTGCTCTTTGTCCTCCCAAAATCTTGGCTAAAAATGATACCCCAGGAGGTTCAGGTACCAGGTTCGTTTCAGATTTAAAACAAGGCAACAAATTCTGGCGCTGGCCTCTCTGGAAAATCCCTACAGGTAGAGCCGCCTTTTATGTTTTGCAAGCAGTGGAGGCTGTTGCCAGCGGAGGAGCAAGTGTTTTGGTTGGGTTTGCTTTTGTTTGGGGTGTTTTTTTGTTTTGTTCTCAAACTCAAAGTTTTTTTCTGGTTAACACACTCCAACAGTTGGTCGTTCTCACTGTGATTTCTACATTTTCTCGACGGTGGGCTCGGAGGAGAGGAGGGAGGATCCTCTTTGGTGGGTTAGAAGGGGGTGGCCAGTAGGTCAGAGAGGTTCTCCTGCCCCTCTGCTCTGCCCTGGGGAGACCACACCTGGAATCTTGTGTCCAGTTGTGGCCCCTCAGTTCCAGCAGGACAGGGAACTGCTGGAGAGAGTCCAGCGCAGCCACCAAGATGCTGCAGGGAGTGGAGCATCTCCCGTGTGAGCATCAAAAATTCAGCTCTGTGCGCTAAGGGTGCTCTGATGTACAAGGAAAACAGGTTCCCTTGCTTTTCCATCCTCCGTTTTTTGTTTTCTTTTAGTCTTTCTTCTAGTCACCTGCCTTTCTTAAAGCTTATTTTGGTAACAAAAGATCCCTCTGAAGCCTCACTACGTGTGCTTATGGCAACACTATTAAAATCTGTTGACCATTAACTTTGTAGAGCGCAGGTGTTCTCGTTTCTTTCCCATAGGGTTTTCTTAATCAGCTCCATGGAAAATTCTATTTATTTATCCGTCGATGGGCAGAGTGTTTATTTGAGTTGATTTTCAGTGCGGCCCAAACGAAATGCCCGTTCTTCTCAATGCACTCGAGCTATTCAGCTGCGTCATAAACCTCTTCCAGTTGGGATTTTATCACTGCATCACTTTCTAAAGTCCTTTTTCACTTAACAAGTGAAGTCCACTTAGGTTTCAGTCTTGGATGACTCCTTGCCTGTTGGGGAAGAAATGGTGCTCATATATCATCCATAGTATTTATAACTGAGAACTCTTGCATCTTTGATACTAAAAAACCAAAGGCAGCCCAAAACCCCAGGTTGTCTTTCGCAGGATCCTCTGATTCTGAAGCTTCCCGTGGCAGATTTTAAACACTAGAGGTGTTACTCTTCAGCTGCTTCGAAGCCAAATAAAGCAAATTCTTCCTGGGTAGAACCGTACGTGGATTTAGAACATGAATGTAATAACAACTCCCTTTCTTTTCTCTGTAAAATCCCATCGGTTTCCCTTTCGGTAGCCGTGGGTGAGCACACTCGTCCTCCCGCCTTCGGTGCCGTTCGCTCGGGTCCCTTTTCAGAGCCTGTTTTTGGGTCTGTCCGCAGAACGTGATTGTTTTCCAAGGCGACCGAAAGGAGATGAAAAGATAAAAGGGTAATGAGTGACTTGAAATGACCTAAATCAAGGTCTCCAGTGAGATTTGTGGGATTCAAAATGAGAGAACGTTGAATATTTTTGTAGTTTCTTTTCGGTCTGGCATCCAGCCCGCAGGGCTGGAAAGGATGCGCCTCTTCTTGTTAAGAAAAAGAGGAGATAATTGCGTGGCGGTTTTACCTTTATTTTCTGTTCTTGTCTGGGTGTTTTTGGAGGTGACGGGATGGCAAATCCCAGCGCTGTTGTGAATGAGACAAGCGCCGGGGGACCGCGGTTCACCAGTAAAAACCAGTGGGGTTACTGGGGAGAACAGTCAACAATTCCACCAATGAGTTTGAGTTCATCCCGTCTTGAGCTGGATCGTCACAGAGCTAAAACATGTCTGGGGATCCCTTATTTCACCCCTTCCTTCCTGACTTGCGCTGTTGGGAAGTGATTTGGGGCAACAAATAGGAAATAAACGCTTCCCTGAAATTCCCCACCACAAATAACCAGGTTTGCTATTTTTAAGCGCCAGTTTTTTTGACTGATTCTTCCAAAGTTCTTTTTGCTCCGCTGGGATTAAGTCTTGAATGAATGTTTTCTGGAAGATTTATTTTTAGGCCTTTAAAGGCTTATGTGAACTGGCAGAGATTGCCCGTCCTAGACAGCAGATTTATACTTGAAAACTTTGAGATCTTGAAGCTGCCGAGAAGAGCGGCCGGTTGAGAGCATCGCAAGAATCATTTCGCTGCCTTTTGTCCCGGGGTTTTGTTGATAATTTCCTATATCTATGGGAAATATTTGGTGTTGAATCAAAGCTTCACTGTTCCCTGTGAAGCTGAACCTTGGAGCTTGGTGAAGATTTTCTTTTGAAACAGGAGAACAGTTCCGAATGTTGAATATTTCTCTTGGTGGCAGAGGCAGCGGGAAACGGGTGTCATTGCTGATTCCCCGTCCTCTTCTTGCAAAGCAAAAATCTGTTTTGTATTGTATTTTGCATTGTATCGCTGATTAGGGTGGACTTAATTGTAGCAAATTCCTGGCTCGTTGGTGATGTTGTTTGCTACGTGCCCGAGCTTGGTTTGAGGTCGGACCGTTCACCCTGACGTGTTTCTCAGAATGGGTGTTCTCGGGGCAGTGACACTGCGTATGTCTATTATTACCGATGGCAAATTGGTTAATAATGTGGTTAAGGCTGAATAAACTCATAGCGCGGACTGTGTTGCTTTCGTTGCCTAAGTTAATATTTTTATACACCGACTATTAACTTTCTGGCTTGGAGTTTTTTACTGGGCTTTAATTTTGGTCCTTTTGCTCCTCTTGATGCAGCTGTTTTGTACGTTGGTTCCGGAACCACCCGCTCAGGCTTGGGAGAGTTGAACAGCGAGCGGTGGTTCCTCCCTGGGAAGGCTTAAAAATGCCCTTAAATACTCCAGGCTCAGGGCTTGAACTCATTTTCATCAAGCCGAGCAACTTTCTTACGACTTAATTACTGTCATTTCATTTTGGGTAGAGGTCGGTCCTGATTTTCTCCTGTTGGCAGATGGGGTGATGAGTCCAGTGAACACAGTAACTGGGAGAGACCCAAGTATCTGTGAGCTCCCCTTTGGATCTGGCTTTTTAATTTGCTTGCCAAAGGCTTCCTTAATCATATTTTCTTTGATGTGCAGCAAGCTGCAAATTGGGAATAAGCAAAATCCGTTTTAACGAGCGAGGAGTCGGCGCAGATGACTCAACCTTCATCTCTTTTTAGGTCCCGATTCCAATTCGCTCCCTGTTGGTATCGAGTGAAATGTCACCAAATGTTGGCGCTGTCGGAGGAGCTGGGAGTGGGTCCCCGTCTCCGGGGGCTCCGAATCCTCCCGGCGGGGCCGCGGAGCCTGGACGGGAGTGGGAGGATGAATCATTTTCTGGAGGAGCTGCTGGTTCCACACAGATGGAACAAGAAATTCTGCCTGGGGGTTTGCACATGTCTGATGAGCTTCTGAGGCTCGAGTAACATGATTTTTTTAAAGGCTGATATTTCTGTGTCAATTACAAATGAAAAAAAAAGCGTAGATGTGACCCAAGTATGTTATTTTGTGAATGAAGAGTCACTTATTACATAATTATGAAGTCACGCTGCGATGTGTGCGGCATCCTTAGGCGATGGCGTTCGTTCCCGGTACGTGCCAGCCCGTTTTGCTGTATTTGACCTCCTCACTGATGCTGGAAGAGAGCTCGGCTTGTTCTTGGAAAGCAGAGGCGCAGCCACGGCTTCTGATCCCAACCTCTGTGCCGTATTTTGCCTGATTTACTCAATATCCATCATCTTCATGAGCGTAGATACCATGAGAGAGCATAGCAGGATTGCAATGCTTTTACAAACCTTTTCGTATCATTCGATAGAAAATTGCTGGCTTATTGCAGATATACTGGGAGGCAGTGGGATCACAGAACCCCAGAATGTCAGGGTTGGAAGGGACCTGGAAAGCTCACCCAGTGCAATCCCCCCATGGAGCAGGAACACCCAGATGAGGTTACACAGGAAGGTGTCAGCCACTCCTCCCAGCTTGGTGTCATCAGCAAACGTGCTGATAGTACAAATATGGAATATGGGGGCATATACGTATATGGATGTATGGGGGCAATTCACTGCGTGGTCTCCTGTAGTTCTCTGCCTCTATTTCTCATGGATAATCCTTAAAACCATGTCCAGGATGCAGCAGGAACGGGCTCCTTAGCAAGATTTTCCTCTGCTCCTGTCTTTAAATACAATATACACCCTGTGCCGCTTAATTCCCGGGTAGGTTTTTAAAATCCAGCAGTCTCGGAGCCCGCGGCACCACCGACTTCCCATCCCGAGCTGGCCTTCAAAGAGAAACTCGCTTGTTTTAGCCTTTAAATAGCTGTGGGATGGGAGGCGGATGGCGCGAGCACACAATGCGGCCGCGCCGGGCTGGGGGTTTGGGGCTATTCTTAGCTGACAATACCCGGAACGAAAAGCCGTAGACGCCACAACGCGTTTGGGCCATTGTGTGCGAGCGATATTTTTAATACGCAAAGCCAGAGGTCTTGCAGGTTCTCTTGTGCTCCTCGTTGGAGCCTCTTGCTGGGGACAGTGGAGGTTCAGAAGGAAACGGCTGCTAAGCCGCTGCTTTTAAATCAGGGTTAAATTCTGCTCGCATCGGTTTAATGCGAACAGGCTGTACGTGTTTTCCCCCTTGAGTGCTTGGAAGGCGACAGTTTTTGCAAAGATGAGTCAACTCTGAGTTCAAAGTATGGCTGTCTCGATACCTTTGTGTTGATGTTTCTGTTTTCAAAAGGAGGTTCACGCATGGAAAAGAAAGGGGGTGATCAGTGCGCGTGTTACTCAAAAGCTCCGGGGAAGCCGAGTTGAGTTCATCTCGACCTCGACTGCTGTCGGAAATGAAGAGTGTTTCTCGGCGTTTTGCTGGCTCAGCCCGTCACTCTGCTGATTTTTCAAGGAACGGGGTTTTTTTGGACCGGGTGGGTGGAACTTGTTTGCAGGAAAGCGAGCTGGTAGGTCAGCATCTCTGTGCAGGTCACTCGGGTTCTGCGACGTGTCGGTGTAAGAGAGAACCTCGATTTCAACGACACACAATCCCTGTGTGAGC
Source organism: Streptopelia decaocto (assembly GCF_964273445.1). Taxonomy (NCBI): domain Eukaryota; kingdom Metazoa; phylum Chordata; class Aves; order Columbiformes; family Columbidae; genus Streptopelia; species Streptopelia decaocto. The sequence goes on along the minus strand of NC_138674.1, from coordinate 4,134,190 downwards.
CCGCGAAATCAATATTATTACGCTTAAATATTTACATTGCAAAACACCATCTTATTTGAAGCCATAAATAGACAACTACATCTTATTTTTTAACGATATGACGTGTCCTTTTCAAGTCTGGTTTTCTCAATGTGCCTTTTTCCCTGTACCTTCCCAAGCTTTAGAGGAAAAAAGCAGCAAGTCCACAAACTGAACGTCACTTTTTCTGGCGTTAAGGGGAGAAAAATTTGCTATTTTCACAGTTGATAAAGGCGTTTTGGATGGTTAATGATAATTGATCTTTGTCTTTCAAAAATATTAAGTTAAGCCCCATAACTGGCAAGTGTCTGGTTTTGGAGATCTGAACGTGTTGGACAAGGAGCAGTTTTGTCGTAAGTCGTTGATGCAGTTTTTGAAAAGGGGGAAGTGAAACTTCTTGCCGAGAGAATTTTCTGTTTGTTCTATTTTCAGTGTGTTGAGAAATCAAGGAAAGAACAAGCGGATATTAAAGTTAAAATTTAGATGGTTGTGTATGCTGCAGCAAGAATAAACACTTATAATGAAGTGTATGGTGATGGTGTATCCATCAGGCCGTTTTGTACTGGCTGCTCTTTAACTGGGCTGAAATACAGGTTTGGAACTGAGCTGTAAGGAGAAATATTGAGCAGAGAAGTGATGGGGTTAAACTGTAATGTTGTTCAGGGCGATCTGCAGCGGTGGCACTTTGCTTTGAAACCCTCCTCTTGGAGAACGGTCTAAAATCCTCCTTACAACGCACAGGGGGAAGAAGTAGCTTCTCTTAACATTTCTTGTGAAGCGTGGGGCTTTTTGGAAGGAAACTGCTGCCTCCTTTCTGCTCCCAGCGCGCGCTGTGTTCTCGGATGGCGGGGCTGCAGGTGCTGTCGCCGGGCACAGTGACTCCATCCTCAGCACCTCTGGGATTTGGTTTAAAGCAAGGTGACAATAACCTGTGGCAGACGCTCCCTGTTACCCCCTTGCCTTCCCTCTACCTTCTCCTTTAGATCGGAGAGATGATAAGGAAGATAAGAAGTAAGAAAGGGAGAATCACAGAATCCCAGAATGTCAGGGGTTGGAAGGGCCCTGGAAAGCTCATCCAGTGCAATCCCCCCATGGAGCAGGAACACCCAGATGAGGTTACACAGGAAGGTGTCCAGGCGGGTTGGAATGTCTGCAGAGAAGGAGACTCCACAACCCCCCTGGGCAGCCTGGGCCAGGCTCTGCCACCCTCACCGGGAACAAGTTTCTTCTCAGATTTAAGTGGAACCTCCTGTGTTCCAGTTTGAACCCATTGCCCCTTGTCCTATCACTGGTTGTCACCGAGAAGAGCCTGGCTCCATCCTCCTGACACTCCCCCTTTCCATATTGATCCCCATGAATGAGTCCCCCCTCAGTGTCCTCTTGTCCAGCTCCAGAGCCCCAGCTCCCTCAGCCTTTCCTCACACGGGAGATGCTCCACTCCCTGCAGCATCTTGGTGGCTGCGCTGGACTCTCTCCAGCAGTTCCCTGTCCTGCTGGAACTGAGGGGCCACAACTGGACACAAGATTCCAGGTGTGGTCTCCCCAGGGCAGAGCAGAGGGGCAGGAGAACCTCTCTGACCTACTGACCACCCCCTTCTAACCCACCCCAGGTCCCATTGGCTTCCTGGCCACAAGGGCCCAGTGCTGGCTCATGGTCACCCTGCTGTCCCCAGGACCCCCAGCTCCCTTTCCCCTGTTGATGCCATGGCGGAGCCTCCCCCTCCCCCCTTCCCCAGCCTTGGGGGTGGACGGAAAACACACCATCATTTTAAAATATTTAAAGGCTGAATTTTTCCAGAAACATCAAACCCCACGAAGCTTTAAATTTTGCGCAGCTTTCTTCAGGTATTTCTAACAAGTGCGTTTTCTCTGATTTTTTTGGCCCAGCTTTCAGCTGCTCCACAAGAGCAGGATTATTTCCTTCCCTCTGTCCCTGCTTGATAAAAAGCTCCTTTTAACTTCTCAGAAGTGGAAGGAAATGACACTGGGCAAAGTTCTGCTCTTCAGCGGACACGTACTTACAGGACGCTTAATTTCAGGGTTTCAGGGAATATTATTATTATTGTCATTATCAGGGAATACTCTCAATATTCAGGGAATTCTATTATCTAATTGGTACTGGGAATCCAGATTAACACTTGGTTTTGTGTCTCATAATCTCACTTCAATTGATTCAAAGTTATATATATGAAAAAATGTGTGTGTTTGGGGGTTTTTTTGACTATTTTAGTCATATTTCTACATGACCATCTCAACGAATGGTGCCGTTTGTGTGCGTTTCTTTGGAAAAAGCCTTATTGAGTATTTCTAAGTGGTAAAATGTGTGTGTGTGTGTAAAAAGGAGGACGGGAGTTTTACTGTCAGTGTTCTGACAAGGGCACATGAAAAATGAGCATCTCCATGTTCCTGCCCTCTGATGAATGGGTGTTGCTGCAGCTGACAAAGGACACATAGAAAAATGATGATTCACCCAAATCGAGCTGTGCGGGCTCTGTCAAATATACATTCCCCCTCTTGACAAGAGGTGCTATGCGGTTAAAATATAAGTTCCTTTAAAGACCAGTCCACTTACACAGCTGAATATTCATAGCTCTCAAGGAATGACCTGTGTGTTTCCTATAGCTGTGTAGGAAATGCTGCTCGGGGTCCCTTGGCTTTCAGTGAGTATTCCCCGTGTAAACGTCTCATGAATGTGAATAAAGACTGAGCCAAAAAGCAAGAGAGAGACCGGAGCAAGACTTCTGTAACATAAACTTGTTCTGTAATTTTAAATTAGCCTTATATATGCTTTTCTTAGGTTGCGCTCTATGTGAAATAAAAGTGATGCTTCAATTTGATTTCTTATGTAAACAGTTAAGACTGTTTTATCATAAACTCTCATGCCCGTTTAAAGAGGCATTACTTTGATTTTCTGTAATGGTTTTGGTTTAATGGCGGGTGTGGGGAAAATAAGAGGCTGCTCTGGTGGAAATCAGCTCTGTCATCAGTGTCCTCTACGACCGTGGGCAAATAACTTGGCCCTTTTTGATCTCGCTGAAGTCATCTGCAAAATGTCTGTAATGATGCTTATTATTCACCTCTCCTGGAATGTTCACGGTTAATTAATAGTTCTCAAAACCTCCCGGGAACGCGCATGGCTGTGTCTCCACCGGGACTGACAGGGAGGCAGTGCCGACGGGTTCGGGCTGCTTAAATAGATTTGACTCATCTTGTTGACTTCTTTGGCCGCTCGTCTTCCTCCTGGATGGGCCGAGAGCCCGGCCCGGTGTTGGGAGGAAGGCTCGGAGCTCCCTCATGGGTCACTTGTCCAAGTCCCCGGGCTGCTGGCCCGCAGCGGGTTTGGGCGCTCGCTGGGTCATTCCTGACCGACCAGGTGGGTCCATCCTGGCTGTGGTGGGATGGGATGTGGTGGGACATGATGGGACGTGATGCTCAACCAGGGGCAGGTCCAACCTCCCATCTCCTGGGTCCTTCAGCTACAGGAGTTGGGAGGAGGTGGAAGGGCATCAGATTTGATGAGTGTGGTTTATCTTGAGTGTGGCCTATCTCAAGTGTGGTTTATCTGCAGTGCGGTTTATCAGAACGAGACTGGGGATGGGGAGGGGAAAATGTTGGTGGTACCAGGGAAAGGGGATCGTCTCCATGGCAGCTTTGAGATGCCTCTGCAACAGTGGTGCTAACCCAAAGCGAACGCGCACTTTTACCTCATCACCAAATTCTAAAATGAAGCCTCATCCTGTTCACTTATTTTTATATTTTTAAGAAATATTCCAGGTCAGTTGGCTTTGAAATATGAGCTTAAACACAAAACAAGGATGAAAATCATTGATGCAATTAAAATAAAAACAAGCCCACATTTATCTGTCTTTCCCCGAGCTGCCCAAGACAACCACGGAACTTGGCAGGGAACGGGAAGTGATTTGGAAATTTAGTTTGCTGTGCTTGAGAAGCGTTTACCTGTCCCTTTTTGTTCCTCTTCAGTTACTTCTCTATCATTTATGCATGTTAGTTACCAAAGAGGAGAGGGAGGAGAAGAAATCCTGAGGTGAAATTAAATTAGACACCGGCATTTAATCATGCTGCTTGTATCTCTAAATATATGACATAATTCACCAAAGGATTTTCCTTTCATTGAAGAGATTAAACTGTGTAAGTCATAAATTGCCACTTCTAGCAATTGTATTAGTTTGAAAAATATACTTGATGTTACTTTGCATGGAATACTTGTGTGTGAGATGGTTTCGTGTGTCTGGGTGGATGCTGCTTTCTCACCTATAGATGTTTTTGTGCATGGATGCATATGAACATGGTAGTCAGTGATGTATAGCGAGTTTAATTTGGGATTCCCAAAGTGAATCGAGGCAGTAAGAACATACGGCAAATGCCAGAAATGATGATCGCGTCGTGTGATGAATAATTCAATTCTGTTTAGTATTAAAATAAACCCCTCATGATATTTGACATAATGCAGATGAAACACTTCAAGGAAAGAAAATGTTGCGAGGTGGAAGGAGCGGTTGTTTCGCTTCTGTTTTAATCACCATCGGTAGAGGAAAATCTGAATGCTCAGGTAGAACAGAGACGTATGTAAAGTCCAAAGGGCTGCTGTGGACTTCTAAGTGCAAAGTCCCTTTCTGAATTAGAGTACTGATAGGTTTGGGGCCAAAGAAAATTAAAAAGAAAAAGACACACAAATAGTTTTGAGCTCTTTTGAAAACGTTGTGCCACCCGTGACTCCAGGAGTGCGGTTTGGGCAGCGGGAAATGGCCATTTCTGCAGCTGCTGGGCGCTGGGTCGGCTCGAGTTTTACTAAACGCTCATGGAGCTCGTGTCAAGTGTCCTGTGTAGAAATGGAGAAAGCGAGGGGCAGGCTGAGTTGTTTGTTGAAGGAGTAGGAGTGTTTGAGGTGGAAATGGGTTGTCTGTGGATCTGGAGGTACCTGATGTTGCTTGTGAAGACGGGGGGGGTGAAAACCTTAAGCAGGGCTGGAGGAGTCGAATCGAACATTTCTCTTTACCCTCTGGTGTCGGGTACCTGATGGCACAGGCCGAGGCGGATTTTTCACCAACTGAGCAAAACCTGCCCACTTTGTCTTTTGGTGCATCTGAACTGAACCCTTAAGATGCTGCTGGTAATTCTTACAAGCTCTTTTTTCCCCACGTGTATTTTGTTGGCGTAACACGTAGGAGAAGCACGAACAACCTGCAGGACGATGAAAGGCAGAATGATCCAACATCTCCTGCATCGTGGCAATTTCAGGATGTAGTTCTAGCTGCTTGGGGGTATTTTTTCTTTAATTTTTTCTGGCTTTCTGCAGTAAGGGATGGTTTTCTTAAGTGCTTTCTGTGGAGCACACCCATGGATAGCAATAAGAAGTGAGCGGAGCAGAGATGTCCCACGGTTTGAGCGGGAGAACCTGGCTTGGCAACGCCTCAGCTCTGCTTTTGTCTCCTGGACCTGTTCTGCTGTCTCTTCCTGACGGATTTCCATCCTAGAATAAACAGACATTCAGTCGAAAGCCAGCGCGAACCCCTCCCTTGACGGAGGAATTTGGGCTCCTTTGTGGAACCACATTCTTCATTCAAATCTCCTCCTGTTTCGGTACCCGGTTCCCTCCCTCTCCCCACGCCCAGGCGGCTCATGGTTTGCAAATGAATTAAACGTGTTTTCCGAAGGGTGTTTCTGGGCATTTCCCACACTTTTGGGTCAGCCTGATGCTCGCGCTGATGTTCCCGAGGTGATCGCTACTCGGAGCCTTCCCTGGGCGAAATATTTCGCTCTTTCCTACTTTCTCATGGTGTTTAAAATGTTCTGTGGTGGTGGACGGCTCAGCCCGCCTTTGGGCAGCAGTTAAATGCCCTTCTCGGACTGTGACCACCTGTGCAACACCCCCCGGAACTCCCTAAAAAGGATCCAGAAACTTCAATTGGAGTGCTGGCCTCAGTTTCCTGAGGAATTGGGAATAATTGGACTGAAAGTGTGTCTGGCGTGTGCTTAGATTGTTCCTTATTGCGTTTATTCCCTTTTGTTGACTTCTTATATTTGGGAGCATACATCTTTGCACTGCTTTTTCCTTCCCTCCCTTTTTTCCTTCCCTCCCTTTTTTCCTTCCCTCCCTTTTTTCCTTCCCTCCCTTTTTTCCTTCCCTCCCTTTTTTCCTTCCCTCCCTTTTTTCCTTCCCTCCCTTTTTTCCTTCCCTCCCTTTTTTCCTTCCCTCCCTTTTTTCCTTCCCTCCCTTTTTTCCTTCCCTCCCTTTTTTCCTTCCCTCCCTTTTTTCCTTCCCTCCCTTTTTTCCTTCCCTCCCTTTTTTCCTTCCCTCCCTTTTTTCCTTCCCTCCCTTTTTTCCTTCCCTCCCTTTTTTCCTTCCCTCCCTTTTTTCCTTCCCTCCCTTTTTTCCTTCCCTCCCTTTTTTCCTTCCCTCCCTTTTTTCCTTCCCTCCCTTTTTTCCTTCCCTCCCTTTTTTCCTTCCCTCCCTTTTTTCCTTCCCTCCCTTTTTTCCTTCCCTCCCTTTTTTCCTTCCCTCCCTTTTTTCCTTCCCTCCCTTTTTTCCTTCCCTCCCTTCCTTCTTCTCCTCCTCTTTTCCCCCTTCTTTTAATAATTAACACATGGCTGCTTGAGGGAAGAATCTTGAAAGCTTGGAGTGGTCGGTATCAGAGTATGATTAAAAATACCCCAGAACTTCAGAGCAACTTGCTTTGCCCTGGGCCGGAATGGGAAAAGCATTTAAAGCAGGAAAAAAAGAAAACAAACAAACCTCTTGCATTTAAAAACGTTCACCAGATTTCTGGCCGTCCAAATACCTGTTCAAAAGTTGTTTGGAGAACGTGTTGTTTCAGATTAAGGGGCTCGGGATGCTCGTTACCATGAGGAGTTGGTTGGCGGGAGCTGTTTGCTGAGAATATGAACTGGGTTGTGTCTGTGTTGCTTTCCATTAATAGTCCCTGTGTCAAAATGACTTTTAAATTGTTCGTTCTATAAATCCATCCTGCAAACCAGTCATTAAATGTACTTTTACTACCCTCCACAGTATTTTATCCAGTGTTCAGAAAGTACAAGCAAAGATTTGTCTGAATTTATTTTATTTATATTTTTGGTCATCTCTGGGAAACCTTTAACTGAGCACGGACAATCCTAAAATAGCCGCGAAACTTCCTGCAGGCAGAAATAGTTGTTGTTGCATGTAGCTTTTGGGTTTGTACTTGTTTGAAATGCACTTATAAACTTTTAATCGTTTGGAATAAACAGCTGAAGAACCTAAAATATAACGTTGCCCAAATGACTTGGGCGTATTACATTTATCAGGGGGTTTTGTGCACGCTGTGCATTAGGTGCCGAATGAGGATTTTGGTGCTGGGATTAGGGCACAGGGTCATTTCATCTGGATTCTGCTTTTAAACATCCTCCTGGAAAAGTCAACAGCGTGGACTTGGGTTTTGATAATGGCAAAGGAAACTTCAATGGCAATTTCATTAGACGCAATAAAGAAAATTAAAAAATCTAAATATTTAATTTGAATTCGGCTCGGATTAAATGCCTCGGCAACTTTGTCAACGTGTTTAATTGCCTCATTTTGAGCTTCAAAGCTTTGCAGAACTGAACCTCGTGTTAGTTTGAAGTCTGAACTGCAGATGAGTGTTTTTCCTGTGGAAAACCAATGTAGTCGCTGCACTGAATGGGATTCCAGCTCAAGGATGCTTAGAAATAGAAAATGTTCATGGTACCGCTTGCCATGGTTAATACAGCTGCAATAAGGGCGAAAATCATCGACTGCCCTGCTGCTTCAAGTGACACTTTTGTTGTCCCCAGAAAAGCTGCTGGACATGAGTAATTAGTGATGCAAATATATGATGGTTTAGGTATGAAAATAAGAGTGTCCTCGGTACTTCACTGAGACTCGCCCCGGTTTGTGCTTTTAAGTATGTCTTGCATCCTCTTCTTTCATTTCACTAATGCAAAACTCCACTCATCTCACACCTCAAAATGATTTTATCAGACATTATTAGAAAGAATTTCAGCGACTAACTCCCACAACTCTCTTTGTATATTTAAAAATGTAAAGGGATTCTTGTTGATGTGTATTACCCAGTGCTAACATTTCTCCAATGGGTAAGGAATATCCTGGTTTCTAGTGAAAAATTTACCTTTTCCAGGGTTTGCAGTTTCTGTCAGGTTTCTGAACCTGAATCTCCATCCTGGCTCTGGTGTTAAACAAAAGACTTTATTTCCTCCTCTTCTATCATTTTCACTTCAAAGCCTCATTTTTAGATCACCAGGGAGATTTGGCCTTCCTGGCCACAAGGGCCCAGTGCTGGCTCATGGTCACCCTGCTGTCCCCAGGACCCCCAGGTCCCTTTCCCCTACGCTGCTCTCTAATAGGTCATTCCCCAACTTATACTGGAACCTGGGGTTGTTCCTGCCCACATTCAAGACTCTACACTTGCCCTTGTTCTATTTCATTACATTTTCCCCGCCCAGCTCTCCAGCCTGTCCAGGTCTCTGATGGCAGCACAGCTTCCAGTGTCAGCCACTCCTCCAGTTTTGTGTCATCAGCAAACTTGCTGATAGTCACTCTATTCCCTCATCCAAATAGTTGTTGAATATATTGAATAATACAGGCCCCAGCACTGACCCCTGATGCACTCCACTGGCCTCAACTGGACTCTGCCCCATTGACCATGAGCTCATGTTAGCGCTGTGCGTGCAACTTACTGCTTGGTGACTTCCAGTCCTTCTGCGTAATTGTTTCTTATGTGCTGGGCTGGGGTCCTGCCAAGCCAGGGACAGCTGAAGGGTTTGAATCTGCTGGATTCAACCTTCCCGTGTGTGGTTTGACCCTGTTTTGCTCTGATTTGTGCCATTGTCTTGAGCGTGTTCACGGGAGGGTCTGAGTTCGGCTCCGTGTGGGTGAGCGGATCGCGGTTCATTCTGGGCGGGAGCCGCGGGTTGGTGGTTCTGGTTTTATCATCCCACTCCTTTCCCAAGCCTGTCATCTCTTTATACAGCGTGGCCTTTAGGACAGGGTGGGAACCTCTTGAGAAAACCGCGGTGCAGATCCACGGAGATGCAGCCAGATATCGAAAAGCAGCTTGTGTCAGCTCCTGGTGCTTTGTGCTCTTGCAGGCCTGGGGTTCACTGTGTTCCAGTTAAAATAGTTAAAGCTCATCGGTAGGAAGAGTTAAACCCCAGCCTGGGGAGATGCTCTTCACGTTGCTCAGAGTATGAGGGATAACAGGGCAAGGAGGTCGCTTGGGCTGAGTCCATCCTGGTGCGTGACCACCAAAGAATGCACAAATCGGTACAGAAAACTCTTTGTTTTGTAATTCCACCTTCAGTTTATAGGATGCTTAAACCTAAACCCATCATTTTGGTAAGTTCCTTTTCAGAAGCCGAACGCTGCGAGGTGCGGCTCCGGTCAGACGTGTGTGTGTCCACGTGGGTGATGGTTTTAGGATAGCGCGGATTCTTTCCAGGAGCTTTGTAGAAAACGTTTGCTGTTTGGTGTAGTTTGAGAAGTCACCGCTGTTCAGGAATGCTCCATAATTGCACCACAGGTCCTATAATCTGCTCAAAAGAAGAGAAAAAATCAGTCTTTAAGGATTACCTACTAATTTCATCTGCTGCATCCTCCCCAAGATTGTAGAGTAGGAGCGTTTTGGGACCGTGGGATTCTCATGTAAACAGCCACCCATGTAATTTAAACTAACAGACTTTTACAAGCAGGAACAATCAATTCATGAAGATCATCCAAATATAAGCAGGTATGGGGGTAGTTTATAATATAGCGTGTTAATATATAGCGTATCTCTTAGCTTGCCTGTGATGTAAACTACTGGTGATCACCTTTCCCTGGAAGTATTAGAGGAATCATCGCTTAAATACCAGCAGTTTATTCGAGGACAATTACCTTTATGATAATGCGTAATCGTTTGTGCCGATCCATACTTGATGTGCTTCAACGTTTGAAAAAGAAAAGAGAAAAGGCAAATAGATTGCAAAGGTTGAGAATGATAAATATGACTAAAATACAGAAGGTAGAAGATCCTTCCTTACCATTTGAAGTCATTAAAACCCAGACGTGCCCGCTGAGCGCTACAGGGAAAGGTGGTTGCAAAAAGGATAGAAGTAAAATTGTGCAACTGTCTGGCGTTATACAATTCTATGTCTCTCTGTGACCTGGGTGACTTGACGGTCTGGTGATGGAAGTGAGTAAATGCTTTGTTTTAAATGGATGGAAAGCTCTTCTGTTGCTACTAGGGATGTTTTAATGATGTAGTTTTTCAGCCACGTGAGCTTGCAATACAATAGAAAGGATTCCTTTTGGTGTTTACAGCGGCTGTTAACCTAATAACCCGTGTAAATTAACAGATGCGAAGGCAGTGAATTCAAAATTAAAGTGGGTGTTGTGAGCGCAGCCTTTAGAAGGTGCCGTGTAACGGGGTGACCTGTGGCTATAGCACATGCAACCTCAGACTCTGCTCTTGGACTACGTCGGAAAAATAAAATACCTTTAGCGTGTGTAAGCAATGGGAAAACAAGCAGACACTTCATACTCTAGAAAGCCCGGTAAGCCTCAGGAAATTCCTGCATTCTTGGTTTTTGTGCCGCGGCGGAGCCCTGTGCGCTGTGTTTGATGAGCAGGGTCGCCCTTGTTCAGCCCAGCGCCCGGAGCTGAATCGCGGATTGTTGCCCATCAGCTGTCGCCGCTCCCCCCGAACACACTGGGGTTATTTATAAAGAAAAAGCGCTGATATCACGTTTCTTACTAAAGGAAAACGCTCCTTGTTCTTGCTGTTGAACAGGAGAGCTGCACGTGAAGGATCCACCTTGAGAACCAAGAGCTTGGTTGTAATTTTAATACGAAAATCCACGTGTTCTGCTGATCTTTTAGTCTTTGAGAACTGCTGTTTTTTTTGGAAGTGGTCTCCTGGGTCTCTGTTTTTTCTGGTTTCTCGGTTGAGAATGTGACTGATGGAGAAATTCAGAGTTTGCCGGGTTGTTGCCCTTGTAAAACATCCATCGATCGTAGCACACGGAAGGAAGAAACACTGAATGCGGGGTGGGCAGCCACACCACGACCTGTCCGAGCTGCGTCTGTTTCCTGTTCCTATTCCAATCTTCTTTTTAAACTTGGTGCCTACTGTTCATCCATCCTAATAGCACAACTCACTTTTCCTGAAATATAACACCGTGCAGATAAGCAACCCATGAATGCACATACACATCCTATTTGAGGAGGATATTTGCCGCATTTGAACTCTGTGCCCCGTTCTTTATCTGCTTAGCAGAGAATGCCAGACTGGTTCAGGTATTTTCTTCTTGTGGTGCCTTTTTCTGGGTGCAGCCACCAAGCCACAGTTTATTACAATGAACCTATTCACCCAATGACTTCTGGAAAGGCGTTTCGAAGTTGGGAGCATCTCTTGTGTTGGAGGAGAAGACGCAAAGGGAGGAAGAGCTTTTGCCTCGAAGGACGTTCTTTCTTGAATGCCAGACCGTTGGGTTAAAAACAGAGTCATTGCAGCGAGGAAACCCCACGGTAATGTGCTTTCTGGTACGATTATCTGTTTGTTATAGGAATCATAACGACAAAGGTGGAGCGGGGCTGTCGGGTTTGCATCGCACGGGACTAAACCCACCGCAAACTTTGCAAATCCATCGGTAGTTTTTTAACTGAAGGGAGGAGATGTGGATTGCATATGGTGAGCGTCAAGCAGCAAATTTGAAATAAGCGTCAGCAGATCTGATGTATCTGAGTGTTTGTTTGTTCCCCGTGCCCCTGCTAATCCTGAAATACTTTTGCTAGCTGGAACTGAGCACCAACAAAGACAGACCAGCCAGGAACGCGATGCTCAGGTTTTACCTGACGCTGCTCGCACCTCCCTGTGCTAATCAAGCTCATCTTCAAGCTTGAAACGCCCACATTTTTGCAAAATTTTAGTATTTTGGGGGGGTAAACCTACCTGGGAGCTGCCTTTGTATACACTTGGTTTGGGTTTCCCTAAAATAAAGATACGTGTGAATCCTGGAGCCCTGAAACTGTTCTCGCAGATGTGAACACAATGCGAAACGCGGCAAGAGTGAAGCGCTCGCAGCTGCAGATGGTGCTGAGGAGACCGAGTTACAATCCCCGGAATTATCAGTGCTGTAGTTGATTAAAAACAAATTGCGTTTGGGAAATGATCTTTTCACCCATCTTCTGTTGCAGTGACGAAATTGCGGGTGCAGTGCATAGACATGAACAAAGCCGGAGACCTGAATGTTCCTTATTTTATTACTCCTTGTGAATTTGTCTCGGAAAACCTGTGGGAAGAGCAGCAAAAACAGCCAAGCAATAGTAGGCACCTCTAGAGTTCGAGTGCTCAAAGATCCTTAGATGAAAGCGCGTATTTTATTGTTTCCACGTGGAGTTTATTGCCCGTGTAAAAGCCAAATAACCTTTACTCGCTGCATCGCTGAATATTTCTGTGGTTTTAGACCGATTGGTTCATTTCTGCTGTATTTTCCTGCCCTGTTTGACATTTCACCGCTCTGTCCCTCCAATTCAGAAACAGTAAGATAAGGTGAACATGGCTCTGGCTTAAAGGGCTAATGCGAGAAGATTTCGTATTTATAAAATGCTTGAAAATAGATATCTTCAGTCACCGTTATGCATCATAATAATAATAACAACACCTATATCTGTCTGCTTTATGGCTCCTTTTGATGTAGATATGTTACTTGCAGGTATTTTAAAAGGCAAACCAGCCTTTCTGGAGGTCATTCCCTGATGGGAGTTGCTGTCCTGTTGCCTCTCGTTATCTGTTCCGATGGCTTGGTTTATAATGAGGGCTGCACAGCCGGCGAATCGGGGACTAACTGAATAATCCCAATTTGGTGCCTTTGGGGGTGCCCCAGCGCGTACAATATCTTGTTTCTGCATCTGGAGGAGCCTGCGAAGGAATTTGATAGAAATGCCTCCAGGTGATTTTCTGAGCTGCTGTGGGGTATTGCAGCATTCGGTCCTTTTTCCAGACGGAGGTTCAGTACATTTTAGGTAGTGGCCGCTTCTTTTTGACCCAAAAACGCGCTTGACGCCCATAACGGACGCACTGTTCAGCGGTAAAGCTTCGCTTGGAAATCTCGGCGCCGGATCGCGGGGTCTCGGGTGTTTTTTCCTGCACAAGCACCATCGTTTTCTCTCCGCAGCTACAGTTAATCATAACGAAGCTTTGTTGCCGTATTATAAATGAGGGAATGTATTTTAAGCTGTATTTCACTGGAGAATTTTGATGGGGATTTTGTTTGATCTGCGGTGCTTTTCTTTGTTGCAGAGATCCGTGCGCAGTTGGTAGAGCAGCTGAAATGCCTTGACCAGCAGTGCGAGCTCCGCGTCCAGTTGCTGCAGGACCTGCAGGATTTCTTCCGCAAGAAGGCAGAGATTGAGATGGATTACTCGAGGAATTTGGAGAAGTTGGCTGAGAGATTCCTGGCTAAAACTAGGAGCACCAAAGACCAGCAATTCAAGTAAAGTATTGACCTTTTTGGTTTTGCCCTTTATTTTTTTTTGTTTTTCCTGCGGTCGCAAGGTTAGGAACGCGCAAAGAGCTGATGTAGTGAATGTAGGTGTTGTTATTTTGTACTTGAGGCTTTATAAAGTTGCACCTGGACAAAACTGACACACCAGCAGGCTGTGCTGCCATCAGAGACCTGGACAGACTGGAGAGCTGGGTGGGGAAGAATTTAATATATATAACAAGGGCAAGTGTAGAGTCTTGTATCTGGGTAGGAACAACCCCAGGTTCCAGTATAAGTTGGGGAATGACCTATTAGAGAGCAGCGTAGGGGAAAGGGACCTGGGGGTCCTGGGGACAGCAGGGTGACCATGAGCCAGCACTGGGCCCTTGTGGCCAGGAAGCCAATGGGACCTGGGGTGGGTTAGAAGGGGGGGGTCAGTAGGTCAGAGAGGTTCTCCTGCCCCTCTGCTCTGCCCTGGGGAGACCACACCTGGAATCTTGTGTCCAGTTGTGGCCCCTCAGTTCCAGCAGGACAGGGAACTGCTGCAGAGAGTCCAGCGCAGCCACCAAGATGCTGGAGGGAGTGGAGCATCTCCCGTGTGAGGAAAGGCTGAGGGAGCTGGGGCTCTGGAGCTGGACAAGAGGAGACTGAGGGGGTACTCATTGCTGGGGATCAGTATGGAAAGGGGGAGTGTCAGGAGGATGGAGCCAGGCTCTTCTCGGTGACAGCCAATGATAGGACAAGGGGTAGTGGGTGCAAACTGGAACACAGGAGGTTCCACTTAACTATGAGAAGAAACTTGTTCCCGGTGAGGGTGGCAGAGCCTGGCCCAGGCTGCCCAGGGGGGTTGTGGAGTCTCCTTCTGTGCAGACATTCCAACCCGCCTGGACACCTTCCTGTGTAACCTCAGCTGGGTGTTCCTGCTCCATGGGGGGATTGCACTGGATGAGCTTTCCAGGGCCCTTCCAACCCCTGACATTCTGTATGTGTGAAATATCGTAGCTATTGAGCAGTGCCTCAATGGGACAGGTGATTTTTATCGGCACATAAAGTTTTCACTTAAATATCTGAATTAAATGGCTGTGCTTTTCTGACCAAGCCCCGGGACATTGCCTGACATACCCTGAAACCTGGTGCTGAGCATCCGCTTCACTTCCCTTTGCAGAGAAGGGTTGATGCTGCTCATTGAGGAAGCGATTCCAGTTATAGTTACCTCTCCCCAACCTTGCTCTGTCTGAACGCTGTAACTTGGCTGGTGTCTTTTCTGGAGCCACCAAAGCTGTAATGTCATTTGGAAATCCCCAAAAGGCGATTTGATCAAAGCCAACCCTCAGATCCCTCCTCCGAAGGCGCCGGGATTACACGACTTGGAGACGAGCGCAGCCGGGCGGCTGCTCTGTAATTGCCTGGTTCTGACCCTATAAATATACAGTAATAACATATTCTTCCGATAACATGATAATTATGTCGGAAGGCACCATATCATTCAGTGACTGCTTCCCATGTCACTTGCTGCTTTTAGATCTCATAACACGTTGTCAAGGAGGAAATCTGTCAGGCAGCAACCCTGTAATTTGCATGTGCTTTCATACTCAATAGCCATCGTGTAATTGCCCGCCTGCTCCCAATGTGTTCATTTAGGGGAATGTTGTCAAGGGCAGGAGGCTTCGCTCTGACCCTTGAAATTGGATTGTGTGGCTTCCTTCACCGTCCATCTCCAAGCTGGTAAAAGGAAAGAGCGACACGCCGGGTTGTGTTTCTAAAAAAGGTGGTTTAATTTTTGAGCTGTGGTGGTGTTTGAGCTGGTCAGATGGTTCCATTTGCCATAGGGTTTTGGAAATGTAGGCGGTTGGGTCTCGCCAGCAAAGTGTGTGTAGCTGGGGATGGACCACAAGGTGCTCGCACATCGCTGGTTTGAAACCAGCGTCACCGGAGCATCTTCAAACGATCCACAGAGGTAGGTGTGTGTTATTCTTGTTTTGCATCTCTGAAGAAGGGGAACAGATTGGTTTAGCCAAGGTGACATACGAGTCGGTGACAGTTGGATGTATCCCAGGTTTTGCTTGCTGTTAACTGCTCTGCTGTGACTGTTAGACCTCGCTTTGCCTGTTCTCTTTGAAAAGGTGTTTTTTTCGATTAGGACAGGCTATTAAAGAGAATAATATTGAATGTGTATCTTTGGTAAGGCTTCTTCAGTGCATGATGTAAGGACTGGGGGGGGAAAATACATTTCACAGCCCAAGTCTTATAATTCCTATGTTTAGGAGAGCTCGTTGGTCACAAGTGTGGTAAAATCACCTTCCATCCTCATCCCCAGAGGAAGGCTCTGTCCTGCACACATGAAACCCAGGGACATTCGACTCCGGTTCTCTTACTGCATGTGAGTTTTGTCCTGAAGGCGTTTGCCTATTCAAATAATCGCTTAGAACAGAAAAACTTGGAGTGGTTCCTTTCACGGGAGAAATTGGAAAGAAAAAAAAAAAAGAAGAAGAAAAAGAATGAAAAGCCAGCGCTATTTTAAGGCCGTGTTTGAAATCAGAATCATCTTTGGAAGCAGGACGCGGAGTAGCGTTTGTCAGCTGGAGAGCTGGATGTGCAGGGGATCCCAGCGTGAGGCTCAGACGCTCCCTGGCAGCCTTCGCCGAGCAGGACAAGCTGCAGAATCGTTCTGGCAACCGCCAGGCTGAGCCCTTGTAAACACCAGCTGTTCATAGCTGGGATCTCTGGGAAGCGAAGGGCAGCGTGGTGTCCGTGCTTGTAATTCTCCGGATTGATGCTGAACGCTGAGCAGCGTCAGGACGACTTGAAGGGGAAATCGAACGCTTACGGGAATGAGCAGCTTGCAGAGAAATTCAGCTTTTGTTTTCTAAACAGTGAGATGATTTCTTTGAAGGTGAGATGGTCCAGGCTGTGAGAGACGTGTCAGCAAAAGCACTTGTGTCGGTTGCATTACTCTTGTTCTTTTAATTGATAAATATTATCATAGGGTATTTTGGCCTGTGGTTCTCTTTGATGGAGCCGAGTCCTGAACAGTATTTTCTCTTTCAAATAACAACATTTGGAAAGTTTCTTTTTTTCCTTCATTTATTCAGTGACCTCACTGAAGCCAGAGCTGAGGATACATCACCAGCAAAAATGGATGTAAAACCCTTGGCCGGCTCTTTGTTTCTGTTTGGATGATATCAGCAGCGCAAATACCACACTGCACGGCTGGGGTGACGGTGGCTGCTCTTACAGATCACAAAATTCAAACAGGTTTGAAAAATTTGACGCAGAAATGATTCTACACATGCTCCAGCCCTTGGTCGAGCGCTGGTGGTTCACAGGGTGGACCTGACAATTGCACAGGTCTGAAAATGTCGGATCTCAAGCACTATTTTGGGATATACCAGGTGTGGAAATGGCTGTTGCAAACCTCTAGAAAACATCCCGAATATTTGCGGGGGAACAGGAAACTTCAGTTTTGCATTTACCACCAGGACAGTTGCTTTAAAAGCCACAGTTTGCAGCAAGGATGGTTGGAGAAGTTTTCTGTTCACACAAATGATGGGATGTGTTGATTTAAATGTTTCTGTCTTTCTAGCTAAGTCATATTTTCATCCTCATCTGACTCGTTCCTTCATCTCGTGTCCCATATGGAAACCAAATATTCCTATTCTGGTTTGTGGGTGTGGTTTATTTTATTTTCATTCTGATGTGGGGCGAGGAGGTTGTTATTTAAGCCATTTTTCTGTCTTGCTCCAGATGGGGTTCCCCTCAGTGCCCACCCGAGTGTCCCCAGCCTTTGTCGCTCTCTCCCGCTTGACTTAAAGCAGATAAATCTTGGATTGTGGGCGAGTTCCTTGTATGAATGAGTAATTTAATTAAGAAGGAGGACTCAATCTTCCCTTCTGATCTTTTGAGACTGACTGAAAGCTTTGAAGTGGAAGTTGCGCAGGACCCGATCAAGATAACACCCAAGAAACCGCAGAGCTTCATACTTTGTGGTTCCTAAAAAATCTGTGCACAACTTCCCCTTCCTGCTCCCGAGCAGCCCAGTCGCTGTGATCTGCTGTAATTTAGGCTTAACCTAAATAAACTCTCCAGGTTCGTTATCATCACACGATCTTTAAACGAGTATAAATAGTGCTTGAAATAAACCTGAATCTTGGCATCTTCTTCTTCTTCTCCTCGCGGGAGGAGTTTGAGTTAAACAGTTGTTGGGAATGTGAAATCACCAGCACTTTGGGGAAGTTCATATCCAGATCCAAAAGTTTTTGGGGGTTGATCTCATCAGTTTTACTTATTAAGGGTTGAATAGTGAGTCTGCTCGTTCTGCAGAATCTGTGGAAATCCAGCTCACTCTTCGTTATACCCACTGGTCCCTATTGCGTGTTTTAATTCCCTTTTTCATCCCTTCTCGCATGGTGACGCGAAACTGGAGCGGGATGTATTCACCAGCCCCTTGGAGAGCAGAAATGGTTAATGAAAATCGCAATTTGCTTCCCTGCCATCTGCTTGTGGTTATGATGGAAAAGGGCCTGTTGTAAACAGTTGTACAACTTCTGCTCCGTGTTGGGAAAACTGTTGCCGTGTTCCACCCCAGAAAATGCTGCGTTTTTAGAGGCGCTTTAACAGTTAAATATGTGTAGTTCTAAAGGCTACTTGGAAGGTTGGAAGCAAGTAGTGCCCTCTTTTCTCTTTAATTTCTGTCTTAAGGCTTGCTTTTATCTCTCTTTTTGCCAGCGCTAGGAGAATTGTCGCTAGCAAATAATGGAGAGCTTTTTGTCTCGCTTCCTCTCAAAACCTTGCCGTGAAAACATTGAACCCATACAGAAGCGAGAGCGTTTGCACAAGGTACCGAGGGGGTTAGGGAAGCCAGCGGATGCCAAGAAATTAAAGGAATTTAAACGCAAAACCCCTACGGTCGAGCGCAGGGTGACGGTCCCGCTGGCGGGTTTGGAAGCACGTGGGGTTGTGATGGTTTTTTATTCCCCCCCTTTCATGTGTAACCACACGGAGTGTGTCAACAACCCATCTGGCGCCATTAGACACCAGCGGCTTCGCTCGCCGAGGCTGTTCACGGGCTGGTGGTATTTGTGCTATGCGGCGCCTCCAAATAGCTCGGGGGGTTGTGGTGGGGCAGCCGGGACAGCTGGGGATTGTCCAGTGAACTGTTGCATCTCTCCTGGTTGCCGTTTGATTTAATTTTCTTTGGAAAGCGAGGCCCTCGTGCTGCTTCCCGGTGTCTTGGCCGTAGTCGTAACCCCTGGTCCATGTCGCTCGCGGCTCTTCCAAACTGCCCCAGGTGATGTTGGACTGAGTGGGGACATCCATGGCCAGCTACCCAGTTCGCCCGAAAATAAGACAGGGTCTTATATTAATTTTCCTCCAAAAGATGCATTAGGGCTTTTTTCCTGGGGATGCCTTATTTTTCCATGAACAACAATCTACATTTATTCTTGAACAAAAAGAAACACAACACTTATTCAAATATAGTCATGGCATTACATTCTGGAACATCATCATAACTCTCCAAACCCTGAATTCCATCGGGAATTTCTTGTGACTCTATTGGCTTTAGAACCATTGACCCCAATTTCTCCTGTCCAGCAATGGTGAAATGGGAAAGGGACCTGGGGGTCCTGGGGGCAGCAGGGTGACCATGAGCCAGCACTGGGCCCTTGTGGCCAGGAAGCCAATGGGACCTGGGGTGGGTTAGAAGGGGGTGGTCAGTAGGTCAGAGAGGTTCTCCTGCCCCTCTGCTCTGCCCTGGGGAGACCACACCTGGAATCTTGTGTCCAGTTGTGGCCCCTCAGTTCCAGCAGGACAGGGAACTGCTGGAGAGAGTCCAGCGCAGCCACCAAGATGCTGCAGGGAGTGGAGCATCTCCCGTGTGAGGAAAGGCTGAGGGAGCTGGGGCTCTGGAGCTGGACAAGAGGACACTGAGGGGGGACTCATTCATGTTTACAGGTATCTAAAGGGGGAGTGTCAGGAGGATGGAGCCAGGCTCTTCTTGGTGACAACCAGTGATAGGACAAGGGGCAATGGGTTCAAACTGGAACACAGGAGGTTCCACTTAAAGATCAGAAGCAACTTGTTGGGGGTGGGGGTGGCAGAGCCTGGCCCAGGCTGCCCAGGGGGGTTGTGGAGTCTCCTCCTCTGCAGACATTCCAACCCGCCTGGACACCTTCCTGTGTAACCTCATCTGGGTGTTCCTGCTCACACAATATTCCAGGTTGCTTTCTCTTTTACTCAGGACAGGTAGAGGTGCTTGCACATAATTCGTTCTGTGCGTGAAACATTTTGTTATCTTTGCAGATGCTGCTTAGCGAACTGGATGCTTGGAATCTCTTTCTTGTGGCCAAGTCACAAATGCTGGGGAAACCTATTGTGAGACGCCAGAGCCATTGAACTCCCTTGGGTGCTGTGATTTATGCACAAAATCTTGGATTCGAAAGAACAAAATCAGAGCGTTTTGCATACTGTAGCTTGCATTTGTAATTTTGTAATTGAGGGTGTATTTTCTGTATGTGCCACAGCCATTTTCAAGCCTTCCTCCGCCCTCCTCTCCCTCAGCAAATCCACACGCCTCGTGGTTTCGAGCATTTATATAGAACATCACAAACAGAATCATTTTGTCAAGCTCCATCCAATGCTCATCTCTATTTTGTGTCTTTTGCAGGAAGGATCAGAACGTGCTCTCACCCGTCAACTGCTGGAACCTCCTGCTCAACCAGGTGAAGCGGGAGAGCCGGGACCACACCACTCTGAGCGACATCTATCTCAACAACATCATCCCACGCTTCGTCCAGGTCAGCGAGGACTCGGGCCGCCTGTTCAAGAAGGTAACTGAGTGCTGCAACACACTGATTTTTGTCCATCCCTTCGGAAGTATCAAACTTTTCACTGTTATTTGCCCAGGTGGCCAAGAAGGCCAATGGTGTCCTGTCCTATATCCAAACTAGCATGGTCAGCAGGCCAAGGGCAGTGATCCTCCCCCTGTACTCTGCATTGGGGAGACCACACCTGGAGTATTGTGTTCAGTTCTGGGCCCCTCAGCTCAGGAAAGAGATTGAAGTGCTGGAGCGGGTCCAGAGAAGAGCAACAAGACTGGGGAAGGGACTGGAACACAAGCCCTATGGGGAGAGGCTGAGGGAGCTGGGCTTGTTTAGTCTGGAGAAGAGGAGGCTCAGAGCTGAGCTCAGCACTCTCTAGAACTACCTGAAGGGCAGTTCTAGCCAGGGGGGGATTGGGCTCTTCTCCCAGGCATCAGCAATAGGACAAGGGGCCATGGGCTTCAACTCTGCCAGGGGAAATTGAGGCTGGAGATTAGAAAGCAATTCTGTGCAGAGAGAGTGGTCAGGATTGGAATGGCTGCTCAGGGAGGTGCTGGACTCACCGGCCTGGAGGTTTTTAAACTGAGATTGGACATGGCACTTAGTGCCATGATCTAGTAAACGGACTGGAGTTGGACCAAGGGTTGGACTGGATGATCTCTGAGGGCTTTTCCAACCCAGTCGATCCTGTGACTCTGTGATTTCTGGGGCATTAATTTTCTGTTGACCATGCCGAAGACATGGGGCTTTTTGTTCTTGTTGTGGTAACTGTGCTTGACTTGTCTGCGATTCTGTACCTTTCATTTCTTTGGTAAGTTTATTCTTTTAGTATTTTAAGGTTTTTCCCCAAAGCGGTCAGTTGAGATTCTTTGGTCTTAAATTCAGGCCGTGCTTTTTTCCTCTTAACCTGCTCGTGGTTTCATAAGTTTTGAAACTTCTTAAATAGGAAGAAACCCTCCGGGTTTTCAACTCTGAATATAATCAAGAACGACTCTCTAAAGGCAAATTAATAACTGTTACAGAGCACAAACTACTGTTAAAAGAAGAATTAGGGAGAATTCGTACCATGCTGGATAGTAAAAGGTTGTAATGTCCTCTGGAAAAAAGGAGTAAATGCAGCTGAGGTCTCTTTTGGGAGCCTTGTCCCCTTTCTCTCCCCTCATTTCCACCTGGGAAAAGAGGTGGGACAGCATGGGGGGATCTTTTTCTATTAAGAAGCTGTTCTTCCAGTTGAAGAAACACGATACGGAAGCTTTGAAACTCTTATTAAATGGTAATGCCTCATCTCTTCAATCGCTGTAACATCTGCTGGTTAACACGTTAAAAACGCCGCAGTTCTGACTGGGAGAGCCATTTCTGGTGATCTTTGGAGAGTTATTTCTGCTATCGCAAGGCCTAGAGAAGGGGATTGCGGAAGGACTCGAGCTTTCTAAAGGATATTTTTGTGGAAACTCATCCTAAATCACATTGAACCTGAGAGAGAAATGGAAGGGGAACATTGTTGATAAAACTCATAATGTACTTTCATGTCTCTTTTTGCCCTCAGTGGTTTCAGTTGTTATATGAACAACATTGTTATATTAACAGCAATATTGTTATATTAACCCCAACCATTCTGTGATTAAAAAATAGTCATGAGTAGAGCGTGACTTAAAAATGAAAAGCTGTTTAGGTTCAGTTGGCAGTAACTAGAGGCCTAGTTGGCTTTTCACTCTGGTCTTGATGGTGGTTTGAAATACCTTGAGGAAAGAGCGTTTAGATATTTCTTAGCATCTCTATATTGCTTTAACTAATACAGAGGGTCTATAAACCGCGGTCTGTTGTGTTCCATGCTCAGTATCGTGGGTGATATTTCATGTCAAGATGCACTTGAAAGGGCCGCGGCTCATGCAGGACCCGCAGACCAGGCCGCGTTTGCTCTTTTCCAGCAGGTATTTGTGTGTCGGCAGCTGATTTCTATAGGAAAATGAAAATAAGTGCGAGTACACCGTTGCGTTCACTGAACTCTGTGTATTTCTGGGGTTTTTAATGAATAGCGATGGAGTATGAAAAGCGTATTACATTCTGTTTCTCCTTTACTTCTTTTTTTAGAGGTGTTGCCCAAGCGGAGGAGGAACCTCCTCTTGTTCAAGTAACATCACACTAAGGCCTTTTTGACCTTTTCAAACTTTCTGGTAATTACATTATGGTTGATTAGATACTTACACAGGATTATTGAATGGCAGTTACTCTTCAATTCCTCTAATCCTTCCAAAGGATAAGTAATCTCCCTACTGAATTTCAACCAGGGCTGTGCTTGAGGAAGGTGGCTGAGAAAATGCCTCGTCAAAGAAGTCCATGGAAATGGATATTATCCCAGTTTGGCTGGAAAGCAGCATTTTAACTTTCAGCACGGTTTGGCCCTGTTTTGTTTTATTTTGGGCAGCAGAACTTGAATAAAAACCAACAACTAACCAACACCAAAGTACTTTTCGTTCTCACAGACGGAACGCAAACTCAGTTTGTGCAAACAAAAGGCACTTGGTACTAGATCCCAACTACTTGTTGTCTGTTTGCCGGGCATACCAAACTGGGTAAAGGCCAAGCCAGGTATCAGATCGCTATTGCAGAATCACAGAATATCAGGGGTTGGAAGGGACCTTGAAAGCTCATCGGGGTGCCAGCCATGCAGTCCTGCTCACTGCTCCTCATCCCTCCGTCTGTTCTTGCAGAGAACACTCCTCTAATTCCTTACTGCTGCTCCTCCTTCTGCCTGGCCCTTTTAAAAATATATTTCAATACATCTATTCAAAATATTCTTCCATTTCATTCCCCTTTAGTTTCCCCTTGTCGCTCTGCCCACCCTATCACCCTCTCGTGTTAATACAACCCTTGATTTCCCTGCATGATCCAACCTTTCTGGTTCTGATACGGTTAGGAACAACCCCAGGTTCCAGTATAAGTTGGGGAATGACCTATTAGAGAGCAGCGTAGGGGAAAGGGACCTGGGGGTCCTGGGGACAGCAGGGTGACCATGAGCCAGCCAGCACTGGGCCCTTGTGGCCAGGAAGCCAATGGTACCTGGGGTGGGTTAGAAGGGGGTGGTCAGTAGGTCAGAGAGGTTCTCCTGCCCCTCTGCTCTGCCCCTGGGAGACCACACCTGGAATCTTGTGTCCAGTTGTGGCCCCTCAGTTCCAGCAGGACAGGGAACTGCTGCAGAGAGTCCAGCGCAGCCACCAAGATGCTGAAGGGAGTGGAGCATCTCCCGTGTGAGGAAAGGCTGAGGGAGCTGGGGCTCTGGAGCTGGACAAGAGGACACTGAGGGGGGACTCATTCATGGGGATCAATATGGAAAGGGGGAGTGTCAGGAGGATGGAGCCAGGCTCTTCTCAGTGACAACCAGTGACAGGACAAGGGGCAATGGGTGCAAACTGGAACACAGGAGGTTCCACCTAAATTTGAGAAGAAACTTGTTCCTGGTGAGGGTGGCAGAGCCTGGCCCAGGCTGCCCAGGGAGGTTGTGGAGTCTCCTTCTCTGCAGACATTCCAACCCGCCTGGACACCTTCCTGTGTAACCTCATCTGGGTGTTCCTGCTCCATGGGGGGATTGCACTGGATGAGCTTTCCAGGCCCCTGCCAACCCCTTCTGGGATTCTGTGATTTTTGCCTATGGATATATCTTTTTATTGGGGTCCCTCGGTATTAAACACACATGTGTAGCCTTTTGAGAAGCAGCCTCTTTAGTTTGGCATCTTTCATCACTCTGTTGGCTCTTTGAGATTTTCCTAGAAGCAGATCAACAGCTCTTGTTCAAATTGAATAGAAAGAAAGATATTTACTTGTAAAAGAGTGGACTGTAGAGGCCTCGGTCACTTTGAGCAGCTCCTGAACAGACTGATTTATTTTCAAGCGTTCGTTTACACTATTGTATCAAATTCAGTTATTTATGGGGAGAAAACCCTATAAGGAATGAAGAAAATGGAACGGAGGACTTGAAATTTGCTTCTTTAATACCTTTGATCATAGGAAAAAAACCCAAAAGAGTTTATCTCCTAGTACACTGCACAGTGTTTGATGTGAAATGCAAAATCCACAATGAGTTGGTTAAAAGCCTCGCAGTAATCAAGCAGGAAGAATTATTAATTCTCTTAAGGGGTCGGTGCTGACGGTGACCTACTTTACAGCCACCGCGCGTCTCAGTGCCGCATTGCAACGGGGATATGGAAAATCTTCAGAAAATTGTTCAAAATGTGTGGAAGAGCCACGCAGGTGAAAGAAAATTGGCCAAAATGCTGAACGTTTGTAAAAATACTTCTCCGTAACAGTGTGAACATGTAAATATACCAATGCCAAGATTGAAATCGTCAGGACGTGCAGAGTTGGTGGGTACATGCTTAATCCCAACCTGGTTTTCCTACCTGCTCGTTTGTGGAATGTGTGGAAAGGGAGAGGGAGTGAAATAATTCCTGTGCTGCTCTTCATCTGATTTAACAGCACAGGAATCAGCTGCCTGGGCAGAGATTTGATCCCCCCCACCTGTAATTAGAGCGGAGAGTTTCTGTTACGCTGCCGACGCTTTGTACCTGCTGGGATATAATGATGCGATCCGAGCCTATTGCCCGGGGTGACGTACCAAAAAGGCTACAGCTGGAGTAATTTTACTACACATTACAGGCTAAAAATGTCACTTCTGCGTGTGAACTGGGCAAGGAATACACTGCGTTTGGCCCTTTTAAATGCGAGCAAGTAGCGCATTGTTATTGCGTTTTATTTCTAATGCCCTGTGTGCTTTTGTTGTATTTCCCTACCCCAGGGTGCTCGTCTTTATTTTGCTGCGGTGTGAACTCAGGTCAGGACCGAGGGAACAGAGCTTTACGCTCCGGTTTCATCCCACTCTGATCCCTCCGTCGGCTCTTCCTTGAGATAAACCCCAGCTCTCCAGCTCCTGTTCCCCAGTTTGGAACAGGGTGTTGGGGGCAGTCAGGAGCACGAAGCTGCCGTGCGGAGCATTAGAACTGCGAGCGGGATTATAGGATGCTGCTTCCAGTATTTCACAGGGCTTCACCACTTGCTCGCAGGTCTTGCCGTGTTCTGACACCCGTTCTACGCGTGGCTCGTTTAACACGGGTGAGCGTAGCCGGGTTCCCAATGGGAACGGGTGTCCCTGGCCAGAAAATTGCTTGGTTTGTCGGGGTTGGGGGCCTGGAGCCCGAGATTCAATGGCATCAGTGCAGAATTCTGAAAGAAAGAAGGAAGGAAAGGGAAGGAAGGAAAGGGAAGAAGGAAGGAAGGAGAAGGAAAGAAGAATGGAAGGAAAGAAGAATGGAAGGAAGGAAGGAGAAGGAAAGAAGAATGGATGGAAAGAAGGAAGGAAAGAGAAGGAAGGAAGGAAGGTAAGGAGAAGGAAAGAAGAATGGAAGGAAAGAAGGAAGGAAGAATGGAAAGAAGAATGGAAGGAAAGAAGGAAGGAAGAATGGAAAGAAGAATGGAAGGAAAGAAGGAAGGAAGAATGGAAAGAAGGATGGAAGGAAAGAAGGAAGGAAGAATGGAAAGAAGGATGGAAGGAAAGAAGGAAGGAAGAATGGAAAGAAGAATGGAAGGAAAGAAGGAAGGAAGAATGGAAAGAAGAATGGAAGGAAAGAAGGAAGGAAGAATGGAAAGAAGAATGGAAGGAAAGAAGGAAGGAAGAGTGGAAAGAAGAATGGAAGGAAAGAAGGAAGGAAGAGTGGAAAGAAGAATGGAAGGAAAGAAGGAAGGAAGAGTGGAAAGAAGGATGGAAGGAAAGAAGGAAGGAAGACTGGAAAGAAGGATGGAAGGAAAGAAGGATGGAAGAGTGGAAAGAAGGATGGAAGAGTGGAAAGAAGGATGGAAGGAAAGAAGAAAGGAAGAATGGAAAGAAGGAAGGAAGGGAAGAAGAATGTAAGGAAGGAAAGAGAAGGAAGGAAAGAAGAAGGGGAGGAAAGAAAGGAAGGGCTAAGCAGGGGTGGGTGGTGTTTGGCAGCAGCTCTTTCAGGCCCCAGCATGTGTGCCGTGGTTCAGAGCACAGTACTCAGCTGTAATGAGGAAAATTCCTTATTACTGACATAGTGGTGAAACAAATGACTAGTGAAATGGTGGATAAAACTAGATAATACAACTGTAATTTCAGTCTGACTGGCCAAGGCATAATGGATCATTAAACTGGAAACTGATGATCTGTTACCCAAAATATGTGTGTATATTGTATGACGTAGATTTTGGTTTTGTAGCTTGTCTTTAAATTCTGAGAGTCTGAAGCTTTCGAAGAAGTCTTTGCAGAATTCCTGTTCTGTAGGAGCATGTGATAATAACTTCATCCATAAAAGTTGTGGGAGAAACCTGCATAAAACTTGCACAGGCTTCAGGTGGGTTATGGGCTTCATTGTAAAATAAAGGGTATATTCATAACAAATGCATTGGATGGTGATGATGGAGTATTTCCACACGATGAAGCTGATAAATCCTATTTGCTGCTACATCCAAATGCATTAAGGGGAAAAAAAAAACATTATTGAGAATCTACCTACAGAGAACTCTAAACTTTAATTAGCAAGTTCTATTTAAGTGCTGCATGTATGATCTTGGAAAATTTTACCTGGCAAACCCTCTCTTTAACAAAATTCCTACGTAGATGCTAACTAATGCATAGTCAATACCCTGTATTGTAACCTTCATTTAGACAGGAATAATAAGAAGCTTTTGCACTTCTGCAAATTTCCTGCCTGGTCTCAGCAAGAACTCAACCCACTGTCGATTCAAAAAAACATTAGAACATTTATTGTTTGCCTTCCACCTATGTATATTTAATTATTCCTTTGTAAAAGGTGCAGAGAAATGGTCTTTTTTGAGGGCGCTTTTCAGAATGTGCAGCTTTGGGTTCCAGTTCCAGCCCTGGCGTCATTTCAGGCAGCGTATTAGATAAAATCTCTTATCTGGGTGTGTTGCGCATTCACCCAGCGATAGTTTATGAGTGTATTTTATACCGAAATCACCTCCTGAACTTCACACTATGTTTGTTTTGAAGCCATCCCACCTTCCTATCGGATTTGGAACCACGTTACCGCGGCTCGAGATCTGGGCCATTAAATGTTGACAGCATTCCCTTGCTCTCCTATTTATTATCCCCCCCCACCCCTAAATATTTTGCAGCTGAAGTCGTTAATGGCCGGTGGAATGCGGAACAGCCAAGGGAGCGCTGCCGTCGATCCCGAAAACATCTTGATTAAATTAGCAGGGGGAGGAGGGCGGAACAAAGAGCCCGTTGAGGAGCTGGCACGGCGCGCGGGGAATTGATGTCCCGGCGACCTACAGCTCTGCGTTTACACCCGCTCGTAACAAAGGAGTATGTGTGCGTGTGTCTGTACATGGGCCTGCACACGTAGGGCAGCTTCTTTTCGGGTTTGGGGCTGGAGAAAAGGCTGGAGAAAGGCAGCTTGTGAGATTTTGTTGCACAAGCCCCTTCCTCAGGCTTTTTAAAGGATGGACAGATAGATTCTAGTTGCAGGTGCAGTGTCACAGTTTTTCTTATCTTTCCCCATACAGTTTCCCTGCGGGTTGGAATGTCTGCAGAGAAGGAGACTCCACAACCCCCCTGGGCAGCCTGGGCCAGGCTCTGGCACCCTCACCCCCAACAAGTTTCTTCTCATCTTTAAGTGGAACCTCCTGTGTTCCAGTTTGCACCCATTGCCCCTTGTCCTGTCACTGGTTGTCACCGAGAAGAGCAGGGCAGGCACCTCAAGTCATATCAGGACTTCACAGCAAACCAGAAACTGCATTCAGGGACGCAGGGCCTGGATCGAGACCTCGGATCACAGGGACAACAGGCAGGGCCCTCCCCAGATGCCAACCATGGTCAAAGACAGCGAGACCCTCGGGATCTCTCTCTTCTATAGGGTGTATGACACATATGGTATGGAATACTTGCTCAGTTTTAGTCACCTGTTCCGTCCACCCCTCCGTGCAAACTCGCCCCTCTCAATGATAGGATGTGTGGAGTCTTATCAGTCTTCTTGGCTGTCATAGCAATAAATCTAAACGTGAGGCTTCTTCTGCATTCCGTTGGTCGCCCTTATCTGCTTTGTGGCACAGTGTCTGACAAACATATAGCTAAATGGCAAACATATGGGTAGATTCAGAAAAGTGTGGTTACTTCGAAGAACGTAGCTGAAACGAAAAACCACTAAAAGAGAACCGGTCTTGTATTTAACAAAACCAGGACATGCAGCCAGGAATAGATAATAATGAGGTTTGTCCGATTTTTTTTCTTTTATTTCTTGCTTTTTCCTGGGAGCTTGTTTACAAAATTCATCCTTCGAAGCTCTCTCTGCCTTGGAAAAACTTAGTATAGAACTTGGTGTTGAAATAGAAGTTGATACCTGGAGACGTTTGCAACTGCAGGGACTGTATTGTTGTTTCTCCTTGGCATGGATTTTGTAATTCCACGCCACATTCTATTCTAACGTGACCTTCAAACCTCCTGTGTCTCTATGGCAATGCTGAGGATCAGTAGCCTTTAATCTGGATCTGCTCTGAGCCCCAGGGGACCTCAGAAATGTTCTTTGTGCCTCAGGTTTCCACCACCTTCTATGGCACTGGAGCAACAACTCTTTTGCTGATGTCCAAGGCATTTTCTTTTGACTTCCCAAGCTAACCGCTTGCCTTCCTCCCATGTATTTTCATTTATCAAGCTCAGCTAGCTCACATTTTTTCTCCCAAGCCTTGTTTTGGGTGGAATCAGCACTGGAAGCAGCATTAAATTCAGAGTGCTCGTTGCATAGCTCTTGTTTTCATGACACCTGTGATCTCTCTTACCTTCATCTCAATGTAAGGGGTTTTTTTCATTCCAGTCCAGCAATCTGGCGGTTTCTTTCTTGAGAGCTCATTTGGAAGCACAAAGAGTTTCACGTCTTGACAATTTGGCACTTGTGCTTCTTCTTTTCTTCTTCGACCCGAATCCGCGTTAAAATATTCATTTTAATCTCTTGCGCATAATTGATGCTTCAGCAGTTTGTACAGCGAATGAGCGATTTTTTTATGCAAGGAATAAGCAAATGGGCTGAAAAGAGCGAAGGAAAATGGACCGATCGCCCTGGTCTGGGCAGTTTAAGCTACGCGACGACGTGTGAAAAGTTCAGCACTCAGGGGGGTTAAACCAGACTCAGACCCTTTCATTAATCATCTCCCACGCTTGTAAAACCTTTGCAACCCGTATCACTGCAGCGATCAGCAGCAGCTTCAGCTTTTGATTTTCTGCTTTCAGAGATGGGAAAACTGTCGGTGTTGGTTCTGCAAATTCTCTTGGAGATTGGGAATCACCAGCCTCAGATGCTCCTGCTCGTGGGTCCCATTGCTGGGCTGGGCTGGATGGGTCACAACATCCATAAAGACTCTAATACAACATCTCTGCTCTCAGAAACCCGGGAAACTCTCCGCTCTGCTGAGCTGGACAGTATTAAAAAAAAAAAAGACTAATTTAAAATTAAATTATATGATCTTTGTCTTTTTGCTTTCAGTGTGGTTTTTTTTTTCCTAATGGCTTAACGTTATCTTGACTTCTTAGGCAGAAATGCTGGCTTAAGTGTGGGTTGGTCTGAATTACCTCTTATCTTTTTCCTTTCCTGGACTTTGTAGACATAAATAATCTTGAACCTATCAAATTCGCTTAATCCAGTAGGTATTATATGATTCCAACACCCAGAGCGTGAGGTTTCAATCAGGCAAATGCTGCCTTAGTAGGTAAGGAATGAGTCCAGTCTATGAATCGAATGAAGTTGTTCTTGTTGCATGGAGATGCATTTGCACTCTTCCTTTTATTCACCTTAAAGAGCATGTTGTGTGATATTGATATTCCTATAATATGTGGTAATCTAGGGTGCTTGCTCCAAGGCAGGGGTGATAACCAGCTCCCTGTCACAATGGATATGGATTTTCCTGGAATTTCAAAGAGATGATCGGGCGTGATAATGCGGCTGCAGAACAGGGTTGAAGCAGCAAGTTAAAATCATTTCAGCAGCCGTTGGGGTGAGCGGGGTGACAGTTCAGACGTCGCTTCTTTGAGCCGTCAACAGCCCAGAGAGGAAACATCTGTTTGTGTCTGACTGGATTGGCTTTAATCTTTAATAAGTGTAGGCTCGGAGATGCAAATTGTGTAACAAATATGGAGATTTTCTTTGGTCGGTGATGCTCCTGCTGTAGGAAAAAGTGATTCGTTTAGGTTTGTGCTGTGGGAGCTGGTGGCGGCTGCACGTTCACTTTGCGCCTTTTGATGTGTCTGGATTCAAAGAACCCCAGAATGTCAGGGGTTGAAGGGCCCTGGAAAGCTCATCCGGTGCAATCCCCCCATGGAGCAGGAACACCCAGATGAGGTTACACAGGAAGGTGTCCAGGCGGGTTGGAATGTCTGCAGAGAAGGAGACTCCACAACCCCCTGGGCAGCCTGGGCCAGGCTCTGCCACCCTCACCAGGAACAAGTTTCTTCTCAAATTTAAGTGGAACCTCTTGTGTTCCAGTTTGTACCCATTGCCCCTTGTCCTATCACTGGTTGTCACCGAGAAGAGCCTGGCTCCATCCTCCTGACACTCCCCCTTTCCATATTGATCCCCATGAATGAGTCCCCCCTCAGCGCAGGGCAACGAAGATGCTGGAGGGAGTGGAGCATCTCCCGTGTGAGGAAAGGCTGAGGGAGCTGGGGCTCTGGAGCTGGACAAGAGGACACTGAGGGGGGACTCATTCATCTTTACGGATATCTAAAGGGTGAGTGTCAGGAGGATGGAGCCAGAGGGTGCTGGGGGGAATTGTGGTATCTGTGGAAGAAGAGGGAAACTTTTGGTAAATGTCTTAGAGACTCAAAGGCGAGATTGCGTATCTGAAAACACGTGCTTTTTTAAAAAAATAACCCACTCTGGTTTTATAATAAAAAATAAAAAAATAAAGATATTGACATTAACACTGTGCTCAAAAATAGAGTCTGTATAGTCTTTCACATACAACCAGCACAATATCGTCTCTTTTGGGATATGATATTTAGTAAAGGAAGATCATTCCTGTTGACTTTCTTACCCTGCATGTCTTCAGTTTCCATTCCAAGCTGTCCTATATTTGTGGTCTCGCTCGATCCTGCTCAGATGGGCCGATCTGTGTGTTTCCAGGCTTGTAATGCTGGAAATTTCCCTGTACTGAGCATTTTGGTTCATTAATACCATTTGTGCAATTTGACCATAGGTGGCTCTGGGCTGGGCAGTTATTGATTTGGTTTATTGGCATAAATACCGGTCCTTAATTGAGAATAAATGACTTGTAGGTGCGGAGCGTCCTCCCTTCCTTTTCCCCGTCTTCCCCAATTAACTTTCATTTCTCTGTTTGGTTGCAGAGCAAGGAAGTGGGATTGCAGCTCCAGGAGGACTTGATGAAGGTCTTGAACGAGCTCTACACGGTAAATCAAACTGACCTCTTGGCATCTTTTTGGGCAGAGGGAAGAGAGAAGAAGCGTTTGGCTTCTCCCCGGCAGAGACCGAGCACCAAACCCGATAAATATCTGCGGTCTTTGCAGTTTGAGGCAGCTCGTGTTCACCAGTCTATCGAGCACCATAAATCTCACTTTTTCACTCCATCCTTATGATGTTTTAGCTCTCGAAGCGTCGGCTCCTCTTCTCAAAGCTCTCACCTTAACGCGCGCCTGCTACTCGCCGCAGTGTCACTTTTAAAAACAGGATTATTAGGATTATTTCCGAGTGTGCTCCAAATCTTAAGTCTGCGGTTTTGAGTGGCTGGAGCGTGCAAAAGGCAGCACACGGTGTTTATTTGGTCCTTGACTATTTCAGCAAACGGTTCCCTTTGGAGTCGTGCTCTTCCATCTGTGCTTTTTGCTTCTCCTTGTCTATTGGAGACCCCAAGCAGAGGCAATGCCTCGGGAAGGAGCAGCAGCACACATGGGGACTTTTCTCCTCACATGTTGTTTGATTCGATTTTCGCTTTCTGCAGCTGTTACTGAGCTAGTTCTGTTTTAAAAGCAGAACTTACACTCAGTGTTATTGCCCAAAATGGGGTTTTTTTTGTCCTTCCCTAACGGTACGTTGGGTCATTACACCGGGGTACGTGTTCTATCCTTCATTCTTTCACAAGATGCTCCAGGGGTGTTTCTTGGTGTGTTGAACTTGGGAAGAAATTCAGTATTAATATCAATACTAAACATGGATTTCTAGGAACTGAGATTTATTTCTAAGCTGAGTTTTCGTGGAACTTAAGCAGAAGTTTAGTTAGTAGAGTTTAGCGGGACACAAGCGACAGATCATTGAACCAAACACTGAGTCCTGATCGTTTCTCTATCGCCAGATGGAAGATCTTCCAGAATCCAGCCTTTTGATAACCAAACCTGTGGTATTAACCTCTTGTTCTACTGGGTATCTAAGGGATTGGCAGAATTCATATTTTCAGACATGAAAATGGACAAAATCTTTAGTTTCCTACACAGGTGAAATCCAGAGGGTTGTTACTTTATGGTCTGAGCATATGCAGGAGCTGGAAATGTAAATTATTCAGAAAGTGTCTCTTTAATACCAGCTGCACTCACATTCGCTTTCATGTCTAAATACGATGTGATTTGCAAGTGGGACCTTTATTAATACTGGAACGACACTACTGGGGTGTCTTCATGCAACTTTGCATTTTTTGGCCCCCTCTCAAAATGATATCATCATAATGTTTGCTTTGGTGTGGGAATTGAATTGCTTTGCAATCATGGTTAGAAAAACCAAGTTTATGTATTTTGCCCTTTGTTTGCTTAACACAAAGATAGACCTGAATATCCCGTGAAACAGGGGTTTGTGACTTTGGGGGATATTTATCTATACTTGCTTATAAAAAACGGACTATAATAAGTACAGAGTCCAGGTCTCCCTGAGCACAAGAACCACGCTCTTTTATTAATATTTGTTAGATAAGGTGAACAGAGGTGCTTTTATAGCTCAAATTTGATTTAAACAAATGGAGCCTGAGTTGCTTTTGCAGCCGTTGTGTTCAGACTGTGGATTCGCCTGCAGCTCCTCGAGATCTGGGATGTTTAAAGCACCGATTCATCCAGATGAAAGACTGATAGACATCCCTTCCAAAACCTTACCTGCTGATGAAAAGCCATCATTCCCCAACCTTGGCGTAGAATTGTCTTTGAATACTAAGGAGGCTGGGTTTAGTCTGTATCTTTTTATATGTTTTTTATGATTCCTTTATTGGGTCGTACGAGAAGGCGCGTGCCAAAATTAAACAAAGAAGCAGCTGCGAAAGGATCCGCTTTGATTTCAGATTCAAGAGCCAGTTTGTGTGACTTCTGTCGTGGTTTTTGAGATGTGTAATTTTCCCAAGTGTATCTTTATTTGCCCGTTTAGACATTTCTACCTCCCAACTGGTCACCATGCGCCTTTGCTTAGCTTGGGTGATATCTTGCATTTGATATAAACATAATGGGCAGCTGTTGTGAAATAGTTATGTTAAAGCACCTTGCAGTTTTGGGGAGTGCATTAGCTAAAAAATAATAAAAATATAATAAAAAATCCCACCGTGGTGCTCTCTGACTCTGTGTCGTGTTGTGCAGGTGATGAAAACCTACCACATGTACAACGCTGACAGCATCAGCGCCCAGAGCAAACTGAAAGAGGCGGAGAAGCAGGAGGAAAAGCAGATTGGGAAGTCGGTGAAGCAAGAGGACAAGCAGACGCCGCGCTCCCCCGACTCGACTTCCAACGTCAAGTTTGAAGAGAAACACGTTCGGCGAAGCTCCGTCAAAAAAATCGAGAAGATGAAGGAGAAGGTGCGGCCGCGGCATCACTGCTGGTGGGGGGAGCTTTGCGGTGCTTCTGCACAGGAGCTGCTGAATTCCCTCCTTTGTGACATTCAAATGCAAATCTCAGGTTTTGTACAGGTTTTAAACGTTGGGATTTAGGAAAGGCAAAAGGCGGGTTCCTTTTTAGGACAGTTTTGTGTGATCCCAGGTTACACAAGCGTGGCACAAAAAGCCGAAAGGAGGTTTGAGTTTCAAAGTAACAACTGCCTTCTTGGAAGTCACCGTTAACACATTTCTTTTCTTGTACAGAGTACAAGATTTTGTTTACCGATTCCTACCAGTTTAAGCTCAGACCTGAGCTACAGGGAGATGCACAATCCCAGACTAACTTCATGGGCTGGACCAGTTCCCTTAGTAACTGGTCAGTCAGTCCAGTCATTCAGTGCTAAGATTCAAGGCAACGGAAGGTGAAGAGTTATTTTAGGATTGATTTAGACTCTGAAAGGACCAAGTTTAGGCCTGGCTTCTATTGGAAGAGGTGGGTGGCTGCAGCAGCCCCCAGATTACCTATAGAGCTGGGTCATAACCTCATAAACCCACGTGGCTCCTTCATTCTTCCCTTAATATTCCCCAGCCCCCAGTCTGTTTTAAGACGAGGCTTTAAATGCAAAGCCATCTAGTATAGTAATGCTTAAAACCATCTAAATAATTAATCTAAATTCTAAATCTTTGAGTCTTGATAGAGCTGGAATCCAAATGAACAAAAACCACGTGAGCAGAGTAAGATTTGTTGGGTGTTCTCTGGTGTTGCTGCTACTCCTCCCGCACCTCTTTTTAAAATACATTCTGGTTTTGGTTTCTCTTCCAGCGCCAAGCGAAGTACACAGAAAACAGACTGAAGGCTATTAAGGCAAGAAACGAGTATCTGCTGGCCCTGGAAGCCACCAACGCGTCTGTGTTCAAGTATTACATTCACGACCTGTCAGATCTCATTGATGTAAGTGCTGCTGCTTGGGTGGCTGCGCTGAATATCAGCGTGATTAACCCTCACGTGTCCCTCTCCTGCATCATCTTATATACCTGGTAACCTCGGTACCGCTGTGGAGCGATGGGCTTGGATGGGCAGCTTAGAGAGTAGCATAATAATTGGTCATTAAGCTGTTAATTGAGCTTTTTGTACTGGGAATCTTTTGCACAGATAGAAACTCGCACAAGAATCCTGGCGTTGAAATGCAGAGAAGGAGGAGTTGCTTGCTTAAAATGAAACTCGGCTTTGGTATCGCACTGCTGCTTGACATTTTCTAATTACTATTTTAAGCAAACCTGCAAGATTCGAACTCAGAAGCACATTTTTTGAAAAGGAGAATGTTAGCTGTAGGAACAGTATACCAGTTGGTGAAAGACAGTTGGATGAGGGAATAGAGTGACTATCAGCAAGTTTGCTGATGACACCAAACTGGAGGAGTGGCTGACACTGGAAGCTGTGCTGCCATCAGAGACCTGGACAGGCTGGAGAGTTGGGCAGGGAAAATGTAATGAAATAGAACAAGGGAAAGTGTAGAGTCTTGAATCTGGGCAGGAACAACCCCAGGTTCCAGTATAAGTTGGGGAATGACCTATTAGAGAGCAGCATAGGGGAAAGGGACCTGGGGGTCCTGGGGACAGCAGGGTGACCATGAGCCAGCACTGGGCCCTTGTGGCCAGGAAGCCAATGGTACCTGGGGTGGGTTAGAAGGGGGTGGTCAGTAGGTCAGAGAGGTTCTCCTGCCCCTCTGCTCTGCCCTGGGGAGACCACACCTGGAATCTTGTGTCCAGTTGTGGCCCCTCAGTTCCAGCAGGACAGGGAACTGCTGGAGAGAGTCCAGCGCAGCCACCAAGATGCTGCAGGGAGTGGAGCATCTCCCGTGTGAGGAAAGGCTGAGGGAGCTGGGGCTCTGGAGCTGGACAAGAGGACACTGAGGGGGGACTCATTCATGTTTACAGATATATAAAGGGTGAGTGTCAGGAGGATGGAGCCAGGCTCTTCTTGATGACAACCAGTGACAGGACAAGGGGTAATGGGTTCAAACTGGAACACAGGAGGTTCCACTTAAAGATGAGAAGAAACTTCTTCTCAGTCAGGGTGACAGAGCCTGGCCCAGGCTGCCCAGGGGGTTGTGGAGTCTCCTTCTGTGCAGACATTCCAACCCGCCTGGACACCTTCCTGTGTAACCTCATCTGGGTGTTCCTGCTCCATGGGGGGATTGCACTGGATGAGCTTTCCAGGTCCCTTCCAACCCCTGACATTCTGCAATTCTGTGAACGGCAACGCTGAGATTTGTCACAAATACAGAACTAGGCACCTCAACCTGCAGAACTGCAGCACCCAGTACACAGAACACGTCATGTCGGGGTCACTCACTGGTCCTTGATGTTATTCTGCGTGCCCAGGGCTGGAAATGCTCGACTGAGGAGCCCGCAGGGAACTTTCATTGTAGGAGGGAGGAGTAATGAACAGGAGTGTTCCAGACAGGCAATAAAGAGCACTCAGCTCGCTATTAATTAGTCAGCTATTATAATACCTAACAGTGTATCTAATACATTTATTCAGCAGCTCATAAAATCACATGAAGTGCACTTCTGCTCGGTGTTTATTTAAGCCTGGCCTTTGGAGGTCGGGATCAGCAGGGCTTAGATGCCTTTGAAAAATCCTGTGATTTCAAAATGTCGTGTTTTGCAAAATCGCTGCCCGTTCAGGAGACCGTTTTTAATTAACATTTGCTCAGCTTAAATTGTGTCATCTTGGTTTTTTTAACAAATGATAACTATCTGTAGAGCGCCGGGGATTCTATATTGACAGTTACAAGGTGGGGATTCATCTCACTGACAGCAGTGGAATTCAGTTGTTTTAATAGTTTTGTTTCTTTCTTTTTAAAACTCCTGTCCATAATTCCTCCCCCAGATGCTGCAGATGTGCTCAGTTCAGTTCTCAGCCACTGCACTGTTCTTAGTACATTTTCGTGAGTCGTATTTAATAAACTGTTCAGATTTCCTAAATCCATAACAAACTTTAGGCACAGAATTAAGATCCCATTGACAAATCTGTGTTATATTTGCCCGCGTTAACCCCCTTGTGCTCCTTGGAGCTTCCAGTTTAACACCAAACTGCAAGTTCTCATCATCTTTTTAAAAGCCAGGTGTTTTCTACTCTGTTTTCAGCAGACCTGGAAAAATGTGGGATGGAGGAATTCAGTTTTCTCATCATTAAGACACAGAGAATATAGATTTATTAATCCCTTGGATCCTGTCAAGGTTTAAAGCAAGGTGGCAATAAACCGTGGCAGACGCTCCCTGGTATCCCCTTTACCTCCCGCCACCCCTTCCTTTAGATCGGAAAGATGATAAGAAAGATAAGGGGAAAGGAAGAGAGACTTAGACTTCAAGTTGGAGAGTTTTAAAGGGGTTTTACTAATGCTACTAATAAATAGAGAATATATATATATATATATATATATATATAAAATATACAAAGCCAATCTGGAGTGCTGGATGTGGAGTTGGCGTCACTCCAGCAGCAGAGCTGGGTGTGCGGAGCTGGTGGAGCCTGGGTGCAGGATGCAGGGCCTGAGGCCTGGGGATCACAGACAGACAGACAGACAGACAGGGGCCTCTCTGGATGCCGGCCGTGGTCGAAGAGAGAGTGACCCTGTGATCACCCTCTTATATAGGGGTATGGCAATTATGGGTTGCAATACTTCCGTTGGTCAGTTCTAGTCACCTGTTCCATCCACCCCTCCTCAAACACGCCCCTCTCTCAACGGAATGTGGGAAAACTTATCAGTCTCTCTTAGCTACCATAGGAATAAATCTAAACATGAGCTTCTTCAGCATTCCGTTGGTCTCTTACCAGCACCGAGTGCAGCATCCAAGGAAAAATATGCAGGTAAAACTCAGAAAAGTACAGCCACCTAGAAGAACTGAGCTGAAAGAAAAATCACTAAAAGAGAACCAAAACCAAGACAGATCCGAAGGATGGAAAATTAACTATAACCAGTGATGATTATCTGAAGAATCTGACTTAAATAAAAATGTGATTTTTTTAAGCCAGGTCTTAATTCATTTCCTTGATCTAATCATTTGACCTTCTTGAATTTTGAAAGCTAAAAGCAATCGTCGAAGTTACTCACGAGTAGATTGTGTTAGGCCAAGTGGCATTAAACGTGCCGTGTTTATGCACTATGTTGTGTTCCCCCTGCAGTGCACATGGAAGGGTAACAAGTTAATTCCTCAGTGTGAGTTAAGAGCAATAAATTGCTCCTGACGCAGCCCAGTAGTTTTGAATTTCCTGCCTTTGGGGACTGAGGCAGCAATTTGATGCTGAGGAAATATTACAGTAATGGGGAAATTTGTATTCAGTCATATTTATGAAAGGGTCAATAAGACAGGTTCTTTTAAAAAGAAAAGATAAAGACGCATGCATATGTGTGAGTGCTAAAGCTTAATTTACTGTTCTAGGAATAATTATTGCTATTTACTCCAGGTTCTCCTACTTTCCCTTCCAAATATAAATTGCTTTTTAAAGCAGAGGGCTCTTTCTCCTTAAATCCTCCGCTTTGAACCTGAGAACTGCTAAAGGGTTAATCTGCTGTCATGTGGAGTAGTGAATTTGAATGAGTTATCATTAAATTCTTATAAAAAATTAATTTCCTGGGAGAACAATTCCATCAAACCTTTATATAACCTAGAAAAGGGAT
The DNA here is from genome assembly GCF_964273445.1 of Streptopelia decaocto. Taxonomy (NCBI): domain Eukaryota; kingdom Metazoa; phylum Chordata; class Aves; order Columbiformes; family Columbidae; genus Streptopelia; species Streptopelia decaocto. Next base: position 4,095,356 of record NC_138674.1, on the reverse strand, counting down.
GGCAAGGCGATATATTCATAAATAAGATACGCTGGGCTTTTCAAAGTGTTGAAGTGGTGGAGTGGGCTGAAACTTTTGCTGTTGCTGGCTTGGAGAACATAAAGCTAAAAGGCTTCACCGTCTGAATGTCATCCTGGCGCTCAGTGAGGTGGGTGTAAAATATTAATATTAAGTCCCATTTGTGCCACCAGTGAACTCCCCTTGTGCAGCTTTCCTCCCGGAGATGGTTCATGCTGGGGGAGCAGTGGCTGCTCCTCTTAAACCCGAGCTCACCCTAATCCTGGTCTAACCAAGCCTGGCTTTCCCCAGATCCCCTCAGGGGAATCGTGTGTGTGCGGAAAAGCAAGAGCCGCGAGCAGCTGTTGATCCAAAACTCCCTCCGCACGTGCAAATTCTCAATCAAGCGCCTTTTGTGTTTGTTTCTTGGGGGTTGTTTTGGCTGGGTTTTGGTTTTTCTGCTTGAATGTGACATCCTTTGATTCTCCGCCTCCAGCTTCACCAGCAACCGCGGCTCTTTGGACGAGACCCCACACCTGCCGCAGCTGTTGGCACAGGACCCGGGCACCCACCTCGGTGACAGAAATCCTCCAAAATCGGGGAACAGACCAGTAGTCGCTCTCTCCTCTCCCTCCCTCCACCCCTCTTCTTTTATATTTTCGCGTTTGCACACAATGCCAGTGATGAGCTCCGAGTGATGGGCGAGGAGGGAGATTTCATGTGGATTTTGCTGAGAGAACAGCACGGCAATCAAGCAGATGGTCTCTTTCTTTCATTTTGGATCTTCTCCTAGCGTGTCTAATCTTGTGCTCGCCATTCCAAGAAGGTGGGCTCCTCCTTTGCTTTATTAGTCTGAAAAATCCAGGCTGTTCCTGACCAGCTCATGAAAAGCCGCTTTGCTCCTTTCTGAACACGGAGAGTTGGTGTCACGGTCCATTTGGTGATGGACTCGTGATGGTTCTTTTACCTTGATCTCCTTGGCGACCAAAATGCCAAGGGGTTATAGTTCAATCAAGCAGTGTTACTTTATTAATTTGCCTGTAAAGCAGCACACGATAGAGAGAGAGACTAAGAAAAAGAAAAGGGAAAAGAAATGGGGATAGTAGAAGTAAAGATGAGAAACGAGGTTGTGTTTATCACCAGTACAGTTCCAGAAGCTCCCTCTGCTCTCCGGTCCCGTGGAGTCCTGCTGGTCCTCCGTCGTGGTTCAGGATCCTCTGGCAGGAAGATCTTCAATGGTGTCCATTCTGGAGTCATCTTTTATCCGTCTTCACCCCACCCCTCACTCCCATTGTTTTAGGCCAGTCTCCACCTTGATTTCACAACCCAGGCTTAACTGCGCAGGCTTGAAAGATTCACACTTTCTTTTGCCAACGCTTACGTGTCCAGCATTCAGGGGTCTTTCTCTGGTTCACTGGGTGACCTCAGGACCCTTGGCATACTCTTCATTGGCCTTTGTTTGGGGGAGCAGCTGAGGGACACATGTAACTGAAGCTGCAGGTGAGAACACATCTTCTGGATGGCAGCTCTTGTCCCTGGGTCGAAGAGACCCTCACAACAATCTCTTTCTGGAGGCGGGGGCTGGTTTGGCTGAAGCAGTAGGTAAAGTCCACACAGCAGCCATTGTGAGCAGCAGCCCCCCCATATCGGAGAAACCAGTGCAACACAACGCTGCTCCTCGGGCCTCTCTCCAAGTCACTGTCCATGCGTTCTTTCTGTCAGGGCCTCAGTTCTCCAAGTTCTTGATGGCGATGGTCAGGCAAATACTGCTCCGTCTTCAGACCGACTCTCACGCTTGGCTGCGCAGCCGTTTTGGAGATGAAGCGCTTGATTGTCTCCCAGTGACGCCGTGCTGGAATCACTGGGAAATTCTTGACCGCGGCCGCTTTTCTGCTTGGACGTTTTCTCTTGTGTTTCTCCCCAGCAGTGAAGTCAGCTCGGCCGGTCACTTCTCGCTCTTGGATGACTCTGTTCTTCATGCCTGGGATGTGCAGGGCGTGTTCTTGCTTCCTGAAGCACACGGAATGAAGCAGTTTTCTGGATCTTGGGTGGAATAATTTAGTTGCAGATGAACCTTTGCAGACGATCCGAATCTTACGTCTTGTTTCTCTGGGTGGTGCTTCAGTGCATTGTTTTCCTCTTGCTTTGAATAATTTTATTGAAGGATTTTGGAGTGTTTTCAACAGGAATCATTGCCCTGAAAGTAAGATTAGAATCTAAAGAAATACATTGCACATACCCACTTCTAGGTTACTTTTTGTTTTTTTAACAGCATGAAATAAACTCTCTAGTTCTCCTTGAGAACTCAGCACGTTGTTCTAATAGTTTAAGCTGTACTTGGAGACTAATTATAATGTGATATTCAAATTTGTATGGGATGACAGGTTGAGAATTCTGTTCTCTGAGGACCCTACTCTGCGATCAGTGAGAGATGTGGGACCGCTCTGCTCCCCAGAAGATGCTAAAATTTCCACGACCTGTTTTCCATGTATATAACTTGTGGCTCATGAAAAATTTGGATTTATTTTGTATTTTTTTTTCCTTGCAGAATTTCTTTACTCATTCATACGGAATTGTGTGCCTTTTTCCAGCAGTGCTGTGACCTGGGATACCACGCCAGCCTCAACAGGGCTCTCCGGACGTTCTTGTCCGCTGAGCTCAACCTGGAGCAGTCCAAGCACGAGGGTCTGGACGCCATCGAAAACGCCGTCGAGAACCTGGATGCCAACAGTGACAAGCAGCGCCTGATGGAGATGTACAACAACGTCTTCTGCCCGCCCATGAAGTTCGAGTTTCAGCCGCACATGGGTGATATGGTTGGTTTATATTCCTCCTCCAGCTCTAGCTGGGTAAAACACTTCGCCTCTTCCCTTCCCTCGTCTTTGATAGATGGACCCACTCAAAGGCCACCTGTTGGGCTCTATTTTTGGGAGGCAGAAGGGAGCCTTGGGAAAGGGAGCCAGTCCAAAGGTTAAGCAGATGCTGGTGGGGTGGGTGTCTGAATATGACTCTCACTTTTTGACTATCTGAAGATGCTTAATTAGATATAATATTAAATGTAGATAGGGAACACTGGTTTAGCCTCTCGTTGAAGCCACGGTTAACTGCTGCACCCTGAGACAGGCTCAGCAGTTGGAGGTTTGAACCGCACTTTAGTAGAACGTGAACCTTTAGCACTGCTTGGAACCCAGGACTACAACATTTTAAAATGAAGCAGTTTGGAAGCTGTTTGATTATAATAATTGAATAAAGGAATTGCCACGAAGATGCTGAAGGGAGTGGAGCATCTCCCGTGTGAGGAAAGGCTGAGGGAGCTGGGGCTCTGGAGCTGGACAAGAGGACACTGAGGGGGGACTCATTCATGGGGATCAATATGGAAAGGGGGAGTGTCAGGAGGATGGAGCCAGGCTCTTCTCGGTGACAACCAGTGACAGGACAAGGGGCAATGGGTACAAACTGGAACACAGGAGGTTCCACTTAAAGATGAGAAGAAACTTGTTCCTGGTGAGGGTGGCAGAGCCTGGCCCAGGCTGCCCAGGGGGGTTGTGGAGTCTCCTTCTGTGCAGACATTCCAACCCGCCTGGACACCTTCCTGTGTAACCTCATCTGGGTGTTCCTGCTCCATGGGGGGATTGCACTGGATGAGCTTTCCAGGTCCCTTCCAACCCCTGACATTCTGGGTTCTGTGATTTTTTTTCCCTAGCCTTCTAGAGATGGTTTTATTTCTCTTTATTCCTCTTCCAGGAGTCGCAGCTCTGTGCCCAACAACCAGTCCAGAGCGAGTTAGTGCAGCGGTGCCAGCAACTACAGTCTCGATTATCTACGCTTAAGATTGAAAACGAAGAGGTGAGCTCATCAGCCGAAAAGCAACAACCCTCTCGCCCCTTCCAGTGGGGCATGGGGACTAGTTAAGGAAGAACCTGGTTGCTATGATCCTCTTTTCTGAAGAATTGTGGTAAAAATGAAGAATAATGCACTGCTGAGGCCAGCGGTGTGTTAACGTGTGATCTCACATGGGCTGTTTGCATGGAGAGGATCCCTTAAAAAACCCACGCGGGTCTCTTTGCCCATCCTGAAGTTGGTAGGGCTGGCTTGTTGTGTTTGGATATCTAAGAGAAAAACAAGAATTAAGTTTTTTGAACTGAAAACAGTGAATTTGCATAACCTAAAGTAAAAACTCATTTCTGTTTAATTGGACATCTAAGATGAGAGAACTAGATCAATGGCATTCACTTGGGATCAGGTCAAAGTACCTAATCTCTACCTCTGTGTTCAAGCATTTTTAATCCTCCTTGTGAAAAATTTATGTGTCCTTGTTGAGGGTTTTGATTGCAGGGTGACAATAAAACTGTGGCAGATGTATTGTTAACTCCCTCTCCCTCCGTCCCGCTAAGGACAGGCGATGGGGAGGGAAAAAAGGACAGAGAGAAGAGAGCTGGAAAAATTAAACATGTTTTACTAATGCTACTGATAAAATAGAGAAAATAATACAAAATATACAAAACCAATCTTGAAAGTCCCAGCAACTGCAGAGCTGGCACCCGAAGTCCTGGACTGGACTCTGCAGCCAACCGGAGCTGGATTCAGTCTGTCACTGGCCTCAGGTCGCACGGACCACTCGCAAGGTCCTCTCCTAATGTCGCCATAAGGAAAAGGGACGAGATCCTCGTGATCTCCCACTTTTCTATGAAGTATCACGTGAATGGGGTGTTATACTCTGTTGGTCAGTTTTTGGTTACCTGTTTCTCGTTGCCCCTCTCGCGGGATGTCCATCCATGCTTATCAATAACTTCACATTCCATTGCTATGTTGCCAAAACATGTATCTGGTTCTCTAGGAAAATGCAGCTCATATGAAGCTTTAGCTGACAGGCAAATTCACTAAAAGAGAAACTCGTTTTTAACAAAACCAGGACACTACTTTATGTCTGGGAAGTTGATTCTGGCCTTCAGTAAAAAAATTACAGTGCCACAAAATCCTGTTTTTAATATCGAATATTTGATGTTTAGTAAATGTAGTTACTGAAGACAATTAGAAGATCTTGGTTCCAGCGCTCTTGGCTTTGAGATTAAATTTCCTTACATCTCCTCCTTGGCCCAGCCTGCAAGTTTACAGGTATTTTCCTCCTCCTGGTAGGCCCTGTGTGCTCCCAGCCCTTTATTTATACAGACTGTGCTGTTAATGAGCAAATTTTGCACCTTAGTTCTGACACACGGGATGCAAAACCAGTAATATCTGTTTATTAGTAAAATGCCCCGGGGTGCTTAGCACCTCTGCTTTTACTTGCAATATACTTAGTTTTTCGAGTATTTTCATTCTCGCCGGGCAGGTTAAGAAGACGATGGAAGCGACGCTGCAGACGATCCAGGACATCGTCACCATCGAGGATTTTGACGTCTCCGACTGCTTCCAGTACAGCAACTCCATGGAGTCCGTTAAATCCACCGTCTCGGAAACGTTCATGAGCAAACCGAGCATCGCCAAGAGACGGGCCAACCAGCAGGAGACGGAGCAGTTCTATTTCACAGTAAGGATTTAATTTGCGGCGTGAGCACATAGAATGTATTTAGAATGCAAAACGAGGCGATCGTCTTACGGAAACGCCTCTGCGATTGGTTTTGGACAAGCAGAGTAAGCATGTTGGGTTTTAAAAAGTGGTGCTTGGAATTCTTCAGAGATGCATTGGGATACCGCTGTTGATGCAAACTTGGTCGGTGGATAAATTGTGTAAAATTTGATTTCTTCTGCATCTAAAAAGGATTTGTCAGAGAAGAGAACTTAATAGCTTGTAAATATCGATTTTCAAAATAATACGAACTAAAGGAATGTTTAGTTCTCTCATTTTGTGTCTTTATCATCTTACAATTTCAGCTTGCATAAGCTTTTAATTGTGCCGATGCGTTTTTACAAGATGCCAAGAGCTTGCTGGATTCTCTGCCGTTTTAAGAATATTTCCTAATAGCAGATGAAAATCACACGACTTATCTTGGTTCCTTTGTCATTCCTTTGGGATTAATTTCCTATAGTTTCTGCCCTTTACATTCCCCTTCCAAGAATGATGTGGGTTATGAAAGGTCTGAAGCTTCTCTGCAAATTCCACTGGCTGGCAGGGTGGTTTCTGTCAGGCTTTGACTTAGAAAGATTAAAAAGCTCTAACAAGCCTAATCAGATACTTGATTGATTTATTATTGCCTGGACTTATAAACAGCCTTTCCACGGATTACGAGCTTTGAATCTGTAAGGAGTAGGTTTTTCAGTGTATGAGAAAATGCTCAAATGATTGATCGACTATTGACCAGACTTGGAAATATCATTTATAAGGATTTCAAGCTTTGAATCTGGAAGGAGCAGGTTTGTCGGTGTATGAGAAAATGCTCAGATGAGCGTTAATGAGAGTGAGGGCAGAGCTGTGGGAGCAATGTGGGGGAAAACCAGAGCGTAATGCAGAGCAGAGATTGAAATCCCCAGGTCCCTTCCAACCCCGAACATTCTGGGATTCTGTGAGATGAAAGAGCTGTGAAAAATCAGAAAAGTGATAAAAAATGACCGTGTGGTTGTATAATATTTCACTGAGCAAACAAAGCTGAACTGAAATAATATCTTTATTTGTTTTGTCCTGCGTGTCCCCCCCGCAGCCCTGGGTATTGCCCAGCGATGGGTGTTTGAGGAGGAATTGGGGTGAGGGAGGTTAAGTGGGACAATAAGCATAGTGGCGGCTTTGGGTTGGTGAACAGATTGCTCATTGAGTTGGCCATGATGTGCGTTTCCACTCCGGCTGGAGAGGAGCCGCACGGCAGCTTCTCCGAGCTCGAAAAGATGCCAAATATTCAGCTGATTCCACGGGGAGACAATAGAAATGGAGCTGCAGCTCCGAGCTTCAAATTAGACAGACAAACCAGGAGGACTCAGCGCATCGTTCGCACCCTAAGTTTCTGTGTGATTCTCTGCTTCAGTGTTATGTTCAGAATCCAGCAACCTTAAGATGCAGTTGAAGAAATTAATTGTCCACTCATGAGCTTGTTTTCTTCTTTTTTTCACAGAAAATGAAGGAGTATCTGGAAGGCAGGAACCTGATCACGAAGCTCCAAGCCAAACACGACCTCCTGCAGAAGACCCTGGGAGAAAGTGAGTCTGGGCCTGTGCGCTTATTCAATTAGTGTAACGCTCTGGGGTCACTGATGCAAAGTGGCCATGCTCATGTTTTATGAATTTATTTTTCCCATCTGCGTGATGGAAAAGCCACATGACCTACTTGATGAACGGTGAACGGAAAATGCTTAATGAGTCACTAATGTGCATCGCTTATTTGTTAAAATGAAACGTGTGCCCGCTCGTTCGTCCTCTCCTCTCCCCGTACAGGCACGTTCTGCTTCTCAATAATCTATTGGGGTGAACCTTTTGATTTACAGTTAAGGAGTGTTGTCTTGTTGGGCTGGTCAGAAGTTTCATTGCACGATAGTTTAGCTGGTTCTCGTCTCCGTGCGTTCAATCCAGACCACACTCTAATGTGTGTGAGCACAGGCTTCCATTAGGAGAATAACAAACAGATTTCAGAGCATGTAAAATATGTTATCTATCTAGAGGGCATTAGTCAAGGGGCAGCAGCCGGAGCTGAATATGCATTTGCTGTTAGTGTCAGAACAAAGGAAGATTTCTTTCCCTTCATGGTATGGGCAAATCCTGTTGGCCGAACGCACTTAAACTATGCATCCAAGTTTCCATAGAAACCTGTCTGCCTCCTGTTTGCAGAGGAGAAGGTTTGAACAGTCTAAATGTCAGGTCAGAAAGTGGCTCAGCTCCTTCCTGGGTTTGTGTCCTGGTCCTGGGCTTGCGGTGCGATATGTGACTTAACCGGACTCCCCCAGAGTTTATGGTGTGCAAAGGTGCTACGTGGAAACCTAAACAGCACGTGGTCTGGGAGGTGCTTTGCTTTCATTTTAAAAATCCACTATTAAAATAAAATGTCTATTGCTCCAGTAATTAAGAGCTTCGTTTTCATCAGACCCAAACCGCTGGAAGGTAAGGAGAGGATGTTGCTGTCATTTTGAGCTTTGCTGTTCTCCCCAGCTCTCCTATGGAGAGGGTGGATGAAGCCAAAGATCTGTGTCCTCAGGGTATTTTTCTTCTGCCTCTAAATATCTCCAAGTGACACCCAGGCTGCCCCTGTGACCGATCCCATTCCTGACCCCTGCATACCGAGACCTATTTCCCTGTAACCTGCCTGCCCCTTGAACCAGCTGCGCTGGGAGGAAAAGCAGAGGAAATTAAATGTGATTTCTCTATTGCTGTGTAGATTCAAAGACTGCCTTTGGGACAGAGTCCGGCTGGAGGCCTGTATCCAGTGCAGTGCCTCGGGGGGCAGTACTGGGGCCTGTATTATTCAATATATTCATAAATGATTTGGACGAGGGAACAGAGTGACTATCAGCAGGTTTGCTGATGACACCAAGCTGGGAGGAGTGGGTGACACTGGCAGCTGTGCTGCCATCAGAGACCTGGACAGGCTGGAGAGCTGGGCAGGGAAAAATGTAATGAAATAGAACAAGGGCAAGTGTAGAGTCTTGAATCTGGGCAGGAACATCCCCAGGTTCCAGTATAAGTTGGGGAATGACCTATTAGAGAGCAGCGGGGGGAGTCAGGAGGATGGAGCCAGGCTCTTCTTGGTGACAACCAGTGACAGGACAAGGGGTAATGGGTTCAAACTGGAACACAGGAGGTTCCACTTAAATTTGAGAAGAAACTTGTTCCTGGTGAGGGTGGCAGAGCCTGGCCCAGGCTGCCCAGGGGGGTTGTGGAGTCTCCTTCTGTGCAGACATTCCAACCCGCCTGGACACCTTCCTGTGTAACCTCATCTGGGTGTTCCTGCTCCATGGGGGGATTGCACTGGATGAGCTTTCCAGGTCCCTTCAACCCTGATATTCTGGGATTCTGTGACTCTGGGGGTTTTTTTGTGGTTGCTTTGCACTACCAGATCTTTCTTAGTTGCTCTGTGACCGGGTGTGTGTCAGGGTGAGCTCCAGCAGCTTAAAAAGAAATTAAATAAATCAGTTCTGTCATCTATGAGACCGAAAGGGAGCGACATTTTGTTTCCAAAACCACGTTAGCAGGTTATTGGTACAAACTGGGGACTGTGCCTGGGCTTATCCATAAAATGACATTTAATTGGGAAATGAGCGAATAAAATTCCTTTCACAAGTCCCCAGAGCATGGTTAGAAGCTTTACTGAAAAATGTGCCTACAGCTGCGTGTCTTCAGTCCCTGGAAAACTCATGGGGTTGTTGCTATTCTTATTGTTCTTTGCCCCGTCCTCAGGTGACATGTATTAGTCCTCTTGCAAATTACCTTAATCGAAAGATGACAAGTTCCAGTAATAAAAATAGCAGCAAGTCCTCCTATCTGCAAGTAATTATGTCCCTGCTACTGTACACATTTGTCACCCTAATGTAGGAGCCCCTTGACGTTGCCACAGCCATGTCATTTATATATATGAATATTCCGTGATGGAAATGGGACAGATGGCTGGAAATTCTGCTTCAGAATAACATTTTCATGTAAATGACGCCCTGTTTTGGCTTTACATGGGGAGAGGAAAGCGCCTGTTGAGATGTGCTCAACTAATTGTCAGCCATCGGCAATTAGATGTTTTCCTCGTTCATTGTTCCGTCTCCCCAGGAGCAGGAAGCAGGGAAGGTGGATTTTCAGCTGTTATCAATCCGTTTGGTTTCACTGGTGATGGTCCCTACCGGCAAAACTTCTTGCCCGTACAATTCCCAAAGGCACAACCGCGTTTTGTGTCTCCTCCTCCCCGTTGTGCCGTTCCAAAGCGATGCTCGTCAGCTCGGCCGCTTCCTCGCGAACTCGCTGCGAGCCAACGGAACCTTTTTCTAAATATGCCGCTGGAAAATATCATTAAACGTCTTGTCTCCCAGAATAGGTCGGTGCCAGCACGTTCGGGCTGTGGGCTAACAAACCCGGGAATGTTTCCAGTCTTGCTAAGTGGCTTTATAAAGTAGAATCTCTCACGCCGCCGATTCCTCTGGGAAAGGGGAGGGAGGGAGAGGTTGACGAGCCCGGTTGTTTTGGCAGCAGAAGTCGGCAATTAGAAGTCATTTTCAAAAGCAAACAATCCTTTTCCAAAGCGAGAGTCCTCGGGCAGCCCCGTTGGCTGCGGGGCCATGGGGATGAGCTCCCCCGGCCCCCCCAAGCTGCTCCCTCCCTCCCCACTGGCTTTTCTCCTCCATCCCCTTCCCAAACTGTCTTTACAAAACCATTGACAGTATTTCCCCATTCCTCCTAACGCTGTATTTCTCGTTGTTCTTTAACAGGTCAAAGGACTGACTGCTCCATCGCCAGGTAGGTGCAGCTCGGGGCATCATTCTATAAGGAAAATCTGATCGTTGCCATTCCAGCCCAGTTACCTGCCCAGTATATCTATCTGTGAGAAAAACATATTAATTTAGCTAATATATAAGCGAATTCCTGCTGGTTAATATGGCTTTAAATAGCATCACTATTACCTACATCAGTGCAAGGTGCTGGTGCAGTTTATACATGTTTATACCTCTGCTCAGCTGAGTAATTAATAATTCTTTTGATTAAGAGCCTGCTGACACTCCTGCCTTGCTTGGTGCTGCCATGGCTGGTTGTGACCACACACCTGCTGGCAGGAAAACTAATTGGGGTTAAAAATAATCAAGAGGGGGGAAGAAAAAAAGAGCTACATGGAGAGCTTGTGCTTTTTTGCCCCGGTACATTGAAGATGAGGAAGGTTTTTATAAAACACACCAGTTCTCCAGCTCCGGACGGATGGATCGGGCGCCAAGAGCTGGAGCAGGGGACACGTTCACCAGAGGAAGGTGATTGTTACCGATCCGGAGTCATTACTACTCTTCACGTTCCTCACAGCAAAAGCGAAGCTGACAGGTCCTAATTAGAGCCTGACGTCTGGAATAATAAAATATTATTCATTGCGAAACAATTTTAAATATCAAAGAATCATTACTGCTCGTAGTTTAAAATAAGCCTTATTGTCTGTGACAGGCCCATGGAATCCGATTTTTTTTCATTCAGTGTTTCTGATTTTAATAAAAGAAGTTTCCCCTGAATTAACACATTGTACAGGCTTTTTAAAAATCACAGTTCTAATCACCTTATTTATAATTCAGCAGCCATCTGCCCTAGCAGGGAATTGACTTGAATGATACATTAGGGCCTCACTACCGTTATCTCTCACGCTTCGTTTTTACAGGAAACTATTGGAATTTTAAACCCCAGTAATAAATTTTGAGGGAAAAAATGCTGGCAAAGGAAAGGGATTGTTCCTATTTGCCTGCAATTAATGTCCAGCCACACAAATCACGGTTTATACTGGAAAGGCTGAGCCTGGCTGGTGTTTGAGGGGGTTTGTGTTATTGATTTATTTGAAGTCTTATCGGAAACGATAATAAGGACTGGACAATGTTGACAGCGCGGTTGGGACCAGCGTCCTCCCACCTGCTTCTCCTTTAGGGAACGGCCACGTGCAATTTATATTAATATTAACAAACTTCATCTTCAACGAGGAGCCCTGTATGACAGATTTCCATATGATTAGAATTAGAATGTCAGGGGTAATTTTTGCCGAAGCGTTGGGCTCCCTCGCGCCTGGTACAGGTTTTTAGTGATTTAAAGTCACTTAGGATCTTTCTGAAGTGCTGTAAATTGAAGGAGACTAAGTCGTGATGATTGACTTGTATATCTGGCTCCTTCCCTCCTCCCACATTCGCAACAAAGTCCGTAGGGAACGATGAGAGTGGAGGATTCTCTTGACTTTTCTGTTCTGTTTTCTCCCTCCTGCACCGATGGGCGGTTCTGATCCCACCAGCGGCAGGCGCAGCTCCACCATAAGAAAGCAGGTAATTAACACTTCCTTCAGTAACGAAGCGGGGATGGGTGTGTGTTGGTGTGGAGGAGAGATGGGACACACGCAGGTGTTTTTATCCGTTTTTCTTGTGTGTCCTTTTCAGCCTTGGTCAAGTGGAACTGGTGTCCGCTTGGTCAGTGACTGAAATCAATAAAACACCGATCCACAGCCTCGATTCGCTTTCTGTGACAAAATTTAAACACAATTTGACCCCGTGTTTTGACAGACCCAGAAGCAAAATTACCAAACAGCCTTGAGCTGTTGGATCAGTCGCGGTTTATGGGTTTCGGGCTGTTGTTTCTTTGTCTTTGCTCTCCTCTCTGCGTTCTGACCGCTCTGCTTTGGGTTTCTCCTGGCGCAGGATTCCTCCCAGGCCATTCCGCTGGTCGTGGAGAGCTGCATCCGCTTCATCAGCAGACACGGTGAGTCAAAGGCTTTCCAGTGATACCTTGTCGAGGGTTTGATTGCGGGGTGACAATAAAACCCTGGCAGATGTATTGTTAACCTCCTCTTCCCCCCCACTTCCCCCTTCAGCCTCTCCCTCTCCCCATTTCCCACTCAGCACAGGCGATCGGGAGGGAAAGGACAGAGAGAAGAGAGTTGGAAAAATTAAACATGTTTTACTAATGCTACTGATAAAATAGAGAAAATAATACAAAATATACAAAACCAATCTTGAAAGTCCCAGCAACTGCAGAGCCGGCACCCGAAGTCCTGGACTGGACTCTGCAGCCAACCGGAGCTGGATTCAGTCTGTCACTGGCCTCAGTTTGTAGCGACCACTCGCAGGGTCCTCTCCTAATGTCACCATGAGGAAAAGGGATGAGATCCTCGTGATCTCCCACTTTTCTATGAAGTATCACGTGAATGGGATGTTATACTCCGTTGGTCAGTTCCTTGGTAGCCTGTTTCTCGTTGCCCCTCTCACAGGATGTGCATCCATCCTTATCAATAACTTCACATTCCATTGCTATGTTACCAAAACATGTATCTGGTTCTCCAGGAAAATGCAGCTCATATGAAGCTTTAGCTGACCGGCAAATTCACTAAAAGAGAAACTTGTTTTTTAACAAAACCGGGACAAACCTCCGTCAAACAAATGGATCGAAAAGCCTGAAAAATATTCCGAGCAGCTCGGGACACGCTGCTTGTGCAGAGGAATCCTAGAAACCACAATAGAAAGAAATTATTCCTCGCTTTTACGCTGTATTGTTGGTATTGTGTGTGATTGCTTTTCCGAATTTTATTGCAAATAACTTGACTTTGCAAATACTGTTCTTCTGTCAATATCCCGTTGTTTCATATAAAATAAGGTTCCCATCCTTCCACAACCACCTCTGCTCACCTTGTTTTGAGCCCTGGAATGTGGCCTTCGCCAACAATAATCATCGTCTTCCTCAGGGAGCAGGAATTCTCCAAGTATTTGAATGTAGGAGGCCACACAGTGAATTAATGGCTTGCTTATTGCTGCAATGAGATGATTTATACCTGTTTGGCGGGCTAACTTCGCAGCCTTGAATGCTGTAAAAGATTTTATGCGTTTCTTGTAATTTGTTTTCGTTTTTAATCGATATCATTTGTTAGTAGCATGTGAAACAGCTGCTAATTAACATATGTAGAAAGGGGCTGAATTTATCTTCATTAACCAAGACACAGAGCCAGATAGTAGGGCCCGTTTCATTTTGCTTGTTAAATTACCATTTTAGAAACTATAATCTAGAGCCCCATTCTCATCATCGCTTGGAAGAACCAAGTGCTATAATCCTTCATTAAGGCCACACGTGGCCGTTTGCTGGAAAAAATCACTGAAACCACATTGCGATGCGAACCAAATCAGGGCCGTTGGGTTTTATGTGTTAGACTCGTATTCCTGGATTAGCTTAGATCCCCAACAGAAAGATTCTTTGCCAACAGAATCAACTTTTATTTTCTAAAGGTTTCATTGCGTCGTGATGCAAACGGCCACAGAAATCGAGAGGACAAGGCCACAGATGCATTCAAGCGAGCTTATTAGTTTATAGCCATTATTATAAATAAGATATCGCGGCGTTCCCTGTTTTGGAAAGCCTGCAGTTAATGGGAACTGATTTCCCAGTGTGGAGCGTGTACTTTGTTCCTTACTCGATTTGTAACGGTTGTTGCTCACCCCAAACGCACTCACAAAATCGTTACGACGATGGTATTTTGCAACATGTTGCCCTCTTGATAATTGGATTTAATGACGTTGCTCATTTTTTCAGCGCCAATGTCTCAAAGCCAATCCGAAAAGCCCAGATAGCGGGTCGTGCTGGGGTAATTAAATGCTTCCATTTCAACGGGCTGATTTGCTCTGGGCCTTTGCGTTATTGCTCTTGAAAATAAGCTGCCTCCTTGTGTAGTTCGCCGTATTTTACATCTGGCTGATAGACTGTTAGTTTATGACTTTCTCGGGGTTGTAAAATCCTTCAGGGATCCTTCAGGGTACAAGATAACGTGCACGGCTGTTCTAACCCTGTTATTATGTCAGGTTATGATGAAGGGTTAATATTTTTCCTCCATGTGCAGGGTTCTGTTTTTACATATTCTGTATGTGCCCAGACATGGCTTTTAAACCTGTGTTGCTGATGTTTCTTTTATCATCTACGCTGCAGCTGATGAAGGTGCCAGTTTATCTCATTGTTCTCAAACATCTCATTGTTTCACAGGTTTGCAGCACGAAGGAATATTCAGAGTGTCTGGGTCACAAGTCGAAGTGAACGACATAAAAAATGCGTTTGAGAGAGGTAAGGAAGATCTGTTCTGGTACCTCGGAAATCATGATCAAACGTAGGAATTTGTTTAAATATTCTGAAACGGCCCGTTTTGGATGCAACTTGATATATTTTGTTCCTTCAATCTTTGTGTTTCCGAGGTCAGTCCAGCCCAAACTCTTGCCCAGTGCTCATTAACCTTGAATACCATTGTTTGCCATTGTGCTTTATATCCTGTAGAGCATCTGTATAATAAATATTCTGAACACCATCTTCTCTCATATTTGGTAGCTTATTGATTATTTGTAACACTAAAGGAATAGAGAATTTCATTATTGGATGTAGCTGCGTTTTCCCACCCTCTCCTCCAGCTCTTTATGAATAAACTGGCTGCTAGAGGGTGAAATTTTATTTTTCTTGAGGCACAGCTGGGCTACATTTTATCCTAAATACCAGCAAATGAGAGAGTCACATTCAAGACACCGTTAGCTTGACGTAGCTTTGAATAGATTTGATTTTCGTGGTGAGGAACCATTCCATGGTTCCATGTGGCAAAGAAAAGCCACAAGCCGGGCAGGTTTAGGAGCGTTTGCTCTTCAGCCCGAGCCCCCCAACAACAACACGGCTCCTGGTAATTCCCCAGATACATCACTCTCAGAAAATAGAGTTGGTGTATTTCTATGCTTGCTGTTGGAAAAGAGTCATTAATTAGGCACGGCAAGTTTATTTTGCTTTGGGGAGGAGTTTGAGCAACGTGTGTGAAATGCGGCATCTCATTTCACTTCTCTTCATCTCCATCTGCCTGAGAATTAAAATCCGCAGGAACAGAGGGAGAAATGTGTAGCGCGAGGTGCAGGTAGAGCCTGATGTCAGCAATAGACCTTTTTTTACATAAAAGAAATACCGGTTGTCTTGGGAAAATAGCCGGTTGTTCCAGCGCTAACAGGCAGAAATAAAGAGGTGATGTTTTTTCTTCATCTCGCTTGTCTCTGTAAAGCATTTGATATACAGAACTGACAAAGTTAACAATAACCTCTCTGCAGTTTATTACTTCATCCAGAACCCTTGGTGGCAGTTAATATCAAGCATAATGCTCCTGTTTGTAGTGGCCCATTTATTATCCCGGGTGTTATTAAGATAATAGACAAGCTTTGGTAATTTCAGTCACATAATGGATATATATAGCTTCAATTTGAGGATTGCCCCATCGTTAAATCTAATTATATCTGATAGGGAGTTTTCCCTAGGGAGCAACTCCTTAAGTGGGCATCTTTTCTTTTGTAACACAGACAAACTGTGGCGTGTTCGTGGTGACAAATCATCCGTCCTGGGACCACTGGGAATCCCACTTTGCTCCTTTTCTCCCGGATTCTGATTTTTCTTGCCTGTTTTTCTTTACTTGTGAAGGGGAAGATCCATTGGCTGGAGACCAGAATGACCACGACATGGATTCCATAGCGGGAGTTCTGAAGCTCTATTTCCGAGGGCTGGAGCACCCTCTCTTCCCCAAGGATATCTTCCACGATCTGATCGCCTGCGTCAGTAAGTATCTGAAAAGAAATAGGATTAATTCTTCCAGTCTCGTCTGCCGCTTTCCTCTCTTCCCCTCCCCCTTTTTCCTGGCTCCAGAATAATCTTTTTATGCTTATTTTGGCTGGGTTTGCGTTCCATTCATATCCTAATCTCTATTAGCCTGAGTCTGGGCATTTACCTGGTTACAGCCATCCTTGTTCTGATAGCGATTTTTTAAATGAATGAGGAAGGAGATAAAAACAAAGAGATTTTTAAGGACTATATCATGGGGTTTTCTGAGGCAGTGCTTTGTGACAAGATTATTTTAAAATAGAATAAAACCAAAACCTCCACTTCGCAGGATTTAGCTTCATAACCATGAGGTGCCAGCTATTCACTCCTCTTAAAGAATATCAATGGTGAGGGCAATCACAGCTGAGTTATTAACATTTCTGATGGTTTCTAAAGGTGGTTCTGGTAGGCGGACGGTTGTTGGTGGTTTTTGTACGTGAACAACTTCATTTTAAACGGCCTGAGTGTTGCCATGTCCTTCAGAATCGAAGAATGATTCTATTGTCCGAGTAGTGAAACAGCCTTTGCCGCGGCAGCCTTTGAAGTAAAGCAGAAGATAACTGCTCCTGCAATGGCTTGTGGTTTTCTCCTCCTGATAAATGCGTTTACAGAGTTGAATTCACATCATACAAGAAGTAAAATATACTTGGAAATAAGCTCTGCCTTCTGAGATGGTTTGTGCTGCCCACTTATTTCTCAGTAGGCTGCTGCACACAGAGCTTTTTGCCTCACCCTTTAACTATGTTAATTTTCCTTTGAGTCTTATACAATTTCCTTTCTTAAACACCCACCGTTCGGAGCTAACTTGAATGAGCTATTGTGCCAGAGCTCTTGGAGCAGATGACATCCAGCGCTCCCACGCTGGGAAGGAGCTTGCAGGGAAGTCTCACGTGTTTTGGGGACCTTCGTTGTCAAAGGCTTCACCAGCAGGTTCTGCGGGTGGGATGGTGGGTATGGCGAGACGATGACCTGTGTTGCTCTTTCTCCCTTTTAGCAATGGATAATTTACAAGAGAGAGCGCTGCACGTGCGGAAAGTCCTTCTGAACCTGCCCAAAACCACTCTGATTGTCATGAGATACCTCTTTGCGTTCCTCAATCAGTGAGTATCCTTGAGAGCACCACGGCCCTGATGTAGAGCTTGGTATAAACAGGATAAATGGCAGAACCACCGGTAATGTTGCAGCGTGTAATCTCAGCAAACAAGGTATTAATACAAATGCCGCCGTAGCTTCCTACCGTGTCTGCCTTCCTGGGCTTGTCAGCCGCGCTGAGGTTCATCCCAACAATGCAAACGCAGTCGCCAAGGAGTTCCAGGAATGAAAGTGAATAACGTGCTGGTAAACCAAGCAGGGAATGCTATTGAAGAGTCAGACTGCACCAGCGAGGAGCACTAAGTAGTGTGGGTGGTGGAGGGTGGGGGTGTTTTTGTGAAACGCTCCCCTGCACCCATCGGGTTCGTTGGGGAGCTTGAAGACAATAGTTTCCTCCAGTACCGTGGTCTTGATGCCTGAGGTAGCGCAAAGGAAAACTGTCCTGACCAGAAGGTTATATGTATATGGTCAAAACTCTCTGAATACCATGTAGGTGAAAGAGAAATAGGACTGCAAGACAGTATTTTTACCTAACAGAGACCTGTCTCTGGCTCACTGTCTCAAATACAGAAGAATTAAAGATGAAGATTAAAAAAGAACATCTTCCCATTGTAAAGTCAGCACCCAGCTCTTTTTGTGTAGCCTTGAGCTTTCAAGCTCCCTTTGAGGTTTCCGTTTCAGTTCTCTGTCGATAACATCAGTATCTCATTTTTTATGCAGACCCAGAATACTCAAGTCCCAGCTGATCAGCTTTAAACAGCAGCAAACCCAAAGCGAACCTTCCCAGCTCCGCGGATGATGATGATAATGTTGTTTTTTGCTGTTAACCCTCCTCCCCACTTCTGTCTTTTGCAGTTTATCACAGTTCAGTGAAGAGAACATGATGGATCCCTACAATTTAGCCATCTGCTTTGGGCCGACGCTGATGTCTGTGCCTGAAGGTCACGATCAAGTCTCTTGCCAAGCCCATGTCAATGAATTGATCAAAACCATCATCATCCAACATGAGAACATCTTCCCAGGACCAAGGGAGCTGGAGGGTCCAGTCTATAGCAGAGGTGGAAGCACCGAGGATTACTGGTATGACAGAGGAGATGATGAATGGGTGGATATTTATTTACGGATTAGCAAGGTACAGCCATGCGCTGTGCGCTGTCTAATTCTGGATTCAAGCATCTGGCTCAGCCTTTCAAAAATCTGTTTTACAGAAGAGGAGACGCCTCTGGTTATCTCCGGAGCGTCACCACCTTAAAAGAAATAAGCCGATAGAAAGTAACTGTTCACTTGTCAAACCCAGCTCACTTATCTTGAAGGGCAAGGGCTTTTCTCGGATGTTCTGGTGTGGTAGCTGCCAAAATCAATCTGTTCTTTTTTCTTCTTCTTTTTTATTCTCCTGCTTTTGCCTTTTTTTTTATTGTCCCGATGGCCTTTGCTTCAGACTCAGGGGTCACTGCAGCTGAACCTCGAAAGCTGCGACACGGTTTAATTTTCCGGGCAGCGCCGGCGGTGGGGGAGGGAAGAGGCAGGAATGCAAAATCACCATTTCCATCCAGCTCAAAGCTCCGGGGGCCCGGCCGCGTGTTCAGTCTGCAAAGCCACATCTGGAAGCAATTCAGCCCGAGCGGCTCCTGTCATCTGGGGTGGAAGGTTGGGGAGCGGGGGAAGGAAAGGAGGTGTTTTCTTTCCTACCGAGGCTGATCTCTCCCTCTCAAAAGGAGGAGTGTTAAATTGTGTCCTGCTTCTCCCGCAGCTCTTTCCCTCCTCCGGTGTCCCAGGAATGCAAATGATTATTTTCATACCCTAAAATAAATACATTTTTAAAATGAAGTCGCTGTGGTGACAGAGCTGGCCTTGTTTCCCTGACTTGTTTCAGGGTAGCATTAACTATCAGCTCCCTCCATGGGCTCCTTCTTACTAACCCCTGTTTGCAGAAGACTTGCCAGAGCCTCTTTTGGAAATTCTGTTAATTTTACCCTTCGCTCTGATGTTTTTAGCTGATGTTATATGTTGTAGGGAAAAAAAAGATGAAGAATCTTTACGACCTTAAGGAAACACATTAAGTTTGACAAGAGGTTCCGTCCCATAAGATGAAGGGAATAAAAATGTGAAATGTTCAGTGGGGGTGACACTTCATGTAGGAGACAAAATGTCCTGGAAGGTAATATTAATTTTCTAAAGGCATTTGGTTTTATTTCATTGCCCTTCCTAACCACCCTGACCCTGAGACCCTGCTAAGCAGAGAAGGGCAGGAGCAAGCGAGGGAAACTGCTCAAAGCCAGGAGGGAGCACCTGGTTCCTATTCCACCTCCTCACAGCCCCGCTATTTAGATTTTATTGCCCGCAGGGCTCTTTGCCACGGAGCAGCAGAGTGAATCCTCATCATCCAGCGGATCCATCGGGGAGCAGCTCCCGCTACGTTTGCCGGTGCTGCTGGGCTGGACTGAGCTGTCTCGGTGCTGCAGAACTGTATAAGTTCCAGTATAAATTGGGGAAGGACCTGTTGGAGAGCAGTGTAGGGGAAAGGGACCTGGGGGTCCTGGGGACAGCAGGGTGACCATGAGCCAGCACGGGGCCCTTGTGGCCAGGAAGCCAATGGGACCTGGGGTGGGTTAGAAGGGGGTGGTCAGTAGGTCAGAGAGGTTCTCCTGCCCCTCTGCTCTGCCCTGGGGAGACCACACCTGGAATCTTGTGTCCAGTTGTGGCCCCTCAGTTCCAGCAGGACAGGGAACTGCTGGAGAGAGTCCAGCGCAGCCACCAAGATGCTGAAGGGAGTGGAGCATCTCCCGTGTGAGGAAAGGCTGAGGGAGCTGGGGCTCTGGAGCTGGACAAGAGGACACTGAGGGGGGACTCATTCATGGGGATCAATATCTAAAGGGTGAGTGTCAGGAGGATGGAGCCAGGCTCTTCTCAGTGACAACCAGTGATAGGACAAGGGGCAATGGGTGCAAACTGGAACACAGGAGGTTCCACTAAAATATAAGAAGCAACTTGTTCCCGGTGAGGGTGGCAGAGCCTGGCCCAGGCTGCCCAGGGGGTTGTGGAGTCTCCTTCTCTGCAGACATTCCAACCCGCCTGGACACCTTCCTGTGTAACCTCAGCTGGGTGTTCCTGCTCCATGGGGGGATTGCACTGGATGAGCTTTCCAGGTCCCTTCCAACCCCTGACACTCTGGGATTCTGTGTGGTTCTGTGAACTGGCGGGCGATGCTTTGCCATGGGGGCTGCCTGGGCTCGGTGCCGCAGCTCGTGTACTCCGCATCTCCCAGGAGCTTGGAAACAGCTCTCCCCGAGCAGAGGACAGGAGGGCTGTTAGCACAAATTCAGTTATTCGCCTTTATCGGGACGAATTGAGGGCTGTGCCGCATCTGTCTGTCCATCCAGCACCACAGGAAGTCAGCAGAAGGAGAGCCCTGCGCACCGGCCAGCGGGACTGAGTGAAGACAGCTTGTAGACGCTTGACTTGCATGGCGTTCCTCTGGCGGAATATATATATATTCCTTGTATTTTCAGAGCCCTGGGGGTTAAGCCCAGCGTTAAGCTGGGGCTGACACAGCAGAGCCTGAGTGGGCAGCATGGATTGGTTTTCCGGAGGAGAATGCGGTTGGAGGCCGGGGTGGGAAGAGGCGCATGGTCTTTGTGCGGGTTTGGGTCTGGAGCGCTGGCTGGATGGCTTCACGGGCTGTGTGAAACGTTAGCCCTCAATGCCGCGTGCCCCTCGGGACCTGCGTTTGGCTTCGAATTCTTCTGTAAACTTCATTAAGTAGCACGAAGGCTTTGCAAGGGACAGGAAAGGTTGATTCCTGAGGTAGTGACTCAGGAGGTGCTGGGGCAGCGTCGTGTTGTGTGGATTAAGCATAATGCGATGCAAGAATTATCCAAACATGTTACGCCTTCTTTTTTCCCCTCGTTTTAGAGAGTATGGGGGGTAGATTACCTAAGGCAGAGCGCTTTATATCCACAACCACTCACTTTAAGGCCAAAACGAGAGATGAAGTTATTACCGTGTGAAGAGAATTGAAAGTCTAATTTAACGAGTTAGTGAGAGCGCAGCGAACGCATTTTGTCCTTATCGACAACGTCTGGTGAGGTGAGCGGGCAGGACAGGCAGCGCATCCTCTGCCCATTTCCTCTCTGCTCCTGTCCCGAGAGAACCGCTCGAGTAGCTTCTTACAGAAACATCACCTTCGGTTACAGAAACATCACCTTCGGTTGCCACTTGTTTGCCTGTCGATCCTGCCGAAGCTTTTCTGCACACAAACCAGGACTGAGGGCTCTGGTGGGGTGGGTGCTCTGTAAATAAAGATTCCATGTGCTTGGCCTGGCTGTGGGAATTGATCAGCAGAATGAATGGGGCAATTTGAGCTTGTGATGAAAGGGACGGAGGGAGATGACAAACTCAGACCTGGAAATATCATTATGAGTTGAGAAATAATTTCCCCCAGGAAATGGCAGGTATCTCAGTCATCTAATGAGCTAATTAGAGCAATGGAGGATATAGCTGAGGGAATAATTCTGGCGTGGCAGAGAGGGGCCAGACCCAACACGCCGCTGGTATCTGACTTGTAAACATCTCCAGAGGTCTGGGTTATAAGATCTGAGGCTGGACTTTCCTGACAGCATACAGAAGGTTAAGGAAGGTGGTCAGTTTGCTTGATCAGATAAGAACTTAGCTTGATTTTGAGACACGCTGACTTCAGCGTGTGCAAATGCATCCACAGAGTGTCACAGTGGAACCCAGATATTGACTCCCAATATGGATGTTCCTCGTCAAGTTATCTTTGATTGTTGCTAATGGGGAAACTCAGTTGCCAGCCGTTTAAAGCACTGTCTCTGTTTCTGTCTGTCGTAGCGAAAGTCCCCACGGAGAGAGAGCCTCAACAGAAGACTCTGTTCCGGACACGACGGCTGAGCACCACACCAGCGACGACGGTACGTACGTCTATGGCCTCCTTGGTTAACTGGCGCAACCCGCTGGGCGGGAGGCGGAGGAGACAGCGCTTTGCAATTAAGTTCAAAGTTAGATCCACAGCGGAGTTCAAACCTGAATAGTCACTTGAAACATCACATACAGCATCCGATGCCCAAAAGTCAAAAGGCATAGGATCAACAGGAGTCATTAGAAGTTACCTGAGTATTTTTGAAGCATCCCTTCTTTTCAGGGGTATCTCAGCACAGGCCCGGGCACACGCTGCTCTTGCACAACTGTTTGAGCTCATCTGTGCCCTGGAAGGACCTTAGAGCTGGAAGTCCTGGGGGAGGCGCAGAGCCGAAGCTGGACATGTTCCAGCGTGTGCCGGGCATCTCTCAGGAGCTTTGGCGAGGGAATCGTGGGTGCTTTACGCCCCAGTAGTTCTGCTTTAAGGAAGGATGCAAAATCCCTTTGCATTCCACGGTTATAGCATAGAGGCTCCTGGTGGTAATTTTTGGGCCTCGCTGGGGAAACTCCGTTCCATTCATTGTCTGAGCAGTGGAAAGCAGTGCCAACACCGAGAACGGCACAATATTTCGTAAGAAAAAGGTGACACTGCAGACTTTGAGTGTCTGTTGATACCTCCAAAGCCTCCTCCTGTGATGGGGAACAGCTGCACGAGAGCCCCGTCCAGACTGGAGGAAAAGATGATGTTACTGCTGGGAAACAGTGATCCCCAGGATACCGACCAGCACGTAAAGCAGGCTGACCCGAGCAGGACACAGTATGGTTTTATTCTTGTCTTTCGGCCCCGTGCAGTTGTCTATGTAAGTTCTGCGGTGGTTTTGCTCGTGACGGCCTCAGCTGCAACGGTGGGAAGGGAGGCGGCGTTCCTTTCAGATGAAGTGGCATCGTTTTCGAGCTGGTCTTTAGGAATTTGCTCCATAGCCCTGCCCTGTGCTCCCGTGCTGCTTTTTGCTCTCCTTCCCCCAGCAGCTGCCTAACAAACCTTTCCCGTGGCATCGTGCTGCCTTCACAGCTCACACACAGTAACAAGGGAGACAATGTTGAACGCTGCTAGAAACACCGGAAAATCGCTTCTCCCTCGGCAAGGTCAAGCACTGGCACAGCGAATCCCCGCCAAGGTTGTGGAGAGGGAACACAAAGCACACAGGAATGAACCAGGAGTTCACTGTCTGTCTTGAGCAGTGTTCTTTCTAAGGAGGGTTCGCTGCTTAAAAATGCATGAAAATTGCGCTTTTTGAGTTGGTACCTAAAGAAGGAGCAGTTTCATTGCTGTAACAGAGGAACGGCAACTCATGCCGTGTCTGTAAGGCCTGGGACTAAAGTCTGCAGGCTGAAACACCGTGGGGTGCACTTGGCATTGTTCCTGCGTGGGATTTTTAGGTTGCTCGTGTGGCTGCGAGGGCACAACGGTGGGAAAACGAGCAGTTAGAGATTAGAGAAGGACGCAGCTTTACAGCTCTGGAACTAGATTGCGTGTGGGGCCCCTGAGCAAGGTAAAATTTGGAGGCATTTTGGATGGGGCTCTGCAACCTACACGGAATATTCCATAGGAAGCATTTGAAGGGGAGCGTTTGGCACTGGAGCAGAGGAGGGAGCTGGGCCCCTGTCTCGTTGAGGGAGCATAAGGTCTGGTTTAATAAAGAGTCTCACATCCTAATTGAGCCGTGCAGTGTCACACTTCAGGCGCGCTGGTCCGAAATGGAGCGTACGACTCTGCAACTCAGTGGGACGGATGCTCTTCGCTTTTTCTCGCTCCTTCAGTCTTTCAGTGTGGCCGAGCACTTGCTCCTTTAGCTCTTTGGTGAGACAGGCGTAAGAGGTCAGAAATGCTGCGAGACAAGCAGGTCGTGTGTTTGTTAAATTATGTGGATGAGTGGAAAGATTTTAAACTGCTGCTTTCCTAACACAGGCTGTCAGACTGGCAGGGGTGGTTGTTTGGCTTAGCCTTAGTGCTCTTTACTCGTACAGCTTTCTTCTCTGAGCATAAGTGTAGTAGGAAAAAGCTACTGGAAATTAGAGTCTAAAATCACTTCTCTGGGCAAAAGCCAGAGTCCTAAAAAGCAAATTGGAAACATAAGAAACCTGAGTGCCGCACTCATCTGGAACAATAAACACTTCTTAATGAAACAGATGGATTTACAAAACCACACTCCCATCCCCTTCCCAAACAGAGGGGGACACCAAAACACAGCTTTATCGGGTTTTTAGTGTTATGAAGAAGCTGGCTCCAGAGGCAAAAACAAGCAAGAGGGGAAGAAGGAGCCAAAACCAGATAACCATGTGCTCTGGGGAGCGTGGAGCAGGGCGGCTATTATGGGCTGCCAACGCGGGCCGGGCTTTTCTCAGCCTGGCAAATCCCCCGCGGGCTGATAACGGGACCCGTGCGATGCTGAGCACAGGCTTACCCGAAACGTGTCATTTGACAGAATCCTGAGGGGTCTGGTTTAATAACGGAGCAGTTAACAGTTTAGGGGTTAATCTCGCAGGTCCTGTGGCCGATTGTCCTCAGTGCTCGGTCAGTTTGTACTTCGCCACTGTGGATGTCAATGGGGCTCTTTGGGGGATGATGCTTTTGCTCTGCTCCCTCGCACCGGCTGACACCATCACCTCACTCCGATGGATTTACACTCTCTATTTTCTCAAGCCCAGCTACTGCTTTGCCTTGGAGGCCTAATTCTTGGGTGTACGCCCTCCCAGGGGATAACTGTAAAAGCTGTGGCTCACGTTTGGCCTTCCAGGCTTTTTTGCCTGGGTCTTGCACTGCAAAAGCTTCCCGTGATGCTGAGGAGATCTCGGAATGAGATGGGGTATCTTTCCCTGTCCTGGAAGAGGAATGACACATCTCTTTCTCCAGGAAAGAACTCAATTTCCATGGACTGCTTGGCAGTGTTAAAGCTCCTTTAAAGTAATTAGAGGCTGAAGCCCATGGGGGCTGTGTGGTTGAGCTCATCTCCATTCCCCCGATTCCTGCCTAGGCTTGGGAGCTGGCTTACTCTACATTTAAACTCAACCAACGGCCAGTTTTTCTAACTCTTAAAAATAATCCGCTTGAATTTCATATTGATTTTCCCGAGTGTCTAAATGCCCATATTGTCCCGCTGTGTAACATCAGAGCCCTGCGGGGACCTGGGTCGGTGGCTGGTGGCAGAAACAGAGCGGCCGCGGTTTCTCTGGGAGCAGTCGCAGCGGGTTTGGAGCACGTCGTGCAGCCGCTCGCTCTCCCCATCACCGCACGACCCGCGGCGGCGGCGGCACCGAATGTTTCCATTCGTTTCCGTGGCCGTTTGGTGAACAGTGTGGCCGCCCGCGGTGCCCGAACCCGCTTGCCTGGGTTGGGGGAACCTCACCGAAATTTCCTTCTGAATAGACGCTTTATTTCTGAAGCAGCTTGGGATCAGAGGATGTTTCCCCTCTCTAAGTGCTAATAAGAAGTCCTGCCTGCCCAGGAGGTTTATTTAGCTGCCTTTAGGAAGATGTACCCTAGGCATATTTTTGTCTGGAACATACCTGATTGCTATCCAGCTTTGAAATCTTTTCTTTTATTTGAATGATATACTAATTTTGCCATTTCCATCCTGGTACACCGAGTCGCTATAAGTGGGTTGATGACTTGGAAAATGTGAATGTGTCCACCACATAGAGATTAGGTGAACGCTGAAATTGCAACATCCCCCTGTTATAGGGGTTCCCCTCTGAATCTCACCGCTTCAACCCTCTGCCGCATTCAAGAAGCGACATTTCATGCTCTCATCATCATAGGCTGCTTTATGGTGGGTTTAAACTGTTGACTACTTACCTGAGCCCAAGTGTTTAGTGAATTGTTGTTTATTCCCTTCTATCTCCTAGAGTGTGAGCCCATAGAAGCGATAGCGAAGTTCGACTACATTGGCAGGACTGCCCGAGAGCTGTCCTTTAAAAAAGGAGCTTCTCTCTTGCTCTATCAGCGGGCCTCAGATGACTGGTGGGAGGGACGCCACAATGGAATTGACGGCCTTATTCCTCATCAGTATATCGTCGTTCAAGACACGTATGTTACACTTTTAAGCCCATCTGTGAGGCGGGCTTGCTTAAAACTCAGGTGTGGAATGGAGCGTTTGGGTCAAGGAGGGGAAGAGTTCGTCCTTTCGGGACCTCCCGAAACCCGCAGAGCTCCCAGAGGTGTAGGGGTCCACGTATGTGGAGATTGATATAAAAATCATCCTGGTGCTGCTGGCCTGTTAAAGATGCAGAGCTGGGCTCTCCAGGTTGCTCACAGAAATCAGGCCCTCTCATTGTTAAGATTTGTAATGATTCTTTAAGTGGAAGACTCTGGCACAGCGCTGGTGTCCTCTATGGGCAGGATTTGCAGCGCTGGGTGTGAAATTCAGCGCTGTTGGTTCTGTCTCGGTTGTGATTTCCTTCCCCTCCTCCTTCCCAGTGAGGACGGTATCTCTGAAAGATCCAGCCCGAAGTCTGAAATAGAGATAAATTCTGAGCCACCGGAGGAAAAAGTGACTGCTAGAGCTGGTGCCAGTTGCCCGAGCGGGGGTCACGTCGCAGATATTTACCTTGCAAACATCAACAAGTAAGAACAGCCTTGCATTATTTTACTTAACTGTAAAGCGATGAGTCCTTCCCTGGAAAAGCGTAACTGCTGCGGGGTGCCACCATCACTCTCTGCTTCCCCTCGTCTAACCTGCTCACATTCTGCTGTCCTCACTCTCTCTGTCGCCAGCGTGGCCAATGCTCATTTCAAACCCCACTGACTTCTCCTCCCTGTCCCCAAGGTGCCATCTGTTCCTGTTTGCCCAAATACATCCTATTTTATAAGCGAAGCACCCAGAGAGAAGGAGGGGAATAGCGGAGTTCTCGTAACTGTGCGTTCCCATTCCTCGTTGTGTTCTGTGCTTTGTCATGTCTCGTTTACATTTCACATGTTTTATGGGGTGGGGGGCGCTTTTTTCAGAAACTAATGTTATGTTTTATGCTAAAGGATGTACCTTAAGTCCCACCATCTGGCATTGCCCGTAACATTCTTTGGTTCCTCCAGCACTTCCCACCTTGGGTTACTAACCATATGCTTGCGGTGACACAACGCACCTCCCTGCTGCTCTAACTTCACCTTCTCAACCAGAAATTGATACTTTAGCCAACACTCAACAGAATAAGAAACCTGGGAAATGAAGCTAGGAACAGACTAAATATCTTAGTCTGTTGTTTAGTTAGTCTAGAGCAGACTTATCCCCATTCTGATTATTTCCTTCATATTAAAAAACCCACGCGTATCTCTATAGTGCAGTGAAAGTGTTAATATGATAATTACAATTTTATGGGAGTGGATATTTTTAACCTTCACTTAATTTAACAGAATGTAGCCTACGAAGGCGTTAACAGAAATGCATCCTTTTTAAAGGTTCGGACCTGCTAATGGCTGGTCCTCAGCTCCTGGGAGCCGGCGGAGCTGTGTTGAAATCAGTGAAGCTCTATTAATCTGATCAGCTTGGGTTCTGGGCTTGCTTTTCCCATATTTCTTGTCGGAGCCGTTGAAATATGCTATTCTGCCAGTTACGGCGAGCTCTGTGTAATGAACAGAGCCCTGTTGGAGCTTCACCATCTGCTGGTTTTGGTAGGGTTGTACGTAGTGTTTGTAAGAAGCCTCTAGGTAATGTCCACCCCAGTTATTTTTCCCTTTACTAGGGGAAACTGATATTTAGCAATAGTAGCATAAGACTCATTTTGTTGTTTTTTCTTTAGGAATGAATCTTCTGACCTATGTGTGAACAGACTTGAGCAAAATTAAATCAGATGGTTTCGCAATGACAGTTGTGCCACCCACTGAATTATTATTTGGATGCCAAAATCCTACTGGAGTTAACAGTTTCTTGCAGTTATTCATGGGGCTGGTGCTATATATAAATGGATCCTTCCCTGTATAATGGATGCCAAGCTTCAGACCTATGGCATAAAGTGTTCTGCTGCATTGGCCTTCCTATGATTTCAATGGAATCGTGCTGTCAGACCGCATGGTGCTGGGGTAGAAACTAAATTGTTTGGACCAACTCATCCATTTGACATCATCTCTTGGTGTATCTGTAGCCCTGCGTTAGATAATGCCTCATGGTCCTGCTAAAGCGATGTAAAAGAAACATCTGGTACCACCAGCAAATATTGGAAACGATCGTTAACCCCAAACCGGGGGGTTCTTTGCTTGCCAGTCTCTGAAAACAATAACTTGATGCCTTGGGCCAGGAGCTTAGTAGACTTATACTGTGTCCTCCAGTCAAAAATTGTAGCTCTGCTCTTCTACTGTAATAAAAACACATCATCAAAACCTGTTGATGGCACAGAGGGTTGTTTTGTTTCTTTTTTTTTTGGTTCAAATATCAGTTATTTTCTTCTTGACCAAGTTAATTACGTTCCATCCAAGTTTTCTGTTGTTGCTATGAATGTGCACAGCTGCCAGAAACTCAGCCTTCCTTGTTGTTAGAAGTGTTAAACCGGAACAATTTATAATCTCACTGTTTCACCATGACTCCTAAGAGCCCGGGTGTATTTGTCATCTGGGTATCTCTGTGTCCCTTCCCATTGTCCTCTGTATCGTCCTGGGGGGATATCTTCAAATGACAGCCCGTTATGTTGTACCTGCTTGTATTGACTTGTTTTGCTTTTGTGACTGAAGGCAAAGAAAGAAACCAGAGTCAGGCAGCATCAGAAGAGCCTTCCGTCCAAGTGACAACCACGGACTAGGTAGTTCAATGGCAGAACCCGCCTCCCCAGGAGCCATAGCCGGTTCCAGACCCTCATCTCAACCCATTCTGAGCCAAAGTCTTCCCAAGGAGGTTCCAGATAAATGCTCCATCAGTGGCCACGGCAGCCTCAATTCTATCAGCCGACACTCGTCTCTGAAGAACAGGATCGACAGCCCGCAGATCCGGAAAACCGTGACGGCAGGGAGGTCCAAGAGCTTCAACAACCATCGGCCCATGGACCCCGAGGTTATTGCACAGGTAAATAGCGCTTTGCCTGGGAGATTTGGTTTGGAAACTTGAAGGATGTTGCATACAATAAGATGCTTTAATGCAAAGTCTGACTTAACCTTGTATCCCTTCTCGCAGGGCAGTATTAACTTGCTCCACGCTTGAGTCTAGTTTTTCAACCTCACCTTGTGGAAGTCGCTGAAGCTGCTTCCACGAGTGAAAATAAACACTCAGGTCCTTCCTCCACAAAAGCTTGGCCCCGTTCGTTCTTCAGAATTTAATTTCAACAAGAAAAATATCCATTTTAGAAAGTTACACAGATTCCAATGCTGTCAGCAAAAAAATTAAACAATCGTAACTTCGAGACGTGAGAAAAGTCGAGTATTTGGTGTCAATTGAACATTCTCCTGTGGTTAGACATTGGAAGCATATGGAGCAGCGAGTTGTATGGGGCTCACAGTGGCATCTTTATATGCTCCCAAGGGTCAGTGTGTGATTAGAAACCAACTTTGAACATAATATTGCTCGTTTTCCTTAGTTATTTATTGAGACAAGTGCCGTGAAGTGAGGGCAGGTTGCTGACACGCGTTCCTGCTTTGCAAAGAGCGCTCTCTGCTTTTGGGGCCGACTCCACACAGACAACAGGGGAACCATCTTCCGCAGTTCCTTCTGTGCAGCTTAAAGGGAAAGATGTTCTTGGGACTTTTCCTTATCTTTGCTAATTTTGACCCAGACTGGTTTGAGACAGATTCTCTCTATTCAGAGATCTGTCCCCGTGTCGGAGCCGCCACCGTGGCCACTGTTGTTACCAAAAGCGCGAGGGGCGTCTGTGCGTCCGTCTGCGCTTTCACAGGTAGGATGAAAAGACTGAAAGTCAGATTTGGCCAAGCCACAGCTCCTAATGGGGTGATTTCCCTCTTCCACGAGGGGTCTGTTCTCTCTCCCGCTCCGATGCGCCCGCATGTGCGTCGCCTGCACCGGGACGCGAGGGCTCTGTGGAAAGCCCAGGAATGCCTGGATCTCGGGTTACAAAACCAGACTTCTCTGCCTGGCTCCGGAGTTTGTAGGTTTCCAAAGATACGTGAAAATTAAACATCATTTTTATTGACCAAACGGTACTAAATAAGGTCCGAATAAAAACCTGATACATGCCCTGATGGAAAGTTGTATTTTGCCATTATGAATATCTTTAGCCCATTTATTCCAGTGGGATTATACGCTCTTCTTGTCTTCATATATCATTGTCCTTCCAAGGCTTCACTTGACATAAATCAGTTTCTTTGTTTTTTCAATTAAGCTCTAACCAAAGTTGTTCTGTCTCCTCTTCCTGCCAGAACGTTAATTCCATTGTTTGCACTGGAGAAGAGTCTGGGGAGAAAAAAGAGGAGGGGGAAAAAAAGAAAGAGGAGGGGAGGGCAAAAAAAAGCTGTGTTAAATTAGTGTTTCTCTTTGCCCTGTATTATCTGTTCAAACACCACCTAATAATCGTCACGCCTTTTCCATATTTTCCCTGACTTCGTAAGTAAAATCTGCCTGGCCTCAAGATAGACCGTGAGTGTCAGATTACTGTCTCTGGTTCCTTCCACCATTCCTTGACTGATTTACCTTCCCCACCCCCTGAAAAACCCTCTAAGGAAGCTCAGAAGCTGCAGCCAAGCTGTGAGTCACAGCAGCGCTGAGCTCGGCTGCTCTCCGTGGATCCTCCGCACCAGAGGGCTGTAGCAAGCATGTAGCTCCAAGAAAAGCCACATTTTTATCTCAAAATTCTCTTTATATTTCTTCGTTAATAACTGTGGTGTTTTATAAGAGGCAAGAGAAGTGCTGACTTGAATTTCTGTATATGTTTCTGCTATATTCTGTGTTTTCTAAAACTTTAAAGGGAAGACAACTCAGCAGGAAAAGCAAAGAGGCAGTGAGAGCGCTCAGGGATTTCAGCTTTTGGTGTATGGCCCATCAGCCAGGGGAAAAAAATCATCAATCCTTTCTTTAAGAATTTACCTTCCTGAATCTCGCATGCCTAAAATAAAGGACAAGAATGAGTCCTAACACTCCGAATCACAGGCTTTTCTGCTGGTTGCTGCATTTTGGGATTGTACTTGTCCAAACAGCATCAGGCCCAGTGAAGGACCAGAGTCCCCGTTGATGGAAAATATTACAGCTTATTGGCTTCGGTATATAATGCCGCGTTGTTTGGCGTGGGTTTCACCGTGACACCTAAAGGTCCTTGAGCCACCAGCTGATTCGAGCGTTGGTGTTTAGAGGCTGAAAAGAAACACGCCTTCCCCAAACACCAACTTTTAATTCTCTCTGTCGGGGTGCTGTTATTCACTCCGTTTCTCTTTGCGTTCGCAGGACATTGAAGCGACTATGAACTCTGCTCTGAACGAGCTGCGGGAGCTGGAGCGGCAGAGCAGCGTGAAGCACACGCCGGACGTCGTGCTCGACACGCTGGAGCCTTTGAAAACGTCCCCGGTGGTGGCGCCCACGTCCGAACCCTCCAGCCCCCTGCACACCCAGCTCCTCAAGGACGCCGAGCCCGCGTTCCAGCGCAGCGCCAGCACCGCCGGCGACATCCCCTGCACCTTCCGGCCCGTGAAATCCGTCAAAATGGCCACGCAGGTGAAACCTCCGGCCACGCGGCCCAAACCCACGGTTTTCCCCAAAACGAACGCCACGAGCCCCGGCGTCGCCTCCTCCGCGGCTCAGCAGCCTCCGGACAAGTCCTGTACTGTCTGATAAACTCAGTGCTGCTCCGCGGGTGTAACTGTGTTGTTTCAGACTCCGTTAAAGACGTGAAAAATTCCTATTTAACTTCTTTTTTGAACTTCTGAAGGTCAGTTGCGAACTGCTGCTCACTGCTGAGGACCCTTCCTAAGCAGTGACAACCTCGTCCCACGTACCCGTGAGGCAAAACGCTTCGTGCCACGCAAAGGAAACCCAGGATCAGGTCACTGTGAACCTGAGGAGGAAAATACACAAAAGAAGCAAAGAGTTGGATCTTGGTTTCCAGTTGATGCCTTCGTCAAGTGTTTGGCCACCGAGAGAAATATTTAGTGGCATCATGTTTGGAGTACTGGTGTAGTGACTTCTATATTCCGTGTTTCATTTATCACAGGGAAACAATAGGATAGATTTTAGGCTCTTGCATGTTTTGGTGCCACTGGTTACGTGGAGCTTGGACATGCCCGTTTCTTGTGCATTATTATTATAACTATTACGTCGCCCGCTGGTGCCACGGTGGTTTAAGGGTCAGTCTCGACTTCCATCGCATCCTCTGGTTTTGTTTGTTTGCTTCCCCGTTCCTCCCCCCGAGGCCAAAGCTCTTGGCCATCCAGCCTCAGCCTTTAGTCGACACTTGTCATAAAAAATAGTTTACTCTGGAACACTCTTAGATTTTTGTGGAGTTCAATGTAATATGTGTCTGTGCAAGTATAAACAATCATGTTCCTGAGGTTTAGGAGCATAAGAAAGAGCCCAGTTGTTGCTTATGGACAATCGAGCTGTTTTCTCCCATGTTTCAAAACAGTTTTATTGTTTTTCAGTGTAATTTTCAGCCCATAGGCTACGTTGTGGTGTGCGGTCTCGGGAGACTGAATGTAAAAACAAGCCAACATTTAAAAACTAAGTGTCCTCTGATGGGACTTCACTTACTAACGCACACATTCTTGTTTTGATCATCTATCAAGATGGATCCTTATAAAATCCCAGTTGCGAGCACTGTAAGAAAACGTTGATGGGAAGTTCTCCGGCTTCGTATCTTCTCCCCGTTTCTGGTTCCAAACGCTTCGGCCGGTGGCTGTGACGGCTGTGACGTGCTCTGGGGATCTCTGCTCTCATAGAGCGCTGCAGGAGACGCTGCTGGGGACAGCGGGGACCCCCCGAGCGGCTTCGGTCTCCGTTGGACTCCGCAGACCTGCCAGTTAATCCTTTGTGTTTGTACGGTAGGCAGCAGACGCTTCAGCCGCTAGCAGGCTGCGCAGACTCTTTTGTACTCTACTGACAATTTTCCACAGTGCTAATGTTTATTTAATTTAAAAATAAAATAAAATAGAATTTAGAAAGGCACGTGCCACTTGCAATGGGAAAGAAGATCTCGCAATCCCGCAGGAGAGGAGACCCACTTCACCTTGTTCCCCAACTTTGCTGGGATTTGAGAAAAGGCTGCACATCCTATGCTATATTTTCCTCAAATAAATTCAGGCAAGGACAAGATAAGAAAAGTAGTTTTCCTCTACTATTTAGCTGAGTTTCTCTTAAATTTATGGGTTTCTCACGCTTGGCTCTCTTGTGGCTGCGATGTCGTTTTAATTGGCACTTAGTAATTAAAGAAGAAGAAACGAAGCTTCCGTTTCTAAGAACAATTTCTTCAATGTACTTTTCTGACTCATTCAGGATGTTACCGGGAGGAATGAACAGGGTTTTGCTGTGTCCCTGTCCCTCCCCACGCGCACACCCCCTGTCTCTACAGACCTAACACATCCGTATTAATGATATTTTTCAAAGACCAACTTTCTCTGTGCCCTGAATTAAGAACGTGCAAAAATTGGGGAACACAGGAATATTTGAGTGCAAAAGCTCTTCTTATGGGTTTTCAGCTGATGTGTAGCAGCGGTTCCCCGGGAAGCACCGCGGTACGTGTGTGACTGTCACTGGACCCTCCCCTGTCCCCAACGGTGCGACCTTTGCTCTCAGGGTCTGATGGACTCTCTACCACCAAGGAACCACTTGTTCTTTTGGGGAAAAAAAAGTACAAAAAAAAATAGAATTAAACTTGTAATTTTGTGCTCAGGCAGAATTTTCTGGCATTTACTTTAAGGAGGGAATTTTTTGGTTTTGTTGTCTTTTTTTTGGTCGTGAACGACCGACGTTAATCTGTGTCAAGAGCAGGATCTCTGTAAATTTACTTCGTTACTCATTTGTAATGCCTTATTTTCTTTATATTTTTATGCCTAGCGGTCATGTTTCTAAGAATTAAGTGTCCAGCCACGCACAGCACATTTGGAGGAGATGTTCTTTTCCATCTTCGAGGTCTGAAGTATGAATGGAAATTAGACATTAAAACAAATCAGCAGACTTTCAGGTTACTGTAACAGCAACTGTCTGTATATGAGTTACTGTGCTTATCTCCAGCATCCACAGCTCTGGGACAATCCTACTGTCAAGGGGAATACGCTTAGCAGGATCAACGTGGATTTTTGAGCAACTCAACTGGAATTTTCGGTGTGCACTGTGATGGACACTTCCACTTAGAGCAAGCAATACGGGCAGGCTGGGCAGCGTCCTTCCACGCACTCCGGGTCCGGCCGGCCCGCCGAAAACGCACACGCACGCACAGAGAGGAAAACACACACAGAAATGGGCACGTTGGGCTTGTCTGCTTCACTCTGTGAACACACAAGGCTTTTGCCACGAGTGTTTTATGACCGGTTGTAGGTCGAACTGGAAACGTCGGCGCCGCTCCCCGCAAAACCAGTGGGTACCTTGTGGAAGGGACTGGTGGAGAGTGGACAAGTACCCGGTGGTTTGCTTGGGGAGGTGTCCGTGTTACTTCTTCATATCTTCATATTCAGAAGAAATATTCGCTCTTCCATGGAAATCCTCTTTCATGACTTTTCTGTAACGTTTGTGTCAAATGTAAAGACAAGAAGTGTTTGATAACTGGAATAACGTACGTCTGTTTGATAGTGCTTTGTATGAACAAAGGATTCTTGTTCATCGGATATCGGATTGAAATAATCCAAAGCGAAACTTTTAAAATAAAATGCGATTTTAGGTGATCAATCTTCATCGTTTCTGAAGCTGTAACCTTTTAGGTTTGATTTCCCTGGTCGGGAATTGAGCAGCGTGCTCCAGCGCTTGCCGCCTCTCTATGGCAATCCAAAGGCTCGCAGTTTATCAGTTGTAAATCTGTTCTTCATGTCAAAGCGGTGGGACATGATCAAACTCTCTCACTTTATCTCTACCGGATATTTTATTGCAATGAAAATGATCAAATAATTAGAGTGCACTGTGACAGCAGAAAAAATCGTTGTATATGTATGTATTTTGATACCTGTTCAAAAAGAGTCTTTGGGTTTCCTGTGATGAATACCTCATGTGTTGGGTTTTGGGGGGTTTTGTTGATTTATTTTTATCTTTTATTTTAAAGGCAAGATTGTTCTTGCACAAAAGTAGGTTAAGATAACCGAGTTCTCATAAATTTCTTTATCGAATCCAAACGCTTCAGAGTTTGGCAAGAAATTCCACCTGTCGTGATTCCCACCCCGCGCTCGGCACCGGCTGCGCAGGCGCTTGGACGAGCTCTGGTGATATTAAGAGAAAAGAGGACGTTGCAGATGGAGTTTGCTGCCTTATTTCCCCTCTTCCGTGTGTCAAAACCTCAAGTTCAGCCAGATTTCCTACAGGTTTGGGGATTTGTTAAGCAGTCGAGATGTTCTTCAATAGGAATCTTCAATAGATGTTCTTCACCTTCACGTGAGGGGACACGTGAGGATGATGCTCTTGGCCGGGCGTAGTTTGCTTGTGAATTATGGAAAAATACCCGTGGGGAAAATTTGATGGACTCGTTAAGATGAGATGTTTGCTCAACAGCCTATGAACCGCAAGCTGGGAAAACCGCTTAAAAAAACAAAGAGGAAAATGCAAGTATTTGGGCACTCCCATCACTAATGAGCCCGCCCAGCAGAGAAAATCAGTTTAGGGATTTATCTATCTTGAGATTTTGAGTTTTCACAAAAATAACAAGCGTTTTTATGGATTCTCTGGCCTCGGCAAGCGCCCCCCAAGGCGGTTTAAAGCGGTTTATTGAACAGGCCCGTAGCTCCGCTCAGCGCTGTGCTGGGCGCCGAACCTTGGGATCCCAGCTGACACATCACTCGCAAAAATACCCCTGTCTCCACATCATTCTGCTCGTCTCTGTGCGTGCACGACAACCTGGTACTTGAAAACATAGCAAAATACTTGAGGCGCTGCCTTGTGGCCAGCGAGGCCGGGGCGGTTCGAACCCCCCGCCTCGGCCCGGCCCCGGCGCAAGGCAGATCAATTATTTTCCAGGCCTGGTTCTAAAATAACTTATTTTGGTGGATCTAGAGGTGCCAAAACAGCAATTCAAGGCCTGGAAAATGTAAGTTTGTTGTTTATTTTTTAATGATTCCTGTTATATTTCGTGCTTCCTATGGCATAGATTGAGACAAGAGAGTGTTTTTCAACGATGGGCCAAAAATGAGGTGAGGGCAGAGGGGGAGGCAGCTCCCCGCTGGGTTAATACTTGATCTACCAAGCTTCACACAGGGTAAATATTTAGCAGTTTGCAATGGGAATGATAGACAGACCCTTCCTATGAGCAGCACTTGCTGCTGAAGCGGATTTCACCAGCCTTTTTCTCCAGGCGAAGTCTTGTCATCCGAATAACCAAAGTCCGAGGGGTTGGACCCGCGTGTGCCAAACCGCAGCAATACTTGTGAGCAGCGGGTCCTTCCAAAAACCAGCTCGACGTAGCCAAAATAGGGCAGTTATTGGAGCCATCTGGAGGCGCTGTGGGGGTCACGGTGCTGTCAGGGTTCTGCTGTAATGGGGGAGAAGTTGGGGCGCCAAAACCTCTTGGTCCTGCAATAGCGGGCTCATGCGGCGCATTGGGCCTTTATTAACGGCGGTTGTTTAATGGTGGGATGGAATGTTCTTGCTAAAACTGTTTCCATTGTTTCATGTCTTCTACACCAATATATATATGGTGTATATATTAAACTGTGTAAAATTGTACTTTGTATATATTACTGTACAATATGGAGGTACATCCTTTTTGTTTTATTTTGTTTTTGGTACAGTATTGTACAGTATTAGGAGTCTACATGTTGGAAATGTTAAATCCCTACCGGGGCAACAAAATGTATCCGTTGTCATTAGCAATAGTTTTGGAAAAATAAATGTTTTGGGTATGGTGGAAATCCTGAGCTGTGGCCGCGGGTCCGTGGTGTACGAGACGGGTCCGTGGTGTACAAGGGGGGTCCATGGTGTACAACGGGGGTCCATGGTGTACGAGACGGGTCCGTGGTGTACGAGACGGGTCCGTGGTGTACAAGGGGGGTCCATGGTGTACGAGACGGGTCCGTGGTGTACAAGGGGGGTCCATGGTGTACAGGGGGGGTCCATGGTGTACGAGACGGGTCCGTGGTGTACAAGGGGGGTCCATGGTGTACAGGGGGGGTCCATGGTGTACGAGACGGGTCCGTGGTGTACAAGGGGGGTCCATGGTGTACAAGGGGGGTCCGTGGTGTACGAGACGGGTCCGTGGTGTACAAGGGGGGTCCATGGTGTACGAGACGGGTCCATGGTGTACGAGACGGGTCCGTGGTGTACGAGACGGGTCCGTGGTGTACAAGGGGGGTCCATGGTGTACAAGGGGGGTCCGTGGTGTACGAGGCGGGTCCATGGTGTACAAGGGGGGTCCATGGTGTACGAGGTGGGTCCGTGTCTGCGGGAGGTTCAGCAGCATCGCGACTTCGGGAATTTTGGGGCAATCCTCGGGAGTTTTCTTTGAATAGCGACTGGCACCGGTAAGTAGATGAGGAAGAATCTGCAGGGTGCAGAAATGCAGGATGTTCGTAGGCGCTGGGGGTTGAAGGAGCGTTATCCAGAGCGCTGGGATCTGAATAGAAGTGGCTGGACTGGAGCTTTGAGCAGCCCCATCATGGGCAGAGCCCGCTCGGCCTGCACACACCTACCAGGGGTAACAGGATTCGGTAAAACATCGACTTCCCTTGCAATGACCTGATTTTAAAATGCTTAATCTTCATCATTTTCCTGGACAGGATGGGCCTCCCACTGTCTCTGGGAAAGAGGATTTAAGATTGAGGTTACGGATTGGATCATTATTATTAATATTACTGGCTTTCCCCCACCTCAGTTTTTCAGAGCGCGGTGAGGAAATGGTGTCAGGGGCTGGTTGTTTTGGATTCTTTTTGTTTAGGTTCTGAGGAATTAATTATTTACAGTGAGGTTTGATATTTAACTGAGCTGGTTTGTGCTCTGCTGGAAGTTGGATGGGGACAACAGGTCCCACATCCCCGGGTTGAGCGTCCCTGGGGACCATGGTGAGAGGGGGCTCAGGCAGCCGCCCCCCCCAGGCTGGATGTGTCCCACATCTCCTCTAAAAGCAGCTGCTGTCGGGGATCCAGAGCTGGGAGAGCCCAGGGTGGTTTTGTTCAGGAGTATAGCAGCTCAAATCACAGCAGCCTGACCGGTGGTGGCACAACAAACTGGGGGAGTGGCTGAAAGCACTGGAAGCTGTGCTGCCATCAGAGATCTGGGCAGGCTGGAGAGCTGGGCAGGGAGAAATTTAATATATATATAACAAGGGAAAGTGCAGAGTCTTGAATCTGGGCAGGAACAACCCCAGGTTCCAGTATAAGTTGGGAAATGACCTATTAGAGAGCAGCGTAGGGGAAAGGGACCTGGGGGTCCTGGGGACAGCAGGGTGACCATGAGCCAGCACTGGGCCCTTGTGGCCAGGAAGCCAATGGTACCTGGGGTGGGTTAGAAGGGGGTGGTCAGTAGGTCAGAGAGGTTCTCCTGCCCCTCTGCTCTGCCCTGGGGAGACCACACCTGGAATCTTGTGTCCAGTTGTGGCCCCTCAGTTCCAGCAGGACAGGGAACTGCTGCAGAGAGTCCAGCGCAGCCACCAAGATGCTGCAGGGAGTGGAGCATCTCCCGTGTGAGGAAAGGCTGAGGGAGCTGGGGCTCTGGAGCTGGACAAGAGGACACTGAGGGGGGACTCATTCATGTTTACAGATATCTAACGGGTGAGTGTCGGGAGGATGGAGCCAGGCTCTTCTCGGTGACAACCAGTGATAGGACACGGGGCAATGGGTTCAAACTGGAACACAGGAGGTTCCACTTAAATCTGAGAAGCAACTTGTTCCCGGTGAGGGTGGCAGAGCCTGGCCCAGGCTGCCCAGGGGGTTGTGGAGTCTCCTTCTGTGCAGACATTCCAACCCGCCTGGACACCTTCCTGTGTAACCTCATCTGGGTGTTCCTGCTCCATGGGGGGATTGCACTGGATGAGCTTTCCAGATCCCTTCCAACCCCTCATATTCTCTGGTTCTATTGGGGGGCTGCCGGGCACCCTCAGAGGACAAAGCAGCAGCTGCGCTGGGTATTGGCCTCGAGCCTCAAATCTCTGCTGCAGAGGCTGGTTTTGCTGAAAAAAAAAAAAACAAAAACAAACCCCAAACAAACAAAAAACAAACAAAAATAAAACCAATCAACCAAAAAAATCTAAAACAAAAAAACCCCACAACAACAAAAAACACCCCGAGCCCCCCAAATAAACAAAACAAACCGGATTTCTGTGGCGCTCAGGTCCACTTTGCAGCAAGGTGGGAGAGACCTGTGCCTCTAATGCACATAATACACACAGGTCTTTGCTTGGTTTGTGTTTTTGTGTTTTGAGGTGGGGTTTTTGTTGAGGTTTTTTATTTGTTGGTTTGGTGTGTGTTTTTTGGGGGGTTGGTTTGTTTGTTCGTCATTGTTTTGTTTGTTTTTTTAATGTGGGGAGTCAGTGTGAGTCATTGCTTTCACCACCTCGTGTCTCAGACCCTTAGACCAGCCCCAGCTCATGTCACCAACCCCCCACCCTGTGTGTCCCCGGGTCCCCCGGGTGCTGCTCGATGGGGCTTTGCCACCTCCAGCATCAGCCAAAGAGCCCGGGAACCACCCTCGATAAACCCCCAGCCGGGGAGGATCCACCTTCCCTTCCATCTCAATGGATCTTCAATTAGTCTCCATTGATTTCTGGGAGGCGCAGGTGGCTTCTGGCATGTTTGCTGCTTTGTTGTTTGGGTTTGCTTTGAACAGCCAAAGCCGTGTCTTGGTGAGCGATGGGCGGATGTGGGCCCGCAGCGCTGGGGAGGGAGGGAGGGGAAGGCCATGGGTGCTCCGGGCAGGACCGCGGGGGCTGGTGGCAAAAAGATGTGACGTGCTTGGCTGTGCTGGGACAAACAGCGAAGAAACGCTGAGCTGGGGGTGCAAATGTGTGTGCAAATGGGTGTGCAAATGTGTGTGCAAGCCAGGGCTCTGTCTGTGCCAAGGTCACAGGGACACTGTGGGGCTTCCTCTGTCCCTGTCTGTCCCCAGTTTTGTGTTCCAAACCCCCCAAGGACAAGCTGCCGGCTCCATGCAGAGCACACTACCTTGCCTTTATTTTTTAGGCTTTGCTGCCACCAGCTGGAATAATTATTTTGATCACAAACGTGGTTTCAAGGCCGTGGTTTTGCTCTCCATCGACGGTTTTGATTGCGGGGTGACAATAAAACTGTGGCAGATGTATTGTTAACCTCCTCTTCCCCCGCTTCCCCCTTCAGCCCCTTCCTCTCAACCCTTCTCGCTAAGCACAGGTGATCGGGAGGGAAAGAAGGACAGAGAGAAGAGAGTTGGAAAAATTAAACGTTTTACTAAAATAGAGAAAATAATACAAAATACACAAAACCAATCTGGAAAGTCCCAGCGACTGCAGAGCCGGCACCCGAAGTCCTGGACTGGACTCTGCAGCCAACCGGAGCTGGATTCAGTCTGTCACTGGCCTCAGGTCGCACGGACCACTCGCAAGGTCCTCTCCTAATGTCGCCATAAGGAAAAGGGACAAGATCCTTGTGATCTCCCACTTTTATACGAAGTATCACGTGAATGGGATGTTATACTCAGTTGGTCAGTTCCTTGGTAACCTGTTTCTCGTTGCCCCTCTCGCCAGATGTGCATCTGTCCTTATCAATAACTTCACATTCCATTGCTAAGTTACCAAAACATCGGTGAAAGCTGAAGCACCGTGTGCAGGTCAGAAGCCTCAGAAAACGCCTCAGGATGGCTTCTCTGCCTTAAAAATAAAAAAAAACATTTTTAAAATCGTTGTTTCAGTTTGTTTTTGCAGCAGAGGGCTGAGCCGCGGGACGGGCCCTTCCCTCTCCCGCTGCCCCCGGATGCATTCGGAGCCGAATTTGTGGAACCGCAGCACGATGGCACCGCGGCGGCTCCTTCCCCGCGGGCAGCCCTGGCACAAACCCGGCTGGGATTTCCCCGTGGAGCTTTTACTTGCCCCTCTTCCTTGTGTTTACTGCTCTTATCTGCAAGTTCAGCGTCGGCCTGAGGTGAGGAATGAGCTGCGGTTTATTTCTATGTGGGGAACGGCTTCGCAAGCAGCTCCAGCTCAAATTGAAGACCTTTTCAGTTTTTCCACGTGCTGTGTGACGGATCGATGGTCCCGTCTGGACGGGGACAAGCACAGGCTGAAAGACGTGGTTACCGCATACATAGAAAATAAGGCTGGAAATGACTTCAAGAAGTCACCCTTTCTCTTCCTGTTAGCAGCAAAATGACTTTAATCAAAGTGATTTACAGTTTTGCTTGGTTAGGCTCACGTCACTGCAGATGATGGTGAACTTTGTCCCCGGAATCGGAGATGCCCCTTGGACCAGCTCAGGGCAAGGCCCAGCTCAGGGCAAGGCCCAGCTCAGGTCAAGGCCCAGCCTGTGGCCACGGTTTAGCAGCTCCCCACGGTTTCTCAAGCACCTGGGAAGTGAAGCTCAGCAGTAATGAGATGAGAAGATGCGCACAGAGTTTGCCTGCAGAGCGGTGAAGTGGCGAGTCATTTTGGCACTGATGCACTGGAGATGGGGGATGCCCCAAAATCTCCCCGCTGCCCTTTGCTCATCTTTGAAACTCGAAGCGTTCGCAAGCGCCGGGGCCGTGCTGGATCTGTTGTTTCACACATATGGGGGCTGGGTTTGTGGCCAGGGGAAGGATCAGGGCTGTTTGCTCTCTGTGCACCTGCTTCCTCCCTCTTTTTCTGCTCCTTATGACAGGCAGTTTTACCTGGGTCGGGCTCAAGCGCTGCCCCAGGGGACAGGGAGCTGCCCCATCCCTGCAGCTCCATGTGGGAAACCTCTGGGACCCAAAACTCCTGCAAAGCTGCTCTGGGAGACAAACGGGTTGAGCTAAACCCGCCTGGCCCTGGCACAGCTTGTGAGCAGCACCCGGCGCAGAGGTGGCTCCGCAGAGCCCGACGGTGACAACACCTCATGGCAAACACATCCCCAGGTGCCAGGGGGCAGCCAGGGCCCAGCACTGAAAATCACTTATTTGCAGTGTATTTTTTTTCCCAGTACATTTTATTTTCAGTGCATATCTTCTTTTGCAGTTTTATTAAGTGCAAACCCGCATCTTTGCCCCCACGGGTGTGCAGTGCCCGCCACGGCAAACGAAGGCTGAACACAGACCCTGGATCGGATCCTGAGGTGCCTTTGCCTCCCATCTCCCCACCCCCTGCCGGTCCCTGCTCAGCCCCGTTCGCTGCTCCCGGAGCCCGTTGTGGCCCCATCTGTGAGCCCAACACTCCTGGGGACAGTTGCAACTCTGGAATGTTTTTTCTCGAGCAGGAAGCTGAAGCATTTCCTCCTCCAGCCGCAGCGATGCTTGCCGAGCGGGTTTTGCAATCCCATCGGTTTCTGTTCTCGCGGTGGGGAGGTGCCTCTCGCCACCTTGCAGCTCGGCGTTTGTTTGCTCGTTTTTTTGGTTTTTTTTTGGTGGTGTTGGTTTTGAATTTTTGCATCTGTCAGTGTTTCGCCGCCAGCACCGGCAGCTCCCGGCAACAGGGCGGCCTTGGCAGCGCCGACAGCCCCGTCCATGCGCAGCCCTTCTCCTGGTGCTGCCCGCTCGGCGCTGGCGAGGTAGGAGGGCGGCGTAGCCTGCCAAGGGGAATGTCCTGCGCTGTTGTTTTGCCCCGGGCACCGCCGGGCGAGGACGGATAAACGCCGGGGTTTGGTGACAGGGTTGGCAGAGGTGACCCCTGTGCTTCCCCCCGCAGCGGCACCGCTGGAGATGCAGAGCACCCCAAACTACCTGTGGAGCACCGAGGACCTCCTGGGCCAGGGTGCCACGGCCTCTGTCTACAAAGCTCGCAACAAGGTGAGCGGGAGTGGGGAGGGGAGCAGCACCCCCCCACAAAAGCCGTCCCTGTGTCCCCCCAGCCCTCCTGCCACACGGCTTGGGGATGCCCGTGCTGCCTGTGCTCCCCTTTG
The DNA here is from genome assembly GCF_964273445.1 of Streptopelia decaocto. Lineage (NCBI taxonomy): Eukaryota > Metazoa > Chordata > Aves > Columbiformes > Columbidae > Streptopelia > Streptopelia decaocto. Next base: position 4,052,095 of record NC_138674.1, on the reverse strand, counting down.
CTCGGACCCCCTGGAGCTCCCATTGAGAGTGAACGCTGCTGGCAGCATGGGGGCTGCTTTGGGTTTTATTTCCATTTTTCATTTGGCTCCTTCCCCCCCAGTACCAGCTCAGGTCTGTGGGGTGAGTGCATCTTTTGGGGTGCTCATGGCCGGGTCCCGCTCCCCGGCTGCCGACGCTGTTGCAGAGGGAAGGAGCTGATTTCGGGGGAATGCCCAGAGGTTTTGAAAACCCCGTCCTTGGTGATTTGCATAGTTCATGCAAACACTTGCCGGGGTTGGGATGGAGACTCGCCGCCTCGCCGGCCTTTGAAGCTTATTGAGCGAGTTGTCTCTGCACAGAGATGGCTCAGAGGATGGGCTGGGAGAGCAGGCGGGCGCTGCCAACCTCCGCCCCAGCCGTAAACTTTGTATGGAGCTGAATAAACACGCTGCTGTGTAGCATCTGGGCTTCAGGGACAGAAAGAAAAGGGAGGTGAATAACAGCGGTTTGCCTTTGCAGTGGAGAAAACAGAGGCTGCAGGAAGCCTGCTCAGAAAACACGATATACTGTCAGCATAGTTTGCATCCTGAGCTGATGGAGCCGCTTACGACATGGATGGTGTCACCTTCCATTTCCTTTTTTTCCTCTTTTCCTAGAAATCAGGGGAGCTGGTTGCTGTGAAGGTCTTTAATAACGCCAGCTACCTGCGGCCCCAGGAGGTCCAGATGAGAGAGTTCGAGATGCTGAGGAAGCTGAACCATAAAAACATTGTCAAATTGTTTGCTGTGGAGGAGACGGTAAGTGGGACCTCAGCTCCCAAACCCACCGTGCTGGCTGGGCCAGTAACGCGGGGACACTGGTCAGAGCTGCAGGAGGGGAGCGCTGGTCCCAGGCACCAAACCTGGGGACACTGGTGGCACTGAGTCACTGGGCTGGAGCACGACTGTGACCCGCTGTTGTCCCCTGGCCAGGCACGTGGCACAGCGGGGACATTCCCCAGCACTGGTTTGTCCAAGGAGGAGAAACCTGGGGACACGCTAACCGAGGGAGGGGACCTGGTCCTGTCTGGGGTGGTGACAGGCCACCAGCTGGGACACGGGACCAGTTGAGCCCTCATGGCTGCTCCATCCACAGGGCAGCAGCAAGCAGAAGGTGCTGGTGATGGAGTTCTGCTCGAGCGGCAGCTTGCTGAATGTGCTGGAGGACCCGGCGAACGCTTTCGGCTTGGCCGAGTCCGAGTTCCTCATCGTGCTGCAGTGTGTGGGTGAGTGCAGGGGTCCCTGTGCCCCCCATGGCAGGACAGAGACCTCGTGGGGCTGGTGGGACCCTGTGGATGTGAGGGCTGGGCTGAGCGGTCAGAAATTGCACCTCTGAACATGGTGGGGTTGTGAGCTCTGTGTCCGGGGGAAGCCGGAGGGTTTCTCCTTGACATGACAAGGGATGGTGGTTTTAAACTACAGGAGGGAGATTCAGGCTGGAAATGAGGCCCTGAGGGTGGTGAGAGCCTGGCCCAGGTTGGCCAGAGAGGTGGTGGATGAACCATCGCTGGAGACATCCCAGGCCAGGCTGGACGGGGCTCTGAGCACCCTGAGCTGGTGAAGATGTCCCTGCTCATGGCAGGGGGGGCACTGGGGGAGCTGGGATGGTCCCTTCCCCCCCAGAGTGTCTGACGATTCCTTGCAGACCCGCTCCGGGACGCAGCTGCCGGAACAGGCTGTGCCCTGCAATGGGGGAGCGCGAGGGCCATGCCCTGTTGTGTGCTCACTTATCCTCTCTATTCCACCAGTCACCTTGGTCCCCATTTAAATGCAACCAGCCCTGTGGCTTGTCCCCTCCCTGTCCCTTTTCCTGTCCCTACGTTTAATCAAAGCACGCCAGCCCCGCGCACAAACGCTGCCTCCCCCTTGTGCCCAGTGGCAGGGATGAACCACCTCCGTGAGAACGGCGTCGTCCACAGAGACATCAAACCCGGCAACATCATGCGGCTCATGGGGGAAGACGGGCAAAGCATCTACAAGCTGACAGATTTTGGGGCCGCCCGTGAGCTGGATGATGATGAAAAGTTTGTGTCTGTGTATGGGACAGAGGAATATCTTGTGAGTACAGCGTGTCACCATCTGGGGGTTCCCCTCTTGTCCCCATCCCTCCATCCAACAGCTGAGCAACTTATCAAGATCAGCAGTGGCTTGGAGAGCCCCATTTCACAGGGACCACGGTTTTTGAAGAAGGGCGGCTCAGCATTTTTGTTGTAGAGTTACAGGCGGTGTGTGGTTTGGAGGATCCAGCAGTAGAAGTGGCCAAAGCCAGGGGTCAGCTTCCAACCTGGTACCCAAGGCTCGATGGACGTGTTGGAAGCTGCTCTCTTCTTCACCCGCAGCACCCGGACATGTACAAGCGAGCGGTCCTGCGCAAGCCACAGCAGAAGGCGTTCGGTGTCACCGTCGACCTCTGGAGCATCGGTGTCACCTTCTACCACGCTGCCACCGGCAGCCTCCCCTTTGTCCCCTTTGGGGGACCTCGCAGGAACAAGGAGATCATGTAGGTACCGTGTCTGACTGGGAGGGACGGGTGATGCTGCGTGAGGAGGTGGGACCGTGGCTGGTGGCCCTGGGGGCTGCAGGACAACCTGGCTGTGCCTTGGTACAGCTCAGAAAGCGCTGAAACGTGGCTGAGTCCATACTCTGTGCAGTACGGAGAGCGTGCATGTGTGGTGTGTCAAAAGACCCCATACACCATATTTGCCCTCAAAATGCATCCTTGAGACTTTGTGGCTAAACAGCTGGAAGAAGAGGCAGCGTTAACATTGCCTTGAGACCTTTTGACTGCTTCTTAAAGTATTTTCCCTTTGTGCCTTTTTATTCTTTCTGTGAGTCATGTCTTTCCCACCCCATCCCTGCTCTGCCCTTTCCCTTTGCACTGAACCCAAGGGATGTGGTGCCCAAACACTCGGCTCCTTTCCCCTCCAAACAATTTCCTTTCAACAGGTATAAAATCACCACCGAGAAGCCTCCCGGAGCCATCGCGGGGGTGCAGAGGCAGGAGAACGGGAGCATCGAGTGGAGCTACGAGCTGCCCGTCACCTGCCAGCTCTCCACGTGAGTGTCCCTTGGGCTCGGCTCCTGCTGCAGGTCTCCTGTCCTGGCACCACGGCTGGAGGGGACATCCCTCCTCAGATGGTGCAGGAGGTTTTAACGAGGCAGGTGAGCTTTTCACCTGCAGGTTTGACAGCTCTCGGACCAGGTCTTGGCTTTACAGCTGGGAAAAGAGGGTGCAAGACCAGGCAGAGGGTCCGTTGGTGCAGGAATTTAGGCTGCATCTCTCCCTGGTCTCGCGGGTCACTGCATTTCTGGCTCAGGGTCTGTGCAAACATCTCTTCTGCCTTTGCTGCAGGGGGCTGAAGGACCAGCTGATCCCCATTTTGGCTAACATCCTGGAGGTGGACCAGGAGAAATGCTGGGGATTCGACCAGTTTTTCGCAGAAACCAATGACATTTTGCACAGGATCGTGGTTGACGTCTTCTCCCTGCAGCAGGCTTCCCTGCATCGCATCTACATCCACTCCTACAACACGTAAGGCTGTGGTAAAAGAGAATTTGGGGATGAAGCTCAGGAGCCTCAGCCCCTCATTTCAGTAGGTGAACCTGGGGGGAGCACCCACTTAAACCTGGTTAAAACAAACCAGGATCAAACCACCTTTTGCTGGGAAGCGCATTAGCTGGGAACCCTCAGCTCCTGCTGTGGCACACGGGGAGCCCCAGGGAGGTTTTCTGAGGGGCTCTGCTGACCTCGGGGGATATTTTCCTCTGAGAAGAAGGCAGCAGGTTGTCAAAGTGACAGAAACCTGAGTGTTCACCTCATTGCTTATTCCACATCCTTTCGTTTCTTTTTCCTTTTAGTACCACCAAGTTTTTAGATGCTGTCTTCAAGCAAACAAGTATCGTCCCTCACCACCAAGAATATTTTTTTGAAGGTCATCTGTATGAGCTGGATCCTAATCTACAAGCTGATCATTTCTACAGAACCACAGAGAACAACCCTCTGACCTTGCTGAGCACCGCGGAGCACCCAGAAGAGGTGGTAGGAGTCAGATACAGAGACCGTGAGTACCGCTGGCTTGGAGATGCTCATGGCATGGAGGGTGGGTTCTGTAAGAGAGATTGGCTTAGATTTTAATCTTAATAGACTGCAATGCACAACAGGAGGTGGAGGGGTTATGGTGCTGGAGCAGGATTAGGAGGTTTCAGGGTGGTTTGGCCCAGCTGGTGCAGTTTGTGCCTTCGTCCACATTTCCAAAATATCTTGGAGAGCTGCACTAAGCCTCCAGCATCGCAGCCGCTCTTGTGCATGAAATCCCGAGTGGCTGTGGGGTTTCCTTCAGTGGGAGTGAGACATCTCCATGGGTCCCTGGCTAGGGGGCTCTGCTCTGGCTCCCCAAAGCGCCATCCCCGCCTTCTGTCTTTCCAGCCGCACTTGACTTTCCAAAGTTCGTCCCCAAGGTGGACGTGGTGGCCGATTGCAGCGCGGCCAAGGTGAGTGGGGGTTCCCGCACCCCCGGGGGAGCCCCGGCCCTGGGGGCGCATCCTGGGGTGCTGCCCTTTGCTTTGCAGAGCGCGGTGGGCGCCGGGTACCAGACGCTGCGCATCGCCCGGGCCCTGCGGCGCTGCCGGGAGCTGCTGGCCAGAGCTCTGCACTGGGTGATGTGAGTGCCGGGGCCACCGCGGGCACGGCGGGGTGACCCGTCCCTTCCCAGCACCCAGAGATTTGCGTCTTGGGATTTAAACCGCTGGGGGTTTCTTCTCTTGGAGACAGTACAGGACCTGCTGGGATGTGGGCGTGGGGTACGGGAGGGAGCACAGCACCATGGCCGCTGTGTTGGGCTGCAAGGGGGCTGGACCTCCATGACAATACCACACTCGGTGTTGTGAGGACGCTCCTGTCCCCATTTGCTACTTCTGAGTCACATTTTTTTCAGTTTAGGACATGCCGAGGAAAACTACATTAATTATTATTAGAATTAATACAGATAAATATGTATAATATTATTGCATTACATAGTATGTTACAGCATTATAACATACTATGTTATATTCTGTAAAATAATAATAATATTGTGCATTTTCACTATCCTACCCATTTAATTCGAGGCAGAAGCTTCTTGCGCAGCAGCAGAACAGTGCCCAGGGGTGACAGCCCCCCCTGCCCAGGACCTGCACCCAGTTTTACTTGCATCCAGCCCCCCATTTTCCCTTGAGGAGCCACCAGCTCCATCCTCACCCCCCACCACACACGGCCAGCCCTGGGATGGAGGTCAGGCTGTGGGGAGCACGTGTTGGACGGGTTGTTTTCTTTCTTGGCAGCGGGAACCTGAAAACGGAGTGTTCGAGGATTTTGGAGCAGAAGAGAGGGGCTTTTTCCGTGCTCGCCTGCCTGCAGCTCACAGAGGTGAAGACTCATGTGCTGTAAGTCTGGCTTTGCAGCCACGGGGATGCAGGTGGCACCAGTGCTGCCCTGAGGCTTGTGGTCCCTCAGTTCCAGCAGGACAGGGAACTGCTGCAGAGAGTCCAGCGCAGCCACCAAGATGCTGAAGGGAGTGGAGCATCTCCCGTGTGAGGAAAGGCTGAGGGAGCTGGGGCTCTGGAGCTGGACAGGAGGACACTGAGGGGGGACTCATTCATGGGGATCAATATGGAAAGGGGGAGTGTCAGGAGGATGGAGAGAGGCTCTTCTCGGTGACAACCAGTGATAGAACAAGGGGCAATGGGTTCAAACTGGAACACAGGAGGTTCCACTTAAAGATGAGAAGAAACTTGTTCCTGGTGAGGGTGGCAGAGCCTGGCCCAGGCTGCCCAGGGGGGTTGTGGGGTCTCCTTCTCTGCAGACATTCCAACCCGCCTGGACACCTTCCTGTGTAACCTCATCTGGGTGTTCCTGCTCCATGGGGGGATTGCACTGGATGAGCTTTCCAGGTCCCTTCCAGTCCCTGCCATTCTGGGATTCTGTGATACGGGACTCTCAAAGGTGCCTCAATAATCAGAAATAAATAGAATTTCAGGAGTAAACTGGTAGCTGGAAGGTAAGAGGCCCTTCACTGTATGTGGAGGCTGCAGGAAATGAGCCGCCCTGGCTGTTTCTCCCTCTTTGCTTCAGTTTTTAATGGAGCCCAGAATTAGCCCTTGCTCCCTGGCTCCTGCTCCAGGGTTTTCAGCCTGTTCCAGCCCCCGAGCTGCAGAATAAATGCGAGAAGGAGCCAGGGGACTGCTGCCAGCTCGTGGGAACAGGAGAAAGAGCCAGCGCTGCCAGCAGAGTTAAAATAACAGGCGGGTGGCACCAGCTGCGCATCGCGCTGTGTCCTGCTGAGCTGGCATCCGCCCGACCGCACCGTACATGATGAGATAGCTCTTATTTCCATTCCAGAGGCTCCATTTGAGGCTGAATTATGGACCAACCCTGGGCTGTCCTCGCCATAACCAACGCACCATTCCCACATCCCCCCACCCCAGGGGAAGCTGAACCCATTTTCTCTAAAGCAACCCACGATTGTGTTGCTTTGTAGTGGAAAACTCATTGCTGCTGGGTTGCTCTTACTCTTTTCAGTTCAGCAAGTCTCTTAATTTCCATTTCATCTCAAAAGACAGGGACACGCGGTTCCCGTTGGCTGCAGCGCGGGGCTGCGGTGCCAAGAGCACGGATGCTGCAGCTGGATGCTGCTGCCCATCCAGCCCTTCCAACATGGGCCGGAGCGGGAGGATTTCTGCTGACTTGGCTCCGCGTTACACCCTCGTGCCAGCTGCAGGCAGGCAGAAAACATCGGACCTGGCGTAAAGCCAGCGGATACAAAGCCAATAATTTTGGAATCAATTGGGAAAAAACAGGGCGAGTTTTTACCGGATCAGCACTTTGCATCTTGCGCCTCAGATCTGGCACCCGGAATTCAGATTTATTGCCTGAGCAAATCACAGCCTGGCCCTCCTAGGAATGCTGATGCTGCCTCCACCACGGCATGGATTTTCTCTGCCCAGGTGACAGCTGCTTCTGGCTGATATTCTGCTTAAGGAATGTTCTTTGTCGAACTCTCTCCAGGTACGAGGCCGCTCCTGGAGGCAGCGGGGTGCCGGCTCCGAAGGACGTGGCCGTGGTGAAGACCAGGCTGCAGACGGTGAGTCCGTGCGGGGCCGGGAGCATCCGCAGCGTTCGGAGCAGTCGCCTCCATCCTCTCCTCCCCACCTGCAGGTCTCCGAGGAGCTCTCTCAGTGCTCCCACAGCATCTTTGACTTCCAAGGGGTGCTGAACGGCATTTTGTCTGAACTGGTGAAGCACAGGCAACAAGTGCATGAAGACAAAAGGTTTGTAGTGCCAGCTTGAGCAAAATCCCTGCCAACGCTTTGCTGGATTGAGCCGACATCCCTGGGACAGTCCATCCCTGAGAAAGTGACAGAACAGCTTCTCCTTGGTGCCATCTCAAGGCATATCAGGGATAAGAGGGTCATTAGGGACAGTCAACATGGCTTCACCAAGGGGAAGTCGTGCTTGACCAACCTCATTGACTTTTATGAGGACATAACAAGATGGATGAATGATGGCAGAGCGGTGGACGTGATCCACCTTGACTTGAGTGAGGCATTGACACAGTCTGCACAGCATCCTCACAGCTAAACTGAGGGATGCGGTCTGGATGAGCGGGGAGTGAGGTGACTGCGAACTGGCTGAAGGGAAGAAGCCAGAGAGTCGTGGTCAATGGGGCAGAGTTCACTTGAGGCCTGTATCTAGTGCAGTGCCTCAGGGGGCAGTGCTGGGGCCTGAATTAGTCAATATATTCATCAGTGATTTGGACAAGGGAATAGAGTGACTGTCAGCAAGTTTGCTGATGACACCAAGCTGGGAGGAGTGGGTGACACTGGAAGCTGTGCTGCCATCAGAGACCTGGACAGGCTGGAGAGCTGGGCAGGGAAAAATGTAATGAAATAGAACAAGGGCAAGTGTAGAGTCTTGAATCTGGGCAGGAACAAGCCCAGGTTCCAGTGTAAGTTGGGGAATGACCTATTAGAGAGCAGCGTAGGGGAAAGGGACCTGGGGGTCCTGGGGACAGCAGGGTGACCATGAGCCAGCACTGGGCCCTTGTGGCCAGGAAGCCAATGGTACCTGGGGTGGGTTAGAAGGGGGTGGTCAGTCGGTCAGAGAGGTTCTCCTGCCCCTCTGCTCTGCCCTGGGGAGACCACACCTGGAATATTGTGTCCAGTTCAGAGCCTGGCCCAGGCTGCCCAGGGGGGTTGTGGAGTCTCCTTCTGTGCAGACATTCCAACCCGCCTGGACACCTTCCTGTGTAACCTCATCTGGGTGTTCCTGCTCCATGGGGGGATTGCACTGGATGAGCTTTCCAGGTCCCTCCAACCCCTGACATTCTGCGATTCTGTGATGTCGCCGCATGGTCCCAAACAGCCGTGCACAGCCCCTCGCTGCAAACGGCTTCTAATAGCCCTGTGCACGCACGTGGAATATTGCGTGACGCCCCTGTGTACAGCTGTGGGTAGCAGCAGTGTTCAGCTTTCACCCCAAAGTGCTCATTTCACCCCAAAGTGCTCATTTCACCCCGAGCTCATCCCCTTCCTCTTGTGGGGTCTCACGGCTCCTTCCCTGTCCCCGTCTCAGCATCCAGCAGATCGAGTGCTGTGTGGAGAAGATGCAGCTGATCTACAAGCAGTTCAAGAAGGCCAGGACGTGTCTGCGTAAGTGACGGGAGCTGCAGCGGGAATGTCCCTGTGCTGCCCAGGTGGAAAAAGTGCATTATTTCATTTTGCTGGTTTCGTAGTTATTTCTGTGATGGGACAGTAGCCCCAGGGGCTGCTGCCCTGAGACGCCCCTTGAGTGACCTGTGTGTGTTGTGCAATTGCCTGTTTGTTGGATTACGAACAGGAAAACGTATGGTGACTGGTGTCTTTCCTCCCCAGGGCTGAGCTACAACGAGGAACAAATACACAAGCTGGATAAGTAAGTCCCAACCCTCTCCCATTTGTAGGACCTGCCCCACACTGCGGCCAGGCAGGTGTTTGGTGTTACTGATCAAATTCCAAGGGGATGTCAAACATTCCCGTGTCACTAAGGGGCACCTACAAGCATCTTCTGTGATGGCTCATTGGTGCAGAAGCTTTCAGAGCAAAGTTCTCAAGCCACAAGTTATAATATTTCAGGCGATGATGCAGAAAACCTCTGCAGACCTGGGGCCAGGGAGCTGCTCTTGGGCCAAATCCCCGCGCTGGGCTGCGGGATGAGCACCTTTCAGGCTGTGGTTCACTCCGTTTGTAGCCGTTTGTTCACTGAGATGTGGATTTAGGACGTGTCTGTGCTTTCACATCTGCTGTCGGTGGGAGTGAAGTGCCTGATGGCTTTTGTACCTTTTAAAAATCCTCCTTTTGGTTTCCACTGAAACCCAGTGAACACAGCACGGAGAAGAAATGAAATGCACACTTCAATATCTACCAAGGGTGGTGAAATTTAACAGCCGGCTCCGTTACGTTAACTAATCTTCAGTCTAACCCTGGACATTTGCTTTAAACTCCAAGGCAAAGTCTTCTCCAAGTACCCCAGGGGTGGGGATGAGGCCTGGCTGGGGTCCCTCCCCCGCTCCCTAAATCCCCCTCTCCATCACAATTAGCTTTTGTTTTCTTTATGTTTTTCCATGTTTTCTGATGCAAAATTCACCACTGAGCATCCAGTCCCTCTTTCTCCATTCGGGGGTCAGCTTTAGGTCTCCTGCCATGGGAGCTGTGATGTTCATTTTCATTTAAGAAAATAAGTGGGTTTGATTTATTTATGTTGTTTCTCTCCTGGTTTTAGGGTGAATTTAGGGCACCTGGCCAGGAAGGTTCTGTTGATTTTCCAGGACGACTGTGTCCAGCGGTACCAGGAGGCTCTGACCCTCCACGGCAGCAGGATGAGGTACCAACATCTCCCGGGGTTTTGGGATGGGAGAGGGGACTTCCCAGTTACCCACCAACAACAGGACTTACAGATTTGCCCCCTGGGATGCAGATGGAGATGTTACTGCTGCTCAGGGGCTTGTAAAGGGGTAATAAGACCTTTAGGTGATTGCTAGAAATCCTGCTCTGTGTGCTGGTTCTTATTTATTTCTACCCTGTTGTTTCAGGTTATATTTTTATAAAAAGCCCCCTAAACTTGCAGCTCGAACTCAAGCAGTGGTTTCCTCGCTCCCTGATGGGGATGGCTTATTCTATCAGGACAGAATTGTTATTGAGACAAAGAGATCTACTTATTAGGATGGTTTTCTGTTAAATGGCGTTTGGGGAATAATGCAAAGAGCAAATTACCTCGCCATGACTGAGCACAACGCAAAGAGCGGGGGCGAGGGAAAGAGGATGTTGCAGAAATGCAATTCTTATTGCAAAGTTGCTTTTACAGAGCGGCACCCGTTCCTCTGTGTGAGCAGGGGGAGAATGATTTTCCATAATGCCTTAGAATTAAACCTGGCTTTTGACGCGGTGCCTATTCCTGATGTGGAGTAGTCCTGCGTCAGATTTACTAGGGGAAGGATTTTTAAGCTACAAGTTTGTCCTTGTCCCTGTCCCATCCCCACCTTTTCCCATTTCAGCCTCAGTCCCAATCTCCACTAAATCAGGGCGTTTGCCTTCGCTCCAAGGGAGGAGAAAAACCTTTTTGTGTTTTGCTAGAGCGTATTTGTACCTGTTTTTCTGCCCTTAGGGAGACGGTGCCGTGAGTCACAACTGGGTATTTTTAATGTATTGCTCTTTCAGTTTTCATTGTCCTGTTTTGAGTTTCTTCCTTCAGTTTGTGGTGTGGTGGCTGTTTTTCTGGGAGGTAACCATTCACCATAAATATTCTTTCCTTTTTAAAGCCAATCCAAACCTTTTTATCACACATCTCCCAGCGTTCCTCACCTCCACCCCGGGATCTCTCGCCCTGTCAGGGTCTGGTCGAGGGGGAACTTTTCTGGCCTTTATAGGCTTCAATGTGAAAGGAAACCATGCAAAACCACCCCAAAAAACTACAAACCCAAGGAGCCTTTTTGAGTCCCCACAGGGGACAGAGGATGGGGCACTTATGGGAGAAGTGATGGGCTTGAGCTGTCTCTCATATAAGCAACACTTGCCTTAATTAATTTGCTATTAGTGTTGTTTGGATAATCTCGCCTGCAGTGGCTATTAGCAGTAATTACAACGCTGTTGTGACTCGCTTGCTTTCCTCCAGGATTTTCACTTAGGTCCAGAAGCATCTGCAGAAAGCGATACAAAAATAAAACAAGCACATAAAACCAGAAAAAGGGAACGTCCCACGCTGCTGCTGATCATTGACTGGAAACGTTGCCATCGTTTTTCTTTCTAGGAAAGTCTACGAGATAAAGAAGCATCTGAAGACGCTCAGCAACCGCATCAGCGCCTGCAGCGTGGAGATGACGGAGTGCCAGGACTGCCTGCACAGCGTAGGTGCCCGCGGATGCTGCTGCAGCATCTCCCTGCTCCAGACGTGGCTCTGCTCCCCTCTCCCAGCACCCGCCACGTGCATCAGTAGGGAAACACCAGAGTGGTTTGAAATGGCTTTTTAAACAAGAAATTGTTGGCCCTGAGGGTGGTGAGAGCCTGGCCCAGGTTGGCCAGAGAGGTGGTGGCTGAACCATCCCTGGAGACATCCCAGGCCAGGCTGGACGGGGCTCTGAGCAACCTGAGCTGCTGAAGGTGTCCCTGCTCATGGGACATGGGGGAGCCAGAAAGGTCCCTCCAACCCAAACTGTTCTATGATCTTGCTGCAGTTTTTTGTGATTGATCCACACTGGCCATCCTGCTTTCCACCACTGTGGAGAGCGAGGAATGGGTCAAGTTTTGGCAGCGGCACTGGGGTATCTCTACCCAATAAACAGGAATTGCAGCAGTAGAAAAGATGATGCTTCACCTCCAGCTCTCATGGTGGGCGATCGGACAAACTGCAGCGCAGCCGCCTGGTAGATGCCCCGGTGCTTTGGTGCTTTAGTGTTGCTCGTTCTGCAGAGGTGGATGTGCAGGGGTGACTGTGGAGGTGGCATTTCCCAGGGGCTGTGTCCCAGGGCAGACACCGCCAACAGCCACTGCTGGGGCTGCCACAGCTCTGTGTCCTCAGGCTCTGGACAGGTTTCTCCAGACGGAAAAACGGAGTTTGGCCTCGGTTCCTCCCGCGCCTTCACCCGTCCATCTGAGCCAGGCACGCCAGGAGATGGCTTTTCGGTGAGTCACTTGAAGAGGGTTTTGTGGACAGCCCAGCTCCCCCGGGACAAGCGGGACTTGCTCATCCTTTGCACCAGCAGCTGGGTGAGCGATGGGGCGAGGGCTCTGTGTCCGCAGGGCTGGGACTGGCTGTGTTAACCCTTCACCGCTGCGCACCCATCACCCCGCTGGGTGCTGTCCTGTTCAGTGATGGTGGGGTGCTGAGGGGCTGCCTGTGTCCCCGGCAGGATGCAGGAGCTCCTGGAGCAGATGAGGTCGGTAACTTGTGATCTCCAGTTCAACAACGGCATCATCGAGCGGTAAGAGCACCCAGAGATGGGGATTCCTGCCCCTGACACCCTGTGCTGCCCCAGGAAGGGGCAGTGGGTCCAATGGGCTCCCTGGGAGCTGTACCGAGCACAACCCCAGCTTCTCCTGGGCTGGCTCACAAGGGGGTTCTAATGGAACCAAGTTTACATCATGATCTGGCAGCAGAAGAGAGTTTATCGTTCTTGGAAGTTTAAGCATGATCTCCTGCAAATGCTATGTCGTGTCTACGCCCTCTTTCCAGCCTTTTTCATGCTCAGCACCGGCAGCTGCTCGCTGCCACGGAGAAGTGGGTGTTTTCCATTTCTGGCTGAAACTCTGTGCAAAATCCAGCATCCTACTGCTGACAAACCGCCCCCCCCGGGTTTCTTCCTCTGCAACCTTTTTTGAGGATCTCAATGCAAATCAACAGTAGGAATAGGCACATCAAAATGTCAAAGAGATTCAGATCAGATTTTTGAAAGAAAAAAGGAATTGGTGATTGACCCCAGCCCTGTTTTTATAGGAACAATTATGTTATTGCAGCATGTGCACTGTGAATAAGGGGATAAGAAAAGGTCGGGTATGCTTTCAGTATGAAGAGACACTGGAACAAGCCCAGAGATGGGTGCCCAGCCCAAATTATATTTTGGGACTGCATGAGCCCAGGTGACCCCTCTCCAGCCTAAAGCCGTCGGTTTTGTTCCTGCAGGTTAAACCGGGCTGCCCCCACACCCGGTGTTTGAGAAACGTGCTGAATTTGCAGTTGCTGAAGCAAACGGCTTTGGACAGCAAGGAACGCGTCCAGCACTTCGGGTCCGGAGCCACGGAGACGTCTGCTGTCGATGTTTGAGGAGCTCTCTGTGTCCTACCTCTCCGCTCCAGCACTTTTGCACAGTTCACCAGCATTAGCTCTGAGTGGCTTGGAAGCCTTGAAGAATTTGATGAGAAAGTGTTTGTTTGTTTGCTTGTTTTGTTTTGTTGTGTTTTTGTTTTTAATTATTCCTTTTAAAAAGTGCTTGAAGGACTTCACATTATTCTAGCTTCTCTGTACCAGCACATTGGATGATGAAGAGGAAGAGGATAGACACATACTTATCTTTTGGAATCTGGTTTAGGGCTTAGTCCCACTTTTCACAGAATCCCAGAATGTCAGGGGTTGAAGGGACCTGGAAAGCTCATCCAGTGCAATCCCCCCATGGAGCAGGAACACCCAGATGAGGTTACACAGGAAGGTGTCCAGGCGGGTTGGAATGTCTGCAGAGAAGGAGACTCCACAACCTCCCTGGGCAGCCTGGGCCAGGCTCTGCCACCCTCACCACGAACAAGTTTCTTCTCAAATTCAAGTGGAACCTCCTGTGTTCCAGTTTGAACCCATTGCCCCTTGTCCTGTCACTGGTTGTCCCCGAGAAGAGCCTGGCTCCATCCTCCTGACACTCCCCCTTTCCATATTGATCCCCATGAATGAGTCCCCCCTCAGTGTCCTCTTGTCCAGCTCCAGAGCCCCAGCTCCCTCAGCCTTTCCTCACACGGGAGATGCTCCACTCCCTGCAGCATCTTGGTGGCTCCATCCATCCTTCAAATTAAAATCCTTGGGAAGAACGTGGATATCCTTGGCTTATCCCGTCCTCAGGAATTCATGGGAGGTGTCAAGCTCAGCTTGTCAAATTCCGGCATTTTTCACCCGTATTTTCCGCCGCCGTTCCCGGCCGCAGGGCGCCCTCTAGCGGTTTCGTCTGGCCGCGCACCCGCCCAGTTCCCCCCCCGCCGTGTCCCCACCCGGGGGGGAGCGCTGGGACACGTCGAGGGTGGCGAAGGGAAACGTCCACTCGGGTTTCCCCGCAACGTTCAGCCTTACGCCGGGAAAACAAGTGCTCTGGATCATAATCACAGAAACATTTCAGTTGAAAGAGCCCCTCAAGATCATGGAGCCCAACCATAACCCACCCCTGTCCCTGCCCCATGTCCTGAGAACCTCATCCCGTCTGTCCAACCCTCCAGGGATGGTGACTCCAGCACTGCCCTGGGCAGCCTGTTCCAATGCCCCACAGCCCTTTGGGGAAGAAATTGTTCCCCAGATTCAACCTCAACCTCCCCTGGCGCAACTTGAGGCCGTTTCCTCTGGTCCCATCAACAGGAGGGTGCAACCGGAGCCCTCCAAGGTGCAGGGGTGACTTTGTGCATCACCCCATGGCTGTGGGAGGGAGAGATAAAACCCCTGCGGCCCCTCTGCCCCGGGCACACGCAGCCCTGCACACGCAGTCCTGCACACACAGGCAGGGCACAGTGGGACGGAGCTGGCGCGGAGCAGTTTCGGGGATGAATAGACGCCTTGTGTTTGGGGAGCTGACTCACCCTGTCCCGCGCAGGGACACGGGGCTGGGTTGGGCTCGTGGCGCTACAAATGCCTCACCCAGAGCTGGGCCGAACGCCTTCCCTCATTGTGCAGAGCGCAGCACATCGGAGACAGGGGTTGTAAGAGGGTTTGTAGGCATTCCAGGCGTGGGCAAGGACTTTCCACCTGCGCTGCTGTGAAATCAAGCAGGGCTGTGGCTGAGACTCACCCGTTCCGATCCCCGCCTGGGCAGGGCTCCCGGCTCCGGGGCAGACGAGATGGGGACAGGGAACAAGCTGCTGGTTTTGGCTGTACCGATGGAGGTACCGTCACCCACACAGCGCTCCTCCGAGATGCCATCAGGCTTGAAGAGATCAACAAAGAGCTCCTGCCCAGGTTGTGGCAAAACCTGTTTGACTGAAGGGATAAAAAGATAACAAAATCAGGTGGCTGTCGGGGTGTACACTGGGGAGACAAAAACCTTCAGCACCTTGGTGGCTGCGCTGGACTCTCTCCAGCAGTTCCCTGTCCTGCTGGAACTGAGGGGCCACAACTGGACACAAGATTCCAGGTGTGGTCTCCCCAGGGCAGAGCAGAGGGGCAGGAGAACCTCTCTGACCTACTGACCACCCCCTTCTAACCCACCCCAGGTACCATTGGCCTCTATTAGTAGAATAGTCCCAAAATATTATTGGTTTAATATAAGGATACTGCAAAGAGGTACTCTAGGAATGTTGTTTTTACTTTGAAATACCTGAAAGGCACAGCTGGCCGGAGCACAGCACTGCCCATGGAGCTCCTGAGCTACAGCGCCAGTTCCGATGGGGACACGGGTGGGCAGCTCACACAGAATCCCAGAATGTCAGGGGTTGAAGGGACCTGGAAAGCTCATCCAGTGCAATCCCCCCATGGAGCAGGAACACCCAGATGAGGTTACACAGGAAGGTGTCCAGGCGGGTTGGAATGTCTGCACAGAAGGAGACTCCACAACCCCCCTGGGCAGCCTGGGCCAGGCTCTGCCACCCTCACCGGGAACAAGTTTCTTCTCACATTTAAGTGGAACCTCCTGTGTTCCAGTTTGAACCCATTGCCCCTTGTCCTATCACTGGTTGTCACCGAGAAGAGCCTGGCTCCATCCTCCTGACACTCCCCCTTTCCATATTGATCCCCAGGAATGAGTCCCCCCTCAGTGTCCTCTTGTCCAGCTCCAGAGCCCCAGCTCCCTCAGCCTTTCCTCACACGGGGATGCTCCACTCCCTTCAGCATCCTTGTTGCCCACACCACACACAGCTGCCCGTGGGCTGGGTACCCTCAGTAAACGTGCACTTCAGAGCACCCGGTAAAGCTCCAGTTTCCACAGAATCACAGACGCTCGGCCATCGCCCCCCTCATCGTGTCCACACGCACCGGCCCCACTCCAGACATTTTCTTAAGCTATTTGCACATCTTAAAAATAAAATCCTTTATTGATAATATGAATGTTTAACATGTTTAACGCCATCAGCTATAAAAATGATTAAAGACTTCAGCTTGGTACATTTGGCTTTACAAATTTACAAGTGTTAATGAATTAATACTAGTGTATACATTTTGCACTTCATTATACTCCCATTAGCCAGTGACAAACTCTGCAACAATGTCTGTTTACAACAGGCGTGAGTTATAGAAGAAATATTTAGTTGTTTCCACACAGAATCTACATCAACAGTTAAATACGAACTCTAAATGTCTTACTGAATTAGTTTGGATCCATTTTAATATCTTGTGCTTAGTTTTTCTCAGGAGACAGGCTACTAGCAAAAATACATTCTTTTGCATACCCCTTCCCATATTATACTTTAGAAGAAACAGTACTCAGTGCATTTCCTAATAGACTTCATCATAGCAGATCTCTCTCTATAGAGCTATTGATAAAGAAAGAGGATAATACCATTTAGATTAATGTAAAAGCAAAGAAACACGTTAAAGCAGTGTCTATGAAAGCCTCGCTTTTGAATCCGAAGTGATCCATGGGCCAAAAATAACCAAACCAATCTGCTGTAGCTACTTAAAAAAGTAATAAATGTGCTTCCAAAAGTCACTGCTGGGCCATCTGTGTCTCCGGGCCACCGCGTTAGGGACAACAGCGGGTAATGTCACCATTTAACAGGCTTCTGAAAGGTCTGCGGAACCCTCCGGGTGATGTCGGCAGCGCGTCCTCCGCCGGCCCCGGGATCCGTCCCGCGATGGAGCTGGTGCTACGGCATTAGCCTAATTAAACACCCCTAAATGACCCAGAGAAAGCGTCTCCGGCGCTGAGACGCCGCAGCTCGGCCCCCGCGCAGGGAAACGCTGAACGGCGACCGACGCCGAGCGGCAAGTCCAGTTCTAAATTTAGGAGCAGCTCACGTACCAAACGCCAGCGGTAATTAACTGGGCTGGGCTCTCGGCCGCTGACCCGCGGTGCTTTTGTTCCCCGATTTCTCCCCGCGGTGACTCAGAGAACCAGCCGGGATGGTGCTTCTCGCAGTGAATATTTCTGCACAACCCACAGTTTCTTCCCACCTCGAGGGCCCAAGTAAGTTTTTCACACACACAATTTGCCTCAAACTCGGGCGATTCCTCACTCTAAGTGAATTTAAACATCTCACATTCCCACATTTTCTTCCTATTTCTTCATTCATCAGGAATAAAGATTTTCCCAATACATTGTGTATATAATATGTATGTGTGCGAAACTACTTACACATATATACATATTTAATTACACATGACAGTAACGATTTGGTTCCATATTTGCAGCCAAGGAAAGCCAGTAAGATCCCATAGCTAATTAGTGGGTAAAATCCAGGTCAGCTGGACACAACTGATACAGATGAAGAACACAATTATTGCTTTTGTTTATAGCAGAAGATCCCATGTTACTGTTGCAAAAAACCTGTATCATATGGACTAGTGATTTTGCTTTTTTTCAAGTAATAGCGAGATCTTTGTCAAGTAACAGCAAGATTCTTTTCTCAGAAGTTCTACACACAACAGTAGAATGCTTGAAGAGCTTGGAAATTCAAGGTGATGCACCAGAAACCAGTTCTTTAAAGCACACGGGGCACGTCTGCAGAATGTGTTACAGGAACACAAAAAGGGCCACGCAGACCATGAAAAAGAAGGAATCTGGGTTGTATTACGGCTAAACTTTACCCCCAAAGCTTCTGTGCGCTTCCTCAAAGAGCCGCAGCTACGTCCTATAGGACAAAGCACGGCCAGGTTGGGCTGGTGGTCACCTTATAGAATTTGTAGCACATTTGCTAACTTATTTTAGCAAATGGAAAAGAGTGAAGAAGAAAAAAACAGTGTTGGTTTCAACATTCATGACTCACAGGAGAATTGGTTTCTGCAGCTGGATGGTCCCCCTGCTCCCCTTCCTCGGAGAATCACATTCATATCGCAGGCTTAGTTCAGGCACTTGTTAGAAAACGTTCGTCTGGAGTAAAAAGTCCACAAAAGTTACTTCTGCATAATTTAAAAGTAGTATTTCAGTCCCATTAGAGTTTGCTAGCTAGGTCCCGCCACGTGATTAGGGTTCTCGTTATCTCTAATGATTTGACTGTTGTCGTGAGACATTTTGAGGCTACTGTATAGCTGTAGTTAAGGTTTCTTCATAAACAAAAATATTCTACCTATTGAAAAAGAAAAAAATATATATATACTAAATGCTTTATACAGACAGAATCTGCCACTATGGAAATAAATAACACGGAGTGGAAAAAACAGCGTCTTAGCTCTAGGATGCTAAGCCATGGAATGTCACATTCACATTCTCCGCAGACTAGCTGCTGGTCGGCAGGAGGATCTCAATGTCTTTGCCGTTGGACACGGCGGAGCCGGTGGAGCAGCTGCTCGCCACGTCCACGGGGACACCCATGGGTGCCTGGGAGGAGGTTTTGTTGGGCGGAGCGGGAGCAGCGGGTGACTGCGCCAGGCCGGGCTTCTTGGGAGGAATGGGCGGAGGGTTCCCTCTTTCTGCTCTAGGAATGGTCGGGGACTTAACGCCAGGAGACAACGGGCTTAGCGGACTGGAAACCTTGCCAGGGCTCGGAGAGTGAGCAGATTCGTTTTTGGGGCTCGCGGCGTTCGCCAGATTTCGATAGTCCGTGCCAAAAGGCGAGCTGTTAGGGGAGACGGGTTTGATAGGTCCCTGCTGGCTGGTGAATCTGGACAGGACCTGAGTGACGGTGTTGCGGGCCAGCTGCTTGGCGGCGGAGTTGTCTGCCAGGGTCGGAGACAGGTCCCGCGAGGGCGGGCTCTGCAGACCGCTCGACTGGTGGTCCTGTTCGGCCTGAGACTGAAACTTGTGCCGAGCGGCATGGAAACGTTGGTTTATCCCCACCTGGTAGGACGACTGGTAACCAGGGCTGCTGGCAGAAGCTCCCACTAAGCGTTTGGCCAGAACTGGTGAGGAGCAGGGAGAAGGGGTGAGAGAGGAGGCGGCCGTGGCGCCGGGGGACAGGGACACCCCGCTGGACGGGAGCTGGGGCGTCAGCTGCACCGGCGACTCCGTTCTCACAGGAGAACTTCCATTCTCAACGGCGTTCTCTGGGGCTGCACCAGATTTCTCCTTTGGAAGCTGGTTCTCCACCGCAGTCGCCTGCAGGAGCTCAGCACCCGCCTGCACGTCGGGATCGCAGTGACCGTTGGACTTGGCGTAGGAATGAGGAGCCGCGGGGCTGGGGGTCGCGGTGTGAGCGGCTTTGCTGGCGGGATGCGCTCGCTCCGCCTGCGGACACTCGGTCTGGCACGACACAGACCTCACCGGGGGACTCTCGGTTGCGACACCCCTGGACGTCACCGCGGGGCTCGGCTGCGAAGGCTCGGTGGGGCAAGAAGCCTCCAGCTCTTTCAGGGCTTTCTTCAGACATTCCACCTCTTCTTTGAGTGCTTTTGTACGGTTTTCTTCTCTGTTCAGCTTGGCTTTCAGCTGCTCTCTTTCAATGTCGAACTCCGAGAGCTGCTTTTCTACCTGTGCTTCCATCTGTAAACCCCGCTTCCTCTTGGATGCCAGCTCCTCTTCCAGTTTACTCACCTTACTCTTCTCTTTTTCCAATTTCAAGCTCAATTCTGCCGTCTTCTGCGCCTCTTCAGCTGCTTTGGCCGTGGCTTTCTTGCACTCCACCACCAGCATGGACGACAGCTGCTTGTGCCGTGCCCTTTCCTCCTCCAGCTGGCTGGACAGCTTCTTCTGTTCTTTTTCAAACTTTTTCACTTGGGATTTTTCAAACTCCAACTGGAAAACAAGAATAATAATAATAATAAAAGACTCTAAGGGAACCACGAAACCTCCCAAAAATAAATGAAGTATAATGCCCCAGAAGGGAATGGGGTTACCGTGCCCCTTGGGGAAATGACACTCTACAAGATGGCAATGCCTCAGGAAGTTTCTTGCCCCAGGTTTCTTGTGTGACTCAGGTTGCACCTATTAAGAATGATTACTTACTAGTAGTTGTATCCTGTGTGAATCGATGTACACCCAGGCTGCCATGTGCTGATTGAACAGGCAAAGCTTCCTTCCACCTCATTTACTGCTTTGTTGCTCTGCCTTTAAAGGCATGTAGACTTTAAAATGCTGACATGTAAGTTTAATAAACTCTACAGCGTTTGAGTAACAGAAAACAGTAGCTTAAATATTTATTATCATCGCTGAATAACCTCCCCGGGAGATCTTTTCTGATTTATTCTGAATTTTGAGTACTAGAGAGCTCCTATAATTTGTAAATGCAGCCCTGTTCTTGAGAACTTCTCAGATTTTAGGCTGAAGCAGGATTTCAAAGGATTTGATTGTCTATTACTGGCTTTTAGCACTGCTCAGCTACCAAAACACCCTGAAAAATTAAGGCTGTTTTTCAGATTGAAACCATACAAGCGCCTTCACAGAATCCCAGAGTGTCAGGGGTTGAAGGGCCCTGGAAAGCTCATCCAGTGCAATCCCCCCATGGAGCAGGAACACCCAGATGAGGTTACACAGGAAGGTGTCCAGGCGGGTTGGAATGTCTGCACAGAAGGAGACTCCACAACCCCCCTGGGCAGCCTGGGCCAGGCTCTGCCACCCTCACCAGGAACAAGTTTCTTCTCAGATTTAAGTGGAACCTTTTGTGTTCCAGTTTGCACCCATTGCCCCTTGTCCTGTCATTGGTTGTCACCAAGAAGAGCCTGGCTCCATCCTCCTGACACTCCCCCTTTCCATATTGATCCCCATGAATGAGTCACCCCTCAGTCTCCTCTTGTCCAGCTCCAGAGCCCCAGCTCCCTCAGCCTTTCCTCACACGGGAGATGCTCCACTCCCTGCAGCATCTTTGTTGCCTTCCCAAGGAGGCAGGTCCCTGCCGCTCTTTCAACACACAGGTTGTGATCTCCGATCACAGGTTGCGATCTCTGGGCTTTCTGCGGGTTGGGTAATTGCAGGTACCTGCTGGGTGAGCCGCTCCCGCTCCTTCTCCAGCATGTAGGTGACATCGTCGCCCTCGGCCGTGTCCTGGGCGTGCCGCTGCCGCTCCTCCTCCAGGTCCAGGATCACCTGCCGAACAAACAGCCCTCAGCCCAGGACGCTTATTGCACAAGCTGGTGCAAAACAGGGAGAGATTCGCAACAGGGGAGAGCAACCGGCACAGCTTCAGGCATCCCAGTTCAACTCAAATCTCGTAAAAGTGGCTTTTGGACAAGTTACAGAATTGTGTTATTCTGGTATAGTTGAGTCAGTTTGGGAAATAAGTCAGGAAATCCTTCATTTTACTATTAAACAGCTAAATCGCCTGCTTTTCCTCCGGACTGCAGAACAGCCTTGGGAAATTCACATTACCCTGTTTCCCCGAAAATAAGACCTACCCCCAAAATAAGCCCTAGCATGATTTTTCAGGATGCTTGAAATATAAGCCTTACTCCAAAAATAAGCCCAAATCACAGTTAATAAAAAAGAGTCAATTTAAATAGTGTCCAGGCAGCTATACATGTAAGAAAGCAAAATTATTTGGCAATAGGATGCAGGAGGACAGATGTGACAGAATGTGATGACATGACTATGTTTGAATTTTTGTTCAAGAATAAATGTACATCGTTGTTCATGGAACAATAAGACATCCCCTGAAAATACGCCTCAAGGCATCTTTTGGAGCAAAAATTAATCTAAGACCCTGTCTTATTTTTGGGGAAACAGGATATCAGTCCTTGCTCGTATGGTGCCCTCATCAGAAGCTCCTGGCAGGACCATGGACACAAAGCTGGGGACCGTGTGTGCACCCAGGGGACATGGGGCACAAACCATCACCAGACCATCCCCGTTACAGTTTCTAATTCGCAGACAGGCTGCTCCCCCAGTTTCTTAACGGGGGTTTTGAGACCTGCAGTGCAAAGTTTATTTGAAAGAACATTCATTTGTTCTTCCACTTAAGA
This sequence comes from Streptopelia decaocto, assembly GCF_964273445.1. Lineage (NCBI taxonomy): Eukaryota > Metazoa > Chordata > Aves > Columbiformes > Columbidae > Streptopelia > Streptopelia decaocto. The sequence goes on along the minus strand of NC_138674.1, from coordinate 4,029,849 downwards.
ACAAGATGAGCTCTTGAAATGAAGCTGCTTGCCACGAGGGCCCAGTGAAGGAGCTCCTTCAGCTTTAACGCTGAATTACATAAATAATTGAAATTCTATTAACAAACGAGCCAGAATACAAAGTTCCCAAGAGACTCTGCCGTATTAACCACCAAAACTCCAGGGTCTCCCTACACATGCTCACCATTAATAGAGCAGCTCCTCAGTCATTCTGAAATTTAAGCTTCCAAACAATGCCTAAATATTTTCAAGTACAGAAGGAACCTTGTTACAGGAGGAGACAAGAAGGATAGAAGGAGAAAGGGAAAAAATTATTGTAATAGCCCAATTTAACTAGATACTTGGCTGAAAAGTGAAACAGCCTTGCAGTGATTTATAGAAGAAACGGTGCCTCTCATGAAGAGTTAAGCTAGCTGGTTGATTGTGTCATAAGTAAAGTTTCTGCAACAGAAATGCGTCAGATTATTCACAGACTGGAAGGAACTTGCTCCACTTTATCAAAATAGATTAAGGGAAAATAAACTTTAACCCACAAGCTGATGAGCAATGAGACTGAGGGTTCAACTTGGCACCGTTTGGTTAGTAACAGAATGCAACTGCTTGGACTTGAGATCTTTGGTACAAGATTTAAAAGCAGGAAAAGTAGCCTGTGAAGAGGTTACGATAGAGCGCTACAACACAAAGTCTTTCAGTTACCAAAAGTCAAGGCATTTAAGTGGTTTTTGCTGAAGTTAACACATTATCAAAACGCAACTATTAACTTCTGCACATCTTATTTGAAGCCAAACCCACCTTTCTGTGTCTGCTTTCCGCAGCAGCCAGTTGCGATAACATCCTTTCCTGCATATTCTTGCAGTGTTTCATCACCACTTTCAGGATCGATAAGGGATTGGAGCAGACTGGTTGCTTTTCACCATGATTTCCCTCTTTCAGGGTCTCAAAATCCCTCTGCAAAGCCATCAAGGGGTCACTGATGTTGTACTTCCCATAGCGTTCTTCAATGAACGTGTCTCTATGCTGGGCCTGCAACACAAAACCAAAGCTGCATTTCAATACACTTCAAATAGGAAACTAGCTAGAGAAGCAAGTAATTTGTAGTTAATATTAATCTTCCCCAGTTTTCCACTTAGAGACAAAGAGATCTTAACACAGTCTGATTTGTATCCTCTTATCTGATGCAAGAATGAGCGTTTCCAGACACAAGTGTGTCATGTTAAAGGTCCCTGGTTAACAGAATAAAATTGAGACGGTAATTCACAGGACAAACCTGTCGAGTGATCTACCAGCAGCCAGGCTCCAAGCTAATGAAATGCTCATTAATACACTTAAAATGGGCAAAAGTTGATGATCCTCCGCTATTCACAGAATCCCAGAATGTCAGGGGTCGGAAGGGACCTGGAAAGCTCATCCAGTGCAATCCCCCCATGGAGCAGGAACACCCAGATGAGGTTACACAGGAAGGTGTCCAGGCGGGTTGGAATGTCTGCACAGAAGGAGACTCCACAACCCCCCTGGGCAGCCTGGGCCAGGCTCTGCCACCCTCACCGGGAACAAGTTTCTTCTCAAATTTAAGTGGAACCTCTTGTGTTCCCATTTGAACCCATTGCCCCTTGTCCTATCACTGGTTGTCACCGAGAAGAGCCTGGCTCCATCCTCCTGACACTCCCCCTTTCCATATTGATCCCCAGGAATGAGTCCCCCCTCAGTGTCCTCTTGTCCAGCTCCAGAGCCCCAGCTCCCTCAGCCTTTCCTCACACGGGAGATGTGTCTCTTCTCCCAGGCATCAGCAATAGGACAAGGGGCCATGGGCTTCCACTCTGCCAGGGGAAGTTTAGGCTGGAGATTAGAAAGCAATTCTGTGCAGAGAGAGTGGTCAGGCATTGGAATGGCTGCCCAGGGAGGTGCTGGACTCACCGGCCCAGGAGGTTTTTAAACTGAGATTGGACATGGCACTTAGTGCCATGATCTAGTAAACGGACTGGAGTTGGACCAAGGGTTGGACTTGATGATCTCTGAGGGCTTTTCCAACCCAGTCAATTCTGTGATCCGGTGATTACTTTGACAAGAGACAAAACAAATCAAAACAAAATACTTTTCTTTCCGTATCTCCTTGATGAGCAAACCCAGTTAGGGACACTTGTCCTATGACACCGGTTTGGAGTTGTATTTAAACCCTTGAAGTAAAAAATACACACAAATATCCCTCCCTCCTTATCAGCAACATCCACCAAGAACAGTGGAGACCTTTGATCAGAGCTCAAGATATTGTTCTAACTTTACATTGAAAAAAAAAAAGGGAGAGGAAGGAAAAGATCGGCCCTGGAAATGCGAGGGTGGCCCTGGATAATGAACCAGCCCTGCTTTAATGAATCACAGGAAAAACTACAGGCTTGCCTTTTTTTTTAGAAGGACAGAGAATCTTCAGTTATTCTGAAGGATTTATAAAAATGACTCAACTAAACCTCACTCTAAGTGCCCGCAGGGAACTTCTCAGTGACTCAAGCATTAAATAAGTCTATAAATACAAATCGGGATATTCACTCAGCTATCCTAACTGCTTTGACAGATGAGCTGCGCTTGCTTTAAGCCCAGACTACCCAATACTGATCCCAGCCACACAGAAACAGGATAAACCCTTCCTAAGGGCACCAGGGCTTCAACAGCCTCAGCAAAGCAGGGATATTTGAAAACATCATTTCTGTGCAACTTCTTTCTAAGAAAAACCTTAAAGACTTGGGATTAAGGTCACACCCGCTACCTATAAACTCTGATTTGCTGCCAGTAGCGAAGGTGTAAGAAAAGCCGCGTTCTCCTCTGCTCCCGGCAGCGCTGGGCTCTGAACAATCTTGAATTTCGGGGGGTGGTTTATTTCCTGTCTGGGAAAGAACAAGAAGTTCCTCCTTGTTACTTGGAGCAATTAAGTCTTTTCCTGAACTAGCATGACAAACAGATGAGACTATCATAACATTAACAGCTTTCTCGAGTCCAGCCCTTCTCCTTCAGTAGCCAGCACAGCACATTTAATTAAAGGTGTCTAGACTAGGAAAAGCCTTAAATAGGTCATCTACACGACCACGTGTAGTTTACAACAAATCCAGTGTTTTTTGCATTTGGGCCACCACACATTTGGAAATACAAATATAGATATAAATTTTTATCTTCAGCCTGCAGGTCAAAGTTGGTACTGGAGGGGGCAAACATCCCCTGTGCTTTGGGTCCCATGGAGCAGCCAACTCTGTCACTGAAACAATTGGGACAACTCTTCTAAAATTAAGCCCTGGGTTATTTTATACAGCTATTGAACTGTCACATATATTGGCGACTTCTCCCATTGTTCTTGCTCATCACTGAGCAACTCTTCAAACTCTACTAATGTGGGAGGTCACCTAGAAACATCTCCAAGAGTTCTGATTTTGTCCTGAGCTGGAATTCGGCCTTAAAAATATTTTTTGCTCAAAACAGAAGGAACTCGATGACTGAAATGTTCCGCTTCCAAGTGGAAAAAAGACACCTTAGATCTCAGATCCCACTATCAACCTATTAGAACCCAGGAATCCACAGGAAACCAAGCTTCAATAATAAGGAAATCAGGTTACAATAAGCATTAACTTCGGAGTTGAAAATTTCATCTGGAAAACCAGAGATGACCTGCATAGTCCCAACAGCATCAATTGCGCTCTGCGACCTCCCGCAATCAGAATCTCCTCTAATTTAGTAGCTCCATCTGTATCATCTCGAATACGCTGAATTTCCCATCAAAACATCCAAACGCCAAAAGCAGCTAAACAGACTATTGGCCTGCTCTTAAAATAGGAAGCAGCGGTGCACATGAACTATTCTCCAAAATAGAATTCCTGGCAATTGGAAGAATCATGCACATGCAGAGAGGGCGACACTTTAAACTGGTTGACTTTTAGCTCAAATGAGGGGGGTTGGCCACTGCTGGTCTGTTTGAAAAGACGTAATGCTGCTTTTATGGAGCAGAAGCAGCATCTGACACAAGCAAAGAGACGTTCCCTGAGCAACCAGGCAAAGCAAAAGCTTCACTTTGTCAGGGAAAAGCTTCTGTTTCCTCTTGGGATTTCCAGCCTGGTTTGGGATGAATGTTTCCCATCATCTATTTGTGTTTTAGTCTGTTCTTTTTTTTTTTTTTTAATAAAAAAATATTTCCTTTTACTGAAACCTTATTTATGAGACAGCATTTTCACTCTGCCTTCAATAAACTTTACAACTTGTTTTACTGGAACATCAAACAGGGAATTTCCAAGACTTGTTTCAAGCATTTTTTTGGACACAAAGACGAATATTAAACTCTCGCCTGTAATTTCAGAGTTCAGGTTTTAACCCTCGGCGCAACACAAACACGCTGTTAATTAAACTGCGGCTCCCGTGTGTGCAGATCTCCAGTACCAACTGGCACAGAAGTTCCTCCTTCGCGTTACAGAGAATCTTTAAATAGCTTCTTACTGCCTTGAACTTCCTTATGAGCTTCTCTCCCCAGACACAGATATTCACAGAACCACAGAATCCCAGAATGTCAGGGGCTGAAGGGACCTGGAAAGCTCATCCAGTGCAATCCCCCCATGGAGCAGGAACACCCAGATGAGGTTACACAGGAAGGTGTCCAGGCGGGTTGGAATGTCTGCACAGAAGGAGACTCCACAACCCCCCTGGGCAGCCTGGGCCAGGCTCTGCCACCCTCACCAGGAACAAGTTTCTTCTCATATTCAAGTGGAATTTCCTGCGTTCCAGTTTGAACCCATTGCCCCTTGTCCTATCACTGGTTGTCACTGAGAAGAGCCTGGGTCCATCCTCCTGACACTCCCCCTTTATACATCTGTAAACATGAATGAGTCCCCCCTCAGTGTCCTCTTGTCCAGCTCCAGAGCCCCAGCTCCCTCAGCCTTTCCTCACACGGGAGATGCTCCACTCCCTCCAGCATCTTGGTGGCTGCGCTGGACTCTCTCCAGCAGTTCCCTGTCCTGCTGGAACTGAGGGGCCACAACTGGACACAAGATTCCAGGTGTGGTCTCCCCAGGGCAGAGCAGAGGGGCAGGAGAACCTCTCTGACCTACTGACCACCCCCTTCTAACCCACCCCAGGTCCCATTGGCTTCCTGGCCACAAGGGCCCAGTGCTGGCTCATGGTCACCCTGCTGTCCCCAGGACCCCCAGGTCCCTTTCCCCTACGCTGCTCTCTAACAGGTCATTCCCCAACTTATACTGGAACCTGGAGTTGTTCCTACCCAAATACAAGACTCTACACTTGCCCTTGTTCTATTTCATTACATTTTTCCCCGCCCAACTCTCCAGCCTGTCCAGGCCCCAGCACTGCCCCCTGACGCACTGCACTAGATACAGGCCGCAAGTGGATTCTGCCCCATTGACCACGACTCTCTGGCTTCTCCCTTCAGCCAGCTCGCAGTCCCCCTCACTCCCCGCTCATCCAGCCCGCATCCCTCAGATGAGCTGAGGTCACAGCGATCACTGACGGGGAAGGGAAATGGGGGTGGGGAGCTGGCCTTGCACAAAAATAAACGTCAAGCTCCGGGAGCAGGATGCCGAGCCGCACTTGAGCTCAAATCCAGCACTTGTCTTCATTGCCGTATGATATCAAGCAAACCAGAGAAACAAGAGACAAAAAGTTCCCCAAACTTGCAAGAAAAGCTGTAAGGAAAGCCCATCTTGCAGCAGGACGCCCCTGGGAACACTGCTGCACCTCAGCTGCTTTACAAGTGCTGCAGAAACCCCATTTTGCCCCATCTGTGAAAGATTTACCAGCATCTGCAGCAAGGTTTTATATTACTGAACTTCCTTTTAAACAAGAAGTAGGCTTGAAACTCCGCTGTAAACTTAATTTCTAAATCCGCTGACAAATGAACACTTAATTTTGCAATGCGTTAATTCTCCTTTATAGAGTGAATCACTGGATCCAGAAGCAAAGCGATGAAGAGCAGCTCCCAGTCATTAGCACAAAATAGACGGTTTCTATTCCAGTCTAAATTGCCCAAGGCCTCGTTAACATAAAAGAATAAGCCAGAAAGCTCTTTTCGAAAAGTAAACAGACCTTCATTTCTAATGCACGGAAAATTCTCATTTAAAGCACAGAGGGCAGGGAACAAAGTGATCCAACATAGCGATAGAGGCCTATTTAAATATTGAATTGTTTCCAGGCACGGGGTGTTATTTCAGAAGCCAAACCTGTGGCTTTCTGCACAGCAACACGGGCTGAGAACCTGCCCTCAGTGTCACACAGCAACCCGACAGCATCGGGTGTTGTGGGTGCTCTAAATACAATTATAACTACAGGAAAAGGAGCACAATAAGAAGTGAGACTCAAGATCTGTTCTGAGGAGAACATTGAGATTTATGTAGTGGACAGGAAGCTACTTTCAGGAAGAAAAAAAAGCTCTTTTTAAAAGAGGTTTTAAAATAGAGGAAGTGAACTGGAGCACTGGAAAGAATATTGTGAATACAGTAGAATTTGTTTGCTTAATCCTTTATAGTATCTCGTGTTCGAATGGAAATAACATGGCAATTTGATATGGACATCAGGACTCAGCAAACACACAGGGAGAGATGATGGGACAAACAGGAGCAAATTCAGCAAGCTGGCCCTGCAAAGCTCGGCCCTGCAAAGCCGGGCCCTGCAAAGCTCGGCCCTGCAAAGCCGGGCCCTGCAAAGCCGGGCCCTGCAAAGCCGGGCCCTGCAGCTCAGTCTTGACACTGTGCCAGTCAACAAGTGGCGCGATATCGTGAGGGAGAAGGAAACTATTTTAGGCTTTGTCATCTGCGTGTGTGGATTCTCTACGCTAAATGCCACACGCTGTTCTCTAAGCACGCAGGAATATCCATTATTGCAGACTGGACTATAATCACATTACAGGTTTATAAATTAAGGTATTATTTTTCTCTGCAAGTGCTCGTTCTTTCCTATAATGTACCAAAGGATCTGCCTCAAACATCTATAGACTTCGGAAGCACTTAAACCTGAATTAGAAGTCAAGTTAGCCCATGAGGGGAAGTGCATTTTTCTTACTGTACGGGGAGTAAATAGGCAGATAAACATCTGATTTTTAACCACTGACATGTCTAATGTAACCACTGGAGACAAACAGTGTTGAAAATCAGGCAATTCTCTAAGAAACTTCAGGTTCTACTCCACCTCTTTCCAACATACACACGCAATTAATGTAAACCCCTCTCGGTGTGAGTTACAGCTCAATTTATCGCATGCAAGTCAAACTAAATGCTCCGAGTTTCGATCTTTCATTTGGTCTTAAAGGCTTTTTCTTCAGGGCAGCATTTTTGTAAGTGTGAAAACACGAGTAAACAGATTAGCAAGGTGGATTTTCCTTTAACTACAGTCACACACAATAAAACTATTTCAGCTGGTGAAGCGCAGCAAAGCTGTTGCCACAGTTACTATCAGTAAACAAAAAGAAAAGCACAGCAAGGCCAGAATTTCTCTGACTGTATATTCCAAATAAATGGACAAAGCGAAGCTGGGAGTTTTCTGCTTCTGAAAAATCTGTCCAGCCACCAGATTCAGCAGATACGGGACATTTTTTGCTTTCAACAGCAAAAGGGCAACGCAACCTCCTGCCAGCAGGAAGCTCAGCTTAAGCCGTGGCTTTACTGAACGCAGCTTTGGACCCAGCCCAGCCAGAGACCCGCAGCACCTCACCTTTGCTGTGCCGGCTCCGATCCGAAGCCTTTTCTGCCCTTTTCCTGCTCCCGTCAGCTTCCCTTGCATTCTTCAGATGCAAAACTACAGCGTAGCCCTTGCAGAAGGAGGGGAAAATAGCCCTAACTTTTGACTAGGTTGGTATTTCATGCTATGTAATTATCAAGTATAGGTTACAATTTCATTTAATTTCTTCTCAGCTATGAGTCCTCGACAAATTACATCAGAGGGTATTTTAACTATATTAAAGCCCTCACGCGAGAGGGAACCGCAGGTTAAATTTCAACAGAGGATAATTGCTTTGTGCTATTGGAAGGTACACGTTAAAAGTCTTCGGAAAGGAGCTGCTGGGTCCCTCTGTGCTCCATTACACACGTTTCACACCGTGACGCTGAAGTGATGCTGGTTTTGGTAACACATTCTGTCCACGCAGAATTAGAAGAGTGATCCCAGGACAGGGGAGCAACGTGCAAGTCTGTTTCAAGAAAGGAGCCAACCCTCCCACCCTGCCACTGGGTTTGGGAGGGTAACAATATTCCTCCGAAATAAAAAGATCGTCTAAATGCAAAACCAATTAGCAATAAACACACAAGCATCCCAGCTGTTCTGGAGAAGGGTTTCCCTCCATCCCCCCCGAAAGGCTTCTGTATTTGAATCAAGGTACAGAAGCAATTGCTGGCAAACCAAGTTCCCGCTCAGGCCTGCAAGCTGCCATTCCTCTCCTGAAATTACCCAAAGTTTAACCGTTACGAGCAGTGACAGGTCAGCTTGAAAAAGTCTTCAATATTCAACCCTGTCAAGACTCATTTCTTCAAAAATCCACTCCACATTTTAAAAATATTTACTAAGTTTACCGTTAACATAGAAAACCAGCCAGAGAGTGGCCAAGGGAGGCAGAAACCCAGAGCTACCGCCACAAACACCAAGAGCTGCCACCCGCTCCAGGGCCTTGTCCCCTCACACGTGAAGGTTTTATTAATGCTCCTGCCAGCAAAGAGCGAGTGGCAGCACAGCCAGGTCTGCTACTCGTATTGGCTCAATACGATATAAAGCCACAGATATTTTATTTTGTTTTTCTTAGTGTGAAGTTATTCCCACTAAAAGACCAACCTGTGACCCCTCCTGGCATGAAGAGTTTCTGCTTTAAGGAGCCTTCCGTCCTAAAGCAGAACAAACCCAAAGGAAGCCCCATAGACCTTTCACTAGCTCTTTATGAGGAGCGATGAAAGCACACGCGCAATGCTGTATTCCAACCCTGAAACGCTTCTTGCAGCCCAATAATGAACTCCACGACACAGAATGTTATACAGCAGTTACGATCTAATATCGCTGATGTTCAGATGGGGTTCTGAACCAGTAAATCTTTGCCTCAGAACTTCACCTTGGACGCAAACGCTCTGCAGAACCCACAGCAGCGCTGGTGTCAGTTTTGTCTCGTATCGCGGTGCTCACAACGTACCTTTAAGGCTTCTATGACAAGATCTCTTGCTTCTAATTCTCCCTCAAGAATGCTAAAGAGCGTCAGTAGTTCTGGTTTGCTGAGTTTTTCCAGATTCATCCTGAAAACCTGTAAAATGGAACAGAGTTTACCAGTATTTCTTTGCACATTAAAATCAGTATTCTGAGCTATGACACACAATCTCCATTTAACTCCAGCTTTTTTGGACTGCAAATTGCCCAGAGGGAGAAAAAGGAGAATACACAAAGCGAACATTTTCTCTTCGAGTTCCAATTCCAGTTGTAGAAGATGCGTTTTTCACCTTTTCCCAAGGGCTCATGAACACACGCACACCCAGATGGCGCAGGGGCCAAGCTGACAGTATAATATTCCCCAAGAAGCAGCCGAAGTTAACAGGAGAGGGAAAAACACGGGTATTTAAAAGCCATACTACTGTAAATCACACATCTGGATCACACAGCTGCAAGCATCACTGAAACGAGACTGAAGAGCCGTGATGAGTGCGGTCCAGACTGGGCCACCTACACGAATTTAAGGGTGAAGTGAACATTTTGGCGCTATGAGGCGTCTCCTAGGAATGCCATTGTGCATCAGGAATGGAACAGGTCCAAACCACTTTACAAAAAAGAAGAGGAAGGAAAAAAAAAAATCAATGCCGCAAAAAACAGGCATTTAATTACTGTTCCTTCAAACTGTTTCAATCTCACCATCGTTTATTAAATATCATTTTAGTGCCTACATAAGAACAAAGATCCATCATCTGAGCTGCACATACAAAAAGCTTTCCCCCCACCCCCATCTTTGCTGATACACTCATCATTGCCTAGTAATAAGCCTCTTTATTACACTATTTTGTTCACAATAATTTCCTTGCCTCTGATGCAAATACACCTGATTTTGATACAGTCTTGTGCTTTGCACAACGATCACATATACTTTTCCCAGTCCAAGTCACATCCATCTTTTGCCACTCTCTGTATCAAGCAGAAAATGCTGCAGCACAAAAAAGCTACTCAGAGATATCAAACTCCATGGGCAAGCGATAAAGGGTTAATTAACCTTTCCTAGAGCAGCCCATCCAGCTAAAACACTCGACTGTACATTTTCTGAAGTCACTGCTGCTTCACAACTGATCTGCATAACTGTGCCTTGGAGAATTATGCACAAATGCAAGTCCTGTCTTGTTTATGCCAAAGCAGTTTTCCAGTTGCTGGGAACACCAAGTTCTGCTCAGGGAGAGCAGCCGCGGCCTTCACGCAGCCGGAGCAATCGGAAATGTGCTCCGTGCCCGCTCTGCTAAGAGGGCAAGTTCCTCCTCGCGCAGTCAGGGTCTGGCTTTGTGCAGCATTTGAGGTAAAATTCCATAAAGCAGCAACGTTTTGCCGGGAGTTTTCTGGCCAGCCCCACCACGGCACGGGCTGCGCAAGGAAAACTTCAGCAGGAGTGACCGCGAGCGCCCGGGGTATGGACGGGTGTTCCAAAACCTGGACACTGCGGATCTACCATCTATGTTTCTTATTGCAGATCCGCTCACATACGGTCGAGAGGAAAACACAGAGCGGAGCGTTTGGCGAAGCCGCTCAGGACCGGCGCGACTTCAAAACAGCCTGATCAAGACCTGACCTAAAAGCGTCATTTAGGAAACTCGCTGTATCGGCTCTAATCACATTTCAGCTGAGATCACGTCGAAGGAGGGTGATGCACAACTTGTTCATCTGGTACAAAAGGGAGGGAGCGCAACTGAAGTGGCAAATTAATGCTAATTCATAAAAAAGCAGCCACGTAGGGTAAGAAAAACAGGGTTCTGTTTCCAGCCTTTACCACCACCCGCGTGTATCTTGGTACTTGAATCTGAGCTGCATCACTTCCCCGGGCAGGTTTTAAACCTGGAACATCAGGAGATGCACGACTTGAAATCAAAACCATCTCAGTCGTTGCTCAGACTAAATTCCCAGATTCTAAGATTGAATCAGTACTGATGGGAAATAGCAACAACTTTTTTTTCCGAATACTCATCAAGTTATATTAGTTTTGTGGCATTTTAAGCCAGAACTAAACAGAAGTTTTCTTCAAGATCTTAGAACAAAGCACATCTTCTAACTCCATCACTCCAGGGCAGCCAATTTTGAACATGGACTTTCAATCTGTGCTCTTCTCTTGGGCAGAGGTGACATGGAAATGTGCAGCCGCATCTCTCCATCAGCACCAACCAGCACGTTCCTAAAGCCAGGACAGCTACCAACTGCAGTTTGATATTTTAAACCTATTAGTCTGGGCAGTAATCGCTTCTATTCTATATTCTAAACACTCCCGTTGTGACTCGCACTGCACAGTGTTATAGAAATAAGCTGTGCTATTCTTAACATGCTCCTATGGCTATAGTCTTTAATCAGCTTAATAACATAAACAAGCGCCGTCCTAAAATATATGGGTAAAAATACTTAGAGAAATAAACAACAGGAGCCAGTTGGCACAGCAATCATTTATACAACAACAGGGAACATTAAAGATATGCAAGTGCTACAGCCTCAGCTCCCTCGTGTGCAACCTGCTGCTGCAGAAGAGCTTTATCTGCTGTTTGTGTGGGTCATCCCGGGCTGCTGAGGGACAGACTGTGGGCAGGTGCTGCAGATACAGTCCCTGCCCTCAAAAAACCCCCCAAACCAAATTGCACTTGTATTCTGCACGGATTTACAGAGAACTTTTTAACGCACTAGAGCACACCTGGCAGATACCTGCAACGCTGAATCGATAACAAAACCCAAGTGCTCAGTTCCAGAGCCGCTCCATGCTAGGGAGCTGGGAAATGGAAAAAAATATATAAAAGCTCTATTCATTGTATATTATTATTTTTTACAAGAACACACATCACCTCTGGATCACTAATAAGCACATATCTGAGCTTCTCCTCCCCACCCAAATCCGAATCCCTTCCCGTCCTCCAGCGTCACAGGCTCCTGAGCTGACCTTCCCAGTGACACGTCCCTTCCCTTGTCCCACTTTTAAATCAAAGATCACACCAACCCTACTCAGTCCCAGCTCCCTCCCTCGCTAACAGTCCCATTCTGCCAAACAGATCCGTTCCCAGCACCTGGGGAACCCGACCCCTTGTTTCAGAACCTTTAACCAAGAGAGAGCGTTTCACAGCGTCACAAACAAGATCTAGGAACACCCAGGGTATATCAGCCCTCGACATTCGGTGAAATATCCCGACCAGTCCAATCACACAGATCACAAACCGCAAGGACCTCATTATTTATTCTCATGGTATAAATATTTTCCCCGAGTCTGAGATAAACCACCATTTTTGGACACTAAGCAAGAGTTCAGAGCATAAACAAAGATAATTACTTACTGCTTGCCTAAAGGTAAACTTCCCTTTAGCTGTGCTACGGCCCATTAGAGTCTCCTCAGCACACCCAGACTTACTCTTTAAAGAGATAAAACTCATATTTTGAAAGTTATTTCCCAGTATTTAACCAAAAATAAACATCAGGACCAGTTTAAGCGTACATACAACCGTGCAAGCTAACAAACCAGGGCGAGTTATCTTTGGCATGTGCCACTTCAGGAACAGCACAGATAAACGGTGGCAGCTCCTGAATCCCACCGCGATGGTTACGAAACCATCACAGGTTACATTTCACTCGGGCTCAAAGCACAAACCAAGTGAACCAAGAGTACCAAAGAACTTCACCCACTGACCGCAGCAACGTCTGAGTCACCGGCCGGCGAGCAGCCCCGGCACACACAGGGAACCGGGCAAGGGGAAGCTCCAAGATGCTCCACAAGCACTTGGCTCAAAACTCTCCTACTCTTTAAAAAGAATTGAGAAGAACATAGCTTGTCATTCCTTTTTTTTCCCCTGAAGAAGGGTATTTCCTTTCATAAGCCATGGTTACAGCTAGGCCAATTCAGCAATGCCTCTATGTCTATCATCCTCAATCAGTTTTTTTCATCTTTTCCTGTCCCTGAAGAGGAACTGATATTTTCCAGGAGCTTGCACGGGCAGTCGCGTAATTGCGTTCATAAGATAACCTAAATGAGTAGTTTGAAAAGTCTCGATAGACAAGTTTCTAAAAATGCTGCTGCATGTGCAGCGTGATGTTTGAGTTGTTAAAATAATTACATGATGTGTTTATATAATAAAAAAAAGCTAACATACGCTTCAGAAACATGCATGCACAACACTACCTGACATTGCATCACAACTGTGGAGAATTGGATTAAAAACGAGCAGCGTTTAAATCCCCCACCTCTGCACCTTACAGCTGAAAGGAGAAAGGACACCAACACCCCCAAATCCTCCCTACCCTGTTAGTTCTTGACGTTCTACTCTGGATGACGAAAATACATAAAATTCATGTTTAAAATACTGCTAAAGTCCTCGAACAACCACTGCACAGCAAGTTAAGCTGCTTCAAAGAAAATTAAAATAAAGTCCCTCCAACCTTCATAGTGCACAGCACCCGGGAGCAGCGGCCGAGGGGACGCAAACCCCCCCCGACCCGCTACCGGAGCCCGTTTGTGTTCGGGACGGATCGAACCCCGGGCTCAGCGGCTCCTTCACCCGCACCGAGCGGGGCTCGGGGGCATCTGCACCCGCCGTCCCGAGGCCGCGCTCGGTCGGTACCTCCCGAACTGCCCCGGGCCCGGACAACCCGAACAAACACCGCACCGGAGCGCGGGGTGCGGCCCCGACCCGCCCCGAGGCGGCACCGCGGGCAGCAGCCCGCTCCGCCGCTTCGGTCCCACCCGGCAGGCCCGGTTCGGGACAGCGACGCCAAGCTCCCGGTAACGCCCCCCGGTCTCCACGCCCCCTCGCCCCCGCCCCAGACTCCGCGCACCGCGGTCACAGCCCACCCGGCCCCCGCCCGCCGCCGCCCCCGCCCGCAGCTCGGCCCCGCTGCACGCCCCTATGAGCCCCCGCCGACCGGGCCGCCCCGCACCTGCCGCGGCCCACCCGCGGGAGCAGCGCCGAGGCCGGGCCGGAGCCGCGCGGAGCGGGGGCCCCGCCGACACCACCACCGTCCCAAGAACCGCGCCCGCCGCACCGACCTGGCGCCGTCGCCGCTACCGCGCCGCTCCGCTCCCCATCCAGCCGCCCCGCCCCTTCGCGCCCGCCTGTGACGGACGGCGCGGCCGCCAATCAGATGCGCCGCCGGGCGCGCCCGCGGCCCAATCCGCCGCGGGGGAGGCGGGGCAAGGGCGTTGGCCGGCCGGCGGCGGCAGCGCCAACCAATCAGGCGGCGGAGCCGGGGCGAGGGGGGCGGGGCTGGGGCTGAAAAATCCCTTTTGTTCGCGGCGGCGGCGGCGGGCGAGCGGGCGGCCGTGATTGGCGCGTCACTTCCGCCGCGGATGGGCGGGGGCGTGTCCGCGGTGGGCGTGTCCCGGAGACACCTTCCTCCGCCCTGGAACCGTGCGGGGAACGTGAAACGTTTTTTCATCATGTTCGGCCCGAATCTCTCCCCTGATTTAGATTAAAACCATCACCCCTCGCCCGATCGAACAGCCCCTGCTCAAAAGTCACAGAATCCCAGAATGTCAGGGGTCGGAAGGGACCTGGAAAGCTCATCCAGTGCAATCCCCCCATGGAGCAGGAACACCCAGATGAGGTTACACAGGAAGGTGTCCAGGGGGTTGGAATGTCTGCACAGAAGGAGACTCCACAACCCCCCTGGGCAGCCTGGGCCAGGCTCTGCCACCCTCACTGGGAACAAGTTTCTTCTCAGATTTAAGTGGAACCTCCTGTGTTCCAGTTTGAACCCATTGCCCCTTGTCGTATCATTGGTTGTCACCGAGAAGAGCCTGGCTCCATCCTCCTGACACTCCCCCTTTCCATATTGATCCCCATGAATGAGTCCCCCCTCAGTGTCCTCTTGTCCAGCTCCAGAGCCCCAGCTCCCTCAGCCTTTCCTCACACGGGAGATGCTCCACTCCCTGCAGCATCTTGGTGGCTGCGCTGGACTCTCTCCAGCAGTTCCCTGTCCTGCTGGAACTGAGGGGCCACAACTGGACACAAGATTCCAGGTGTGGTCTCCCCAGGGCAGAGCAGAGGGGCAGGAGAACCTCTCTGACCTACTGACCACCCCCTTCTAACCCACCCCAGGTCCCATTGGCTTCCTGGCCACAAGGGCCCAGTGCTGGCTCATGGTCACCCTGCTGTCCCCAGGACCCCCAGGTCCCTTTCCCCTACACTGCTCCCTAATAGGTCATTCCCCAACTTATCTGGGTAGGAACAACCCCAGGTTCCAGTATACAAGACTCTACACTTGCCCTTGTTCTATTTCATTACATTTTTCCCTGCCCAGCTCTCCAGCCTGTCCAGGTCTCTGATGGCAGCACAGCTTCCAGTGTCACCACTCCTCCCAGCTTGGTGTCATCAGCAAACTTGCTGACAGTCACTCTATTCCCTCTTCCAAATCATTGATGAATATATTTTATAGTACTGGTCCCAGTACCGACCCTTGAGGCACTCCACGAGGTACAGGCCTCCAACTGGACTCTGTCTGTCCCCAGTTGCATCCCAGATGAAAATCCAGGTGGCGTCCTTACCCCAGGGAAGGTTACCTTGGCTGTTAATTGCTGAAAAACACCTTTGGATAGACTATTTTTAAGGCAAAGAGTTACCGGGTGCTCATCCCCGCTAGAGGGTGCCCCCGCACCATGCTGCACCAGCCCAGGGGGGTTTGCACGGCCCTTGTGTAAAAACCACGGGCCCACAGCACACGCTGAGGGTTATTTTTCTCATCATAAGCCTCTTGAATAAAGAGGAGGAAAAATCATAGTGATTGTAATGTCTGATTGTCAAATATGGTCAGCCTGGAAACCAATCCAATAAAAATGGAAAGCAGGGTGCTGGGGTAGGGAGGCTGCAGAGGCAGGAAAAAGATTTTGCTTGGACACTTTAATGAAAATGCCATAAGGGTTTTTCAGGACACACAGTAGCTCTTCCTACTTTGGCAAAGAGATAAAAGCATCTCAGTAAGTGCTTACACACTCTGGAAATATTTTACTTTTCCCAGGATAGTTCGGAGATGCTGTTTGCAGAGTCCTTGGGGGTGTGAAAGGGCCCAGGGGCTGGTTACACTTGTGTGAATGTTTTAGCACAGTTTTCCCTGTGACCCACAGCGTCCCTGTGATCCATAGCATCTCCACAACCCACAGCAGGAAAATACACTCACTGGTCTAGTGAGGAAAACACTCACCTGAGCGGCAAGGAATTATTCAGGAAAATACACTCGCTAGTCCAGCGAGGAATTATTAAGTTATCACTCACCCACACATGGAGGTGAGGCAGCCCCAGTCCCGGATGGTTACCTTAGACGGCGCTCCAATCTAAGGGGAGGGTCTCTTGGCTGCATTTGGCCCATGGCTCCGAGAGGACACACACAAAAAGGGAATACTCGTCAGGAACCTCATTTTTATAGCCTTGTCAGATCTGGCTGTGGGCATTCCAGCAGCTTCTTGGATTTTCTGCACACCCACTCAGGCTATGGGCGCCCCGAAATTGCCGGACTTCTCGGCGCCTCTTCCCCTCTCCTAGCTAACTGACAGAGGGTTAAACAAGAGGAGCTATTAACTGCCCCATTGGAGGAGAAGGGGCGGATGCGTTGGGGAAGAAGGCGATGTGCCTGCACCTTCCACATTGAAGGAAGGCTGGGGGGTGGAATGTGCAACTGCCACACTGCGCCTCGGCAGGTTCCTCGCATCCCAACCCACACTGCACACACGCTCGGGCAGGTATCTCCTCTTTCTGCCCACACCCAGCAGTCATCTGCGTGCCGAACACCATGAACAAAGAGAAGGTGGCCAAACGGCCCAGAGAGAGATGTCTGCCAGACATCAAGAGCCACCTCCCGCCGCACAGCTGATTTATTTCCCCCAAAATGCAGAGCAGCGGGTGACTGAATAAACTTTTCCTGCATGGGCACAGGGGCTCTGCCAAGAAATGGTTTGCTTGCTTTATTTTTCTCTCATCTGTACTAATTTTCTGGGTTTCAAGGCTGCAGTTGTTCAGTTTGCCCTCCCTGGGACCACCGAGGACGTTTCGGACTCTCCGTCCCCTCAGATGTTTGCTCTTCAGCTGCGCTGAGCTCATCCAACCTCCTCACCCAGCCCAGAACAGAGCAGCTTTTGGTGCCAGATGTTCCCTAATGTAACTCATGCATCTGTGACCTTCACATGCTCCATTCACCGCCAGGCAGTCGTCAGCCTCATGCAAAGCTCTTTCCGCACAAAGGTCTCCTTTTTCTCTTGTGTTGCCAAGAGTGGGGTTGGGCAGCGACAGGAATGTTTGCAGCAGCATCAGAACAGAAATGACCAGTTAGCAGGCATTAGCGTGCGGAGAACTGATGCCAATCTGAAAATACAAACCCTTCCTTGGTATTTTAACACAGAATCATAGAATCATTGTGGTTGGAAAAGACCCTCAAGATCATGGAGCCCAACCATAACCCACCCCGGCACTGCCCCATGTCCTGAGAACCTCGTGTCCGTCTGTCCAGCCCTCCAGGGATGGTGACTCCAGCACTGCCCTGGGCAGCCTGTTCCAATGCCCCACAGCCCTTTGGGGAAGAAATTGTTCCCCACATCCAACCTCAACTCCCCTGGCGCAACTTGAGGCCGTTTCTTCTCATCCTATCTGCCTATTGAAGGGTGCAGGTACGTCTTTGGGGTGCCTGTCTGTAAAAGCCAATTAATATAAAGCCTAAATGTAAGAGAGAATGGTATCTAGAGACGGCAGCTGAAATCTCTGGTGAGCTGAACCGTTCCACAAGGTTTCCACCCTGAGTCAGGGTGACTTGAAGGCTGAGGAAAGACCTGGTTGGGAGGCTTCATGACTCTCACGTTGTACGAATGTAAATAATGTTTTAGTTCTATGTTGTGGCATTTGGAAAACAAAGAAACAAACAAAAAAACCCAATTAAAATAAATTGCAAACATTTCCAGGTCTGGAACAAGCCCCGGGCAGGCAGAGCAGACACCGGAGGGAGCTGCAGCCCCACAAACGGTGCCGGTTCCCCCGTTTCCCCCCGGGCTCTGGGGCTGCAAACCCCACCGGTGTCCACAGCATTCACCTGGACTTCGGGAGCCTCGGAAACGGTTGATTTTAATTCTTAAAACCTATGCCAAAGCGCAGGTGGTCAGGCAAGTTTGTATCAGCACAGGTGGGCATCAGTGATGCCCAAGCGTGAACCCACATCTGTCCGGAACCACTCAATATGGCTCAGTCTCTACCCACTTTTCCCCCAAAGCCCATGTTTCGTTCTGCTTTTTGTTGCCTGTTTTGGGTTTTGTTTGTTTGATTTGCTTTGGTTTTTCCCAGGTTGCTGAGATGCTGTGCCAGCTCACAGCCTGGATCTCCCCGGCTTGATCCGTGTCCTGCACTCGCAGGATGTGGTGACTTCAGGCAGCTTTAGTTTGGCTGACTTCCTTCCTTTGTGACACTCCACAAGCCCCCTCCCCCTTTTCTCTGCAAGGGACCCTCCTTTGGATCTCCCTCTGCGTCTCTTTCAGAGCATCCCCCTCCTCTCACACCCTCTCCAGCCCTTCCCTGCTCATCCAAGGGCTCCACCCAGCACCAGCACTGCTTTAGTTGGGATGGAAAATGATGTGTAGGAAGTAAAGCCCATGAGTAGGAACCTGGATTCGAGCAGCTGCCGTTTCACAGGTACACGATTAAAGGTTTCCTGCCCTAAAACCATATTCCAAGGAGAAAAGAAGAGACAACAGGTGAAAAGCGGAGAGCCAGGAGAAGCACAGGGTAAGAGAAAGGTAATCACAATTACAGACCTTAACGTGCCACAGGGGCACTTAAAGCCTAGTTCAGGAGATGTAACCCACATGCCTCTTCTTTCCCCTGGGCTCTGAGACTGCTAGACCAGAGGTACTGCAAAAATCCCAGTATTTACCAAGGCTGGGAAATAACGCACAGCGCTCAGACAACCCTGTCTAGGCAAAATGATCATCTTCTGAACATACTAGACGGGAGACTGCAATGTTTTATTGCTAGCACTGTCACTGTGTAAAGTCCTGTCACTATATGACGCACCTTTTTTGCAGCAGATTCAGACATTTCTGCATCAGGAACTGCCCGTTTCATAGCACAAGTCACACACAGCACCGCGTGAACGTGGTGCCATCCTGCAGTCAGACTCCGGGCAGGGGGAAAGGCCATTAAAACCCATCTGCAGCTCTCCAGAATTCAGCACATTAGCAATGCTGAGCACATCTCGTAGGAAGGCCAGAGATGGAACAATTTGCCGTGTTCTCCACAGAAAGGGTCAGTTCTCATTTCAGGTGTCATGCCGGCTTAGCAAACTGCTGGGTAAGCAGCTCCGACAGCGAAAAGCCTGCTGCCCTCAACAATGTCGGCTGAGGCACCCGTGGGCAACATCCCCTCCAGCAACAGCCTGGGAGGCTCGGTCAAACCCATAGTGATGAGCAAAGAGATCTCAGTTTAAATAGTAGTTAATAAAAGATGCCTAGATGAGGGCTGTAAGCATCCTGACACTTGATTAATAGTACTACAGCATGGTACATCTAACAGCACTAAAACAAACACACAGACATTCAAAAGGAAATAATTAACTCAAACTCAGCCAGCTGGTACCCTGCTACGTGGAGAGCGCTGCCAGCCCCGCTTTCGCCAAATGTGCAGGTTTGTTCTGCTTTGGACTTTGCTACGGAGGAGGAAAATTCACAGAAATGGAGGTTTGGACCAGGGGCCGGGACTGCTGAGTTTCTGAATCCCAAGAGGAGGAGGAATGGATGAATAGAGGAGTCCAGCTGTGTGCTGTGGCTTTTCAGTGCCCAAGGATGCAACCTGTGGGGCTGGACCACAGCATCCTCCCCGTGTTCTCCCTGCATCCTCCCCGTGTTCTCCCTGCATCCTCCCCGTGTTCTCCCTGCATCCTCCCCGTGTTCTCCCTGCATCCTCCCCGTGTTCTCCCTGCATCCTCCCGGTGTCCGTGGCCCCTGGCTTGGGTGGATCCACATGCAAGGAGCTCTCGGGAGCAAACAAGAGCCCGGGGTGAGGGGCTTTGCTGGTCATTTCACAAGCACTGAACAGGGATCACAGAGCAGAAAGGTTTCTAGAAAAGGCACCTGCTGAAATACTGCCGGTGGTGGAATCAGCACTGCAAAGAGCTGAGTCTGGGGAATACAGGGGAAGTGCTTTGCCTGCCATCCATCTGCTGGGAACAGAACAGACAGAGCACACAGTCAGTTACCAAGGATGCAGAAATTAGAAGTTATGCTGCGTCACAAGGTATAGAGGAAGTCAATAGAAAACAGCTTTATGTTCTGTGGGTGTTATCTGGAAAGAAGAAATGGTGGCTGCTCTAGGAACTCGGTGTCTTTAGGGAGAACTCCGCACTTTTAGAGGAGGAATCCTCTCCTTAGGAGGGACAAACCTTGCAGCACAGACAGACACGGTTCGGGGCTCCGTGCGCTGTGCCTGACCCGCTGTAGGAGCGCGGGGAGGACTCTGCACTCTGTCCTGTTCCATCTGTGTCTGCAGGTGGATTTTCTGTTTCAGCTTGCAAAATGTGTGGAATCTAGCACTGAAGGAAAAAAAACGCTAATGCTAAGTCTTGGTTTATGCAGAAACACAACCACTAAAGCTCCTGCACAGGACGTGGCAATGGTTCAGCTGGGGCGTCTGCTGAGGACCTGCCCCAGTTTCAGTCGCGTTGCTCCTCCCTGGCTCAGTTTGCCTTCTCAGTTTGGGCTGTTTGTGTGTTTGCACTGTACAGCGTGTTTGTTCAGCCCTTGCAGTGTGGGACACTGATTTCATTTAGGGTTCCCTAGGCATTGCTGTAATATAAAAGTTAATTAATAATAAAGCTTCTTAATATCCCACACCCTTAATGATGTATGTGGCCTGACTTGCAGTATGTCTTTAAAATCCACCTCACTGCACGTCCACAATAAATAAATTCAGGATTCAGACATCTCCTCTCAGCAGCAAGAGCACTGTGATCCCAGACTTGCCCTTGGAGGTGTATATTCATATCTCCTCTGAAAACCTCACATTCAGGGCTCTACAAATCGAGCTCACAAGGTCTAGATTTCCTCCAGCCCCTTCCAGAAATTAGTTTTCCTGAATCTCCCCTTCACGAGTCCTTGGGAAACCATTGTCACAGGAGGGGGAACAGTGCTGGGTCAGCTCTGCAAGAGCACACGAGTCTGGGGTCTCTGTGCTGCTTCTCCCCCCGGCTCAGGATCTGCGAGACACAAAGTAGGATCTTACTGAGTTCTAAATTGCTGCCCAGGCGAAGCTGGGAGAGTCCAGGCTTCCCAAAGCTGCTCCTGCGTGCAACTCGGATCCTGGTGTCACGTTATCCAGATTATCCATTTGCACATTCGTAGTGTCCTCTGCCCACAGAAGTTTGGCCCGTGTCTCCTCTCTTGCCTCTGCATTTCTGAGCTCTCCACACTAAGTCTGCCAGCAACAGCAAAATCCTCAAGCAGCTCCCTCCGACTCTGCGTTTCTTGGCTTTTGTTGGTTAGTTGTGTGCCAGCTTTAATGTTATGTTAATGTGCCGAGAAGAGTTTCTCTCGGCAGGCAGCAGCGCACCGAGGGCTTTCCTAATGGGGATCAATGGGGCAGAAAGAAAACAGCGAGCCGGTGCTCCGCAGCATCCATCCTCCGGCAGCCTCCTGTGCTGAACTCCTCCTCCCTCCCCCAAACTGGGAAAACTATATTGCTGTGGCCAGAAATTCTGGGTTAACTCACTAGCGGCTACTTAAAGCAAGGCTGAGCGTGCTGCAAGGTGGTTTCCTCCTGTCCGTGAAGTGCTGGGCTTTGGGAAGAAGAGGCAGAGGAGATTCAGCAGAGCTGCCTCAAAACGTGCAACCCCCCTCTAAAAGTCAAGCCTTGCAAAAACGCAGAGAATAAATAACCCCCAACTCTTTTAGCATGACTTTTAGCCTAACTCCGCATAGCTGCTCAAAGCCTCTGCCCCTGTGCAAGACGCCTTTGCTCACACTTTGCCCCATAAGCGGGGACATACACTGGTTGACGAGCAACATTAACATATATACACAACAAATACATCCTGCAATAAAACAGACCGTCTTGCGCCTAGCAGATCTCTTATGCCAAAATCTCCCTCGCCTTGCAAATCTCCTATGCCAGGAGGCCCAGAGACATTCCTGTTTTTCCAAGGAACATGACAGACATCAGCCAGCGCTAATGCAGCTCTGCCAGAGGAGCAGGAGTCACCGACAGCACAGGTCCGGCTCTGATTATTTCTGAGCTGGCAGAGGGGGAATGGAAAAAGAGAAGGCAGAAAATGTGAAAGGAACATTTTAAAAGCCACAGGCAATGAGGCAAGTCAGGAGGAATAATAAGAACCCCAGTCTGTATTAGGACTTCACTTATAAATAACTTATGGAAGGCAGCTATGAGATCAATGTGATTTCATACCCGATTAAACCGGAGTGCACAGAGTCCTGGAGGCTGCTTATAAGCACAATTTCTGCTTTGCACCGCTCACATACATAACGCTCCCATAACATTTGCTAATTACGTGTTTATGCAAGTGCTTTCTCAGTGTAACTGGGCTTGGGGCAGCAAGGTGGGGACAACCGGGTCCCCCAGCTCACCCGACCAGCACAGGACAGAGCTGTCACCATCCCCAGCACCGCAAGTGACAGTGACAACAGGTAAAGCAACATCACCGGTGGCGTTTCACCTGCAGCCGGAGCGGCTGTTTGGAGGCTCCTGCTCAGGGAGGAGAGATTTGACTCCCCCCTTGCACTCAACGTTTCAACAAGGCACAAAGTGAGAAGCAGATGTTCACAGGCAGGGGTTTTGTCCTTTTTTTACAGAGCCCTCTCCCAGCCCAGCCAATATAGATAATCTGCAACCCCTCGTTCTTCATCTGCCCCCCGTCCCACCTGCACTGGCTGCTGCCCGGGCTGGGACACATTCTGCCTGCACCAAGCCACGGTGCGACGGACGTGCCGTAAGGAACAGAGGCTTTTGAACACCGCGGCCTCTCGTTCCGCTCTTCACAAATTAGTTGTGCTCTCGTCAAACCTCTCGTCTGTTATCCAGAGGTGCAGCTTCACCCAGTGATGAGCTCAGGTGACCGCACACCCTACCAGGGAGCGTGGGGCAGCAGCTCTGTGATTTGCCTTTGAAAATGGGCATTTTTACAGGGAGTAACCGCATAACCCAGCACCTGCTGCTGGGAGTGACGTGTTGGGGACGCCAGAACACTGGTTCTGTGCCCTGCAGCCAGAGGGGACATCACTGAGCAGAGCCAGGAGCTCCCACTGCCAGCCTTTAATGACAATAACAGTGTGAGCTGCGTGGGGCAGGACACGTCACCCGGGTGTTGGGTCAGGGCTGTCCAGCAGCGTGGGCTGACACCTTCACCCCTTTCCAGCTGGGAAATGAGACCCTGCGAGCGTAACACAGAAAGGCTCCATCACCGCAAAGAGCTACCAGACATTAACGGGAGGGAAATCAAGAGACCTTCCGTGTGCACACTCTGCAAAGAGATTAAAACGCAAGATAAACAACGGAGTCAAACACCAGGAGAATGTTTAGTTTTCCTCTCTCAGGCACTTGCTGTTTCCTCAGTAGCGGGGGGGGGGGGGGGGGGTGGGGTAAAATTAATTCTGAAAACAAACAAACCCAAACAAGATCTGGGCAGCAGTAAAATCCAAGACTCATATTTCCAACTTAATATAAAAGGCAGGAGGAAGCAGCAGTGCCAGACACTCAGGAATATTTCTTACTCTTCAGATTTAGAGCTTAAAAAATTAATACGGTGAGTGGTGAAGACTACTGGTGCAGCAGGACGGCTCTGGTGGGATGTCAGCGCAGGAGATGGAACACAAGGGCAAGTCCTTGTTTAAATGTGAACACCGCAGGGAACAGGCTGATGCGTTACAGGTAAGAAACCCCTGGGAAAGACACAGGGTGACTGTTTCAATCTGGCAGCTGTAAGGTTTAAAACTCTGTCACTAAACGCATATTCTTTTCCCAGGAAGCATAAATTACCCTGCACTTCAGCAAAGTTACAACAGCATTAAATCAGTGCCAGGCTGGAACCCTTTCCCATAGTTCACGATGGTTCACGATGAAGCGGCTCTGGCACCAAACGCTGCAACAGGGACCTGGAGCCCTTTTTCTCTACAGAAAAAACCTCCCAGTTGTGAGGACCTGGAGTTTTGTGCAGCTGTAAAGGTCAGAATCTGAGGGTGAGGGACAAATACATCCCAGGGGATGGATGGCGTCTTGGACGCTGCTTCAGAACATGGTCAAGTTCTCACTTTATTACATCTGCTAAGAAAATACAGCTGAGCTTTTATTACCCAGGAAACCCTTCCTCTAGCACATATAAGAGTTTATTGAAAAAAAATGACTCATTCAGTTTAATAACGAGAGGACACTTGTGTGGCCACCCCTATTAATTCCAGGCCAGTCTGCCGGCATCTCGGAGTCTTTGCTAATTCAGTGCTGAAAATCCCCAGGCTCGCTAATATGCATCCAGAATTATTCCAGCAGTTCCACTGCAGCCGTGTGAAAGATCTGCCTGAAAAACCACCCCTGCAAAAGGGAGCTTGGAGGACAAATTCCCATAAAGCCAATGTATGTAAAGCCAATGTACTCCCATACTACATCACTTGTTGATTAGAAGCTGAACTAGTTGTTGAAAATAAGCTGATTTTAATCATGAGTGACCCCTTAATGGTGTCCTCCCAAGGCTTTTAAAATGTGCACGTCAACTAAATACACAGCTTCAGTCCCTGCTCCGAAGCATCTTCTTCACATCAGGTCTGCATTTTGTACAACTTTGAGCAATTTGCAGTTGGGCTTTGTGACCTTGCGATGGGAAACGGAAGAAATTCCAATGGGAATTGCTGTGTCGATGCCTTCACCTTTTCCATTTTGTTGGGTGAAAGAAGTTGCTTCCCAGGCTTGGCTTTATGGTCTCCAGAATGACAGTTTTCTCAGCAAGAAGCAAGGATGTCGAGGGGCATGGAGGCTGCTCGATAGACCTCAGCAGCTGCTGCAAAGTCCTGATGCTCGTGCGGACAGTGATGCTTGGGCCCTACAGCACAGAGGACCAAGGGAACTGGCCCGATATTATCATGCATGTCAGGCTTGCTCCCAGATTACTTTAGAATTTGCATTCAGGCAAGGCGAGTTGAAATAGCAACCCACAAACTTTATCAGTCTAATATACAAGGTGATTTGCATAATTTCCTATTTGCATGGGGCTCCTGTTTAATTTTTTCCCCCCTTGTATGATCAAATATACCTGCTTCCAGATGAAACGCATTTCAAGTTTGGAGGATTAACCTGCTGCAAGAAGCGACAACGCTGACTGCTTGTTATCTACAAAATACAACTCCAGGATCCCGGCACGCTGCAGAAATCTCAGCTCTCCCATTCCTTGTCATAGGGAATTGCACCACCACAATTTGAGAAAGAAGTTTCCTACAATGCCTGCCCAGGACCCCCTTTTTGCGCTCCCCCACCCCACTTTTGCTGCCTGGGCCACACACAGACGTAGATGGGGATCCTGTAGATGACAAAAAGCTCCTGCACATCTTCCCGCAGTCTCAGGTTTGAGGTCCAAGGCTCCCGGTTCCCACAAGGGTGCAGCATTGCACTTTCTGCCGGGGGGATGGAGCCGGTTTGTCTCTGCCAAGGTTTCAGCTCCTTCTCAGGCAGAACCGGCATTCAGAGCTGTATCAAAGGAGAGCAGCTATTGGGAAAAAGGCAGGTTTGTAGCTTGCCTGAACGATATAATTCTTGAGGAGCAACGTGTACTAAATGACTGCATTGGAAATGAAGGTAACACTGGCTCTGCTACTCTTTGGAAGGCACAAAAGAGACATGTCATCCCTGCCTGCCTCAGTTTCCCCACATCAGGTATGAGGATGGCAGTATTTGTTGACAGTATGGACAGTGGAAGAAAAAGGGCATTGCCAAGGTTAATTAATCATCAGGAGGACCGAGCTCCTCAAACAGCAAGTTCAAAGCGGTACCCAATGCCCTGCTCAAGAATACGCCATCTCCATCACGTCTGTCACCTCATCCGCGGACCCATCAATTGGTGTGACCCACCGAACAGCTCAGCCCAGGGCGCATCGCTCGCACGAGGAGGAGCAGCATCTCAAATACATCAGCACAATCGCTGCCAGCCCAGCGAGGTGCCACGCGTGTCCCCGCTGCACCGAGCCCCCACGGTTTCCCTCCGCACCGCCCGGGTGATGGAGACAAAACATCTCTTTGTCTAACATGGATTAATATTTAATGCAGGCTTCTTCACACCTGCCACGCTGGCTGGACAGCCTGCCTCCTCCTTCACGGGCAGCAAAACTGACATTGATCCGCTGCTAAAAATAATCCCTGGGAGGTTCGGAGGCAGAGCCACCAGCTCCCCCATCCCAGCAGCAAAAGGTTTCTCGTGTCTGTTGCCTGGCAGAGGCCCAAAGTATTTTTCTGGTACAAGGGGCTTTTTTTTTTCATGCATCACCAAAGAACAGATCTGTTATTTTTAGCTCTAATAAGCATATTTAATTTCCTACTGCCTCATTTCAACTGTTTTGTACAACTAGCATTTCTGAGCACGTCCCTGGGGACCAGGCAAGGACCAGCCAGTTCGTGTCCCTCGAGCATCCAAACTGATGCCGTTTCTCTCAGCATCACCAAACCTCAGGATTCAGTGAAGAATGATGTGCTGGGGCTGCCCCAGCTCTAACCCTGGGGGTCCCACCTGCAGCTGAGACTGCAGGGCCCCCTGGGCAAGGACCCCCACAACCCTCAGTGCCCCCGTTACTATCCGTGCCACCAAAGCACTCCCATTACATGAATAATTAATCAACACAACATCAAAGGTCACTCATTTGAAGGTATAAAATGCAGAGTAAGGCCCAAATTTTGCAGTTTAGAGTCGTTCCCAATTGAAAAAGAGCCGTGGTAGGAGCAGGGATGATAAAGTCGGGTCCTGCTTTGCTGCTCACCAGCATCATCCTGCACCACATGAGGCAAAGACACATCACGGGCCACTCGGAGCTCAAGGTGGGCAGCACACACAGAAAATACAGAGGATTTCCAGAAGGATTTTCCTTGATTTCAGGAGAAAAACCAAACCAAACCAATCATCTTCAGTAGACAGCTGGCAAAAGCTCTACAGAAAGAATCTCCCACTTGTAACGACCTGTGAGTTTTGTGCGGCTGCAGAGGTCAGAATCTGAGGGTGACAGACACATAGAGATTCCCAGGAGCTGCATCTTTTCTGCCAGAAAACTGACCCCAGGAGGCGAGCGGGTCCCCTCAGGCTGGGGACACCGTCCTGCTGCGGGTGCCCGAGCAGAGATGGATCTGTGCTGCACCGAGCCAAACCAGCTACGGAAATACGGCATTTTTGAATGTGGTGAAGAAGACTCAGCGGCTAATGAACACCGTTTCAGCACCAAGAGATGCTTTTGCCGTTTTCCTGCTCCAGCACAGGCCCAGCAAAGAAGAAATAATGCCTTTCAGTTCCTGTTCCGTCAGCTAAAAGACAAAATTAAAGTAATTTTCAGCAACACCAAGTGCAGCGTGCCTCGTTCGGAGCAGAGAGGCAGGAGTGTGCTGGGTGCAGAATGAAAACTGCATCTGTGCTGGTCCTGCAGGGATCGCCGTGCTCGGCTCCCCGTGCAGCCACAGTGCTGAAAACTGCCCGGAGAACCGGGGAATCAAGTCCTGATCAGGCCCCAAACGCTGAGGGAGTGAAATGTTCATAAGGTTTGGTGTATTCATCAGGGCAACATCTTCTGAGACGGAGACAGCATGCAGAGCAGGGTCCAAATTCACTTTCTATCCGTTATTGATTTCAGTTGGAAGGGAAGGGGATGCAAATGCTCAACTGTGCTTTATGCGAGAAGTAACGTAACAGTGCACAGCAGCCCCACATAACTCACTGTCAAGTCCAGGCTGCAAATACAGATCTAACAACTAGACAAATAAAGAATATGGGCTGTTTATAGCTCTGTCCTTATCCTCCAGTAATCAATATGGCTCATTAGGTTTATGAGACAATCATGTCTTCTGCTACCCTGGTCCAGAACCTCTGAGTAATGGCTTGACGATACCAAGTAATTATAACGATGTCTTGCAAGTGAAGCAGAAGCAACCAAGTAAACTGATTTAAAGCAGTTCAATCAGGCTGAATTTTCCCTGAGTTCAGTGTCTTTCCAATGTTCTACCTCTAACTTTATCAGCCCGAATCTGCGCTTTAGTAGATATTCTTGTTGGCTTTCCATGCTGGGCACTTGAGGAGCATCCTGCTTTCAGATCCAGCGATACATCAAGTTATTCCTCTCCCTCTCTCCATTACCTGCCCTTTCTGCTAAGGCATAAGAGAAGGGGAAGCAACGGGTAAACGAGTTACACGCTTTCCCCAAAATGACATTTTCATGCTGTGTTTGTTCAGACAGCTCTGTCATTATTCCAACCCAAGAAGACAGTTTTGGGTTAGCAGGTCATATTTCTCTTATGACGGTGACTGCGAAAGGTCAGTGGCCCATGGTTTTGGATTAGGAGATGGAATCCTTCAAAACAACCCATTCCTCTGCCAGCGGCTTGGCAGTTCAATGGCTTGGCAATAAATGGGGGATGCTCTTGGGACTCCAGATAATGACTAAAGTAACAGCGATTACAAGAGCAACACTTTTAACCAGGGGAGGCAAACAGCCCTGGGATGCAGCAGTGCCCCCCAAGAGCAGGCTGCTCCTCCCAGGGCTGGGGCTGCACCCCACAATTTGGCAGCAGCCCCAGGCTCTGCACCCCACAACGTGGCAGCTTCCCCGGGCTCTGCAGCGGGCAGGGGTGACACTTCAGGGCTCTCTGCTCTTTCCACGTGCTGGCGTTTGCTTTGCTGGTCCCTGCTCTGAAACAGCTGCACGTTGGCCCAGCCTTTGCTGCAGGGACGGCTCGTACCTCTGTTTAGAAAGGAGGCTCTGACCAGTGCATATTGTCTCATGATGGTTGGTCGGGAGCAGCTGTTTGCAGATTTTCAGGCTCTCCCCATCCCTCTTTCAGCTCCCGTCCCCCCGAGCAACTATTCCAAGAGACACCCAGCTCCTGCGGGGCTGGAACTGCAAGTATTTTGCGGATGACTACCTTGGCAGGGCTTAAATGTTTCCTGCAGACATAAGCCTTGTCATGGTTGATTTTATTTGTTGTTGTATAAGTGTATTTGCAAATAAACCAGAAAGTGAACAAATAAACCAGGTGACAGAGCTACAAACCCCACACCTGCTCGTTCACTTGAAGAAAAGCCTGACTCAACTACGTAACCCGTGCAAGCCTTGTGCTGTTCATAAACAAGCCGTGAATTACTACGGTCTTTTATTTCAAACAGCCAACATACACCACTAAATCTTTATTAGGCAGCAAAATAGAAATAGCTTCCCTTTCTATGTTAGAAACAAGAACAAGGGGCTGAGTTCTTTAAATGAGAATGAAACTGAGTGAGTTTGTTCCCTGGTTTTGCTGCCTGCGCTGAAGGATTGAAGTTGGGGTGCAGAAGATGCTGCTTCCCCAGCATTGGGGGCCGTTACAGCAGCAAGCACCAAAACGCTGGTTTTCTGCACCGAATCTCCTCGTGTATCTGGTGTGAGGAGGGATCACAAGACATGCGAGTAGCCTCTAGGAGAAATAAATCATGGGAAAAGCTGTTAGATGCCAGTGTTGGGGACACAGGTCCGCTGGCCCCGCACAAGCGCACGCAGATGCCCGCAGGCTTTTCTTCGAGACAAGCCCTGTGCATTTACCCATCATACACACATGGTGGGAGACTTCAAGAAAAATAAAGAGGGGGCAGAAACACAAATCAAGGAGTAACATTTCTGAAGGAGAAATTATAAATTGCAATTTAATCACATAATCACTTTGACACTCTCAAGCAAGCTAATTTCTTCCCTTGCCTCATTTCACCCACTTGGCAAGATGAATCTTAATGAATAATGTCCTATGAATATTTAATTTTTTGATCAATTTGATTTTTTTCCCTCATATCCCTACCTGCTGGATGGAAAAAAATCACTTCTCTTTTCTTCTTGCAAACATACAGAGAACAACAGCTTCTCCTTCAACTTCCATCCTCCCCTTTTTCCCTTTATTTCCCTTTTGGCCAAGCAGTTGTCATCCTGTCACCCCTCACCTGTCCTCTTGCAGGGCACTGGGGCCAACACCACCAACCTATTTCCCCATAAACCACTCACCAGCTCCAGAGAACTTCATCAAAACGGGAAAACTTTGCAGACAGACAAGCAAATTGATTGCCGAGAACTGCAGGTCTTTAACGCGGATTGATTATCTCTAATGGGTTTAAAGCCATTTCAATATAACTGGATTGTTTGGGCAAGAATTAGGCGTCTAAGGAGAGGGCAATAACAATTTCCCTGCTAACGAGCATTGACCAGCAGCATCTCTGTGCAGCGATGGCTGTGGGACGCAGGTCACCTCTACCAGCCCTGTGCCTTTTGTGTCCCACCCTAAGCACCCATCAGCACCCATTGCCCTTTTCCTTTGTCTCTCCAGTCCGTTTAATCAATTTCTGCCCAAAATTACTGAATTAGAAAAAGCCTTTCGAAGTTCACGCTGGTTTCAAGCTGGAAGTCGGTGTCCTTCACTTCACGGTACAATCCATCCGCTCAACTGCTGCTCCTAACAAGCTGCAGTGAATAACCAGACAACGTAATGAGAAATACCAAGCAGACTTTACCCGGAAAGCTGTCGGATTTTGGTTTCTTCATTTCTTTTTTTGTGCTGAGGACCGCTGGAATCTCTAATCTGAAGGAAAAGCTGCACTTGTAGCTCAGCCTGACAGGGTATTTTCTAAGCTTGCTAAATAAATGTGGCACCCAAGGAAATGCTGGAGAAGTTATTGCAGCTGCGGTCTGGGACAGTGTAATTTTGGCTATAAATGGGTTTGCACAAGGCGCATGCTGAACAGGCTGGGACTGGAAGCTGGGTTTGGAAAGGGTGAATGTGATTTGTAGAAGGCAGGATGCTCTGCTGGGTCTGTGCATAGGACAGGATGGAGCAAGAAATCACCATCCCAGCAGTGCCTGTCCTGAGGGAAGGAGGAACGCCTGTTCCTCTTAAAGGGCTAAATCAGGGTAGAGCCAAATACTATTACACTTTACTTTTTGCAAAGGAGAGCACACACCACCTTGGAAAAGGGGAGCAGAGTCACCTTTTTGAGACAAATGACTTTTTCAATACGTTACCCTCGCTTTGGCATTTTCCCAGTGGAAGTTACAAGACAAGTCTCTGAAGTTCACATCCAAGCTGTAGAATTAATACTTTGCTGTAGCTGCTGGTTTGCTCGCTCGATAGCTTTAAACAGCTGGGGATGGAACTGAAAACAAACCCATTGAAAAAGCCTCCCCGTCTCACCCACAGTAAAACCACTGCCAGTACAAAGGGTCTGTTTTCACACATTGCACATTAGAAAACTTCACTGGAGCAGCACACAGGTTTACGCTGCGCTCTCAGTGGCCACCGAGCATCTAATGGGGTGTTTGTGGCTTCCTGCAAAGCACAGCCCCCCGCCCCGGCTCCCAGCACTGCATCATTTCAAGAGCATCTTTAAAATCTGCTTCCGTGGGCCAAAAAACCTCTGGGAAATCTGTACGACAGAGCCCAAGCCTGCTGTTTGCAAATGCAGCTGCTGGAAAGCCGATCCAGGCGAACCAATGCATTATTAATAATTAAATAATTCAGCACATTTTACGAGTCGATAAAATAAGGGAGATGCATCTCTCCATATCCCCCAAATCCCAGGGACACCCATCAGTGGGGGTGGGGACATCCCAGCCACCTTCTCCCCTCCACCCATCCATCCAGGCCCCTCGGCGGCTCTGGTGCCCACAGCATCTCACCGGAGCCGGCTGTCGCTGTCCCCTCATCCCCCTTCAATTATCCTCATGGTTCACATCTCCGAGCTCTTCCCCGTGACCTCTGCCTCTCAACATCCATCTTTCTCTAATACTACCATTAAGTTAGTCCTGCACACACTTTGGGGGTGAGAAATACTTCCTGTCTATGAAAATTTCAGTGCAAATTTATCTCCGTGTTATTTTAAAGCCTCATCAACGTAGTTTGTGTGCTGCTGCTGCATGGCATTGCGCCTCTCTGAAGTCATCTTAACTTTGGCTCCTTTGCTGTGCTTCTCTCCATGCCCTGTTACATTCCATCTAAAGCGTTTCTCTTCATTTGCAGGAGCAGCGGTGCTGCTTAATGAGCGATACCGCGCGCTGCCGGCCCCTGCTAATGGGAATCACTTCATTACGAGAAGGGCTCTCCTTAAAACCACAGCTTCGCGCTACGCAAAGACCTGAATCTTACCACAAGGATTTTAATTTGGGATTAACCGATCGGGAAATTAGATCACTCGTTCCATCAATCATTCTGCACTCCCTGGTACTTCATGCTCCAGATAGCTTTGCTGCAGGAGCTGGGCACCAGGACCAGGATGGCTGCCCAAAAATAACCCAAATCCTGGAGTTTTCTCTTCAGAATCCACCTGCTAACAGCCAGGGCTTTCCTCTAACACCATCTTTGGTTTTTAAGTTATTGCAATGTCTGCCTTCTATAATTTGCATGCAATTGCTTAGCTGCTTGATGTTTTAGATTGGAAACACTTCGAATATGCGTGTGTACCTTTTCTCTTTGGGATGACCCTATACCTTAGGACTGTATTTTCTTACATAAGTAAATTTTACTCAGAAGAGACTCAGTGAGGACACCTGCACATGCACTGCTTGCAAATTATCCCCACTCACAAAACCATCCCTGTTTCCATGAATGCTCCTGCTAGCAAACCAGCTCGCTAGTATATTCTTAGCACAGAAATGCAAAAGAGGGGTAGACACAAACCCCCCAGTTTTGTAAGAATTCAGAACCACAGAAAAGTTCTTTCATACTTTCAACACAGATAAAAATGCAACGTAAATCTTTCTTTAAAAGCTTTTGATTCCAGAACTTACTCTTTTTGCAGCACAGACCAGCAGAGCTCCCCAGGGCTCCCAGCCCAGCAGAACCAGGTGCTGCTGCTGGGTTTAGATTTATTGACCCACCCTTCATGTTCGGCAGCTGGTTTAAATCAAAATCAATTAATAATGATGCTCGATATTCTGCCATTGTTTGGTGTGTGAGTATCTTATATTGTGTGAATACCCTTTAGCTAAAAAGTCAGGAAATCCTATCTATATGGAAGAAAAGTATCTCGTACTTAACCTGCAAGCCCCAGACACATGGCCTGATCTATACACTGAGTCAGCCTGGCCAGTAGGTATGGATGTTACTTGTAGACAGGAATTCTCCTGGACTGCAAGATACTTCCAAAAGAACTCCAAATGAAATATTTATGTCTCATAAGCAGTATGTGGGAATCCCTTGCCCAAGGTTAAAATCAATTCATGATACTGTTAAAACAAATATACTGGTATATATTGTGTATGTCCCTGCATATACAAGCATATGCATGTGCACACACACACACCGTCATATCATTTCTAAGGCGATATTTAATAGAAGATGCAACATAATAGAAGCATCAGCTGGGGAAGCCATGATACAGCCAAGGTCCCGGAAAGTCAATTACGCTGTAGGAGCGGGTGACGATAACTAATGAGATTTGCATGGAAATAACTGATCTTCTGATATAAAGGATCACAGAGACTGTGCCAGCAGACAGTACTGAAGGGAAAGGTAAAGACCGAGGATGAGAATACATCAGCCATGGCTTGTATAATATATATTTCTTTATTCCTTTGTTAGAGGCGGCCACGCAGGAGGCTGAACTGGTGGAGATCTGGCTGTATTCTTGCAAAAGCCATTCATCGAAAATTAATGACAGCTTAAGTTTTCAATTAAATTTTAATTTAAAGCCTGCGACTGGTGCAGATCAGCAGAGTTTCACTTGTGTCAGTGATTTATGTTAGCTGAGGATTTGGCCCAACATCTCAAGTGAAAGACCTGCCAAAATATGCTGCAATAGAGTTCCTTCGGCCAGATTCTTAAATGTGTTTAAACCCTGAAAACCCCCGCTTTGTAGGGCTCTGTCGGGCTCTGTCAAGCTCTGTTGGGCTTTGTCGGGCTCTGTCAGGCTTTGTTGGGCCCTGTCGGAATCTGTTGGGCTCCATTGGGCTTTGTCAGGCTCTTTCAGGCTTTATTAGGCCCTGTTGGTCTCTGGAGAGTTCTGTCGGGCCCTGTTGGGCTTTGTCAGGCTCTGTCAGGCTTTATTGGGCCCTGGTGGGCTCTATCAAACTTTGTCGGGACCTGGCAGGCTCTGTCTTGCTCTGTCAGACTCTGTTGGGCTTTGCCAGGCTCTGTTGGGCTCTGTCAAGCTTTGTTGGCCTCTACCAGGCTTTGTCGATCTTTGTTGGGCCCTGTCGGGCTTTGTCAGGTTCTGTCGGGCCCATTCACACTCTGTCATGCCCTGTTGGGCCCCGTCAGGCTTTGACGAGCCCCTTAAGTCAATGCAATTGCTAACAATAAACTCTCAGCGAATACAGATACATCCCAAACCACCAGCAGCGTTCAACCCCGACACGCTTTCCTGATCACACACAGCTCCTTTCCCTCCTGCCCCGTCAGCTTTTCTCCTCTTGCCGCAGAACCGCTTTCGTTAATCAGAGTCCCTTGGTGCGTGGAGCAGAGTCCTCTCACTTCCTCTCAGTCAATTTGGAAGCCCCTAGGGCAATATTTTAATATTTCCTTTATCTTTCTCACTTGATTTCTGTAGAATGTGTATTTATGCAGGTTTCCTCTGGAGGACCATTCTAAGCGGCGATGCTATATATTTACACTTAACACACTCTTTAAGGAACTTGCTATACTCTCAATGTGCCCGTGCATGCACAGAGGTGCTCTTGGAGGAGTGGAGCTACCACAAGATCTTTTCCCTTAAACTGCTCAGAAGAAACACAATCCAAAAGGGTCAGAGTCTGGGAGCAGGGGCGGTAAGAGGGAAAATGGGTCTGGTCCCGTCTGCCTTCCACGGGGCAGAGGGGGCAGTCATTTGTCTTGTCACTTCTGAGCAATGTGGTTTATTGTGCTGCCCGGTTTGGAGGGGGAACGATTGCCCACAGCACTGAGAATGGCACGTGAGTTTGGCAGAAAAGAAAAATGCTGGGGAATGGAAAAGAGTGAGAAATAAGAGGGAGAAGCGGCTGCCTGAGCTTCTGGGCTGCTGAACCGCCCGTGGGTCAGTTTGCCAGCTGCAAAACCCGGTCACCCACTCCCCTGTTTGCAGGTGAATTCAGCTCTTTCCCCCCGTGCCTTTATGGGGCATTTGGAACAGCTTCAGGTTTTATTGATGGCTGCTTTACCTGCTGGCATCTTTGCAGAGTCAGGACTATCCCTCAGGTAGGAAAGGCTCAGCCTGGCCAAGGCCAAAGTAATTGCGTGTTTTTCCCTCTCCCTTATCAAGCCAAAGCTGCAAAATAGATTCTCTGCCCCTTTATGAAATCAGCCTGCACAGCCACAACACTCCTTCCCATTATCGACCTGCAAATCTCTGCGGGAGCCCCCACGCCAGACCTGAGGTTTGCCCAGCGACCGACCACGCATCAAATCCCTTTACAGGTGGCAACGCTGCCAGGCTGTGTACAGGAACATATACATTTACGCTGAGCAACTGCTTAATAAATTCAGACCAACACTTTGTGACATTTCCCACAAGACTTCAGCGCTGTTTACAAATTCCGAAGAACACCTCGAGTCGTTGCTGGCGCGGACTTATGATTTATTTCAAAGAAAAATGGGTCAGAGTGTGTGGGTCTGTGCTTAATGTGAAAAGGGATTTGGAAATGAAAAGTCAACTGGCATGAAAGATTGCAGGGCAAATGTAAAAGCAGTAAAATGTGTGGGTGGTCTCTGGGCATGTAATAGGATATTTATAAGGAAAAGAAACATGAAAGATTGTAAGCTTTAATAAAATAGTTCCTTTTTACCCAATCAATAACATAATTGTAATTTTCCAAAGCAAATTGCCTCTTAACTCCCTTTTCTCCAGGAGAGAGCAGCACAAATGGGACAAGGACTGAGAAATTACTGAAGCAGCAAGTGTGGACACTTTCTATCCAAGGGAACTACCCACTAACCGGGCTTCCCAAATCTGTCCGGTAGCACAAAAGCCCAAATTACATTCTTAGCCGCTTCATCAGAAGTACCAGTGTATCACGTTGAAAACTAATTAATCATTATACACCTCTCTTGTACAAAACTAAGCCCCACCTTTTGTTTCAACACTTAGACAGCAGAAGCAGAATCTATTTTTCGAAATTCAGATGAAACGCTTGAAGATGAAAGGCTCACCAGAGTATCTACGACTGCATCGCCAGTCTTCAGCAGCTCTCATTGTTCAATGTAAAATAGAAGATACCATATTTTAATTGCTATAAATTAGCAGAAAGAGCATCAGGCAGCGAGCACGTCTTCAGCTCAGACTCATTACTGGCTCCATCTCTCTTTTGCCTTGCAAAGGTGATTTCCATCACACCTTTATTAGCAGGCATGTCAGCTCCAAAAGAAGATTATACAAGCATAGTGGGGGTCTGTTCATCTCTTAGCTTTTAGGAAAGAAAATATTTTCTATAACAAGAAAGTGTAATAGCCGTCAGATGTTTTGGACTTAAATCAAACAATAAATACCATCAGAAAGATTGATGCTCAAGTCGGGGCAGAAGTAGTTCAGACTGGGGGAGTGGAGCACAACTCTGCTTAGGTCATTAGAGGCACTAATACGCAACACTAATATGCAACAAAATGCAGTCACAAGAGTTAGAAGCCCTATAACAAACACAGGGACACTTTAGGGTGCTAACTAATTACTGAATGCTTAAATGTTCCTGCGCTAATGAAGGTTCCCCTCCTCATGCACAGCAAAGGAAACCACGATGCAAGTGCCCTGTTCAGCACATGTGCTTATGGGCACTAAACTGAATACACCAGAGACTGACGAGCGACGGCTGAAGTGCCCCCTGTGCCACTGAGCAAACTTCTGCAGAGGGAGTTGGTTTTCCAGGCAGTTCAGAGGCAGAAATTGGCTTCAGGTCCTTCTTCTCCAAAAAGGAAAAAGGAAGACAGTTTGAAAGACTCTGCCATTATCCTTCAGGACAATAACACAATAATTAAAACCACCCTATACAGTCCATTTTCCTTCCAGATCTTGGAAGACTATAATAGACAGAATAACAATTACGAGGACCCTTTTCTTCTCCCCCGAGAAGAACGTCACAACTGACAGAGACTTGAAAGCTCGGAGCCGGGCTCTCGGGGAGAAGATGAAATGCTGCTCAGAATATAGATTTTGGTGCCAGATGGGAATTACAGCCCTGATCCATCCTCCTCTGTCACTGGAGCCTGTGTTGCTCCGTGGGCTAAATGGAAGCGAGTACAGTTACTTTCCCTGTCTTGGGGGAAAAAATGACATTCCATTTTGTCTCCAAAAAATACACATTATTTAACTTATAAAATATTTAATCTAAGTAATTAATCCTCTCATGACAGCGCTTTGCACATTTTTGCTGGCAATCCATACTTTGAATGGCCTATAGTTATAGCTAACTTTGTTTCCTTTTTCTCATGAAATGAATCAAAGGCTTGTATCCTAAATTATTCAGGAACTGAATGAAGCCTGCTTTCTATGGCTTGCAGCAAGAAAACTCCCATTTCTTTCATGTGCCAGCAACACAGCAATCCAGCTTTTCCAAGGGGGAAAGTACCAGAAAGCAGAGGTGAACCATGGCAGGAGAACCACAGCTGAGCATCTCCTGCCCAACGGGTCCATCACATCTTCTACCTGCCCGGGAGGAACAGAGACACCACACAAGAGCCTTCAAACCACCAAGGCTTGGGTGTATCCTCTAATCAAAGGTGGCCTAATTTCCAGAGAAGCTGGGCTCCTGCAGCTTTGCTCAGCTTGGTTTGAATTGTCACTGCCTGCTGTAGTTATGGGGTGACTTCTCCTTTAGTGACGCTCCAGGAGAGGTGAAACAGTGGCCTCGGGGACCACAAGCTCTGGGTACTTTAAGATCTATGGAGACAGGGCAGAGATACTCTGCAATAATCCAATGCAATGCTCTGTGCCTTGGCCAGCAGGACCACAGCAGGGTTCTGGGGTTCTTGAGCAACATCATGCCAAGAAGCAGCACTCCCTTCCACCCCTCCAACTTCTGCTGCCCGTCCTGTGCTGCTTCTTTCTTCACTAAGAACCCATCTGGGCTTCTGTTTCCTTTGGCATATGCTAAAAGTTCAAGCAAGGCAGAAAGACACATTCCTGCAAAAGTTGTGGGGTAATCTACTATACAAACCCAGATAATTAGGGACCAGAAGCCCACGGGGATCTTCCCTTGGCCATGCTTTGAGCCCACAGTGCTGGCTGCTCCTGGGGGAACCACTCGTCCTGAGAAACCTCAGACCACGTAGGAGCACCAAAGGCTCCAAGCGCTGCACGGCTTCCATGGCGAGCTTGAAAGGTAGATGTTCTTCAGCAAAATAAAGTGGATTTGTCATTAATATCCTGCCCGATGTTGAGCCCTGAACACTGCTCACATCTGCATCAGTGGGGCTGGAGAGCTCAGGCTGTTTCCCAAGTGTTTCTCTTGACCAGCCCAGCACTGGTCACTTCTGCTGATCTCGCCTTCATCTCCTTTCACGCAATATATCTGTGTGATTTCAAAGAGTTTCATTTGCATTCAGTCCCCACCGGCGCTGGGGTTGTCAGGCTGGCCAAAGCCTCATCTCCTCCCGCGGTGGAGCTGCAGGAGAAACCTGATCACAGGCTTGGCCAGGGTTTGAAGTGCTTTATCAACACTTGCTCTCCTCAGCTCCTGGATGTGCATAAGGCTCTTGCTGGATTCAGAGTTCAGCCCCTTTGAAGTTTTCACCTCCAGGCTTATTTTATTCAGCAGAAAATTCTCTCTCTATCATCACGTGTGGAGGAGCCATATGGAGAGTCTCACCACAAGGGAGACGCACTTGCAGTTTCACTTGGAGCTGCATATGAATTTCCTGAGATCCTTTTATTTTTCCTAACTAAAATACTTTCTTCCTTCTCTGAGCAACCACTATTTGCAACCCCCCAGGCATCTCCTTTGGCCTCTGACTCTTGCCCAGCATCACCCTGGATTTTAGTGACTCCACTAAGCGCTACCAGTTTAGATTCGGGGGCTCTGGAGAGGAGGTTTTTATAACACATAAAACGTGCGATTTCTGCCACACAGGCTCTAGGAAACCTTCAGAGCTCACAGACTGTCCCCTCCAGACTGATGAATCCTGTTCTCAAGGAAATAAATTACCAGCGCTCAGTACAGAAAGGAGACCCAAAGGGGGCTGACAGTTCATTAACTGCACCCAAGAAAACGTCCTCGCCTGCCCTTTACTCTTCAAGCTTTAGTTTGGAAGTCAGTCTTTGTTACCAAAAGCATGGGCGAACTGATAGAAAACTCTATTTTCTGGCTGTTCCCCTGCCCAGTGGGCTGTCAGCTGGTAGCGCTTATAGAAATGCACCCCAGAGCACAGCAGCATCACGTCCAGGGAAGGGGCAACGCTTGTTGGGAAGCATTCCCAGCGAGCAGCTGGATGGAACAGCAACAAATATGGGGAGAGAACCTTAAGAGCAAACAGAAAGCATTAGTCACGGCTTCGGGAGCCAGCAGCTGCACTGGCAGAATACAAGGAAGTTTCTCTTGTATTGTTAATCAGCTCCAAAATTCATAGACAAAGAAAACAGTAATAATGAAAACCCGAAAGCAAATGCTTGATTAATGCATAGCCTGCAGTGTAAACCAAACAGCTTTGCAGGGCACTGTCCTAATGCATCGACGTGTCCAGCGCAGCACTGTGGTACAGACACAGGAAGTCTCCTAATGATGAAACAAGCATGATGAGCATCATTGTTAATCAGGTTGTATGGATTTATGAAATAAATATACACACTTATCTTGTTTAATATTATTTTCCAGTTGGAACCTTATTTTAATACAGATGCCCTGAAATGATACCGTTCATAAATAATGCAAGCAATAAAACCTTTCTCTCATGCCCAAGCGCACACAAAGGCAAGCTTAAACGTGGAATTAAACAAAAAATGGTAGAACTTTGCTTTTAAAAAGCAAAAGTATGGACAAAATGCCAGCTACTCTGACACCTGGTGGTCAGCTGAGAAAGTCAGCGCAGCTGCCAGGCTCCGAGTCGCAAAGGAGAGTTTATTTTTAAGAAGAGGATTCACACCTTTGGTTTTGTGGTTCGATTCACATCACTGGGTCACCTTTGGTTTGTCTGGACATGGGGTATGGATGTGTGATCAAACTGGCAACGGAAGGCAGCAAAATGGGTATTTTTGGTCTGGTTTTCACAAGGCAAAAGACAAAACCCCCATGGTCTCCCTCTGGTGAATTTGGCCAAAATCTAACCATGGGCAGAACTCCTTTTCCAACCAGTAAGAAGCAACTGCCTTTTTCCTTTGAAATTTTCAGAAGAATCGATGTGTCTGTTGCGCTCAGAAGCTGGGGACTAGTTTTAATGAGACGAGGAGAAGGAACTAAAACAATCTACGACCTGTGGGGCATTTTGCTGGCACAGAGAACACTCAGAGCAGGCACAGGCAGAAATGCCAATTGTGTTCCCCGCAGCCTGATCTCCTGCCTTGGCGCTTCCCCCGCTGCACATTTCCCAGGATCTTCTAGGAATTTCTGCAGCCAGCTTTCAGGTGCTAAGCAATGAGCCCTCCACTTCTGCGCTGTGGAAATCACCACCTATGAGAAGGTGGTTTAAAGGCCATTTCTTGCCGTTCAGAGCACACGCTCTGTGTTCAGGGTTAGCGAGGGCACGAGGCACAGAGGTCTGGTGGGGGCAGGTGCTGCTGCCGCACTCTTCCTCCTTCCTTAGGCATGCTGGAATATGTTTTGATGAAATGCATTAAGCCCAGAATATGAGAAGCTTGTGCCCTCCTCCAGCCAAGAAAAGCAATTTTCCTGCATGGACTGTGACTCCTGCAAGCTGGAGATGCCCCGAGCTGCAGCACAGCCCTGCGGGCCCAGGAAACACTAGAGACAGAGTTGGAAGAATCCTGAGAATTCAGGTAAATTGCTTTGAAGGATTTGGCACAAAGTCCGTGGTGTTAGAATATCTGACTTCAGAGTATGAGACTTTACAGAATCACAGAATCCCAGAATGTGAGGGGTTGGAAGGGACCTGGAAAGCTCATCCAGTGCAATCCCCCCATGGAGCAGGAACACCCAGATGAGGTTACACAGGAAGGTGTCCAGGCGGGTTGGAATGTCTGCACAGAAGGAGACTCCACAACCCCCTGGGCAGCCTGGGCCAGGCTCTGCCACCCTCACCAGGAACAAGTTTCTTCTCATGTTTAAGTGGAACCTCCTGTGTTCCAGTTTGCACCCATTGCCCCTTGTCCTATCACTGGTTGTCACCGAGAAGAGCCTGGCTCCATCCTCCTGACACTCACCCTTTAGATATCTGTAAACATGAATGAGTCCCCCCTCAGTGTCCTCTTGTCCAGCTCCAGAGCCCCAGCTCCCTCAGCCTTTCCTCACACGGGAGATGCTCCACTCCCTTCAGCATCTTTGTTGCCCTGTTCTGGACTCTCTCCTTGTCCTAAGAGTTACAGACATTCTCAGATTTGCAGCTAAACCGGGAGGGAAGCACAAGAATTGCCTTTTTCCAGCACACGCGACACCTGCAGCCCATCTCTCCTCCCGCCAGCTGGACCAGGCTCCGTTGCCTGACGGGTGAGACTCCAGACGGGCAGCACAGGAGCCTCCAGACCTGCTGGCACCTCAGCTGTCACGCCGGCTCCTGCTCCCCTGCCCCAGCCCAGCCCAACAAAACCCAGATGCTCTGCCAGGCCGGCGGCTCGGCCAGGGGCTGCCCCCCATGTGTGTGTCCCCCCTGCACCCTGCAGCCTGTGCTCTGCCACGTGCTTGCTTCACATGCTCGACTGCATGCGTGAAATTAAATATATATACGAATATGAGTATGTACGTTCTCCTCCCACCATTCCTCACCCAGCTCTGCATCCCCCCTTCCTTTCTCACATGCCTGTTTGGGTGGGAGGCAGGCGAACGCGAGAGGCTGCGGAAGGATGAGCGCCTGATGCTCGGAGAGCAATGCTGGATGCTGACAAACCGCACAGTCATCACTCCCGGCAGCCGCCTGCTCAGCCAGCAAACAAGGCAAGAAAATAGGCTCAGTGGCTCCAATAAGCCCCAGAGCCTGCATTTGAATTTACAATGAGCTGCTCAGTGGAGCTCAATCTGTCAAGCACCATGTCCCATTAAAATGAAAATTTGAAGGTCTCAATAGAACAGATAGATAACCTCTTTTTATTCTCTTTTATTAGAGGATGCTTGTGAGGCTGGCAGGTCAGGCCGGCTCCAACAGGACTGCAACTACTGCGAATGGCTCCACTACCGTTTCCATGACCCTGTACTCCTTCGCTTGCTTGTTTGTTTGTTTCTTGGGCTTTTACTAATTCTCAGCTCATCACATTTGCATGTGCTTATGCCAGTGCCTCAGTCCTGGGGCTCCTTCTCTGTGTGACGCCGCTCGCTGCGGGAAGTACTGGATTAAATCTGGATTAAAGCCAGATTAAAGCACTCGCGGGAGGTGTCGGCATGAACCTGGCTCTGCCCGCAGTTTGGGGGAGCCTTGGGCAATGCTGTCCCAGCAAACCAGGCCAGTAGTGGTGGGTCTGGGGCTTTGAACATGTATAGAAGGAGAAAATGGGGACATCTGGGTTCTAAATCACCTCCCACCCAGGGGTCTGCTGGAGCTGAGCACTCAGAGCTTGGGTTTTACCCAGAGCTTGGGTTTTACCCAGAGCAGCCCTTCCAGTCTCTCCTCTCTCTCTCCTGACAGCTTCTTTGTCACCCCTGAGTGAATGCAACTCCCTGCCAAAAAGCAGGGAAAAAACTCACTTTGCTGTTTCGCTTTGTCATTATAAGAAACAAAATGCTTTCTATTCCCCCTGCTCAGTAGCATGTTGTACAGATGCAGCTTGGAGAAGGAGCTGCCTTGTTCTCGGTTCAGAGGCACCACTGAGGGCAGCTCCTGTGGAAAACTGTATGTAGCTGAAGTTTTGCATTGGAAAACG
Source organism: Streptopelia decaocto (assembly GCF_964273445.1). Classification (NCBI taxonomy): domain Eukaryota; kingdom Metazoa; phylum Chordata; class Aves; order Columbiformes; family Columbidae; genus Streptopelia; species Streptopelia decaocto. Next base: position 3,986,556 of record NC_138674.1, on the reverse strand, counting down.
ATGCCTTCCCCAGTGTCCAGGAGCCAGAGATGTGTGGTCTTACTCTGCAGACCCTTTCCTAGTGCCCACCCAGGAGTAGCGGGGATGTGCTCATTACTCCTCCCCTGCCATGTGTTTTGGTTATTGCAAGCACTGAATATTTGCAAAGCATTCCGTGTTTGTTGAAACATTCTCGTTGGATCAAAGCTCAATATTTCTTGGCTTCTCTACACTTTCTGAGCTGCCTTCTGCTCGCTGTTATATATTTGCCTTTCTATCCTAGGTTGTTAATAGGAATCAACAGCTTTTGTTTAGTGGTTGGGCTTCTTTTCCTCTACAACCCACCAAAGTGCTTTGGCCTCTCTCCTACCTTTCCCCTCTCTACCAACGTGCCACTGGGATGAGGGGAACCCGCAGACAACTTCTTTTATTGGTGTTAAAACACCACCAAACTACGGGAAAAAATCTGACACTTTAAAAGCCAGGTTCTTTGGAAGCAAAACCCCTTCCTACCTTGTTCTCCTCTCAGCAATTCAGAAGACAACTGTTCTGCATAATAAAAAAGTCCATAGTACTGAGCTGCTTTCTTAGGCAGAACCTTTGTGCTCATGTAAGACAACTATTCTGCTTAATATTTTAAAAGTCCATAGTACTGAGCTACTTTCTCAGGCAAAACCTTTGTGCGCATGTATCCTTTAATGCAGAGATGTCTTGATAACAGCACGGGGACCTCAGAAACAGTTTCCATCAGCCCTGGGTGAACCCCAGAACCCATCACCAAACCCCGAGGGACAGCAGCTCCCAGGGGCTCCCCCACCACTTCACCCTGCCTGGAAATGTGCTTCTCCTTTGCCTTTTTAGAGGAAAAACCATGTGGTCTTGCCAGCAAGCCGCCAGTTCTTTTTATTGAATTTAGAATCAATAGTGCATCAAGTGGCTTGGGATGTTATTAATCAGAAAATTGGCGTGAAGGACCAGGAGGTAATAAGGCTGCAGTGAGCCCACTCTTTTCTCACCGAGTGGCTGTATATGGTTCTGGGTAGTGCTAATTACTCCTTGGGACCTGCCTTTCAACCGCTTTATAGACAAGGCAAACTACAGCCCACGGGCACCGCAAAGCCCGGCTGCTCCCGGTTATTTTCCTGTCACTGTGATTGGAACCCGCGGCAAAATATTATATCGCGTTTCCTCAAACTCAGAAGAAATGACGTGAAAGTCGAGGAGAAAAAAGGCACACCTATGTTGGTTCAAAAGCCACTAGAAAAATATGGGGTGTCCTGTCAATCCTGGGAGTAATATGCTGTTATTGCCCAGGTTATTAAAGCTATATTTATATATATATATATACACATATATATATATATACCTCCAGGCTATAGCCAGCAAGTATCTTTCATCTTCCAGATGCTCTCTGGGTCTCGCTGGCCAGCATGATGAACTGCAACGTCCAGATCCTGAAGTTGCCTGAAAACTGAGCTGCTAATTGCAGAACCCCTAACGAGCTCTGCCCGGGGAGCAGAACAGGACCTGATGTTTTGCATGGAAACGAGTTAATCATAGTCAGAGCATTTAAACTAATTAGAGCACCTCTTTGTCACCTCCATCCCAGCTCCCAAAACTGCAGCCACGTGTTCATCACACGCAGGTCTGCGACAGGTAAGATATTCAGCTCTTTGAAGATTTTCCATGAACTATTTGCAAAGATTCAAAACCTTTTCATTCTTCCTTTTTTTCTCACTCACCTTGTATAAAAAGTCTCTGTTTGCAAGACCTGCTCAGGGTCAACAGATTTAGTAGCAGCTCTATAGAAATAACACAGAATTTCTGCGCCAAATTTGTGCCATACACAGCGTACCAGGGAAAGGAAAAGAACTTGAAGAGTATTAGAACACACTTTAATAAGCTCAGGTCTCTTGCCTGTGACCCTGAAAGCGTGTTTATCTTTGGGCTTGTCTTGAGCAATCGTTATTGCACCACCACCTTGGGATAAGCATGAATTTACAGCTGCAAATCCCATTTGCCTGCATGTAATCTAGTGGTTTTCCAGGGCTGTTACGTGGTCAGCCCCTGCTACTGCGGAGTCTTACAGAAAGTGTGTTTTAAAATATACTTTAAATTATATATAAAATATATATATAAAATATATAATCTATTAAAAATATATAGATACTATGGATAAAAGATGCAGCATGCCCGGCCTCACAGTGAAAAGCCGTCTGTTTTACAGCAGCTATTCTGTTCTAGTCCCCACAATCTATCACCTTGGTATCTGATCACCACGTAGCAGCGTCCTAAAGATGCAATTAGCATTCTCACAGATATTATCTGTAGCAATACATAGCAATAAAAGCCAAGAAGTGAAGGCGGCAGCGGCCAGAACAGCACCCACCTGCTTTCTGCCTGGGCTGCAGATTCGTTTTATACACTGGAATTTCTGATAACTGCAAATAATTGGCATTTCAGTTTAATCTAAAATATAGCAATGTCTCCTAGCATCAAATGGGACGCTGGTTCACTATCAGAGCATCCTGGTGTATAAACACCACTTCTTATTGCTTTTTCCCTGCAGGTTCCCCATACAAACACCGGCTCGCTTCAAAGCCATTGAAGTTATAACGTCGCGTTGTGGATGGGTACAATTGCCGGTTATTTACCTGCCTGAAAGCAGACCTGTAATCACATCTGTTCTCTACCTGGCTGCTGGAGAGACCAGTAATCAAATCTACAATTTCAGCACCAGAGACGCCTCTTTTGCCCAGTGGGGACCCGGCCCGGGGATGATTTCCCAGGAGCTGGGGGGGACTGGTGGGAAGTACCCGGGTTTTGGGGTGCGGGGCTGGGTTTGGCACCTCTCTGGCTCAGGGGCAGGTGGTTGGGGACAGGAGGGGGACAGGAGCCCCCCAGACCCACAAAGGGCAACACATTCCCACGAGAGACCCAAGAGCTGTTGCTCAAAGAGCGCAAGGACATTTCTTTCTGCACAGTTTCCATCCAGGCCTGTTTGGGGAAGATTAGCACTGGCACCATGTCAAAGATGAGTTTAATCTCTTTATGAATATTCATTTATTCGTGTTCCATGACAATTTTCCTCGGAGTCTCAGCGTGGCTGTGGCCGGAGCTGGGCTATTTCCCTGCGGTACTTCTGGCTCCAAACACATGGAAACGACTGTGGGGGAAACTCTACTGTTCAGCAAGTTTATGGGCAATGCAATTTATTTTATGATCAAATTACACCAGGGTAATGCTGCCTTTTGCATCAGACAATTCAGTTCTAGTAATTGCTACCCTGGGGGTCTCTTCTTTTCTCTGTATACCCAGCCCATTTATAACACTAATGGCAGCAATGTGTGAGCAGAGGGAGGATAATAGACCTTAAATAGCAGCAACATCTTGCTGGAGGAAAGAGAGAGCTTTGTCTTTCTATTTCCAAGACTTGTTGAGGCTTATGGGGTGCATGGCTCTCCCAGTGAGAGGGGAAACAGCACAAGAAGCTGATGCTGTGCGAACTGATTTGATCAGACGGCTGTAGCAATGCGGCTCCTCCGACTCCGCTACGTCAAGACGTGTTTTGTTTCCGCACACAAACGCTTTGCACCTGCATTAGCCCAGATTGGTACGTGTACACGTGTGCATCCCTCGGCCGACCAAAGAGACGAGTTTGCATGCACAGAGGATGCAAAGAACTGAGGAAAACCTGCAAAGAACTGCAAAAAGCCCCAAACAACAGTGGTTTTTTGCTTGTGAAATGTAGCAAACTGGTTTTCCAAGCGCATTATGTAGGAAAGGTAAAAACACTCTGCTAGGTTAAACATTCCAAACTACAGAAAGGCAGGCACTCCAAGCAGAACGTAGTTATATGGAATAATCCCTTTGGTTGTGCCACGGTAAGCACTAAGGCTGCCGTAAGCCCCTCAGATGTCTGAACCTGTTCAATTTTTACGACAACTATGAAACTGGAAATGAAAGTCCTTCATTCTAATGCAATTTTTGGTGCCTGTTCCCCTCGTCCCCTTGGTCTCTGCTGCAACATCCCTTATGATCTTACCTGAGCTCGTATCTTAATGGAGTTCGTCAGTGCATGAGGCAGAAGGTGCAGAACAAGACAGATGCACCGACAACCCCTGCTTATTTTATACCATCCCTCTCCTCTGCATTTTCCTCACTATAGTATTTGCAACCAGCTCATAATGTGATTTTCCTTCCTGTAACAAATGACTCCGGACTATCATTTAAATGAGATAAGGCCTTAGCTTGCCTCTTTTTTGGTACATTTAACAAAATATTTGTGTATAAAACTGAGCTCCCCTCTCAAGCAGCAAAGCGAGGTGGATACGGCTCAGCGTTCCTTTTCATCTTACAGATAGGAAGAGCTGAAATGTCACAGAAACATGTTCTTAAGAATGAAAATCTTTTCGCAGCCTTCCTTGACTTTTTAACAAAGGTGAAAATAAGTGTGGGATTTAAGCGTGGTATTGCTAAAAATTGGATGCTTGTAATTAAGCTCCAACTTCAAAATCCATCTAAGCATTCATTATCATGAGATCACCAAGTCTCAAACTCCATTTAGATTTGTAATTCTCAAGTAAGCTGTGATTTATCAAAACATGGGCTGAGTTCAGCCAGACTGGTGAACCCGAATACACAACCCCGGTGATGGAGGACATTACGGTCTGTGTGTGCTCAGCTCCATCCCCAGCCGGGGCTGGACACAGGTGAATGGGAACACTGGCTGTTAACAGCACCAGACCTTTGCCAAACCCTTATCCATCCACTCTGCCGATGCCTTTTTCCACCCTCACGGCTGTACCTGGGACATCAGCAAGGCTGCTGGCCATGGAGAGAGCATGAATAAGAGCTGTCAAATTCAAGTCATCAAGGAGGATAGAAATGAAAACCGTGCTGGGCGGAGAGAGTCAGCAAGAGCCTGGCCTGAACCACATTTAATTCCCCAGAATGAGATACTCAAATTCCAGCACTGGGAACAGCAAAGTCTGATTGTGTTCGGGTGATGCGGGGTTGAGCGATACCTGCCCGAGCCTCCCACCTGCAGGAATTCCTGCACGGCTTAACCCCTCTGCTCTCCCCTTTCCACATCTCTGAGATGACAATGGCATTTGGCGTCCCCAGAGGTGACCAGCGAGCTCTGTGGTTAAAGCCCAGGCAGCTCGGCCGGGTGAAGGTCAAAGCCGCAGCGGCATCACCGCGTTCGGCGCAGATTGATGCCGGCCGGGAGGACGATCTGTCTGCGCTGACGCCTGTCGATAGGAAAGAATCTCAACAAATGACAGGGCATAATGTATTTTGAAATAATGTCCTCTATTTTGGGGAAAGTCACACCGCAAGCTATGTTGGAAGCAAGTCTTGATCTATTCAAACTGTTTTGCTCAGAGTTTAAAAAGGACAAGAATTTCTTGCGGGGGGAAAGCAAGAGCAAACTTTCAACCAGCTGTATAATTTCCTATAAATATTCCACAGCCCCTGGGATCCCAACACCCTCGCGTCGAGCACTGCGGATCATGTTGTCAGTGTGGTGAGGCTTGAAAAATGGTTGAAGGAGTCCTGGAGGACACCTGGATGATGGCAAAGACAAAAGGCAGCCCCTCCACCCCGGCACCGGGCTCCTGATGCTGCTAGAGAGACGGGCTACAGCAGCCTTTTAACCACAAATTAGACAGATTCCAAGAAGAAGAAATTATTGACTAATTTTTGCCAAGTGTCCCCAGCCTTGGGGAGAGGCAGGTAAACAGCAACACATACACCAGGGGCTCCTGGAGAGGGTGTTTCTCGCAGCCCCATCCCACCCTCCCATGTCACCCCATTCAGCTGCCTCAGCCCCTGCTGCGGATCCCCCTGCTCGGTCAGGTCCTCCCTGCCTGCTTCTCTCCTCCGGCCCTAACCAGCATCATTTCCCTCTACCTTTTATGCCGCCTTCCATCTGGGCTGCTTTCCAACCCTTTTCTGCTTTCATCTGGCCCATTAATGTCAATAAGCTATTTTTGGAAGCATCATTCCAGATGCCTTCAGATCTCTTCTGCCGTCTCCGCCGGTGTCTGCAGTGCGGAGCACGTACGGCCACGGCCCGGAGGGGCTGGGAATGAAACGGAGACAGCGCTGAGCTGCCCTGCACGGTGCTCAGCTCCCGGGGATCGCGCCGGCGGGTTTGCAGCCACCTGGGTTAATCCCAGGCTGCCTCGTGCCCTTACACTGCAACGTGACAAAAAGCGACCGCTGGCCACAGAGAGCCTCGCCGCCATCTATTGATTTACTTTTAACACTTCGTTTCTCAGCAATAATATAAATCAGCACGAGGAGAAGAGGAATAGGAAATAGCTTCCAGCAACGCTGAAGGGACTCTCAGTGCTTACGGGCTGCAACCTTGGTTTTACCCAGCAAGGTTACAGCTCGGAGGAGTTACACGTGTATCTCACAACTCATATTTTTTCCCCTTATTCCTAAAATAGCTTAAAGCGGTTAAGACATTTCTATAATACCCCTGGGTGCGCTTTTGGGATGCACTGAATCACTTTGGCTCCTGAGGAGAGTCAAGAGCAGCGGCTCTGCGGGCTGTGCCTGCGCCGTCCCCTCCTGTCACCGCTGTCCCACCCAGCAAAACCGACCCTGGGCACCCTTTGCCGGGTGTTTGGAGCACATGTGTGATGGGGAGAAGCTGCGGGACCTGGGGGTTCAGCCTGGAGAACAGGAGGCTGGAAATGGGTACTTGTTGAAACCAATAATAGAGTATACTTCCCCAGCTGAAAATTCCCATTTTTCATCACGTCCGTAGACTCACACACTTTTTCTACAGAATGATTGTCCAGAAAGTTATTGATCCACATGCTCTCTTAACTGTATCTCTCATTTTTCTTCTCCTTTCTGCTAAACAGTCATACTTGATAAATCTCTGTTGTACATGCACTTACACCCTGACACACGGTGTGCACACACACACATAGATCCTCTCGTACCTTTACACATAAGCAGCTTCAATTTTTCCATGTGCTCACATATTTGATCTCAACTACTCAAGCCTAAAGCGATTTCCTGAATAAAATCAGTCTGCTTATGGAGATGAAGCTAAATACACATCTAACACCTGCCTGAGTGCCTGAGCACTGGGAAATGAGGCTTTTTTGGTGAGCGGCCCTTTCCAAAAGGCACGGAAAGCACAACCCCACTGCTCTTCGTGTCAGCCCGTCTGCCTTGGTACAGAGCACATTTATCTTCTGCAGACAAGCCAAAATCATCACAATTTGCAAAGAATTTTTTCAGTCTGCGCGTCCTATATACCTGCGAGGCTGGATGTGAGAAGCAGGACATTAATCCCAGCATTTTGTACCTTTTATCCTCAAGTTAAATGAATGTGGAAAGAACATTTTCATTGGTGTTTGCTTGTCCTTACAGCCTGTGTCTTGGTGATGGGGGATTCTGATTTCAGGAGCTCCAGCAGCCTGAAACCTGCCAAGTCTTAAATTTATTATTGATTCCTTCTACTGTCTCCAGAGGCTGCTGCAAAAGAGCCAGACTGAAAACCCCTATTTATGACGCATGGTATTTTCAGCACAGGATGCTGATTGAAGAGGATTTCAGGTACAGCAATTATTCAACCATATACACGCCGACGTTTAACTAACAATCTGCTTTACCAGAAAGTCCTCTAATCCCTAAGGATCGGGACATGCGATACATCATCTCGTAGCACTGGGTATTATTGGCCCCATTGCTGTATAAACAGAATGAAGCCAAAGAGGAGCTGGGTGGGAAACATGTTCCTGCAGCCTGGGCAGCCCCTCGGCCTGACAGGGGGGACAGACACAAGGACAGGGCGCTCCGTGAGGACAGACACAAGGACATGGGTCCCATGAGGACAGGGACAAAGACAGGGGTCCCATAAGGACAGACACAAGGACAGGGCATCCCATGAGGACATGGACAAGGGTCCCATGAGGACAGACACAAGGACAGGGCATCCCATGAGGACATGGACAAGGACAGGGGTCCCATGAGGACAGACACAAGGACAGGGCATCCCTTGAGGACAGACACAAGGACAGGGCACCCCATGAGGACAGGGTTCCCACAAGGACAGACACATGGACGGGGCATCCCATGAGGACAGGGGTCCCCAAGAGGACAGACACAAGGACAGGGCACCCCATGAGGACAGGATGGGCTTTCAGCCAGATCCTGACTCTCCAAGGATCTGCTAGAATTAGTAAATAGGCAGAGAAATAAAAAGACTGGGGAAAAAAATCTTAAATGATTAAACTCAACAAAATTCCTATTTTGCTTTTTGGCAGAGAATCCGTTGGGAAGAATGTCCTTAATCAACATCTGACGTCAAAAGTTATTGCATGCAGGGGTGAAACGTCCCAAGAGGTCTTGCTACAGGAGGATAGCGAGAAGCCAAAACAAGTGTAAGATACACCGTTCCATATGCGCTTGCAGATTGTTAAGCACCTTTCAGTATTTTAGCGAGCATTTGGATTTCGCAATGAATGTTTTCTGTCGTGCTACAAGGTCTTTTAATGGCTGTACTGACAGTGAGACACATGTTCACAGAGGAAACCGATTCTAGAGAAACAGGGCCCCATACGAGCACCTTCTACTTGTAACAAATGAATCTTGATTGTGCCGATTTTCAGCCCATTTCCATTTAAAGAGAAGTGTGTTTTTTCAGGATTCCTGCAACACTCACTCTACTTTTCCATCATTTTCCCTTTGTGTCTTTTGCCTCCAGTTGTCTCCAAAGACACAGATCCTTACATTTACCCACATTTGCATTGAGAAATAAATACCAGGATAGCTGTTATTCTCTAAAATATGACCAGCGAACACACCGTAACCTCTATGAATGTTGGCAGATTGCACGTTTTACAAATTGAAGCAATGTGCTTTATAATTGCCATTTCATACAAGGATGAACGCAATGAACACAATGAACCACAATGTATTTACTTATCCCGGCTTAGGTTTGACTTGGAAATGCCACCCTGTTCATTAAATGATTAACAGCTAATGAAATCTTGCAGCCACGCTCTCTGAAGACACCACTTGGAGAAACTTCTCCATCTCTGGTTGAGCACGTGCCATTTGAAATAGTATCAACACCACACCATGGTGTGAGGGACAATCTACATGTATTTTCTACCCCAGAAATTCCATTCTTCATCCTAATATGGCAACATGTGGTTTGAAATATAGAAACCTTTCAGTTTATATACCTGCAGTATGCTGCAAGTCTAATGGAGGTACAACATTTACTTGCTACTGCCACTTAAGATTTTTTCCCAGCAAATTATTCAGTTTTATTAAGCGCATAAAGACATAATGAAGTTGGTCTTTTAATGTACTTACATAGCCATAAACTTCTATCACTGAAATAATTGCATTTTAATGATTTTTTTTTAAATCTTTGCATAATTTGTATATTTAGCAATCACACCCATAGAAAGAGAAATGCTCACCGTGGAAGCTTTCTGCTTAGAGATTAGGTGCACACTTATTCCTCATCCCCGCGCTGCTGATGAAAGCTTCCTAATTCCCTATTATTTGCTCTTAATGGTCTCTGTGAACATAATCTAGTCCTGCCTGAGTCTGTTATAGAACCTCGGGTTGACTTTGCCACCCCTGTCCCACTGGGCCGTGGCTCATCCCAAGCAAAACACGGAGAGACTCTCTTCGTTACCTTTGGGTTGCGATAAATGCATAGCAGCGTTTAAAACTGCACAATTAAACCTTTAATCTAAGATTTAATAACGGTTTACTAACATTTATATCTGCAAATAGATATAAATTAGCAAGGAAGTGCTGCTTACACCAGCGTATTGGACACAATTCACAAAAAAGACCTATGCAACAAATGGTTAATTGAGTTCTCTCCTGAGCACTCCCTGTAATAATTTCTGGTTATTTAGGGAGATCAGAATTATAAATTATTAAACCCAGTTGATAATTAGTTTAAGTGGACGTTAATTAGCATTGACTAATAATGAGATTCCTACTACACCCACTTGCTTATCTGGAGACCTTCTCCTGTTTAGTGATACCGAAATGAAAGCCAGAGGAATCAGTAATATTTACAGCTGATTGAAAAGAATTGCCCGAGTCAGAAGGCATCAATTAGCTGGTAATTCCAGAAAACTCAAATGTATATTTATTGTGCCATAGGGTGTCTTGTCCTCTATCGCGGTCCCGGCTGCTCCCACTGCTGTGGGGCAGCAGATGAGCTCTTCTTCATTAATTCTGGGGCTGCCCTGGACTCTAACGAGCTGCATTCATTAGCACGGGGAGAGAGGGACGTGTCCCCTTGGTGGGACAAATAAAACAATTAAACACCTTATACAACGAACCACAAAACCTGAATTCCAAATATATGCTTTCTAACTTTGTCACAATTTCAAAAGACTTCACTTGTTGGGCTTTGGGGTGGTGGCTTTTGCTTGGTCGGTTGTTTTTTTGGTGTGCACGGGGTGTTTTTTTAATTACTTTCTCTCTTTAGCAAGCTGCAAAATGCTTTAGCACACTTTGAGCGTATCTCTGCTAACTTGTTATGCACACATTTAATTTTTCTGGGCTTTTAAATGTAATCACTTAGAGTGACGCACAGGTCTCTGCAATCCTTTTCATTGTGGCTCATTGCACATGTGGAAACGGGGCTGCAACACAACATATTACAGTGAAGTTTCTCCTTTCTGCTTTAGGAATGAATTACATTGCGGCAAGCTATATTTGGAGCTCGCAGGCACCGCTCTCCATCCTGTGGCTTTTGATGTTTTATACATTTGTCTGAGCTGCCTGTCTGCCGTTTGCGCTGCCTCCAAGTTATCAAAGTTTCATCATTTTTCAAGTATAAAACTGCTTTTCTCCAGCCCCTCCCCTTCCAACCGCAGTCAGCCTGCGGGTGTTTCACCAGGTATCAACTCCTGGCTGCGTCAGGACTTGGGCAAGGCAGATGAAAGCTGGGATGGGATGGTTCTTAGGCAAGGGAGGGTTGGCAGTCATGATGGTTCGAGCTTCAAACGCATCCTTCATCCAGGGAGCAACACGCGTCTTGCTCAGCACCTCAGAGCGATGGCTTTATTTGTTGTGAATTCCTTAATTCCTTGTATTCTTCTTCTGCTTGTATGTCTTGTTAGTTGCTTGATTGGAAGTTAAAGCTGGGCAAAGCAATTCGGCCACAGGGAATTGTTGTCCTGAGGGTGGTGAGAGCCTGGCCCAGGTTGGCCAGAGAGGTGGTGGCTGAACCATCCCTGGAGACATCCCAGGCCAGGCTGGACGGGGCTCTGAGCACCCTGAGCTGGTGAAGATGTCCCTGCTCATGGCAGGGGGGGCACTGGGGGAGCTGGGAAGGTCCCTCCAACCCAAACCATCCTCTCATTCTATGGTTTTATGAATTCAAGCACAAGCACCTAGACAGGCACAGAACCAGACACCTCCCGAGAACCGCTGTGGTTTGGATTCGGTCCCTCCGCTTCATAAGTCGTACTGAATTTGGGTACATCAGCTACTCCTAAGTATTTGTCTCTCTATAATAAGTGTTGCACGTTATTTCAAACTTTGCCAACTTTCAAACCTTCCTCTTTGGAATTGTCAACCCTCTCCTGGAACCTGCTGATGCCTTGTTTTACTGCTGGAGTTTGGCTTAAAGCTGGGAAGAAGATGGAGAAAACGTCTTTCTGCTTTAAATAAGAACCAGCACATTGGAGACAAGAATTTTCATTGCTTCTTAATGACGATCGGTGATTTTGATACCCCCGATCACATGCATTCCCAGAACACTTGATGAATGAGACCGTTTCTAAGAAGAAATAAGCCAGTGGCAAAGATATGACAGGAACAGAGAAATCTGTCTGTGCTTCTCTCTCATTGACTGTAAAGAAAATCCTGAAGGTTGTAAACAAAAGCCTTACAATGGTTTTCTTCCTCCCATTTCCCTTTCCCTCTCCCACAAGCTACTTGCATCACTGGAAATCAGCGCATTAGCTGTAGAACTCTTGCTTTGGGCTCGTGGGGAGATAATACTCAAGTATTTCCAACCACGACAAAAGCGTGGGAGAGAGGAAGGTCACAGCTACATCTCTATGTCCTTGCAGCAGTAAGGAACTTCTCTGGTTAAACCCCTCTATGTTATATCTCATCCCACGGTCCTGAAAGGCTTCTATCAATTCTCATTTAAACTAAGTTATCTATTTTTACAGCAGATCTTGTATGAAGAACTGACATTTGGACTTGCAGCAATGACCAACCAGGGAAATACTATTTGTCCTTTCTTGTAGCACGATGACAACACAAGCACAGAGTGGGAATTGTCAATACAATTAGAAAGTGGCAATAAGTAGCGGAAGAAATGAGTTCATGTCATGCAGAGGAAACAGCGACCGAAGGTGCGCTGAGCCTATGGGTTTATACAAATAGAGGGGATTTGCAAGATTAGGAGGAGAACTGACTCTCCAGGATTGTTATAATGGGTATATATATATATATGTATTATCTTTTTTTTAATTGATGGTATGTTAATATCTTACTTCTGGGTTTAATCCCATCTCTGGATAATCAATGCGGAGAAAGCAAAATGATTCTGGTGAGCGAGAGCGGGCAATAAAGGTGCAATTATGTTGAGACACAAGAAGAAAGAAGATAAATTATGGTCTTGCATTTATATAGCACATTTCATCCCAAACCACTGAGTTAACTGACTGATATACAAATTACATTTTGAGAGATCACTCTGTCCATCCCTGACATGCAGATATATATAATGTAATCATTATTTTTTAAAGCAAACTTACTTATTAATGCAAACCCTACAATTGGGGTGAACTCTTCTGGGCAAAGATGAATCAGAAGTGACAAAACTCCACCATCTCGTGACGGGCGTACTTAAGAATGAATGGAATAATTTAGTTACTTAGATCCCTCCAACACGATAAGTTCAAAGCCAAACAGAAAACGTCTCTCTTCTCTAAGGATTCAAAACAGACTGTAATTAAGCGCTAAAGTCCCTTGAAATCAGTCACTTGCAGAAACTAATACCCACCTTGCTGATTAGGCGGTGGGTAAGCCAGGGGCAATTAATGCATTAGTATGAAAACTGTTAACCATGAAAGCAACCAGTTTTGTTGGGATAATTGCTCTGAGAAAGGGTGGTTAATACCAGAAGTGATGTATCTGGGAGAGGGGAACCTACTATGTTAACTGCAGCTAATTAAAAGTGACCTAATTCTCATTAGTACCATGATTGGATACCAGCTTGAATCAGGGAGGCGAACGGGGAGCGTGGGCACGTGTCGCCCCAGCTGATGCCAAGGGGGAGCTTTTTGCTTTATCCCAGACAAGGAGAAGAGGTGGGAAGAGTCTGTCGGGTGGAAAAGGTGAAATCCCACCTCCTAAAGTTACTTTTCATCCCGCAGACATCCCGCTAGGTTTCATGGAAAAACACTTATAACTGCGGCATAATCCGGGCTGTAAAGGTGTCAGCCAAACCCACTTCAGCAACGAGAAACGAACGCACTGAAATTAAGCCCATCGTGTTTAAACGCTTTGAATAGCATGTTACATTTCTAGATTTTCCAACATGTGTTTGTTCAGCGTGGCCGAGTGGAAGTGTCAGGGAAGAACGTTTGTTTCTCATACTCCAGCAGTTAATGACCAATTTTCCACAAATCATAACAGTCCTACACCATTAGGTTTTGTAATTAATTCTTTATTATGTGATCCTGTTTACTCAGCACGTATAGGAACCTGAGAGCCATCCTGCTCGACACCAGAAGGGCCTGAACTGACTTATATTGCAGCACAACTTTGCAACCGAAGGCTGAGCAGCTCCAATAACACCAGAGATCGCGACTCCAGGCAAGGAGAGAGGCAATGTCAGCAGGAAACATAACGTAACCCTGGCATGGAACCGATGCTGGAGCTGATGTGAGGCAGCGTAGCACCATCCATCCACAGTAGAGCATCACCTTTGCATCAACCACACTGGAGACACCTCATTTACCCCAGCGGAATAATTAGCCCTGATGGTACCACAGCCTAAGGATGAGGATGGATGCTCATGACCGTCAACTTCCCTCGCAGGCAGCGCTTAAATGACCTGCCCAGCTACGATGCCGCTGTACTATCCTAAGAGGGGATGAATGTAATTGAAAAGAGAGATGTGACTGGAAACGCAAGGTCCCGGCACATTTTCTGGCTCTATTAATCGCATGGGAAAAGACACACTTCAGGTTTTCCCCCAGCCCGTGTTCTGCAATCAGTTTTTCCTTCATGGAAATCACAGCCACGTGGGAGCTTTGCTACTGGTGAATAAAGAAGTGGGTGATTCACTGGGCAATCAATATTCATTCCAGAAGGGAACAACGGCTGCATTCACTCACGTGCAACTGAGGGTGAAAGGTGGTGATCATTTAATTCATCATTAATTGAACATTGTACCACTATTTAATGGGAAATTAATACCAAAAAAAAAAACAAAAAACAAAAAACAAACCACAAATAATATATTGAACAAAAATCTAAAAATTATTTGTGTAAATCGTTGGCAATAAAGAATCTGCCTTCTTGATTTCACACCATTTTAACGAGGAGCATCAAGTTGTTGTGGCAGAGCAGAGAAGCTGAGCGGGCATATGTATTTACATTGCGTTGTACTGCTCGAGATAAAGCCCAACTTTAAATCCCTTAACTCTTCTTGACAACAAATTAGTTTCAGATCAAGGGCTCCTGCTCTGTCTCAAAACACAATTTTCACTTCCAAATTATTCATCTTGCCAGAAGCCGTTGCTAACAAAAAAAGGCAAATTTTTAATGGTTTGTATAACGTCTTGTTCACTTCCAGTCTTCTTCATAGAAAATTCTCTTTGTCACTTCATGCCAGAGCGTCAACTTTTCTATCACATTAATTAAGCAAGGCTTTTGGGTAGAAACCCGTCTTCAGGCGCGCTTTGTGCATCCCTCGCACCCCAAATCCGGGCTGAGCAGCGTCTCTAACAACGCTCCATCGTCTCAGTGGCAATGACCCAATTCATCACAAAAGGTTCCAAAATCAGAAATTTTAGTCAAGATTCTATGTTCCACCAGGCAGTAACTTCAAGCCCCTGACCCTTCCTCTCCTCATTTCCCCCCAGGCTGTACGCTACCATTGATTTTCTTTTTCTTTCTTGATGTTACTTGAAGCATTCAAGAGCTGTTCTGAAAGCACATAATAAACAGTGCCAGGGTACAGATTCCCCCTCGGCATCCAAAGACATGTCAGAAGCCGCATGGAAGTCACAGCGAGAAGCAAACGCGAGTGATGGGGTGAGTGCACGAGCATTGGGAAACCGAGGCATGGAGGGACGAGGTGGCGGGGGGCTCAGGCCACCCAGAGCAGGGACAGAAAGGTGCACGTGTGGGGTAGGACACACAGATGCTCTGAGAACTGCACCCAGAGGGGAAAACAGGATTTTCACAAACCCCACAACTACTTGCTATATGAAATATAGCCTTTAAGAATACTATTCTTCCAAGGCCCTGGTGAGACCACACCTGGAATCTTGTGTCCAGTTGTGGCCCCTCAGTTCCAGCAGGACAGGGAACTGCTGGAGAGAGTCCAGCGCAGCCACCAAGATGCTGCAGGGAGTGGAGCATCTCCCGTGTGAGGAAAGGCTGAGGGAGCTGGGGCTCTGGAGCTGGACAAGAGGACACTGAGGGGGGACTCATTCATGGGGATCAATATGGAAAGGGGGAGTGTCAGGAGGATGGAGCCAGGCTCTTCTCGGTGACAACCAGTGATAGGACAAGGGGCAATGGATGCAAATTGGAACACAGGAGGTTCCACTTAAATATGAGAAGAAACTTGTTGGGGGTGAGGGTGGCAGAGCCTGGCCCAGGCTGCCCAGGGGGTTGTGGAGTCTCCTTCTGTGCAGACATTCCAACCCGCCTGGACACCTTCCTGTGTAACCTCATCTGGGTGTTCCTGCTCCATGGGGGGATTGCACTGGATGAGCTTTCCAGGTCCCTTCAACCCCTGACACTCTGGGTTTCTGGGATTCTGTGTGATTCTGTGACTGCGGTGGGTTGAGAGCTTTGCTGCGCCCAGCAGAAGGGGTCCTGCCCTCAGCTCGCAGGCTTTGGGAACAACACGTTCTGAGAAGCTGAAGAAAGGTTATTACACACGTCAGGGAGAATGGGGATATTTTTCCTCTTTTAATTGTTCGCTGCTTGGCTAGCTATTGATTACCTTTGGGTTTTTTTTTTTGCTATTTGTTTTTCTTTGCAATATATTGGATTCTCGAGGCTTTTAATCAACTGTAATAGACTGTGATTACCACTAGCTGCTCCCGAGCCGTCCTGGCTCATTCTGTGTGCTCCAAGCAGGGGTTGTCTCACTCCACCTGGCTCCCCTGCCCACCTCCTGCCCCTGTTTGCCCCAGACAAACCCGAATTTCACACCAAGCTACATTAGCAGAAATAAGGCATTTCTCCTAAAAACTCCCAGTCACTTCTTCAATCCTTACAGAGCTCACATCATCATCCCAATCCCCTTCTGCGCTTTCGAGGGGAACCCTGGAACTTACAATTAAATGGCACAACTGAGGCTTTAAAAACTCACTGCTTGCTGAACTCGGAAGTTTCAGCAGGTGTTCTGGTTGCAGCTGGAGCAATGCCGGGATAAGGCTTCTATTGCCTTAATGATTAATTGTATCCATTGGCAAATTATTCCACAGGCACAACAATCAGCACTCCGAGTTTCCAAATGTTAGTTTCTTCTATAAATGGGTGTTAGCAAAAAGCAGATGGCAAAGATAATTCACTGTCTCCTGCACTATCCTCGCCCATTGTCTTTGCCTATTGCTGCGAACTTCAGTGAGGATCTATTTACAGTTATCTCTTCAGCTGCTGGATATCGTGCTGTAACAGGCTGTGATTTATGGTTATTTTGTCTGCTGTTTTAATTACAAGCTCATTGTTCTGTGATTCAGTTTGAGATCAGAAAGGTCCCTGTGAGGCTGAGGGAAAGGGGTTAATTTTGATGCTCTCAGAGGAGCAGTTTGCAGGGTCAGGCACAGGAAAGGAGCAAACACTGGAGGAGAGCATGGACTTCCCCCAGGGCCAGTGATATTTGGGTTTTCTGGCTTCTTCATCACCCCCTTTGGCCACCTGAGCAAAGCTATTCTCTTGTTTATGGTTCTGCTAAGGATTTCCTGATTAAATTATTACTTGGTTGCTTTTTTGCTTGCTTTGCCCTGCAGGTTTTTCTCAAGCAGACTACCTACCATGCAAATTTCTGCAATCTGAGCACAAAGTGGCCCCTAATAGTTGTCCCTTTGCCCCTCTGAGATACTGATCAATGAAGAAACCCAAGTAACTTTAACACTCTCAACCATCAAGATGTCGCAGAAATTTTGAAACACGCCAACTCCTTTTTAGCTTGCGAGACAAGAATCAGCTGGATGGAGGCTTGAAGGAAAGAAGAAGAAATCGTTCCTCACACTAAACAATGCCAATTTTCTTCCCTGCTACGCGCAGAGCATCAGCACTGATAGAAGATGCTGCTTTCAGCCACCCTGGTGCGAAAACGGGCAGCTGCTCCATGACTTTGATTTCTGTGACAGCCTATTAAAGATTATCGCTGCCATCTGTTCCCTTGGCGAGGCGAAGGGATCGCGCCGTAGCGGGAGCTCGGCTGAACGTGAGCTCCATCCACGGCAGATGTGCTTGACCTTGTGTCAAGGGTTTGATTGCGGGGTGACAATAAAACCGTGGCAGATGTATTGTTAACCCCCTCTTCCCACTTCCACTCAGGACAGGCGATCGGGAGGGAAAGAAGGACAGAGAGAAAAGAGTTGGAAAAATTATACATGTTTTACTAATGCTACTGATAAAATAGAGAAAATAATACAAAATATACAAAACCAATCTCGAAAGTCCCAGCAACTGCAGAGCCGGCACCCGAAGTCCTGGACTGGACTCTGCAGCCAACCGGAGCTGGATTCAGTCTGTCACTGGCCTCAGGTCACACGGACCACTCGCAAGGTCCTCTCCTAATGTCGCCATAAGGAAAAGGGACGAGATCCTCGTGATCTCCCACTTTTATATGAAGTATCACATGAACGGGATGTTATACTCCGTTGGTCAGTTTCTGGTCACCTGTTTCTTGTTGACCCTCTCACAGGATGTGCATCCATCCTTATCAATAACTTCACATTCCATTGCTATGTTACCAAAACATGTATCTGGTTCTCCAGGAAAATGCAGCTCATATGAAGCTTTAGCTGACAGGCAAATTCACTAAAAGAGAAACTCGTTTTTAACAAAACCAGGACACCTTGGCCACGGCAGCTTTGGCTGATGCTCCTGCAGGACACAGTCCCACAAGGAACGTGACAACCTCCCCCCAGGTCTGCAGAGCCAAAACTCCCTCGTGGGGAGTTTCCTATTCAATTTTCAGGATGGTTATCATTCCCTATTTAACACTGCACACCAACAGAGTCATTTCTCTCCTTGCATTCCACCTGCTAATTTAACCTGTGTCTGCAGAAAATCCTCCAGGATACCTTGCGCATTCCAGCTTCAACTGGGTTTTAAGTTCTATTTCATTCTATGTGGCTTGAGACCAGTATGGGGATCTTTCCAGACTAACAGGGCAAGGCTTGACCTGTTCATTCTGAGCAGTGCTGTGCGTTCCCGCACCAAAGTTTCTGACCAAACCTGCTCCTTCTGGTACTCCAGCTGCAACTTTTTACAGCGCAAAAACACATCGCTCAGGAAATTCAGATTTTAATGTTCCTGAATGTTGAACTCAAAGTCAAAATAAGAGTCTTGAAGTACATGTATATCACAAAGAAAGAGCAATTTCTCTCATTCTCAGAACCAATGCATAACTCTCTCTGAAGCCAAAAGCCTGCGTAGGATACCCCTCACTAGTGTAATGCAAATAGAAGCCTATTTTTGTGTAGCATTAGGTCCTGGAGACAAACCAGAGGCAGCTATTACAATCCACGCTGACTTCAGGCTGACTCACATCCTTAACTCATACGCACCATTGTCTTTATTCAGATTTGCCATTTACATTGCAGCATCTGACACTGGCTAATTACAGCCTTTTTTGCAGCGAATATTTCTTGTGCATCTCTCCTTTATATTTAGTACATTTATAAAGGGGTAAAGCGGGCGTTAATGAAGATGTTCCAACCGCAAACGTCCGTGGTAGCGCTGGAGAGGAATGGAAAAAATTCCTCATATAGAGTAAAGAGAGGCTGGAAGCTGGGACCATCTCCTGCCATGTCAACCAGGACGAGTGCAGGGCGAGGAGGTTTTATTATATTCTAAAAAGCAGTTTTCTCTCACCAAAAATCACACAGACTGATAGAATTTTCTGTTGACAACCACCACACAGCCCAGTGCAGAGGATGTCTGCAATAAGGGGCAAGTCTCATCCCTCCAGGACATTTGTGGTTGGTCTCAGTCTTAAGGGTCTCTTCCAACCAAAACGGTTCTATTATGCTATGACTATGTGGGGAGGAATGCACAGAATAAGAGATGAGGGGGAAAAACGTCCCAAGGGAAGGGAGAATCAATTCTTGCCAATTCAGCACATGTGCCATTTACAAGCAATAAAGGGATTTACTGGCTGCAGAGACAATCGTGTGGCTCCCCAGAGAACAGGCCACCCAACAGCCAGCACTCAGAGCAGAAAGAGAAAATGATTAAAGGAGCAATTGCTACAAGCAAAAGCACATCATTGTGGAAAGGGTAATTTATAGACAAGCAAAATAACTCACTCCCGTTAACTCAGGTATGCGAACTGACGGCATAACACAGAAACAAGAGAGGGAAATGAATCACGCTCTCTCGCTTGCCAGTTATACAGTTTTTGAAGTACCAGCCCATAACATCCTTGGCTCACCGTGCAGCACCAGGAGCGAGCTGGGGGACTCTGTCCTCTCCTGTCACAGCCAACATCGTCCCCTGCAGCAGGCGTCCTGTCCTCGGCGAGCCCCCGGCAGATGCAGATGGAAAAGCTCAGCCTGCCAGATTGCATGCAAGATGTTTTATTTATACACTCTTCCTCCCTGATTATACCCTGCTTGAAATAGAGCAACACTTCTTTTCTTTCCACCAGTGTCCACAAGTCCTATCTACAAGCAAATTTGCTCACAGATGGTGAAAAAATTAAAGGGATAAAGATCTTGTTGGTTAAGCTGAGCAGCTGGGTTGCTGAGCCTGTGTCTCCACCCAGGTGAGGCAGAAGGTGCCATAACATACGTACAAGTTTCCCAAGGGCAAGAACAGAATGAACAAGCCCTGCTGCAAAAAGGATGGAGCATCAGACCAGTGGGGAAAACACCTTGATGACAGCCCGGCTGAGCTGCGAGTCCCCCACTCTAATGGCACAGGTGTGGACACACCGAACAGTATTATCTGACTTTCTTCAGTTTATTTTACCAAAGACAATGCCCATTTTATTCTGCCTCTTTTTCTGGAGCCGCTTTTGAAAGCAGAAATAATGGGAAGAGCTTAAAGGAGAGGCGGAAACGCAAAAAGCGCTGAATCAAGGCAGCAGCATAAATCCGAGGGGAAATGGATTTAATGGTCCGATCAGCTCGCTGAATGCTACACCGTGCCCAAAGCACGGGGAAGGAATAAGGACTCATTAGACCATCACTTCAGAGAATTGGCCAAAACCCGCTAGATTTAACAGATTACAGCAGATTAGACTAAATAATGATTTATTTCTTTAGAGCTGGATTTCTACATCTGGTTTACAGCCTAACAACCACACAAATAGGCAAAGAGCTAATGTGGCTCAATGTGCACAAGCAGGTTTAAGGGAATGCAAAACACAGAATCTCAGAATCCCAGAATGTCAGGGATTGGAAGGGACCTGGAAAGCTCATCCAGTGCAATCCCCCCATGGAGCAGGAACACCCAGATGAGGTTACACAGGAAGGTGTCCAGGCGGGTTGGAATGTCTGCACAGAAGGAGACTCCACAACCTCCCTGGGCAGCCTGGGCCAGGCTCTGCCACCCTCACCAGGAACAAGTTTCTTCTCAGATTTAAGTGGAACCTCCTGTGTTCCAGTTTGCACCCATTGCCCCTTGTCCTGTCACTGGTTGTCACCGAGAAGAGCCTGGCTCCATCCTCCTGACACTCCCCCTTTAGATATCTGTAAACATGAATGAGTCCCCCCTCAGTGTCCTCTTGTCCAGCTCCAGAGCCCCAGCTCCCTCAGCCTTTCCTCACACGGGAGATGCTCCACTCCCTTCAGCATCTTGGTGGCTGCGCTGGACTCTCTGCAGCAGTTCCCTGTCCTGCTGGAACTGAGGGGCCACAACTGGACACAAGATTCCACACGGTTAACGTGTTGTCATCCACAGACATTAAGACATACAAAAATGCATTTTCCTAAGCTCAGACCTCACACAGTTGTTTTCCTACCAGCCTCCCTTTTAAAACAAACTGGCTGAGAACAGAGCAGAGGTGTCAGAGCTGCCCGCCAGCTGTGGAGAGGAACAGAAAGGTTCAAAGAATAAAATTTTGATGAAAACCAGAAGTGAAAATGTATAAAACTTTTCCTTCCCTTTGTTACAAAGAAATTATGTGTTTTCAAGATGTATCATCAGCATTTGTGAGCCCAGATACCTACAGATAACATGAAAAGCATTGAAAAGTAATAATAGAGAGCCCAAATCTCTGCTACCTCTTACCCTTCCTTCCCTTGTCCCAGTAAGTTTTATTCCAAAAGGAGACAAGAAAATTCTATGAAAGGTAAGAAGAAAAGTCAAGAAACACTCAGCAACCAATTCAAACGGCGTGACCAGTGTGGCATTCAGAATAATAAAGAGCTCATTCCACTTATCAACTGCACTTTTTATTATTATTATTATTTTTTAAGACTGGCTTCAAACTCTTTATTCAGTTAGTCGGACCTATTGATGTCTCTTGTGCCAAATCAATACACTTTCCTAGAGAACATGGAGTAAAAATCCATAGCGCTCCTGCTCAGCAGTAAAATCATGCAGGGTTGGTGTTCGGGGCCCTGAGTGATTGCTCTGCGGGTACGGTGTTAAAACTGTCAAGTGTGGACGCTTGGGTAATAAAATAACCCATTCCCCGCGTCGATCTGCACTTACCCCCCTCTTGGCCACTGACCTGAACATCATTTGCAGGACACACGTGCAAAGCAAATTACCAGGTGAGCTCCCAAAGACTCTGGGTCCTACTCGGAGACATTTTTTGCTGGCAAAGTCATATTGGCCCAGCAGATACAACCTCGAGAGAGATCAGTGCTCACGTTAAGAACTGCTGCAACTATAACCCTTGAGCACAGGCGCTGCAGAGTGGTTCACACCAGGAGAAACCGAGCTCCTCATATCACATTCTGTACCCTTGCTCTGTGCATAGCTGCAGGGCACGGGGCTAATTTAAATCAACAATCAAAAATAAAGGGAGAAAAAGTGATTTTTCTCCATCACCATTTATTGACAACAGAACTCAGTCCTGGACCCGCCGGAAAATACAGCAAAACCCAGCAGAACCAGTACGCCTTCACATCAGCTAGCGCAGGAATGTAATTGCGCTATTGCTCACGGTGGAGGACGCAGAGAAATGCGTTTTGTTGTGACTCCTTCCCTCCTCATGCTGAGTTTAACAGATCATAAAAGAGAGAGAAAATTGGCCGCCTTTGCAACTTGCTGGGAAAAATCCCCTGCAGTCACTCGCACGGGGGTTTGCTGGCAGCAGCATAAAGCCATTTCTCCCGTTATTGTATTAGCGGATTGTGTTATCTTTATATTGTTCAAGGGTATGACTTTTCTGGACAGCCGCGGGCTGACTCCTGCTTATGGGCTTCTTCCGACTTGTTTTATTGGGCTCCTCGCAGCACTGAAGCTACAACAGCTTTAGGAGTTTTGAGCCATGGTTAGAAGCGGCAATTCAATGCTTATGAGCCTTTTCGAAATATTTCGTACTTATAACAGCAATAATGACGAGTCGGCTGAGTTTTAGTTCTAAAACCCACAAGAATGCACACATGACAATATAGTATATAGTGCTGCCCAAGTCGCACTCCTCTAGTGAATGAGGAACATGGATTTACAGGGATGCTCCATTGACTGTGCCTCTGCTTTTGTGTTCAGGCCTGAAGTTGAGCTCTGTTGCTAGTTCTGGTTTGTTATTTTTTAAGGAAGAAAACAACAAAAAGAGAATCTGCAGAGTTCTACAATGTTTGCAGAGTGCACACAGAAACTCCCTTGGGACAGCTAGAGTCTGAAAAATGAAACAGGAATGGAATAGAATCTTGGCCTATGCTTATTTTTTCTACTTTACAACAGAATTATAGATGGGCTCTTTTTTGTCTTTTTTTCCATTTGTACTTTCTTCCTGAATCAAACAGCTTTGCTCAGTATTCCCTCTAGGCTATCCCCTTCATTTCTATGTCTGCTTATTCAAAATGTGGCCGGGCAGCCAGTCTCCAAAGGACTTTGCTTCAGGGAAAACAACCAGGAGCGTTTGATACGGGGCTGGTTTGGATGCTCTTGTTTACACAGTGAGCAGATCCCGGCTCCTCTTTGAAGAGGCAGGTACCAGGTTGCCATGCTGGCAAGCTCCATTCCAACACACCATCTTATTAATCAAAGAGTTTATTAGGAAACTGGGTGATCAGCAATGTGAAACACTGCCCTTGCTCCTCACCAGGACGAGCAGGAGCCTTTGTGCACCAAGTTTCCCTGTTTTACCAAGAAGCAAAACTACTCGTTAGCGACAAACCATTTAAAAGAGGTTTGGGTTTGTTTTCCTTGCAGCTCCAAACTACTTTTTAATTGCTTTGAGTTCATGCAAGGCATTTTTAAGTAACTTTTTAATATACCCAGAGAGTTAGGGGAAGAATATTTTAGGCGGAACAAAATGTTCCCCTCTTTCCCAACTGCTTGGTTTTCAAACACAGAGATTAGTGGGTTTTGGTTTATACCACCAAACACACTGTTTCAAGTGTATATATTTATGACTGATTTTTGAGGTCAGATTTATTACAGAGTTAAAAACAATTTACCTTAACATGAAAATAGAGCTCATTCACCCCATTTTATGATCATTGTAATAACAGTACTCTGCATAATTTCTTGGTTTATATTCAGTACAAGCACATTTTAATGAGTCTATCGCTGTGGATTTGAGTGACTACATTGCAAGATGCTACTAAACTGCATCTTCCTCTCTTTGGCTTTACTATGCTAATTGTCTTTTTCTGCTGCTTTTCTTTAGCATCCCTATTGTATTTAAATGTATAAATCCTAGACCTCTCCTATAGTACCTGTGGAACCACACAACCCTCTATCTGTGGTGGAAGACTCGTGTTTCATTAGCAAATCCCAGTTCTGTTCCTCCCTCCCCGGCCCAGCGAGCTCAGCTGCGCTTTTCTAAGGAGCGTGTCAATAATTGATCTTAAAGCAGATTTATGCCTATCTCAGTCATGCTTTCCCTGCCACATTTACTCCAACATATGTCTGCAATCTACAGGGGCAACACAAACAGATCAGCCCTCCACATGACTGCACTTGGGCGCTAAAAATAACCCGCCGAAGTGAATACATTAAGTTCCGTATGCAAAACGCCTCGCGTTAAGTGTCTGTTTGCGCTGCTGATGAAACGCGTGTTGAAATATCCCTGGCCTTGATGTCTTGTATTCACAGAACAGGGCTCTGGCAGCCAAAAATACCACCCACCACACACGCTTCAATAGCAGCCATATTAATCTGCTTAATTTCTCCATTCTCCGCTGGTTTGAGGGTCAGGTATTTGCCTGCCATACCTAAACAGCTTTCAATCTACAAAACAAAGAGCAGTTAAAAGTAGACAATTAGGGCTTAGAGAGAAGTGTCGCTGAGTAGTCATTCAAATCCAAGAGGAAATTTCAATTAGATCGTGCTTATTACCCCTTCGTGTTTGCTTTCTCCTAATCTTTGAGCACTTGCGCACCGAGAACATCAAACAGTCTTTCTGCCCCTCCAAGTACAAGCCAAGGGACAAGCTGGTGAGGAGGAGCCGAATCTCCGCGTGCATCTGGAACCCAGTGTTTGCGGGAGCTCAAGGAAATACGGTTAACTCTCTTCTCTTGCTGTTAGTAATTAATTATCAGCTACTGAATTGGCTTATGGAGAAGAAATACTGAGCGAGCAGCTGCCTTCATTGCTGCTGACAGAAACCTGGAAGCGCTCAAAAGTGTCAGGGATTTGCTAGCAAGACCCCAGAACCATAAACTACAGTAACCCCAAAGTAATTCTCTTACTTGAGGAGCTTTGGACAATCCATACTGTCAATATTTGCCGCTTTATCTAGTTTGATTATGTCCTTTAATATTTTTCCAAGAGACCCACTGGTTTAAACAAAGCTCACAAAGGCTGAACGGTTTACAAGGTTCAGGGTTTTTTGTGCAAGTCCTTAAGCATTTTCTCAGTTTCCTCAGTATTTGGTTTCTTCTACGATCATTGACTTAGTCAAAAAATGGGTGAGAATCCCATGAACACACTCACACGCGTGCTCAAATATATATTTATTCATATGCAATGGAAGCGCCTACATGTTCTCCAAGCACCTTTATTAATACCAAAGGTATTAATAAAGGGTCTTGTGGGTCTTGTATCTCCAAAAACTGTAGTTCCTAGAGTCCTAATCTTTCATATTAATATCCTCAAAACACTTCTTTAAGGCAAAGTAGAACTATTAGGGAGGCAATAGAGACAGGAGAGTCAGTACATGGACAGACAGATGCTCATCTTCCCCCATTCCAAGCTTTTCATTAAAGATGCAAACAGCTGCCTATATGGGCAAGAGAAACAGAACCTGGTGCTTTTTTTTGGCAGGAATAAACCAGCTCAGAAGCCCCAGACACAGCAAGGGGAGCAGAGGACACCTGAGGGTCCCCGGCCTCTCATCTGAACCCATCACGTCCCATCAGCGCTGTCACCCAGGGGCGTGCGGGGACACGCGCTCCCCGCTCACATTTCCTCAGGTTTTAGTCGGAAAAAATCTCCTCTTTGGGGTTGTCAGCAAATGTGACACACGGATACAAAAAAGCAAAGACTGCTTTTGACAGCTCGCATTAGAATAACGAGGAGGTAAAACAGATTGAATTTTTTTTTCAGAAAAAGAAAAGGAATGAGGTGACAAAAGGGGCTTTATCTGATAGAAATGAATTTAAAGTGGGATGTCCAATAGCCTTCATTAATCATCATATACAAATAGGAAAGAGCTTTAATTTGGTTCACACCGCTATTTTTTTTGCTACTTATGCCTAAGAACTCACCTGAACATCACTGTGAACTGGGCTACGACCTCCTACAGACCGAGAACGTGCCTCATACTGCAAAAAAGATCTTTATCCACTTATTTTGAAGTGGGCAAAGGCTGGTAAATGCTCCCAAGTGCTTGGCGTGGTCCTTATTCTCTATGCTGGTCTATACCACATTTTAGTTATTATATTCTTATGCGAGTGCTTTTGCATTTTGACAATGGTAATCATGACTTATGGGAAGGTGCCTTTTTAGTGGGTTTGGGAGTGCACGATGCTATACATGTGTATTTCTAAATAAAGGACGCTGCTTGTTAGTACCAGCACTTCCATGCAGAGCTCATGTGTCTCTCCATCGCCACGCACTGTTTGCATGACACAAATGGTGGTTTTTCAAGGGTTTTCCAGGCTTTCCCTGAGCCGTGCTGCCCCGGTAGCCATTCTGGTCCCATCATTAACTCTCTGAGGCAGGACCATCATTTTCCACCCCTCACCTACTCAACAGGGTCACCGTCCAAATGAGGGATCGCTGCTTCTGCTGTGGCACTGGCACAAGTGTCCTAAGCTGGTTCTCTAATTCTTCTAATTGATATTTCCATAATAAGCTTTTTGCTAGCGAGAGAATTCACATTAAGTAGCTTTTCTTGTCCAATACTCCTTCTCATTTTTCTTCCTTGTCTGTTCCTAACATCTGTTGAACAAAACTGGTAACAATAGGGGATTCATTACTGTCAGGCCAGGGGTGCGCCATCAATCCAGATGCTTTGGAGGTTAAAACAAAAAGGTACTCTTGTGTTCAAAAGGAAGGGAGTCAAACACTAAGTAGATATACTTCATCACTAAAAAAAACGAACTGTTATGGAAACTGTGTGATATCTGGTTATTCAGCTTAATAGTTTGATTTGTACTTTTCCCCTTTGTGAGTTGCTTTCTATTTGTTTTCGCGTTGTTTACAGCCAAACCATATCATCTTGTTTCATCACTCAGTCATCCTGTTAGCTGGCACCAGCCCAGTTTTACCAGGTAAGCATATTAATCTTGACAATGCACCTGGCTTTTAATAGACACGTCTCCATCCACTCCATTTATTACCTTGTTTATATCAAAGGGTGAACTGAAGAGCTGCGCACCCAAGTAAATCACCTCGACTATCAAATTCAGCTACTAGACCAAAGGCTTTAAACCACTATGAAGTTGCACTTAAAACTCTGAACCCAACTACATCAAGATACCTGAATTTGCATCCCATGCTACGTATCTGCCCCAGAGACGCATTTATATGAATTTATGTGTTTTTTACACCAGCAATCCTTTAGAAGTTCTTTGAGTAGAGAGGTGTTCCAGGTAAGAAAGGGCAAAACAGCCTGAGGCTGCAATGATGTGCTCAAGCTAAAATCCTAAAGCAGGGAAAACAAGTTCGGTTGGTTGTTTTCACATGTTTTGAGCAATTTTACCGTTGCCACGAGGTGCTTTTTTTCCCCCTCTCCCATCCAGAGGATGAATTGTTCCATTTCGCTCCAAAGGGATGTCATTAATTCAGGTGTCTATGTTATAAATGTGTGTTTTGCTGATATGTTCTGCGCGTCACTCAAAACAAAGTCTCTCTCATAGTTCTGCAGTGCAACTACCACAGTCTGGAGGCAACGCACCATTGAGAAAAATAATTATCCAAAACGTAATTAAATTAATTGACCAGGGAAGTGATTCTGTGAGGCTGTGGGGATAATTAAAACTAACACACATTTTGATGCCTTTATAGCATAAATGCTCAGGGCCACACCGTTAACTGGTCTGTTTAGCTCCATTCTTCACCCAGAGCAGCCATCCAGGTATCCCCCTCTCTGCCCATCAGTGCAAAATGGAGTAATAAACGTGTAAAGCACTTTTTTCTTGAATGTGAATGGGAATCACATTCTCAAGGCTCAAGAGGAACACGACTGAGCCTTGCAAAATCATAGACTCATAGCCTCCTAACATCTCTCTACCTCTGTCCTCTCTTCGCCAAATGACGAAAATCCTTCTGTCCAGGGAAATACATCGCCACCCCCCTCAAAACAGAACAAGGCGCCTCTGAGCAGCTCCTTGTTCTCATGGTTTTATTGTATTGCCCAATGTCTTGCTAAGTTGCTTTTCATTATGAGTCATCCCACCGAAATCAGACCAATGGGACTCCTTAGTATTATGTCATGGTTGGAGAAACCAGAGTCTAGCTCTATAATTACAGTAACTATAATGCCTTAGTGTTGATGTGGGTGTAATCGCTTAATTAACACATATTTTTAAAAGCATTTAATGCTTATGACAAAGAGCATTGAAACTTAATGCACTAACTCAATAACAGCATAACCTACTTCCTCCCAAATAAGAAAGCAGGGAATTATTAGACATCAATGCATCATTCATAATGAGATGTAATTCTGTATTAATTTACCTACTGGTTGATTAGATACGAGAGACTTAGAGAACGTTAGAGATGATGTTTTCAGAAAACTAGTTCAACATCAGAAAAAAAAAAAAAAAAAGGATTATTTTTTTTTCTCTATGGTGCATCTGAAATAATGAATTCATTGGCATTTAAATAAAACTCACAGAATCTCAGAATCCCAGAGTGTCAGGGGTTGGAAGGGACCTGGAAAGCTCATCCAGTGCAATCCCCCCATGGAGCAGGAACACCCAGATGAGGTTACACAGGAAGGTGTCCAGGCAAAATTAAGCGCCTGCCCTATTCTTGATGTCTTGCTCCCTTTCCCTGGAGCTTTTTCCCATGAAATACTGTGGAATGCTGAGAGGTCTCAGGGTAGAAAGAGCAGCAGAAAAGATGAAGTTCCTCAGTTTGCAGAAGTGTCTTATTCTGCTGAAAGAACTAAGAAGAAAGAGCTTATATAAAAGCTCTTACGTATCTGGAATAGCTGCAACATCAGGAGGAGAACTAGTGCAAGAGACGTGTGTCATTGCTGCCCGGGACTGTGCAGTATTATTGTCTGCACCCAGAAGTAAGAACCTTCTTCCATACGTTCAAACCTAAATGAGACAAACCTACCAGAAGGATCTAATGATCTGCTCACCCCACTTCATTTGTCACTACAGCAGGGGGGGCGGAAAAACATCCCACAAAACCCCAAAAACCACCAAAACACACTAGACCTTTTCTTCCCCTACTTCTCAGCTTCTGCGCTGGCCTGGCTTAGTCCTGCCTGGGGTAAGTCTAAGGGACCACAGGGCCTTGTCTGAGCTCAGACTCTGATTTTGTACGTGATATATCAATTGTGTGCAAAAGGGATGTTTATACAAAAGAATAAACCCCGATACCTGCAAACATCAGCTCCCAGCTGACGGTCAGGGCCCAGCGTTCCATGCATCACCAGCAGTAATAAAGTGAGTGTGCAGGGGAAATTATTCCCTCACTTACATCTGTGCAACCCCATTACCCTTCAGCACAGTCGCACGGGCGTAACCAAGGGCGAAACGTGAAGACAAGGCACCCGAACAAAGAACTGCTGCTGCCTCGTCCTTGCGGGTCCGCCGAGCGCGTCTCTAATGCAAAACTCCAGCAAACTCACCGTCGCAAACCACCGAGACAATAAAGTTCAATGCTGAATTTAAAATAGTAAATAGAAATAAAATAAATGTTTCAAGCGCAGCATTTGAAGCAGTGGAAACAATCACGCTAATTGAGAAAAGCTGTTCAAGGAAGGAGGCGACTCTTCCTGAGCAAAAGCTTCTGCAGGCACCACAACCGCCACCCAACAGCTGGACTCCCTTGCAAGAGATTTCATAGAAAAGTACGTAATCCTATAATCATTGCCTCCGTAACCAACTCATAACATCTCAATTACAGTGAGGGTCCCCTGTGCCCTGCTTGTCTGTATATAACATTGCTGATTTAAAAAACGGAAGAGATTCTCACAAGTTCAGACAATTACCCACCTCCCTCCAAGTAGAATGTAAATGGAGTTTCCTGCACTACCCATCTGTTCATTTTATATAATATGTGCACTTTTTTTCAAGATTAGATTGTTTTTCTCAACTTTATGAAGAATTGCAGAGCTTTTGTAGGAATAATCTGGGGCATAGACTCAAGCTGTACTGAAAGATCCCCGTTCCTGCATTGACAGAGCAGCCCTGACAATTATGCAGGTATTTAAAACAAGACAACTCCAACCACAGCCAACCCTTCCATTTCAAAGATGGCACGACCTGCTTTTGAAAACTTTACTGTCACCTGTTGTCCCTTTTTTTCCCCCAGAACAAGTGTCTGAAACTTGTGAAGCCCAAGTTCAAAAGCAAGAATCACCAAAGAGACTTTAAAGAGAAAATAATGAATAAACAACTTCTTAACCTCAGACTCATCCTCCACCCAGACACGACATGTCGTTTTGTAAGCCAAAAACATTCAGACTCCGGGTATTGCACTTTTATCTTCTACCATGACAACCTGAGATTCTTATAGCTTCTATGTCCACGCTTCATCCGCACGTACGGACGAGAAAGTGAGTGAGGGAGGACACGTGTCCTCCAGGAAAGGATGAGAGGTTCTGCCTTTGGTAGGGAGAATAACAAAGGGGGTTATGTCCAGGGTTATTTGACATCAAGACAGTTTTTCTCATCCACGGTGAAACCTGAGCTCCCTGCCCTTGAGATGCTTTCACAGTCAGTGCTTCTGTTGCAAAGGACCAAACGTCTCATAATATCAGTATAAGCTTTTGCAGGTCTGATAAAAAAACAGCAAGCAACTGTATATAAGCGAATGGATGCCTTCATCTGTGCATTAAGGCAGTGCATAAACACCGAGGTTTTCCCTATGCCTCCTCCTTCGCCTTAAATCCAAGACTGGATGGGCCAGCTGCTGATTCCCTCTGTCAGTCCCTACCCTTCTCCATAGCAGAGAGGAAAATATAGGAGTTGACAGTGCCTAGATTATTTATAAGGATTAGCTCCCATGTGAGTCCCCCTGATGCGCAGCAAACACTGGTTATTATGCTGTCCCATCCTACTGAAAGCCACTCGGAGCTGATGCAGTCATCTGTACAACAAGGTCCTTTAAAAACAAACCAAACCAAAATAACCCCAACCCTAGCAGGTCCGAGCACACGAACAGCGAGGTGGCTTATGGTTTGCTTTTGTTCCCTTGTGGCTCTTATTTCCTTTCCACGTCTCGCTCTAATAGACTAAAACCAGCAAGAGTAGGTGCTTCTCAGTAACATCAGATCACACCACGGGGCTTTGTGGACGCCTTTTTAAGGAACAGACCGTCCCTCCATGCAGGGGACACACTCTGAGCGTGGGCATATTCAAGCAGGGATTCTTTAGCTTTTGCATTGCCCCTTCTTACAGAGTTTAGCGGTATATTACCTCTAAAGCCAGAGCAGATGTTTTAGTGTAACCACTGTACCCTTTCCAGAGGTTAAGGTGAAGTCTTGCAGCTGCAGGAAACACTTCATTGGAGCCATCCCATCACTGTCACCCATTTTAGAAGCTAATCAGGGCCAAATGAGGTGGATTATTCGGTGAATATTCCCTAGACATTTCTTATCTCCTTGCTGCTTTTCATAAGAAAACAGGACGTAAAGGGCAACACCTTGGCTGAGCTGGTGTCTGAGGAACAGGCATATTCCTCAACAGACCCCAGGCGTTGCTCATGTTTGCCCTTAGCTGCAAATTAGAAACAGTCAGAAAAGGCTTCAGTCAAGCACATCAGCTTCTCCCTGCTTCAAGAACCACATCAGGGGTACAGGACCAGGGTCAGGTGGATGAAAACTGGTGGCCTGGGGCTCATGGAGTGATGCAATGGTCCGTATTCTGGTTTTGGACATGCTGAAATAGCTGGAAATAGATTGTTGCTCTTTGCTACTGAAGGAAAAAGCAGCTTTTCTTTCTAGAAATCAGCTCAACTTCCCTACCAGGGAGAGAAATGAACTGTGGAGCTGTGCTCCCCCAGCTTGGGGAGGAACATTTCCATCGGGCCCGACCGCGCAGCACAGTGTGAGCACAGGGTTCGGATCATCTGCAAAGATCAGAACGGGGAGAGCACCATACGGCATCCTGTAATTTGCAAGCAACACCATTAACGCTAAAACAATAACCCTCTCCATAGACTCCCACACAGCCCAGCGCCGCTGAGGGCTCAGCAGCTCCTGCATTCGCACTCAACGTAGGTGGGTTGAAGAAAGGGAAACGTGTTCCTTGCTGATGAAGAGAAAAGCTCCATCAGCCAAAGGAAAGACGGGAGAGCCCGGGCTGGTGAGCCCTGCAGGGCATGGAGCAGGAGGCGTTACGGATCAGGCACCATTTCAAGCTACCGATCTGTTCCAGGCTCCATCTAATTACCCTTATTTCACCTCGAATTTTAAGTTGCATGTAATTCAGTTTAAATTCCAGCGCAGACCTTTGAAAGGAAAGCAAGGAGGATGCAAGAGCAAACCCGCGCTCCCGGCTGCCTCGGCGGAGATGGGGCTCCCAAAACTCACCAAAACATCCCCCCTTGGTACCCACAGCCGTGATTCACGTAGGGCACATCCCCACCGCAAGGATGGAACAGAACTGGTAGGTACTGCAGCAAGGGACAGACGGACACAGCAATACCGGGTGCACTGGCTCAGCGTAAGGACCAGTTCATCACCACCGGTTCCCGTTACACTCGCCGTCACAGCAGGAACTCATCTGCCAAAAGTGCATTTAGCACTGTGACTAATCTCTTCCTCCCAGACCCACAAGGGAGCATCTCCAGGGGAGCGTTTCATCCTCTTACAGGCTTTGCTACAAAATAGGTGTGTGCAGAACCAAAGGCAAATCTCCGAGTCGTGGGTGCTGTGAACCCACCGGCTGCTCCGTGCTGGCACGGTTTGCTCCCGGCTTGTAATTTCTTCTACATCAGTAAGTCCAGTCTTGAGAAACACTATTTAACTAAATTATATTTTGGGCTTTGTTTTCCCTGGTGTAGAAAGGTATAAACCCAAAAGCACGCACAACGCTTAATATTTTCTCAAACTTTTATGTAAAAGCATCCCGGCAGACAATAAATGCCACAAATAATTCTTGTGTTTCCAGAGAAAATCGATGTCCTTATCAACAGCAAATGGTAGCTGCAGTTATGAATATTTAACATACAGTGTTGCTATGAGTTTAGAAATGTCTTGTATACCCCCAACCCAGCCCTGTAATAAACCCTATGGTTCTGTGGGATATTTTTTTAATAAAAAACATTAAAGCTAAGTCATTAAGTGCTGGAAGTAGCCCTGAATGCCAAATGCAATCTGTGCAAGCCATCAGCATAACCTGGCCGTAAGTCAGGGCCACTTCCTAATGTATCTCAAATTTGTTCTTTTTGTATTATAAAGCCATAAAACGTTCTTTGCATTGCTAAATAAACAGCAAGCGCAGTTCACCAAAGAACAACTCAAACCCAAGGGCAGGCCCATTCTCGCGTGTTATTGCCCAGCACACCCAGGAGAGCGAGTTACCGCAGTTTCCCCACATTTAGCACAACCTTGTTGAGGTCCTGGGGCGAATAATATTTGCATGAGCTATTTTTTATGCTCTCTTGGACTTTTTAAACAGGTTGTTATATGATTTTTGGGTTGCATACTGAAATTTTCAATAAAAATCACCCAAAGCCCTGATATTTGCTGGGGAGGAAGGGCTGTGAATTAGGGAACACTCAGTGTTAAGGTTTCCCTTAAGTAAATGACTTGTATGCATAAATAACATGGGGAGCCGTCAATAAAATCATCCACAAATTCTGTCAAACAGAAGAGTAATTATGGCTTCTGCTTGCTAGTAATAAAATGATCCATTAGCTGAGCTTACACAAAACACAAACACCTTCTGATTTCTTTGAAGATTAATGCTAATGTGCCAAATTGCCAGACTAAACTTAATTGCTCTTTTTTATCTTCATTAAATGATAAGCAGCAGCCACAGAAGTGGTTCTGGTGACCTTGGATTTCCACAGACCTTCAGAGTTCCAGGAAGATATATTGCTTTTATTTCTAACGCGGTGTCTTCACCGGGGGCCACAGGATCCCACGTCCCCTCCCAAGCTCAAGCCTGTTCTGCAGACCCAGCTCTGGGGTTCACAGAATCCCAGAGTGTCAGGGGTTGGAAGGGACCTGGAAAGCTCATCCAGTGCAATCCCCCCATGGAGCAGGAACACCCAGATGAGGTTACACAGGAAGGTGTCCAGGCGGGTTGGAATGTCTGCACAGAAG
Organism: Streptopelia decaocto; assembly: GCF_964273445.1. Classification (NCBI taxonomy): domain Eukaryota; kingdom Metazoa; phylum Chordata; class Aves; order Columbiformes; family Columbidae; genus Streptopelia; species Streptopelia decaocto. The sequence goes on along the minus strand of NC_138674.1, from coordinate 3,952,097 downwards.
GAGACTCCACAACCCCCCTGGGCAGCCTGGGCCAGGCTCTGCCACCCTCACCGGGAAGAAGTTTCTTCTCAAATTTAAGTGGAACCTCCTGTGTTCCAGTTTGCACCCATTGCCCCTTGTCCTATCACTGGTTGTCACCGAGAAGAGCCTGGCTCCATCCTCCTGACACTCCCCCTTTCCATATTGATCCCCATGAATGAGTCCCCCCTCAGTCTCCTCTTGTCCAGCTCCAGAGCCCCAGCTCCCTCAGCCTTTCCTCACACGGGAGATGCTCCACTCCCTGCAGCATCTTCGTTGCCCTTGTTCACACTTGATGGGATACACCCAAACCCCCATAGCCCAAGAGAACTATTCTTGCCTCTGTGTGACATCCCCAACTGAAATGTTTTGCCTCTCCAGAGGCGACGTGGCTCCTTTTCTTTGCCCCTTGGTGTTTTGCAACAACGTATTTGCAGAAGAAAAAATATCACCCAGCTACTTCCCATCTCCATGGCAACATCCTGCTCTGGCTCCAATTGATAAATACTTTGCAAAACCCTGTTACTGTAGGTGACTTGTTGCAAAAATTACACACTATCACTCACAAATAACTCCATAACATTTAAAATGTTCTCTGGGCGAAGAGCAATGGCCTGATTTTAGCCATTGTACACCTGAGCTTCCTTCATTTTGCCCAGGGTTTTCCAGACAGCAAATAATTGCAGACAGAGTTTAATCCATTTCTGTGTCCAAGCAGCACATTTGTAGGTTTCTGGTTGGTATCTCGATAAATAAGCAGCTTCACACACGACCACAGAAGAGGGAGCGTATGAGACCAACTATTTGCAGCTGGTCACTTGGAGAAAGCTGCTGTTGCACATCTGTCCACATCTGCCCCTCCCACCCCATCCCTTCCTCCTTAAGAAAGAGAGGGAAGAAACGTCCTTGCACATCTCCTGGGGCTAAAGCCCGCTCTTCCTCCTCCCTGGCGACACTTCCATGGTGGAATCTCTTTTAACTTGAGCAGTAGAGTCAGCAGGAACACACTGTCCCTGCTGGAAGGGCCCTCCAGGCAAAGTTCAAATGACCAATTAGTGTCTCTATGTCCTTTTAAGCCGCTTTCCCAGCTTGCAAAGGCTGAGCCAGTAGCCTTTAAAAATGCAAAGCTTATCATGGGATGCTTGCAACTGCATCCTCCATGGTGACGGGAACACGCTGCCAGGGTTTGCTGTCTTGTTCTCTGACGCCATCGGTATTTTGAGACCGCTCCAACATACAAACCAGATCCTGACCTCAGGCCAGGCCCAGACACAGAGAATCACTCCAGAAAGTCCTGGTTTGAGCCAAGATTCCTGATATTCGCAGACCCAGAGCGCACAGGCTGCCTTTCGGGTTGCCCAGGAGGTAACAAGCACTTCCCTCTATATTGATGAGACCAGATCATTCAGGAAAGCATTACATCTGGATCTGAAGACACCCAGAGAAGGGAGCAGCCAGCAAAATGTTCCCACCACTTGATGTTCCTCAAAGTTCAAATTTTCTACCCTATTAATTGGATTTTTCTGCCTCCAGCTTAAAGCTACCTGGTCTTTCTGTGCCTTTCTCTGAAGAAAAAAGCCTTTCGGTACCTGGAGCTTTCTCCCTGCAAGGTGCTTATCCACTGAAATTAAGTTACAATCTTCTTTTCGATAAGATAAACATGCTCAGCTCCTTAAGTCTATCACTGTAAAATATTCTCTCCAGTGCTTAATCATTCTTTGTTAATCTTTTCAGCTCAGTAACATGGCAGCAGGAAACAAGCAAAAAAAAGCCCCACTACAGGAGATAAAGGGATGTTCTATCCAAGAGAGTGAATAGCCCAGGATTTTACAAAAGATGCTGAAGTCATTATACCACTATAGTACAATATTACTCCAAAGACTTCACTGACGTGCAACACCAGGACTCTGAGCGGGGAAAGGCAAAGCTGCCTAACGCCAGCCTGCGATAATGTACATGTTGTGTATTAACGCCTCCGAGACGGGGAGCTGGAGTCAGACTGATAAGGTGGGTTGTCCTTTTAGCCCAGGATGTCAACACGGATTTCAACGTGTTCTTACAAAACCCCTCGCAGATGCGCATCGGACGCCAGAGGAAAAGGCAGATCTCTATCACTGAGAAACCGCATCGGGGACCACTGCAAGGATTAGTTTATAATGAGCATAAACTAGGCGTAAAGTAGGTGGTGCAACCCAAATAGCTGCGACTTCTACATATTACATTTACCGATTTATTTGCAGTGTGCAAGTCATGGAGCGCTCCCAGGATAAACCAGACCCCTCTGAGATCACGAGTGATTTCCAGAGCTCCTGGGAAACCTGAAGCAGGATCAGCAAGCCCAGTGAGAACACGGAGAATTCATTTTGGTCCAAAATCATCACTACGGTTTAACTTTTCATCACAAATGGCCACCTGCTGTTCTCTCCCAAAGTGAAAAAATCAAGGCTGGCCCCATGGGCAGATGTTGAATTACACCCATAGAGCTCAACACAAACTGCAGAACAGGTTCATTCGTGTTCTGCCATCTTCTCAAGGTCCTTCCTCCCAACTTTTAATAACCGGCACTAGTTAACACTTGCAATTCTCAATTCATTTTTAAAAGACTCGTTCACTTAAATGTGACACTGGCAATGACAGTGTCATCTGTTATAAGACTGACCCTTTCACTTTATTCATTTATAATTCAATTGTCAGTTAAATTTGATCAAATACGTCTGAATTGAAGCCATTCGCGTTAAAAATAATACATCTTTTCCCCTTTATGCCCTGTTCTGTGGCAGGTGTTACTTGATAATTCAATCAGCGCCTGCAGAAAGCTGCTGGTTAATTAATAAGAAAATGGCTAACTGTCTAAGTGAAAAAATATAAAGAACATGGGTGAAAATCCCTGATGAGAAACAATGGATCTTGTTAAGGACTATAAAATGTACATGTTCTCATTTACGCTTGTGCTGGGTTATGAAGAACCGAACCTCTGCGGGGATGACAGCAACCTATAGATAAACACGAGCTCCTCCCCACAGAACAACATTTGGGGCTGCAAAATGATTAATAAAGTTGGTTTTGGTTGGAAATTCAGTACTTATAAATTGCCTGTAAACCATCCAGCCTTGGCAGCCACGTTGTCCTGGGCTCGGGAGCATCCCGCACGGCCGCAGGGATGTTCTGAGAACCATTGATGCTTCACGGCTCGTGAATTGGAGAAATATATCTGAGCGATGAACTGGATTATTTCTCTTCTGATTAGTATATTGTAATTAATTCTCTGAAGAATCTTTGCTTAGGAACTTTATTAAATCCCATTAAGACTAATGAATTGTTGTTGTTTCCTAATTATATAGTTGTTTCTAGTTTAATGAACTGTACGTTAATAGACTTGTAGAATGGACATTTCACTTTTAGGAGGGAAATAGTTTAAATAAGAGATATATATTTTTGCTAATGGCATCAGTTGTCAGTTACAGTCTCTTTCAACGCATCCATTGGAAAACACTGTCCTTTTTAATACAGGTTTTTCTTATTTTATTAGCTAAAGAAGCAAACAAAAAGCCCAAAATGAAACATGTTCTGATGTTTTACGTAAAGCGGATATTTTTGCTCCTATTAATGCAATTTCTCATTGCAAAACAAGCTGGTTGCAGCAGCCTGGACATCTGAATAATTCTGACTCCGGTCAACAGAAATACAGTGCAGGATGGGCGCCCCATGAGAGTTTTGTTCTTCACAAAATAGGTCAACACGGATGCTTTTCCAGCGGAAACCTGTTCACATGGCACACTGAGGGACTAAAAAGCCCTTTAGGTCAGTTTTGGGCATTACCCTACAGCAGGTGAGATGCACACACCGCTCCAGGAGTAAAACCCAATAGGCAATGGGGGAAAAAAGCCCATTTTCAGCACCAGCAGAGATGTTCAGCATCACCTCAAGTTGAGTCCAGACAATGGCGTTTCACAAGGGGTTTTATGCTTCATTAATTCCCCTTTGCCACCCCAACGTCCTTCCACAACCAACCAGAGGAGCCGCCCGGTATGTGAAGACGCTGAAGCAGAAGCTGCTGCACCTCACGAGTTGGAAGCTTTGAAGTCTTCCAGCGGGGAACACAGAACAAAAATGGTCATAAATCCCGTCCTTACACATCTGTTCTCCAACAAACTGGCCTAATGTAGAGCCTGGGGCACACTCAGGCCCACCAGCAGCCAGCACAGTCAAACCTAAAGCTGGTTTTAACCCAAGAAGTAAACACAGTTTCCCCACCAATATCTCCTGAACTTTTCCTAAGGAGATTTTGTAGGGCAAAATAGATCTACTCCTAAAATAGGAGCTGCTTCAAAAGTAAGAATTGCTACTGCTTAAGCAAAAAAAGGTCATCATCTTGAATGCTAATACATATAATCTTCAACACACTGCAGCCACACCACGGATTAATTTCGGTACAGAGATTATGTTAATATACAAAAAAAAGAAGTTGTGATATTGAGTGAGATCAAATATTTTGTTCATTTTAGTCACTGTCTTCGGCACCAGTCAGTAATGCCCGTTTCAAAGTCAAGTCAAAGGCCTCTATAATGCACTGAGCTGGACAGTAATTACTACAGCGAAAGGCATAAAGTTTAGACCAGAGCATTGCTTGGTCTTGATCTGACATTAGTTGCTTAAAGTCATGGGTATTTGGTGAAGAAAGACAAACTCTTTGTAAGGCCAGTGCTGCTCCCTGCAAAAGTTTGGGGTTTTTTGCTTGCTAAGCTGGGCAGAAGCCTCGGCAGCAGGTCTCCATTTCACAGCCACCCTGACTCGAGCCGCTCCAGTTGAGTACAGCGTTAAGATACTGGTTTTTATTTTCTGTGTATGCTGGGAGAATGGTTTGGTAGGAGGCGCAGGGAGCTGGGTATGAAGCACATCCATGCACTGTGGCAGAAGCTCGCAGCGTCCTTCTGCCACATCTAATGGGTGTTCACTCAAAAAGCCATGAACCATTTCCACCTGCCGCGCTCCGACGAGGGGATGCAATCCAACGGGAACAAGAGCACTTCAGAAGCGAGTTGTTATGGATGGAAAATCTAAAACTAGCAAATTCTTTGAGGAGTGTTGCTCCAGCTGCCCCCGGCCATTCGAGGACACCGAACCAGGGTGGGATGTGCATCCCGGCCAGTCCACAGCAGAGTCCTCACTGCAGCAAAACCACCTCTACCAGCATTCGCTTTGCAATGCCTGAGTTTGGTGCCCCTCTGCAGCCACACCAGAGATTAATTTCACTAGAGGGATTGTGTTAATATAAAAGAAAAAAAAAAGAAGTTGTGATATTGAGTTAGATTTTTCATTTGGCACCAGTCAGTAATGCCCGCTTCAAAGTCAAGTCAAAGGCCTCTATAATGCATGGAGCTGGACAGTAATTATTACATGGAAAGACATAAAGTTTAGACCAAAGACAGCGACTAAAATGAAAAATCTTTGATCTAACTCAATATCACAACTTTTTTTTAGTGTCTATTAACATAATCTCTGTACTGAAAGTAAGCCATGGCACGGCTGCAGTGCAGCACTCGCTGCAGGACGGGGTGAAGCTCCAGAAAGGGAGGATGGAAGGTGGTCCCTCCCCCACCACACACAAGAAAAAAACCCTTTCCACTCCCTTTCCATAAGAGACAAATACACTTAGCATGAACAAGCACATTATGGATAGAAACATTAAGCTTTATAGGTACACTATAGCCGAATGAATTAAGCTTGAGAGTCTCTTGGGAAGCTGATATCCAACTAGACCCATATTTCACCTCCTCTTGTGGTTTAACCACCTCTTGCAGTGCAAAGGCAGAGATTTTTTCCTATTTCTAGAGCTTCCCAAAGGCAGGGCAGCTCTCTGCCTCAGCACACCGCCATAGGGAAGGGAAAGCCAGGCTTATTTCCAGGCACTCAGGCCATCACCTTTAAGCCAGCTCTCCATAGTGTCCCCAGGACGGCTCCTGGCTGTCCCCAAGCCCCACAGGGGACACGGAGCTCCTGCTCCCCCAGCAAACCAGCTCACTTTTTAGTTAAGCTTACTTAAAACTAATACCTTCCTACAAACCTTTACTAGCAAGGAAAGACTTAAATCATACCTTTCCCATCTTTTCAGAATGGAAACAAAAATACAAGAAGCCTCTTCTGCTAAAGGAAAAATTTGAATGTATCTTACAGATCACGTGAAGGAGAATCCCATCGGTACTCCTCAGGACCCGCAGTTGTTCTCCCAGAGAAAGCCTGGAATTGGGACAGACCTTGTTTTTGTAAGTGCCTGGGTAAGGGAGGGGGTTGATCACCAAATTGCCCACTGCTGAGCCCCTGTCCATCCCAGTGACGCTGTGGGTGACACCTGGTACCCTGGTGATGGGCCCCAGTCTGCAGCAGGGACCAGGGGAATTGCCCATCCCATCCCATCCCATCCCATCCCATCCCATCCCATCCCATCCCATCCCATCCCATCCCATCCCATCCCTATGCTTGGGAAATCTTCACTTCTTTCCCCTTCTCCCAGTCATAACCTTTCAATCAGTCTTGCTAAAAATAAAGAGCAATGTCAACGGCGGGAGAACCTTAACAAGTTATAGAACAACCGCTTAGCCCTTGACAATATTGGTTAATGATATTTAATGCAGGCTAATTAAAAATGAGGCGTTCTGCTCAGGCACGGCTTTCCTCCAGCCGAACCTCTGGTGTTTTAAAGAACACCGATCCCAGTACAAAGGCAAAGGAGTGGGACACACAGAGATTTCCGTGTTTGCCAGTTCTCAAGGTATTGCTGGGGATTAAATGAAATGTTTTGTTGTAAAGCCACAGCACAGGTCCAAGTTATTAACTTGCTACTAATGGTGTAAGAAGCAACAGTTTGAGGCTGAGTGGGAGACAGTGAAGAAACCCACAAAAGCCCCAATTTTCTGCTGCTCCCTCACGTGTGTCTGTTCCTGCCAAGGCAGGCGGCTGCACTTGATATCTTCACATTTACACCCTCCTCAAGCTTCTTGCCTTGTTTTTATGCCAATGAAAACAAAGGCAAATTGCAGCCAACATCCCACTGTTCCAGTTTTGCTTTGGCTGCAAGGACAATACTGTAATATAGCAAGAACAATATATATATATATTATAATTTTCCCATGTTTTTCTCCTAGGAGTAGAGTCTCGCTTTCCAGGGCAACAGCGTTTTTTATTTCAATTTGCTTTTTGGAAGGCTCTATCAGTATTTGCTTTGCAATATCGAGGTTTGTTGCTCCTCTGCATTGCTCAGAAGCCTTATGAGTTTTAATTAGCAGGTTTTCAGTCTTTCTGCCTCATTATAATAACAGACAAGAAATCACAGTTAAATTAATAAATTAAACTGCTGTTGGGCAGAACTCAGAATGTTTTTAATAAGTGTAATTACGTTTAAGGACCTTGTCAATCATTATATTAATACGAACCTCACGGAGACTTTTGGAATCGACGGAGAGCTCTGGGCCCAGGGTGAGCATTATGTTAATGTTCTTTCCTCCAGCCTCTGTGCTTGTACAATACAAGTGCTCTTCTATAATGCACATAAAACCCACTCTGGTCCCAGTCCTGAACATCCTCAGATAAGCCCTGACTAGCGGCAAGGTTAAACCCAGCCTGGCAGAGAGGCCAAAGGAATCTTGTTTGGTGAAGACAAAGAATAATTAGGGGATGGAAAGAGTATGAAAATCCTAAATACACAAACCTTTCACTGTTTTCTCATTGTTAAAAGTCTGAATATTAAACATGATTGCTTCTCCAAACGTTCCCCCATCAGGCAACGGGTTTCTAGTTGTGTCAATGGCACCACAGGACACGCACATAAATTAAGATTGGCAGGATTGAGGTTTTCATTTAAAATTGCTTTTCTGATGTTAGAACTGGTTTAAGGACTACAGGATTTTACTGGCAATGTAAAATACCCAGGAAAGAGATGTTTTCTCTGCTCAGCACCCCGGAGACGGGTGGTGCTGGGAACCCCAGACAATGTGTTTTTTGCCTTTATATGTAACAAAATATCCAAGCACAGACAAAACTGAGCAGTTACTGTGACAACTGTCTACAGCACACACCGTTTCTCACTTTCCGATACCGTTTTGCATTATTTACAAAGCACAGCTCCAAACAATCCACTTATTAAGTGCAAACAAACAAACAACCATTTTCTAGCTTTGAAAATACGGCATTTGCTGTCCTCTTCAGTGACATCCATGGGCTGGAACAGGAATGGGCTGAGGACTTGGCTTTTCTCCTGCTTATTTACCATCCTGCCTCCAGCAACGGCTGATACTTGGATGCCGCAGAGAATAAAGAAAAATATATGTTCATATATGTTTACTGCTGCCATAGAGATAGTGCCCCTGGCTAAACGTACAGGGTTATTTCACAGAGGGAAAGTGACTTTTCTTTACAGAATCCCACTCAGCACAGGCGATCGGGAGGGAAAGGACAGAGAGAAGAGAGCTGGAAAAATTAAACATGTTTTACTAATGCCACTGATAAAATAGAGAAAATAATACAAAATATACGAAACCAATCTTGAAAGTCCCAGCAACTGCAGAGCCGGCACCCGAAGTCCTGGACTGGACTCTGCAGCCAACCGGAGCTGGATTCAGTCTGTCACTGGCCTCAGGTCGCACGGACCACTCGCAAGGTCCTCTCCTAATGTCGCCATAAGGAAAAGGGACGAGATCCTCGTGATCTCCCACTTTTATATGAAGTATCATGTTAATGGGATGCTATACTCCGTTGGTCAGTTTCTGGTCACCTGTTTCTCGTTGCCCTTCTCGCAGGATGTGCATCCATCCTTATCAATGATCTCGCATTCCATTGCTACGTTACCAAAACATGTATCTAACTTTCAAGAAAATACAGCTAATATGAAGCTTTAGCTGACAGGCAAATTCACTAAAAGAGAAACTCATTTTTAACAAAACCAGGACAGATGCCGAGAGAGGTGAGGAAGGCACGTGCCGAGACAAGAACGTTTCCTCGGTGCTGATCCCTCCTCTGCCAGCTCAGTAAAAACGAACCGGGTGCTCCCAAGAAGGGTGTTTTGCAGAGCATCCACAGGTGCTGGGAGGGGGTGATGTGCCTTCTCGCCTTTAAAAAAGTTCTGTTTATCTTTCTTCTTCCCCCCTCAAGGCGATTACAAAGCAGCTTTTGGCAAACAGACGGCCAGCACCTCAGACTGCCAACCGAGTGCTTGAATCTTGTCACAATATTAAGCCCCAAGTACTTCACAGCCGGAGGAAAATAATGCCATTAATACAGCAAAGGGATCGAGATGCATTAGCTGCACCCAAGAGAGGGCTTGCGCCGCACATCTTAAGCATCCGAGAGAGCAGATGGAAAAGCAGCACGGGAAGGGGTTTGACAAGCGCGTCTCTCTTCTCGGTGCCATTTCGGAGAGCTCAGAGTTACACCAGCACAGCAGCAGAGCCGGTATCCCACCCCTGGGAAACACTGATGGAGCCCAGGCTGCCGTGAGCAGGGTTATTTTTCTGCCTCAAATAGGTTTATTTAGCTGCCTTGAGTAGGTTTATTTATCTGCTTTGAGTAGCAGAGGCTCCCGCGGGCAGCACCCACATCCCCTGCACCCACCGTCCAAACCAGCGTAGAAGGGCTGTGGGTGCTGCCTTTGCACCCAGAGTTCATTAAGTGAGTGCTAATTGCGTCAAAGAGAGAAGCGATGCTGGCTGCCCAGCCTGACACGATGCTCCATGCGGAGCTGCCCTGCAAACCGCAGGGTTTTACCTGCCGGCCTGACAACCCAGCAATGAAATGAATTAATTCTTCCCTTCTGGAGCAATAAGCGGAGGGACGTGGATTGAGGAAGCAGGAAAATACAGAGCGAGCCACCATCTGCCGGATTTCAAACCTTCAGAACTGAGGCGAGTCGAAACTTTAGGGACTCAGGCTCTAAAGTGGATTGTTTCATGATCGGAAATTGCTGCTTCACAACTATTCATGCAAAACTGCAATTTTTCCACCCATCGCTGAAGTAAGCAATATGTATAACAGACCGAGTCCCTACACATTACATACATCAAACATTTGAAGAATCCCGGAGCCATTTGCAGCCTGTACATCAGTGCTGGTATGTGTCACGCTGTTCACATCTCATTTTGACGCTGAAGAAGAAGAGCAGTGTACCAGCTATTGCTCGAGAGGGGACCGTAAAGAACACCTTGCTAAGAGGTTTCTCATTACTAGTAGAGAGCTGGAGATTGTGTGATTTATCATCCCCATTTTGGAAAGCTTACGGAGTGTGGAAACAGCACAAATACAATTCCAGTTGCAACGCAACACTGTGTCTTTGAACATTAGCTTTGCTGGGCAGTAATAATCATCTCCATTTATTTTATTTAATCCTTTAAGTGCACAAATGTAAAATGCTTCTGTAAGTACCTAGAGGATAAATGAGGTTAAAACATTCATGGGCAGTGGAATCAAGTCAGGCTCACGCTGGTGTTTTGTACATTCAGCCCTCTATCATTTTTGCCAGAACCATTACTAAGCAATCAGTTTTAAACATTTCAGACCTTGGTGGCAGGACTTTTGCATAAAATGTCTGTCTGCTTTTACCGCAATCCAACTCTTCCCTGGAATAGAGCTGCACAGAAAAGATAAAACATAATAAACACACCTCGACGTAGCTTTATTGCACTGGAATTAGGAGCAAAATGCAAGGTTTTTGGAAAAAGACTTATTTTCTGCAACTGAACTGCAAACCTCCCTGGGTCCCGCGTTGAAGGCGGCACAACTTCAAATCAAACCAGAGGGACGTATGGAGCAAGAGATGCAATAGATACGTGCACAGACACTCACAAAAGAAACCGGCAGGAGCTGGAGCTGTGCCGGGGAGCCCCAGGTTTCTGTTTCTCCTCTTCCTCAGCCACAGCCCTTGTTATTATAGCACTGACCATCGCTGCTGCCAAGGGGGGGACGAGGCCTCTGCAAGTTTTAAACACACAGAGATACCTTAATTCATTGCAGTCGCCATCTTAATGCCAATTTACACTACGTAAAACTAGGAATTATTTAACACCTAGGAAAGGAAAAGATGAAACAAAAGCCTGAGAACCTTGGCAGCACCTTTGGAAGCAAAGGAAATGTCACAGCTCTCTAGCTGCATCGTTATTTTTGCGGGCAAATGACAAGTCCAGGTTCAGAAGAGGCTTTTGTTCTGCCATTCTGCTGTGACAGTGCGTGCTGGCAGCCTCTAATTCATTCAGGAAAATCCACAATAGAAGAGAAGAGAAAATGAGGATGGTTTTGTGCGGCTCCTCTTTCCTCCCTGCCCAAGCCACAGCGAACAGCGACTTCCAGCATCGAGGGGGCTTTGGGCTCCTTAAAACCCTCTCGCCGCTCCCCAGGCTCGTGTCTGGGTGTTCTCCTCCAGCTGGTCCAAACCTGGATCACCTCTCAGCTTTTTATCTTATCTAATGAACTTCTGCGCCTGATCAGTCCAGATATAGAGGGCAAATAAGATGCACAATAATTAACGTAGAAGATCTGTGCATCTGCGCTGTTCCTGTAGCTGAGATTAATACCATACATTTTCGAAGCCCTCGGGGATGTAGACTCTGGAAGCCTGATATATGGTTATTATTCTTGTAAAGGAAAATAGATTTACCCAACTTACAATCAGTTCTGATGGTGGGAGGGGGAATTTAATTTTTTTTTTTTTCCTTTTGATAAGTATACTGCAACTTTTCTATAATCCCCATGAATCTGATCTCCTAGGGAAAATTCTGCTGATCCATCATCTTGCGGCTATCTTAATTCCCTTAGTGCCTCCGGGCAGGAGAAATGGATTTCCTCAGACTAACCTCTTATGCCCCTAAAACTTCCAAGTGAGAACTCTCTGGGGAACCCGCCCTTGTCCATGGGCAGGGAGACGTGTCTGCAGAGGCTGGAGCGAAGGTGCTGCGGTGCCTCCATAAACCATTCCCGTGGGAACGCTGCGATCCTGCAGGTTTTCCCCCTCCGCTCCCGCTCCCGCAGACAGAGACACTATTCAACCCTCTCCTATTCAACAGCAACAGAACATCTGTCGAAAAATAAATGCAGGACTAATTATATGTGATTGAGGATTCTAAGCTGCTATTTTTAGCTTTGCATTTAAAAGATTTGATGAATTAAATGTTTGCGCTCAGCATTTTGAACTAAAAGAGGCGCAGAACATCGTCTGCGTGACCCGCAGAGATGGAGCACGAAGCGCAGCGGTGCTGCCGTGAACTGCGCATCCCTCCGCGTTTGGGCAGATGGAATGGAACCAGCAGTTCATTTGAATAAGAAAGTCTCTCTTTCTTTCCTCCAGTACGAGCGGGTGCAGGTGATAATGAAAAGAGCCTTGATGTTCAAGTTTACCCCAGCTCACTCTGCTGGGAAAGATCCAAGCTGCACGTTGCAGTGCCACATCTGAAGACGAGGATAAAAGGGCCCGTGTGCATCATCCGAAAGGGAGAGAGATCCCACCGAAGGATCCCTGGGTGCTGCTGGGCTCTGATTCTGCATCACGGCAATGATGTAATTGGCAGAGAATCATAAGAAAATCTTGACGGAAAATTCTTTTTCATCTGCTGCATTCAAAAGTGGATGGACTCTGTGGAGATATTTTAAAGGGGAGATAAACAGAGGGAAGGCAAAGCTGCAATGACCGTTCGCAGGCACGGCTGGATCCTCCCTCCAGAAGTATTTATAGAAGGTACCAAGTGATGTGTTGAGAAGAAACGGCCTCAGGTTGCACCAGAGGAGGTTGAGGTTGGATCTGGGGAACAATTTCTTCCCCAAAGGGCTGTGGGGCATTGGAACAGGCTGCCCAGGGCAGTGCTGGAGTCACCATCCCTGGAGGGTTGGACAGACGGACATGAGGTTCTCAGGACACGGGGAAGTGCCAGGGGTGGGGAATAGTTGGACTGGATGATCCTGAGCATCTCTTCCAACCGAAATGATTCTGTGCTTCTATAAAAGGAAGATGGACACTGTTCTGGTGGCTGCCAAGAGCCATAAATGCACAAAGCAAAAACACCCGCTGGAGCACTGGGCTTGCTTTTATTGCCAACCTCCCGAGCTGGGTGGGATGCTATGGATGCTGCGCCTGGGGGTGCCCAAACTGCACCTGGGCTGCAGAAACAGCCGGCAGAGCAGCTCGGGGGGGCTGTGGGGGTCCCCATGTGCAGCTGGGAAGGGCTGGGGGGCGCAGGGTGGGTCTCACGTTGCCCAGTGCTGGGAAACACGAATGGTCGCTCCCCGACCTGCTCATCATCCTGCTGCCTCGTCCCTCTGAACCCGAGAGCTGCTTCGTAGCCGACGCAAGAGCAAATAATGCGCGACCAGGAGAAAAGCTGTTTTTCACACTTATTGCCCTTGAATTGGCAGAGTGAGACATCATGTTTTATATTAACTTCATAATAATTACAGTTATTACTGAATTCATGTATACCAAAGAGGTTACAGCTCCCTAGGAAAGCTCATAATATTATTAATGGATATGCCATTCCATTGGAGCTATCATGTAACACGCTAATTCAAACATTCTGATATTAAACAGCGCACCTCCGAAAACTCGCAGACTGGGGCAGGGTTGCAGTGACACACGTGTGGCACACAAGGAATTGTCCTTTGAAACAACTGCTGTGCGAAGCACTAGTGAGAAACCCCACAACAGTAAGTGCTGCCTTGATTTATAGCAGCGAAATCAAAATTAAGATTTTTTTAATACAGAGGAATAGAGTGAGAAATGAAGAAAATCAGGGAAATTCTGATACGATTGAGAAAATGTTTATGGTGAGGATGGTCAGAGATTGGAGCAGCTCCATCTCATCTCAAGGACACCCCCATGGTCCCCATATGGGGAACGAGAAGTTTTTGAAGCAGGAATTCAGTCTCACGTGTGCGGTGTCAAAGTGACATAAATTCCGACTGGGCTTATAACCTCAAATTGATTTTCTTACTGTAAATCTAATACTCGGAGCCAGCCATCAAATGAATTGTTGCACATAAAACCCAACCGTACACATGATAAGAGTAAAATTAGACAGCAGGGCTCTGCCAGGACTGTTGCAATTTCCTCTGTAATGTCAGGCTATAGTAACACATACATATTTCAAAAAAATTAAATTGCTATTAAAATTTCTGACCATCTTTGTTAATTAACCTCTCTTTCATCTCAGCGAGAGCTAGCTTTTGATTTTCAGGAAATAATTTTTTGAGTAGTTTCCAGACTTCTTCCATTAGGCCTTTGGGCTGTGGTCAATAAGCCTGAGTTAATTACCTGCTTAAAACAGATCATGCATCTGTGCATGTGGCTCATTTGTACTGCAAACGCTGGTTTTTCTTCCCTTATACTTAAAGGTGAAGCCAGCCCCCCGGGACACCCTTGTGGGAGCTCTGGGCACAATTTGCATGTCATTTTTCCAGTGTAGAAGTCAGGACCAGCAGCCACGGGCTCTCAGGAGAGCAGCCGAGCACATCCTGGATTTGCCGTAACTGGGAGCTCCTTCCCATCCCACGGGCTATATATACTATAAATGACCGCACAGCTGCAGCAAGTGCTTTTTCGCGCAAAGAAATGGAGTATTTCTTGTAAAAACTGAGGTCTCCTGTTCCTACTTTCCTTGGCGTGCTCTGCGTGACCCTCCAAAGCGATGCCGAGGTCACCGTCCCAAACAGCTTTGGTGGGATGTTTCTCTGGCCTTCAGCAGGTAACAGGTCTCCGAAGATCAATGCCGCCTTCTGCCTATCCCCAGAGGAGGTTCTTGCCTCAAAACGTATTCTGTAAGCAAAATTACAAATGCAAACATTAAAAACCCGGCCACTACAACCTGCTGTGAGCGGGTCAGCTCAGCCTTGTCTCCTAAACCGACCGCCCGGGCTGGAGGCAGCTGGTGGTGAATGGGGCTGGTTGGGAGCACCTGGACACGGGGACAAGTCCCTTCCCACGGCCACGAGTGCTGCGAAGCTCAGGCACATCCTAACGAACTCCTGCGACACGGGGTAAATGGTGGGACCTCCAGCTAAACATCCGCCAACGGTGATACCTCAAGTCAGACACCTATGGCGTTTTACGGCACCGTTACTTCAACGGGTGAAACAAAGGTGTGCTCAGGGGTAAGACATGCAGCCCCCATGCGGGGGCAAACATCAGTATTTAACAACCCAATGTGCTTATTTGGGAATCCTTTATCTGCATCCTCAAATCTCACCTCTCTGATAAGCTGCACAAGAAGATGTGAGTACTGGTGTGCTAACTCTGCAATGTAATTTGCTCTACATTCACACCTGAATCTTTGCTTTTGTGTTCATGCATTCACGGCTTCAGCCACAAATAGGTTCAATCCAGGGGAAAAAGCAACACAAAGAGATGGACTCTCTTCTTTTCAATGTGCGGTCCTTCACATGAAAGCCTTGGCCCATGACCAGACAAGGCTGTGTCCAAACCAGGTGAACCATCATTTATCCAATATCAACAAAGCCCTAATTGAGAGATCAATTGGGAACCGGCCTCTTCACGCGCAATTTGGAGAGCTGACAAAGCCACCTGTAGGGGCTGGAAAATAAGTTCTGCCTCATTACAAAAGAAATTGCATCTAAATGAAAAACAACATATAATAAGAGCTCTAAAACGCCTGCAAAATGCTGCCAAGCAGACAGGTAATCCAATGATATATAGCACACACCATGCCTTTGACAAGGGTCACCCTTAATTATTCAGCAAGTGAAGGAGCTAAACTCATTTCCCCAAAGGCTTAAATGTTTTTTGTTATGATGTGTAAATTCCAGGGTAGAGAATTAGCTGGCCGGAACCTAAGAATTGCATCTCTTTGATAGATTACAACCTAAATAATCATATGTATAGGGAAGCAGAGGCACATTAACCAGGCTTTTCACTAATGTTTTGAAAAGATTTCTAAGTCAGGGTACCCTTCAAACATTCCCCTCCCTTTCTGCTTGGCTGTAGATGTTATTAACATTTTAATGGCCTAAACTACAAGAGATTTATTGAATCTGCGGAAGGCTGGGCTGGCACATCTGCCAGCTCTGCAGAGGGAGCAGAACCATCGTGGCCCATCGCTGCGATAAAAGCAACGGGCTCCTCACCAAGAGAACCAGAAATAGACGGTTCAGTGCGGGGAGAGCCACATTTCAAAGTTGTGCAGTGCGCTTCATCCTGAAATCCTATCTTCTTTTGCTGAAAAATACATACTTCTGTCATTATTTCCACAAGGAAATTTAATGAGATCGTATTTTCTTTGTGTGTGATTCAGGTTTGCGTGGTGGTGGGGTTTTTTATGTGTGTTTGTTTCAATGATTGCTTTTTAAAGGCATTTACCGCAGTGGTCTGCACACAGAGGCCACTGCCGGGGATCTCCCCTCGGTTTGCTCCCTCGTGCTGCGGCTTCTCATAAATCTGAGGGATCCCAGCCAGCCCCCTGTCAGCTTCTGGGCTGCAAAATGAGATCAGGATAATAAAAGACATCCTGGAAATAGACAATAATGGTAAAATGATGTTTTGACATGGAGGCCATATATGGTTGATGGGAAAAAATGAACAAAGTAGATGATAGAGGAGGTGCTGGAAAAATAGTCTCTAAGAGCTGATTAGACTCCTATTCAGGAGATCTCAGACAAATGTGATAGATTTCACAGAATAAATCCCTAGCTGTCTTGGTTTATCTCCACACTTCTCCGCTTTCTTTCCTTCAGGATCACATAATCTCTTTCTTTCTTCTTCTCATTTCTGAGGGCTGTGTTTCCATGTTTCCAGTGCAAACGCCTCATTCCGTGGCACAACAAAGCCGGCAGATGAAGTTATGAAATCTGAGGGTCACCTCACCATGGAGCAGAGGGTTGAGTTCAGCTTGGACCAGCCCGGTGCTGCCCACCCCACAGGGAGGCTTGTGGGGGACCTTGTTGGTCCTCTTGGGGATGATGGTGACAGCAGCAGCCCCCATGGCTACAACAAAGTGTGATGGGAGTGGCTGAGGGACCTGGGGGGTTCAGCTGGAGAACAGGAGCTGAGGGGAGACCTTCTGATCTCTGAACTGCCTGAAAGGAGCTTGGAGCCAGGGGGGGTCGGGCTCTGCTCCCCAGGAACAAGCACCAGGAGCAGAGGAAACGGCCTCAAGTTGCGCCAGGGGAGGTTGAGGTTGGATGTGGGGAACAATTTCTTCCCCAAAGGGCTGTGGGGCATTGGAACAGGCTGCCCAGGGCAGTGCTGGAGTCACCATCCCTGGAGGGTTGGACAGACAGACATGAGGTTCTCAGGACACGGGGCAGTGCCAGGGGTGGGGGAACTGTTGAACTCAATGATCCTGAGGGTCTCTTCCAAAATGAGTCTACAAGCCTATCATCACCCACCAAGCAGGATCCCAACACAAGATGCTGGTGCCTACCCGTGCAGCCCCACAGACACCCCACTGTCCCCCCGGGTCTCTCCCAGGGACCCAATGCCAGGGACTGGTGCCCAAAGAGATTTTCCTTCCCCTTGGCTCTTCGCAAGGATCTGCTGGCGAGACGGCAGCACTGGCACTTGCGCCTGCCCGCTGCAGAACAAGCCCTAGATGCAAGATTAATGAACAGCGCAGAACATTGTCAGCTATTAAAAATCAAAGGTACAAGACGGTGCTGTTGCAGGCAGCAGTACCAGCAACTGCATTGAGATCTATATTATTTAATAATGTATATTAAATTATTACAGAAGCTTTTTAAAAACCTGAGGCTGCTCTGGCATACACCAATGGAACGCTATTGCCAATTCGTGATAATCCTCCAAGACCCTGTTTCTTTTATTTCGTTCACATATTTCTGTGTAATCTCAATGTACTCAGCAAAGTACCAGTTTGTGCAACAGGATCCCGATACCCCGAGGTTCATTTCTTGCTTCGTAACATTTAAGAAAAGCTTAGAAAACCAAGTAAAAACCAAGCCCAGAGACTGAAAGATTAAACTGAGGTCAACACTTTGAATCAACTTGAAAATATGTTTTCTTTCAAAACTGAACATCCTCCCAAATTGTATCTTGTTGGTATTCAACCTAAGCAAAATACTGGCTCATTTTTCAGGTGTTAGTATTATTTTAAAATACATTAGTAAGATTTACTTTAAAAAGTTATTTCAGACCTTAAAACTGTAGATGTTCCATTTAATAAACATTGATAGCAACAAATGCAACATGAATTCACAAGCACTTTCAGCTGATTTAAACCTGCATTTGTTTTTCAGCTGAAACGTTCTGCCCAACTCCAATGTTTGTCCTGTGCCTAAGGGGGAATTTCACTCTGTGAATAACAATGCGGTGCAGACGGGATCAATAAAACTCATATTTCATTGCATTCACTGTCATGTTCCGAGCGAACCTGGCGCGCAGCTGTGGCATTACTGCACAGCGCTCCCAACGCATCTTTAATTCCACCGCAATGAGGAGCAAATTGCCTTTTAAATCCTGGTTCTGCCCCAGATTTGCTGGCGAGCCCAGAGAATGATCGGAGGTGAGTGTGGGCACCTTGTCCCTCCGTATCTGCATCCAGCAAAGCTCTGAGCTTCAGGACCGCAATTTCTTTCTCCTATGTGACAATTCTGGTACTCACTCTTATGAAATGATGGGTGTTTTCAGTCCCTATCACCTCTTTGCTTTAGGAGACAGGGTGACAAGCAGGACAGCGAGGGAGAATCACCTAAAGAGATGTCCCCCACCTGGCCGCAAGCCCGTGAGATTCTCCTTCCTCGCACATGGCAGGATTTTGCGTTTAAATTGGTTTTGCTTTTAAAAAAGGCCAGTTCCAGGAATGCACTTGTGCTCAGCATCCCCTCCGAGGCCGCACGGATCGATACGGCGCTGCTGGGGCACGGCGGCGTCATCACACCAGAACACCTCCGAGTGAACTGATCTATTAGACCTTCTGCTTCTTCAGGGCTCTGCGAAAACCAGTGTTTTATCAAACCCAAATGAATTTAAGTCAAACCGCAAAAGCTAATAATGGAGAAGGATCCTGGAGATGCCAGTTTGGATGTGGCTGTGTGGTGAAGGATTTTTCTCCGTGTTCTGCGAGGTGCGGCCATCCTGCTCTAGTTCCCAGGGCTGCAGTTCACCAGCATATAAGATCAGGGCTTTGCAGCTGCGTGTATGTGGCTGCAGCACCTGGAAATGGGTGGAAAATAGAAAACAAGGACCAGTAACCTGTACCAGCAAGGGGAGAGCACCATGTCCTCTCCAGCCTTTTTCACTTCATTCCTCCACTGGCTTGACTGCTCCCTGCTGTTCTACCCAAAACAATTGCATGGCTTTATTATTATTAGTTGTATATGAACTACAAAGGGATCTCAAAAGTCAGTGGATTCGCAGTTCTCATTCGGAAAACACTTCAGATAAAACAGATGTGAAGGGGGGCAGTTGCCCAGAGGTTACAATAGTATTACAATAATAAGGTCGAAGTCATTTCTGACCCCACAGTGGCCAAGTCCAGCCCGGAGCTGCCGGTTGCTCAGTGACTTGTGCACATGAAGGGACACGCTCTGGCCACTGCAATGGGAACAGGTCACTAGACACCAAAGTATCTATGAGCCCAGGGCAGGGTTATCACCAGCACTTCATTTGACGCCTTCCTTCGGTAATTAAAAATCAAGCAAACCAACGCAAAACCCACAGAACAGTTGTCACAATATTTTCCTTGTCCCTGGAAAGTCTAAGTCTGGGTAAGCGGCGTTTGCAGAGCGCTCGGGTGGTACTTGCATCTCCCCGTTTCATTTACTGACTTCAAACCGCTTCTCTTCCCCTTATCACAGCTGTAAACATGAATCACAGAGCCAATATTTACATTGCAAATGAAGACTGGCTACATCTGGAATGAGTTTATTCTGTTTTGCCATCTCCTCAATTATTTCTGCATTTGTAAGCTGGGACGGTGGCAGATTTGGGGGGTTCGGATGCAGAAGCTGCTCACAGCGCCCAGCAGAGAGAAGGGAGATGCAAAATGCCAATTGTTTTGCTTCAGTACAGAAAGGTTTTTACAGTGATGCAATGCTGTCAGAGAATGCCGAGGAACTGTTAATATGTTGGCCACATTACAACAATATTTGGGTGATTAGCTCGTGAAAGGAAAGATCAATCCACTGGAGTGAAATAATTGTGGGTTCATTTTGCTACATGCTCTGTTCTGCATTCGATGACTAATTATCAGCATCTAATAAGAGAATGTTAGCTTTAAATCATGTAAAAGGTTAAATGCATTGCTTTTACGTGATGCTAAGACTGCCCAGATGAGAAGGCTAAATATTTCTTTTATTGCTATGTTTTTCTGTTTCTGTCTGTGTTGAGTGGAAAATGATCTGCTTTAGAAACACATTGTGGCTTCTTTGATCTCCTGAACAGATTTATGATTATCTTCAAATTGAACACACTCAGCTTCTGTACAAGTAATGACCAGGCACTCTCCTTCGCAGGAAGCGGAGCCTGTGGCGGATTTTCACTGTTCTCTCGGATGCAGGAAATGAGGGGAAGGAGATAAATCAGCGCGGTTTGTGGGTGAGCGTGCACGCCTGGGCAGGCACTGCCGGTGCTCTGACCCTCTGGTATTTTCCTCCTCTGACCTGTTTCTTAGGAAGAATAAAAAATGGGACTGAACTAGACAGAGCTGGAGCAAAACTCTGGAGACAGACACTTGCTCAGTGGCCCTGGGCTTGGGCTCCTCATCGTAACAAGGACACTGAAATACTAGAGAGTGCAGAGGAGGTGATGAGGCTGGTGAGGGGCTGGAGCACAAGTGTGATGGGAGCGGCTGAGGGACCTGGGGGGTTCAGCTGGAGAACAGGAGCTGAGGGGAGACCTTCTGATCTCTGAACTGCCTGAAAGGAGCTTGGAGCCAGGGGGGGTCGGGCTCTGCTCCCCAGGAACAAGCGCCAGGAGCAGAGGAAACGGCCTCAAGTTGCACCAGGGGAGTCTGAGGTTGGATGTGGGAACAATTTCTTCCCCAAAGGGCTGTGGGGCATTGGAACAGGCTGCCCAGGGCAGTGCTGGAGTCACCATCCCTGGAGGGTTTAAAAGGTGTTTAGACAAGGTTCTGAGGGACATGGGTTAGTGCTAGAGTTAGGTTATGGTAGGACTCTATGATCCTGAGGGTCTCTTCCAATCAAAATGATTCTATGATTATTGATATACAGAGAGAAAGAAGAGAGGTGGAAGAAGAAAGAATAGAAACTTATTGGGTATCACCTTAAAATTCAGATCATCCAGGTATTTTTAAAGTTTTAGTGCAGGCACAGCCTGATTGAGGTCACATCACTCCTCCCCGCCCCTCACATCGCACTGAGCACCCACACTCGGTCACCCCAACCGCAGCTGCCACCGAGGGCTGGGCGAGCTGTGGGCACCTTCCTGCAGCAACAAGAAACCTGAACCTCTGCTAAGAAGGCAGAAATAAATGAAAAGCCAGAACTGCTCTATTTTTCCACCCCTTCCCCATGCCGACCCTCACGCCCGCCTGCTGGCTGAAGTGGCTCATTATGGCCACGTCTGGACTCCACAGGGGCCATCCCTGCGTTTCCAAAAATTATTACAGCCATAATTTATGTAAGCCTCCCCTGCAGCCCATGGGGACAAACAGGCACCTCCAAAATATAATTCAAAGAATAAAAGCGAAGACTCAGGCTCCTGCTGTGAGTCACCACCGCAAAGAGCCTCTCGCCGCCGGCTGCACTGAGAGCCAAGAGCAAATGGGATCTGACGGAGACACGGGAGCGCGATGCTAAAGCTGGCAGGATAAATCTGAGCCAAGACCTACAGCGTGAGCGTATCCTAAAGCTCTTCCAAGATCCACACCTTGAACCATCATACAAGTGCAGCGGTCAGTCAGGATATTGGACTCCTGGTTCACACCAGCGGGGTGGCAGAAGTGAAAGCAACAAGTGTTCACAGGTAATTCTGGCCTCGATCGGGAAGAGAAGCTCAGAGTTTCCTGGAAGCCACCCTGCTCTCACACAACCACGGTGTCACAGCCCAGGCTAATCTGATTTCTCTGGGCTTTTCTCAACTTCTTTGTTTTTGCAGCCTAAGGTTTAAGCCTCCAGTGCAAATGGCATCCAGCCAACCGCTTCCAGTCTCGGGTTTAGGAATAACGTGTGTGATTTTTGTAATTGGGTAGAGTGACTGCTGTTAGCCTGTCCTTGAAAGAAAGGAAGAAAAATAATCACAAGGTGGAGCAAAACAACACAAGCATGTTTTAATTCGGCAAAAATCTGGGGAAATAAAGCTCCTCTTTTCAAATGGCACTCGGTGCCGTTAAATTAAGCATGCAGGCTGCAAGTCCAGCATGCTGTTAAAGAAAATAATTCCTGAAAATGAAGGAATAAGTAAAGAATCATGTCTAGAAGAAATGGCTTTTGAGTCGGGTTTGCTGCAGAGCCCGCGTTTCACCGACACCCGTCAGCAAGTGCCATTCCCAGGAGGAGCCGGCCAGCAGCGATGGCCATCGCCAATTTGTGCCTCCTTAGGGTTTACGTGCGTTTACCGCGTTTAAGCAGACCTGACGTTGATGCTGAGGAAGCGGGAGGGAAATGGTCGGAGCCAATAGCGTGTCCTGTCGGGAAATTAATTCGGCTCTGAACTTTGTGCCCCAAAGTGCAGAGATAATCCACGACGGGAGGACGGGCGCTGCTGCAAATGGAATCGGTAGCACGGAGCAGCCAGCAGCTCCTCCAGCACAGACTCGGTTTAGTGTTAATTTAGGGCTCACACTGGACATCTAACAAGCGCCTTTTATCACAGGAAATTTTAAAAGGAACACAATTTTCTGACATAAATGTCTCTGCTAACGACAAAGACCCCAAGTAGCTTGTGGCCAGAGGATAAATGTTTTTCAAAAGCTTAGCAACAGCTCATGCACTGAATGTCATCATCTGCCTCGCAAGGCTGGCACTGCATTGTCAGGATTATGTGAAATTATCCTGAGTCCTGTTTGCAATGGTTTTTTAGCTGTGCATCTTATCTCTCTGTTTGAAGGTCAACGGAGAATTACCCATCCCTACTTTTGTTCATGAATAGAGACTATGATTAAAAGTCAAGATGTGCTAACTATCATTATTTATTATTAATAATACTTGTTATTATCGTAGCACTTTTGAAAACTCCTGGAATTTAACTCTGTGCAGAGAAAAAGGTACACTTTGCAGCACTGAGCGGCTGTTAGTAATACTGACAGGTCCATGGGTCAAATGCTCTTTAAGATTTAAACAAAAGCTGGGGACATAACCTCACCCTCTGCTCTCAGATACAGTTTCTGATTTTCAAAATCTTGGGGGAATTTGCTGCTTAGTGCCTCTATACATCCCTACCATGGGTTCCTTACTGGGGGCACTGATGCTACGGGAGGGGGGAAAGCACTATATTTCTGTTATTATTGCCGCTGCACTGGTTGACAATGAAAACACAAGAGATTATCAGCAGCAATGTTCTTTCTCGGTTTATATCATTTCTCTGCTCTCCAAGTTGCACACAAGTGGCTTTCCAGATTTATTGTGACACTACACGTGTGTATATCTGCAAAGAGATAAATTATAAGAGTGTGACCCGAGACCTGGCCCAGCCCCTTGAGCAGCCTTTATCAGGCGCTCAGGTAAGTGATATGTACATCGCTTTTCATCGTTTTGATGTCTTTCCAGCGCTAATTAAAACCTGAAGTACTGTCGCTTTCATTATTTCATTTCCTTGTTTAGAATTGTAAATGCTTGTTTTTCCCAACAGTGTTTTCAGACCTGATTCTCCTGTAGGTCCCTCAGGCTGGAGCCAAGAAAAGGCCCTTGACGGTGTGCAAGGCACTGGATTCACATTCACCCCGTGAACCAGCAAGAATTTTAAATCACCATCTATTTGTACTGGATTAATTAGTAAATAATCATGATTGTCTTCTCCTCGCTGCCATCCATATGTGAAGGAAGGGTTGTATCACAGCCGGTATAGAATAACTGTTTGCAGACAGTTGCCTGAAGAGCCCTGCAGCAGAAAAGCTCCGCATCCACCAGCAGGTCTGTGACAACTTCTATTACCAGCTGGGACTAAAATCCGCATTTTAAGAGGGGCTGGGATCCTAGAGCATCACCCCACTGGCTCCAGACCAGCAAAGCACTCTGTGCATTTACCTTTATGCACATTAGCAAACCCCTGACTCACCGAGCCCTCGGGATCTTCATTTTAAACACGTGCTTAACTCTTTCCGATAGGCACCGGCACGCTGCGGGGAGCCAGCACCTTGCAGGGCTGGGGATTTACACGTCTGCGCGGTCAGGATTGACCCGCACGCCACGGCCACGGCCCAGGTCACCCCCAGCCGCTCCCAGATCAGCCTCGCAGCAGGGACTCCCGAAAACCAGCAGCCGCGGGAGTTCAGCAAGCAGATTTCCCAGTTCCTTTGCCTGCGTGTTCGAGCGCTTTAGATGATTTATCTGCTCAGAAAAGGATTATTTTTTGAGCCTTCCTTTGCCAACAACTGTAAGCCTTATCAAATGGAAATCAGAATCTATTCTTCGGATCAGCAGCCTGGATCAAAGCTGAGGTGGAAAAGAGGTCACGCAGAACGCAGACACTTTCATGAATATTTGCCTTGCTTTTCCTTCGGCTTTCCATCCGCGGGTCTGATCTCAAACACAGCGCTGCTCCCAGCTGCTGACACAGCCAGGGGAACAGCACACACTTCATTTGGCTTCTATAACATATTAGATTGCAAAATACTAAAACAATAGAGTTGCTTTTCTTTCTGCTGGTTTTTATAATAGCAATCAAGGCATAGTCACATCTAAATCCCTAGTTATCTGTGTCACTGCTAACACAGGATGGTTTTCCGCTGTTGCTCAGCTACCTCCATGAGATGAAGGCAGCACCCCCAGCAGATCTTTGCAAGGTAGGCAAAATGTGCAAAGGTTCTCCAACATTTTCAATACTGATAGAAACAGGACTTTTCCGCGCCTGCATTTCTGCAGAGCTGCTTCTCTCTCTACCGGCTGTGCTGAGAAACCAGGCGACGTCTGCAAACTCAGAGGTCTCCAAATAAGAAGTACCATGAAACGGTGAGGTTTCATCAATACCAAAGCCATCATTTGAATTGAACTCTATTTGAATGCTATTACATTGATTTATTGCTAAAACATTTAAACATTTCCTATGTTCCTATTTAAACTGGCTCGCATTATGCCCTGCTGCAGCATTCTAGATTGCGCTACTTCTCGCACATTATTCCTTGCACAGAGAAAAACGACGTCGTGCGAGAAAATGCATTATCTAAGCATTCAGCTACAACAATGAATGATATCTTATCTGATTTTAAAAAGGAGCTAGTGTAACCCATTCCTGGGCGAATTTTCATTCGAGGATGCTTCATGGTCAGAAATGTGCAGTTATTTTGAAAGAATCAAATTCTTCCTTTTATTTGCCAGCTCTCACCTAACACAAAATCAGAATTACTCATCAGTCTGACCCTGAATTTTGCTAGGAGCAAACCTGTCGTATTTAAAAAGATGTGTCAATGTGTCTTGATTAACCCCACCTGTAATAGAAGTAAAATAGTGTTCAACGCCAATAAAGCTTGCAAATTTGGTGATATTACTCATTCTCTTAGTAGGCATAAAAAGCCCAACAGTTATTATGTTTTTGCACTGCAAAGCAAGTGGGATCGTGTTTCCAACACCTGTATAGTCTTCAGGCGGTTTATCACTGTGACAAGTGGAGTGAGTGGAACCAGCTCTGCGGTTCGTGCTGGGGAAGCTCCGCTTGGCCTTGGTTCTCCAGCTGGAGACGACACCCAACTCTGGGACTACTCTTGTAGGCTACGAACAATATTGGGATATGGGATGGGGTTGTAGGAAAAGTGAAAAGTAATCCACTCAGCTCAATGGTTTCGGTAATGAACCAGAAAAGCAAAAATAAAGACTAAGTCTGCTTTCTGCTCTTTCAGAAACTGAGCGTCTTACAAACAAGCAAAGAGCAGCTGTGTCCTGGCAAAGCGCCCAAATGTTCCAAAAACCCCTTTAATGAGCTGCTCTTCCAGCCTGTGGAGAAGCAAGATCTCCCTTGTGTGCACATGATCTACAGGCAAGAGAACGTCCAGCTCAACGAGATGTTTGCAGAAATATCCCTTTTGAGCTCCTTGAGAAGCTTAGATAAGAGATTTTTCCATTCATGAAGAACTTCATTTAATACTGGACTATCCAAAAATACTAACTTAATTTACTTCAAGCACTCAGCTACTTAATGCATTAGCAAAAGCCCTCTTTCTATAGCAAAGGTCTGTACTGAGGATTAAGATCTGAATTCCAGGTTAGCCCTTAATGACACACACACACACATATGCAGGAAACCTTCCCTTCAGCTAGCAGACTATGTCCTGTATAGCGAGACTGAAATAATGATCTTATTAGATTCAATAATTTAAAAAATTTTTAAAAATCAGATTAAGCTTGAATTCTAGTCATAGAATTTGTCTGCAGGTAAAATTACTCTTATGTTGGAAAAGATTAAAAATAAGTCTATTTCTGCCTATTAGCATTCTCTTATAGATAGAGAGAACTTTGCTATGATAAATCAGTTTGGGAACAGAATCCATCTCTGTTTGTTTCAGTTGGTTGTTTTTGGGGTATTTTTCCCCTCAAGCAATGACTTGGGAACTGTCACCTCCTGATCATTAGGAAACAACCTGAAAAACCCATCCATGTCTGGAGGTCCAAGCTCACCCCACTCACAGCAAACTGCCATGGAGACCTGTCCACACAAGCCCCCCATGTTGAGCGGCTCCTCCTCCAGACCCTTCCTATCCTTTTAGCACAGAGCAGAGCCACAACCCAAGAAACGACACTTTAACAGCCCCCATCTCATTGACGTCCCGTTTCTCCCCTGTCCTGGATCTCTGCCTCCAGAGCAGAGCGGGAGCACTGAGTGGGGCCAGTTCTGAAGGGGACAAGGTTTGCTGTGCAAAGCCTCCATCTCCTCTTCAGTGATTTTTCAGCTATTTTTATCTTCAATGTGATAATTAAGCAGCAGGAAAAGAGAAAAAAAAAAAAGGGCTTACAAGAAGTAGGGCCTTTCATTTTTATTTTCAACATTTTTTCGGTCTCATTAAAAGTTCCATCAGGGAGGAGAGAGCCACCTCTCCAGCGATGCCATCGTCATAGAAACAGAAACTCACCCTTGTGCGAATTGCGGCCAAAAGCGCTGCATGGAGCCACACCAGGCTTCAGATGGAAGCCTCAAATAAACCAATAATCAAATTCTTATCACGAGGTCAGAGGTCTTGAGTCACAGTTTGGAAAAGGGGAGGATGGGAACAGCAGCCTCCAGGACATACCAACAGCCCTTCTCCAAAACCAGACTTGCGCCACCCTCCAGCTCTGCACATGGGGATGGTTGGTCCATATCCATGCACCTTAAAGCCCCCACTGACCCCTGAGAGCCAGGGGAGCAAACACCTCCTCCCATCACCCAAACCAAAGAGGAGCTGTGGCCACCATCCCAGCGTTGCCATACATTTCCAAGTGTGCTTCATCAAACCCCAAACTGAAAACAAACACAGGCTTCCTTCCAGAAAAGGGAATTCACTGAGGAGATGAGGTTTGCATCCAGAAAAACAGCAATTTCCTCCTGAAGCAAGAAAATACAAAAAGTATATACAAGAAAAAGCAGCAGCAAAGACTTTCCAAGAGCTCTTGGTCTTCCTTCTGTTGTGCATCCTTGCATGGCTGCCACACCAGCAATGAGCATCCTACCCCAACAATAAGCATCCCGCCCCAGCCCAGGCTGCTCCAGCTTCTCAGGAGGGTACAAGAGCCACAAGGTCCCTGAAAGGTTCTATGCTTTCTTTTACCCACAAATAGTTTAACATTTACTGTCCCTAATTCAAAAGGCATCTAAAGCTCTCCAAGCGTTGCAGGAGGAGTATGTAAATTTTTGCATAGATTTGAAATTCAGGACTAAACTCACAGATTCAGGTCCATGGCCACCAGCGTGACAGATGGTTGGTCCTTAGGGCAGGAGCCAGAAACAAGCCGCAGCTCTGGAAATCTAATATCTAACAGGCACGGTAATCCAATTAAGTCTTGGTCCTGCCTGTCTGGAGCAGCCTCTGCCACGAGGGTGGCAAAGCTCCTTTCCAGGACATAGGGACAACAGGAGAAGTGACCTCAGAGCATTTAGGGGGAAATTAGCAGCCTTTTATCATCTCCCTTCCCAGCCCAGGCCACACTGATAGATGCTGCAACATAACGATTTCACATGGTGAACAGCTAATAGAAGGCAGGTGAGATTAAATAAATAAAGAAAGAAAAGCAAGGCTCCTGGGCATCCCTATCGTGCTCTTCTGTACACCTGTGTAAAGCACTAACAGCTGGGAGCAGCTGTTTTCTACTCCAGTTTGCCCAAAACAAAGTCGCCAAAAGGCTGGTCTTGCATGGAGGAGACCCCATCTCTTCTGATGCAGCTACTGACCCTATAAACCGGTCAGCTGAACAAGGACAATCTCTCTCCCAGGTTTCTCCTCCCTGCCCCCATATCTAATACTAATAAAAAGGAACCATGATAGTGCAGGATTCATTCCCCAGACAATAGCTCGGCAGGCTGTATATTGCTTTATGGCTGTTGACTTGATTTAAAATGCACTCTTAAAAATGAAAGAACAACTCCTTAAATTTGCAGTAAATATATAGTTCCACAGATCTGATTTACTGGTTATGAGCCACCAAAAAACTGCAATTGCGATTTATTCTATTGTTGACTCTCGCAGCAAAACCTTCAGCATCACTCTGGCTTTGTTAACCATTCCGAACCTGATAATTTAACATTGATAATTTCTTTCAGATTGGTTTGGGTTTTTGTTTGTTTGTTTTTCTCTAATTAAGTCTCTCAACTTCCAGGAGATAACGATGATTGCTTTGACGGTGCCTGGTTAACCCAGTGTCTGAGGACACATGCAGTTGGCTTGAGCTTTGCTCAGTTCAGAGCTTTTCACCCTTGGTTGACTCACATTGCAAGAATTTCCAACTGGCTGGAGGCAAAACATCACAACACCATCACGACAGTGTTGTCTCGCAAGCAGACCTTGAATACCCAGGCATGCTAATTTGTTTCTCTGCTAATTGATCCAGCAGCATGGCCTTCTCGCAGCCAACGCATCCCTACTGGCCCCCAAACAGCCCCACGTCCCCTGCTCAGCCCAGCTTTGCTTTCCGCCCACTGTAATCAGCAATGGTAGCACGAGACTCTCATTACTTAAACGTCTGGATGTTGATAAGGTGGAATACAGCCAATTAAGCACAATCCCTGATGAGCTGTTGCGGTGAGCGGCATCGCAAACGGTGCAAAAGAAGACAGTGGAAGAACGAGCCATGGTGTGCACAGAGAGACGGAGAACGGTGGGCAACACATCAAAGCCCAGATTCCGTGTCACCGCTGTCCTTCAAGGGTCTTTTCCCTCTACTATCATGTGTGATCTTTTCTTGATTCAGTAAGGTCAGCTGAGCAGAAAATTCTGCAGCTGCTGGCTAGCGAGCGGTGCTGCTGGCCACCATCCACGGCTCTTTCCTCTTCCCCTTTGGAGAGAAGCAGCAGAATGCAGCTGCCTGCGAGGCTTTATTTTGGGTTGGAAAACCTCCAAATGGAGAGGGGGAAACAAGGGAACGCACTGTAAGTCAGAGATGGCCGCGAACCAACCCCCCTGGTTTCCAAGTACCAACAGTGCAGAGCAAACCAGGGATATGGACCGACCATTATCCACCCACGTCTCCGACGGACGGATGGGTCTGAGAACCACACAGCGATGCAAAGAGCATCCCTGTAAACTCTGCAGTGTGCCCCTAAGGGGACCTAACAGCACCTCCAGTCATCCCAAATCAATCCCCCAACCCTTAACATCTCCCTGGATGGAACCTGCTTCAAAAGGTGCTTGACAATGAGTCACTTTTCCTTCTGGACTTTTTTTTAAGCAAATAACAAGATCCCCTTAAAAACTGCCGAGGGATGCTGAGAGAATTGGGGGTTGTGGTTCTTACCTATTTCTATTAAATGTTGCAGATACTGGTTCTGCAAAACAAATCCTAAAGCAGAACTGTGTTATGAAAGACCATTTATTATGGACATTTTCCAGATTTAGTAGTCTAATTTTCCTTACAAGCAAGCCTGCAAAATGTTGATCCAAATCCAACTTTTGGCAGTTTTTTCTGTGTCAAAACAAATTTTTCACGAGAAGTGTGCTGATAAAATAAAACATAGATTAGCCCTAGTGAAGACCATTTCTGCCCCTAAAGCACACACTGCATTTTCCAGTGATAAAATATATACAGGAGATAGACACAGGAGTGAGCAAGATATCTGAACTCCTTATTTTGCCATGCCTGTGGCATGAAGGCATCTCAATTCAAGAAAGAAGTAGATATTTTTTATTGGTTTTATAGGACAAGCGAGAAAGTGCCTTGTGCCTTCAGTTATTCATCTTTAGGACTATCTGTTCCGTCTGTTTGTGTACGAGGATAAGAAGCCCCAGAGGAATCGTGGAGGGTGGATGGTTGAAGACATGGATGGATGAAGTTCTGGAGAAATGCCGTGTCAGGTTGGTTTCCTACGCCAGAGGGATGGGTTGACAGACCAACAAACGTGTAACCAGATCATTCTTTATACTTTTACACAACTGATTTCCTTCAGGAACCATATAGCCATTTATAAATATTTATGTATTCTGATAATATGCTTTTTGTTAGTAAATGTTATTATACTCCCTCTTCAGATGGAAACGAGGAACACAAAGCTCGAGAGACTTCGCCAAGATCTCAGACAGTTTTTGAAAGGAGCAGAGATATATTCAAGCAGCTGTGTTTTCCAGGCTGTTTCAATCACAAGACAACATATATAATTTTTAGGTTACAAAGACTGACTCTTTCGCGTAATCATATTAATGATCTTTCTTCAATCCACGCAGGCGTTTTCGCAAGCTTGGATCCAAAGCGAGGGAAGTGTTGGCACAATTTACGGGACATAATCAGACTACAAAGCTACAATGTTATGGCAAGCTGTAATTTCAAGCAACTGAGCTAGCTTTATTACTGCAACTGTCATTACAGAATGCTTATACAGCATGGCCACAAAGTCAATGGGATATTTAGACGCAGAATTA
Source organism: Streptopelia decaocto (assembly GCF_964273445.1). NCBI lineage: Eukaryota > Metazoa > Chordata > Aves > Columbiformes > Columbidae > Streptopelia > Streptopelia decaocto. The sequence continues at coordinate 3,920,934 of NC_138674.1, read as the reverse complement.
ATGCAGGATAGCACCCAGTGTAAAGAAGAAACACAATAAATAAAATCCACTGTAGAGGCAGAGGATATAAATACAGAAGAAAATGGCAGAGCAAAAAAAAAAATCAAGTGAATTATATTTAATATCGATATTTAACCAGGAATAGTTTATTCTAGTTGTTTCTCTGCATATATGGCTTGTTCTAACACTGTCAGATTCGGCTTTTTGGTAATAGAATGAGAAAAAGTTGTTCAAAAAGTTTTAATAAAGGCTGTAATTGGTGCAGTAGAACCTAAGGAGATATGCCTAGAAAGGGAGAGAAAAGGGAGAGGCAGGCAGAAAGAGTAAGGAGAAAGAAGGAAAGACAAGAATTAGAAAAAGAGATAAACGAAAGAAAAAGATAAATAAGAAGAGAGAGAAGAGGAATATTTTCCCATCAGAGTGTGTGCAGCCAGCTTGGTTTTGACTTTCATACTCTATTTAAAAATACCAAATTGAGAGCATTGAAAAAGAGTTCCCAAATTAGCTTTTTAATAGAGATGGGAAGTTAAAAGGGGGCCGAGTCATGGGGGAAAAGCTGTTCAGAATCCCAGCCAGGCCAGCGCCAGCAGAGAGCGAGGCCAGAGCTCACCCGGGAAGAGTCGGGGAGTTCTGTGAAGTGATGACATTATAAATCACAGGAAAAAATCTCTTATACCAGTAAAAGCCAAATGACATTTCTGGTTTTGCTTTCTTTGAGCATCTGCAAGAGGAAAAGAGCAAGCAGGGATATAGGGAGTATCTTAAAGAGGAAAGCACTTCTGAAGACATCTAATAAAGACGGACTCCGGATGCTTCGATTTGCTTAAATTCCTGCAGCCGCTGAAAGTTTCTCATGGAAGTTTTAGGATTCACTCTGCGCACAACTATTCAGCTGTTAGTACCCGTATTCTAAAGGCTGTCACACACTGTGTGTGCATAACCTCATCAACCAGCCTGCAGACACTGTAATGCAGCTCACAAATATTGTTGGGGGAAACTGTTCTGAGCCAGGATCACCCAGGACCTGACATTCAGAAATCAGGATCTTTTTAATAATTGCATTCAATTATCAGTGTTCAGACAGTGTTGAGGCATTGGTTTCTAGTATCTGAGTTTCCAGTTTAGATTTTCCAAACCAGATGCTCTGAGTGTCGAAATGTTTGACGATTTCATTTTCTTTTGTTTGCTTTGTGGGTTTTTTTTTGGTTTGGTTTGGTTTTGGTGTTTGTTTGTTTGTTTGGTGTTTGTTTGTTTGGGGTTTTGCTGTTATTGTTGTTGTGTTTTGGGGGGTTTTGTTGTGGGGTTTGTTGTATATTTTTTTAATAAGGCCTTGGTTGAAGAGCTCCAGGTGTGCGGCAACACTGGCACACAAAACCACCCGGAGGACGCACCCTGGGCAGCGACGCTTTTCCCAAGTCCCCGCTTCCCCAGTTTCGCAGCAGCACAGACACACCAGAGCCCCCCCAGCAGCGATCCAGCCTTCGCTGTGCTTCACCAACACAAATCCCCGCCGCCCCCTCCTCGCCCCCCCAGCCCCGGCAGCGGGTCCCGCTCGCTCCGGGTGACACCTGCCGGCGGGTCGGAGCGGGGCGGGAGGCGGCGGGACCCCCCGGTCACCTCGTTTTCCCCGCGGTCACCCCCCGGGCTCAGCGCGGACCCCCCGGCTCTGCCCGCCCCCCCCAACCCGGAGCTGTCCGCGCCCGTGGTGCTGATCGCCGCTCGCCGCCGCGCCCGCGCACTCCGCGCCGCCCCGCGCCCGCCCCCGCGCCGCTCCGCGCTCCCGGCAGCCGCATGGCAGCGGAGCCGCGGGGCTGGCGGCCGGAGCGCCGGAGGGGCCGGTTGCGGAGGTGAGGGGGGGGCTCTGGGTCGGAGACTGGGGGGGGGGGGGCACCGGCGCCGGGTAGGGGGGTTACCCGCGGGCGGGGAGGAGGCGCGGCCGCCGGGAGGGAGCGGGGAGCCCCGGTTCGCTCCCACCCCCAGTTCGCTCCCACCCCCGCCTCGTCCTCGCCCCCGCCCCGCACTCGCTCCCGCTTGCCTTCCCTCCCCTCTCGCCTTCCCTCCCTGCTCCCATCGGGTGGCCGCACAGCCCATTCCATCCCCCTGAACTCCCGGCGATAAAGTGTAATACCGAGCTGTGGAAGGACGCGAGGCGATGGAGAGGCAGCCGAGCTCCTGGATTTCATGTATGTATCTGTCTTACTTTATGGAAGTCACTAACTATCGCTGCGGCGCATCAGTCATTGCCGGGAGCTGCCCAGCAGAGCAGGGCATGACTGGTTTGCCCTGATTTGGGCTTCTAGTTATCTATTTAATGGAGATTCACGGGCAAACAGATAAATGAGCAAGGATGCCAGGGCTCTGAGCATGTGGAGTCCAACTTCTGACCATGGATGAAAGAAGGATGCTGAGGTGGTGTGGAGACAGGACTGGTAAGAGCTGCCAAGGAGTAGGGCAAGCAAGAACAGCAGGACGAGAGGGAAAGGGGACAGGTGCTGGGAAGAGGGGAGAAGGAGAGAGGGAAAGATCAGTTTAAATCTGAATTATTTCTTTTTGTTCCTGAATGTAGCCTCCTGCCCTGGCTAAGGTGCTGGTTGTAGGTTTGTGATGCTGGAAGAATAGCTCATTTTCTCATCCAGGAGAAGGGACCTCTGTTCACGGTCCCTGCCTGCCCGAGAGCCAGGGACACAGCAGGAGCTCCGGGAGGGACGAGGGAACTTCATCCCATACTTTGCCCCCTTTATCCATCCCCTCCCTTGCCACCGCTGGCACATCAGCATGCAGGGATAGCTCTGGTGTGCATTTAATGACTCCATTTGTCGGTGTCTGTGTTAGCTCGCACTGCCTTGCTTCAGTCTCGCTTTGCCACCTGCCTCCCGGGTCCATCTCCCACTGCATCCACACGAGCGGACTCGCCGGGACCCGGGTGCCGCTTCCCGCTGGGTCAGGCAGCCAGAGCAAAGCTGCGAGCGGCACTGGAAGGGGAGGGGGCAAAACGAAGCAAGCTCAGGCAAGAGAGGCAGAGACAGACTCGGTCTGAGCGGTAACGAGGGAGAAGCTGTTTAGTCATCTCTCTATATATACTTTCACAATGATGATCACATTTACTGATTGCTTCTGACTGCGTTTAGAGAGGGAGTCAAGAGGCAGGCAGCACAGTTCACCTTTTATCCTGAGGAGCGACTGCTCCCCCTTCCTTCCAATTCCCCAGATTTAGCCCTACTTTTGGGCACCGAGAGTCTCTTTCCTTGCCAGGTAAGGCATCCCTGCGAGCCGGCAAGACGGGGCTCCCTGGGAGGGAGGGGAGAAGTTTGCATGCATTTATCCTAAGCCTGTTGCTTTTGCTCCCAAATCTCTCCAACGGACCGAGGGAGTGAATGTTCTGCAGAAAGTTTTATTATCTGACGTGATTGGGACTGGCAGAGGGTATCGAAGCTTTGGCTGACATATTGTGCTTTAAAGCAAATACATCTTTGCTGTCTCAGCCTGACCCAACAAGGACAGGAAAGGAGAGAACGAAGGATCTCAAGGCTCTTCACTCCCATTAGCAGTGTCTCATGAAGAAACTCACAGTGTGTTTATCAGTCATATTTTAAATCAACCCTGTCTGCTTCTAGAAAGGGAAACACTGAGATTTGTGGTTTGTTTCTGCTTCCATGAGGCTACAAAGAGGCATTTACTAAGTACAGCATTGCCAGTGGGAGCCAATGTGGTAAGAATCCATCGTTTCTTGACCCTTTAGGCGAACAGAAATAACTGTGTTCTCTGAAGTTTTCCTCCAGAGCTTTGCTGACCTGTCAGGCTTTTGTTTGAAAGTGGGATGAAACCCGGTGCCCAGGACGCGGCTGCAGGGATGGGTCGGGAGCCCTGGGGGGGGACATGGGATTCAGGCTTCTCTATCAAATTTGCTTCCAACCATTTCACTGTCCTCATAATTATCTAAAGGAAACAGATTCTTTTCTCTACAGATGCTGACTTTTTTTTTACATCAGGCAAATTATTTGATTTCGCGTACCAGGTATTCTGAATGTCATCAGCAGGGTACTGATCTTTTGTTAACCAGCTCCTTTCAAATCACAGGCAGAAATTATGGTGATTAAAATTAGAAATATGTGTATAGCTATATGTGTTAGAATTGAAGTGTGTCTCTGCTACATGAGCTGAAGAGACTCTGTTGACTGTACAGTATGTACAGGCTGTACAGATTGTACAGGCTTCCCAGCCTAAAAAGACTGGTTAGCAGTTCCCAACCCCAGGCATGCAGAAAAGGAGGATTCTTTCCACTTTCTGTAGATAATACACTAGTTAATTCATTTTTTTAGCTCAGCCTAGTTTGTGCAGCTCTGCATTACAAATCCAGTCCTATCTCTCTCTCAATTTTCTGCCTCATACTTTGGGGAGGGTGCAGTTCCAAGGACTCACGGCCAAGAAAAAGCAAAACCTCTGTGATTGCAGATTTCATTTCTCATCTCCCTCTCAGTCCTTCAGACAATTTAGAGCTGGAAAAGACTCGTTTTGCGTATTTTGAGGATCAAACGGGACAGATATATGCAACTTTGAAAATGAAGCTGTTTGCACTAAGTTTTCTTAACCAGCTGGATCTCTTGGTCGCAGAGAAATGGGAACTAAACTTCCACAGAATACCCTTCTCTTTCTCTTTTGTTTTAATCTCCTCTCCATTTCAGACCTGAGATATTTATAACTTCCCCACATATTCTGCCAGCATGGAAGGACCCATTTTATCCTTAAAAAATTGATTTAAAAATGTGTAAGCCACTTATGAGTTACCAGCGCATTATTAGAACAATTATATGGGAAGTATTTATAGAGCCTCAGCAGCTAATGTAGGTAACCTGGAATTTACAACCAAAGTTAGACGAGTACAGAAGAGATTTCTAACAAGGTTCCCCTGAGAAACGAGGGGAGATGAGGATCCAGCGTCTTGTCTCTGGTCAGGTCACCATGCATCGCCAATCTGTCCTGGTAGAACCACTGTGGTGGTGTCACTAATTGAAATTAAAGAGCAGAGAAGACAGTTTACCAGCAGGGAGAACAGGAACAGGATGCATTATTTGCCTTGTATACATTTGGCGATTGGGGAAAGGAATGCTTCTCATTTTGCTGCCTGTTTTGCAGTCCTGTTCTTAACGTGGTGTTTCATAGAAGTGAAAAGTGTAGGAAACGGGCAGCTCTGCTGTGACCCTGGAGATGCACTTGCAGCTAAAGACCGGCATATTTGCAAGGTTTCGGGGTTTGCCACGGTCCATTCTGCCTCTTCCCTGTTCTCCAGGGCTGTCAGTCTGGCACGATTAACTCCATCAATTCCCTCTTTAGGGGGAGAGACAAAATAGTGCATAGTAATATTGAACAATCCTTTCTGGGAAAATACTGTGGGACGGTGGCTCCAGTGCCACGTATATTAGCAAAGTGACTCCCTGGGAGAAGCATCACTATGGATTATTATATGTTTTGTAATTACAAAACGTCTTCCAGCAGCACTAAGGTCCTTTAGATAGTAAAATTGGATAGAAAGATACTCCACATTAAGGTGATGAACGTTAATGTGCCCTGAAGAGGAAGAGCATTTCTGTGAGCAGTTTAGGCGTTTTCACCACAGATTGATTCCATCATTTTTTATTCAGTATTTTGATGGCCTGTTGAAATCAATAACGCTGCAGCCTTACTGGCTGAAATGGCAGCTTTCATGTATTAAAAAACTTCAGAGTAAAACTGCCTAGAAGGATACCATATAGAGGACATAATTAAGTTTTGAGGGCCTGACTCAGTGGAATCGATGGAATTTCCATTGATAAATCAACTTTTGATAGGGCCCCTAATGCATCTTATATGATAATGGCACCTTTCACCAGATAATTTTATGGTACAGTTAGAAAAACATTAAGGAAGCGAAAGTAAATGCAAGTTAAAACAAAAGTTAAATATTGTAAGAACTCTGACCAAAGAGAAAATTGATAACTAGATCAGAATCACAATAATTACTTGAAGAAAATGTTGGATTCCAGTGGCTGAGGATTTGGACAACTTGGGATGTTTTGCATCTAAAACTCAAGAGTGCAGTGAAGTTATTTCAACCCAATAGTCCTTTAGTTCTTCAGCTGAAGGGTTTCTGCCTCTGGTAGCTGGAAAGGCTCAAGATACCTTCCTGCTGGAAGAAAATTGTCCAGCTTTGAAGGTTTCCCTCATTCTGATGTTCTTGCTACTCTGCTGGTAGCTTAATCCACTGGTTTTTACACCCAGGATTAGGGATTCAAGCTAAAAAACACAGAAGGTTTGGTTTCTTTTGACTGAAAATGTTCTTAGTGCAAGACTCAGCACACAGTGAACCTTTTAAAGCCCAGCTCGGTCCAGTCGTGGCTTTCCATGGCATCAAATTCAGTGGGTGAACAGCAAGCTGATTTCACTGGTGTTCCCAGCTCTTTCTTGACAGCTGTAGTTAAACTGATGAGCACACGAGGCTTACACCTGGGGAATTATGGATTAGTCTTGTTTGCAAGGAAGCAAATATAAATTAATGTGTTTATGCTACTTTTAAAATGCTTTTAATGAGGAATCATTTGCTATTCAAAATTTCGATCTATAATAATGCCATAACCCCGCTGAGCTGATTATCACGTGCCTTGTTTACCATCATCCTTCAAACGGGAGGTGAGGGCAAGTCGGTCATTTTGAATTCTTGTGTATGTGCTGATATCTGACTCTTTAACACGATGGGGAAAGACACCCCGGCTTGACTGTGTGTTGTGGGTTTCTTTTTCTGTTCTGTATTTTAGATGGAACTGATCTGACTTCCGACAGGCCTGAGGAGCAACCTACCTGTCTTCTCCAGTAACAAGGCCTTGGGTCATCATGGCAGCAGGAGTAGCAGCATGGTTGCCCTTTGCCAGGGCAGCCGCCATAGGATGGATGCCAGTGGCCAACTGTCCCATGCCACTGGCTCCAACGGAGAAGAACAAGAGGCAGGATGAGCTGATCATTCTCAACGTGAGTGGCAGGCGCTTCCAGACCTGGAGGACTACACTGGAGAGATACCCAGACACTCTCCTGGGCAGCACCGAGAAGGAGTTCTTCTTCAACGAAGACACTAAGGAGTACTTCTTTGACCGGGACCCTGAGGTCTTTAGGTGCATCTTAAATTTTTATAGAACTGGCAAGTTGCACTATCCCAGGTACGAGTGCATCTCTGCCTATGACGAAGAGCTCGCCTTCTACGGGATCCTCCCTGAGATCATTGGGGACTGCTGCTACGAAGAGTACAAAGACAGAAAGCGGGAGAACGCGGAGCGGCTGATGGATGACAATGACTCAGAAAACAACCAAGAAGGGTCCATGCCATCCCTGAGCTTCCGGCAGACCATGTGGCGAGCCTTCGAGAACCCCCACACCAGCACCTTAGCCTTAGTCTTTTACTACGTCACTGGTTTCTTTATCGCTGTCTCTGTGATCACTAATGTTGTGGAAACTGTCCCTTGTGGCACGGTGCCTGGAAACAAGGAGCTTCCATGTGGGGAAAGATACGCTGTGGCTTTCTTTTGCTTGGACACGGCTTGCGTGATGATTTTCACTGTTGAGTATCTGTTGAGACTCTTTGCGGCCCCAAGTCGCTACAGATTCATCCGAAGCGTGATGAGCATCATTGACGTGGTGGCCATCATGCCGTACTACATCGGCTTGGTGATGACCAACAACGAGGATGTCAGTGGAGCCTTTGTGACACTAAGGGTTTTTAGGGTTTTCAGGATTTTCAAGTTCTCTCGCCATTCCCAAGGTTTAAGAATCTTGGGTTACACTTTGAAGAGCTGTGCCTCCGAGCTTGGCTTTCTCCTCTTTTCCCTCACTATGGCAATCATCATCTTTGCAACTGTGATGTTTTATGCAGAGAAAGGGTCCTCGGCAAGCAAATTCACCAGTATTCCTGCTTCCTTTTGGTACACTATTGTAACCATGACAACACTGGGGTGAGTATTACTTTTTGTTTTACTGAGCAGCAGGCAAGCATGTACAAGGAGCTTGACTTCATTTACTCCTAAGCATTTTCCTGGGTGCATGTTCGAAAAGGGGCTGGAACTGTGAAGGGCTTGATTGTTCTTTGCCTTACACCTTCTGCAATTTAAGCTTATGTGAAGTTGTATAAAACAGCAAAAGCACTTACACCCACTTGACAAATGCTTGGCAGAACGGTAGAGGAGTGCGGGAGGAGCGAGGCTGTGGAGTAGCAGATCCCGTTCTGCGCTCGCTGGCAACGAGAGCCCATGTTTTGCTCAGACATTCACTCGAGCCATAGATTTTACGCAAAGTTGCTGATGGAAATGTTGTCTCTTTTCGTGGTGTCGGTCATGGTTTCTTCACTTGACGTGCCAGATTTGCTGAATTCAAATGGATATTGTGGGTCACTACACTGAAAATACTCAGTGATCACCAGGATCTGGTTTTTACTTCATGGAGGAGGATACAAGCTTCTTGTCTGTGTTTAGTTGCGAGTTTAAGAAATAATATGAGTACGCTGTAGCAGTTGCAGTAGAATTTCAAACGCTCCCATGGACGGGTACAAAGATAATAATATCAAAGCAAGGGGAATGTAGCCTGGGGGCACCTTTTTTCCCTTAAATTTCATTTCTGTCTTGCAGATGTTTCTACTGAGATTATAGATTTGAGCTTCTGTTGCTGTGAACTAAAACCTTTGTAAGGAGAATGACCAAATCCTCACCCTGATGGGGTTATGTAAAAGAAAGTAGGTGGCACAGGCTGCTGTTTCAGGCAGTAACAAAGTTATGATCAAATGCAATCTCTTCATTCCACATATCAGAACAATACACTAAGTTTACAGCTACTTTGCAGAGAGTTTTCCCACTAGAGACTTCACCTATTTTAATACTCAGATGTAGACAACTCTCATTCTTGTAATGTGGTGACCACTTTTCCTCTAAACTGCTTTTGACTTCCAACACTTTTCTGTGCCTATTATACATGAACAGGCTCACAGTAGCACTTTTAAATTATTAAAATCATAATTCAGCTGTCAGAAAGGTGCAGAATCTGAGCATATGACAACCTCGAGTCTGAATTTCTTCATTAAGTGAAAATGTAGCACATGTTCGTCATAGTCACCAAAAGATCTCTTTTTTCTCCTTTCTAAGCTAAGTTTGCAAGCTCGTATGGCAAAAGCCAAGTTCTTTACCCTGGGAAAGACATCAGTGCTTGCTTAGAAATCAAAGCTGGGCTTTGGATCCCAGCACTCCCCCAGCTGTGGTTCAGCTTTCCAAATTCTGACTGGTCCATACTGGACAGTTCCCACCCTCCTGTCCTCACCGTCATATCTGAGCAGCTTCAGAGGGACACGTGTCCGGGGTGGCTTGTTCACATTTCCTTTCAACAAGGGGCAAATCATGAAAATCCAGTTCTATACTCTGGTTTCTGTTTAATACCCATCGCACCTATCTTTCTACCTACACACGCCTCTGCACGTTTACACGTATGTTGTTATATCTTTGTGATAGGAAAGTTGGGGTCAAGGGAATGTTCAGTGTTGCTTGGGAACAAACCGTCTTTGTGCAATACGTGCAGAATGTGCTGTCGTGCAACCGCGTCTCTGTTCCCCTCCGTGCACTCACTTGTCCTTTCTCTCTTTCCCTTCCTTTCGCAACGCACGGATAGATAAACCAGAGTGCTCCTGAGGACTTTAAAGTGTTCTCAATCTGTTGTAATCACAGACATTAGAGATGAATGAGTGCGTTAAACGAGTTGACAAGAATTTTAAAAATAAGACATTTAAACACAGTTGTAAGAGTTCACTGCAAAGGGACCTATAAAATGCTGCCAAAGCCTTAAACTTCTAGTATTACTGATCTGGGATTTTTGTCGCAAGACTATAATGAAAATTAGTGTCTCTAGCAAATAGTCTATCAGCTAAGTTTAGTGTCATGTCACAGACTTAGGAGAAACTCAGAAGGCTCTATAAGAGCAGATCCCAGTGAGTCCCTGCGCTCTCTGCCAACACCAACTGCCCATGGCCATGCTCCGCAGGTACCGAGTGCGCCCACATCCACGCACCACAGCCAAACACCCTCCCCTGGCTTCTCCAAAACCTCTGCTAGAAGGAGAAGTCATTACTATGACCCTTAGAAACCCAATTCCTGCCAGAATTAGGCAGAAGCCCCATCTGGAGCCCCTCGGGGAGGCACTTTTGGAGCTGATCAGGACAGGGGGCCCAGGGCAGCGCTGGTGGGACAAGGAGCCCTTGGGTTGTTGCACAGCTCTTAGTGGCATCACGGCACAGGAATTCATGAACTCTAGAAACAAAACTTGTGGTGCCAGGTCACGTCCACCTTCCTGACTCTCACCATGTCGTGTGGGTGTTAACATCCCCTGCCCCGCTTCGCTTCCCTGTAAAGCCTTTCTGTTTTGACAAATGGGCATTTTCTTACAATATTTCATAATACGCCTCTATTCAGAAATAATTTCAGTGTGTTTGGAAGGATTTTGTTACTAATGAGAGTCCTGGCAATTCCTATCGCACGGACGTTGCCAAAAATGCAGCCAAAGTCTCTAACGTGCTTCTTAATACGTCGGACTCTGCCTAGTTAGTGGTTGCCAGTTTGCTGCTTGCATTTCAGCAACGCCCAGAGCTTCTACAAATACCTGAAATAGTTTCTGCCATTTGCCTTGAAAAATTCAGCCAGCATTTAAACTCAGAGATTACAAAGCACGATGTTTTTTAACTCAAATCCATACACATATTTATGTACTTTCTGCTTTGAACACTGAAACATTTAAGTCCAGATAAGCAAACATTTCCCAGACACTGGAACTCCACCATTGATTGGGACAGAGTGCTTTATAAAAGTGATTTGGAACATGCAGGATCACTTCTCCCATGTTATTAAGATATTTTAAAAATATATTTCTTTATATAAAAGGCAAAGTTTATTCCCAACAAGCAAACAAGGCCAGTGTCAGGACACCATTTGCTCTCCTACTGTACCGTATGTCAGCTGCTGTTATTCCAGACTCCAAAGTGTCTTTAGGATACAACTGAATTTCCAGATTGACCCGTAAATGGAAAGCAGTAAAAATACGTTTCTTCTTGATAGTGAAACATGGCATAAAATAGAATAAGTGCTGCTTTTGGTGGGGTTACCATGCAAATCAGTTTTGAGCAATCCAGGGTGATTTGTGAGCTCTGAGGTAGTTAACAACCCAAGGTACAACAGTTTTTCGGGAATGGGAAACCAAGCAAAGGAATTAAATGATATTGACCCTGCATCTCTGATCCCTCTGCTGTGCTCATGAGCCCTGCTTTAACAGAGGCTGGTTTTAATTTAGCACCATTTAAACTTTGCTCAGGAGGTTTTATAATGAAAGAATTATTCTTGGGTGCATCTTAAGTCAATCTGAATTACTGAACAACTATTCAAAATTAATACAAAAATCAGCTATCCAATTCATGCAGAAACACTTTTCTCAGGAGGCCACCAGCTTCCCATCTTCTCTCTCGCCCTTGTCTAAACCACCAATACAGCCAGTTTTAGCTTTGCCGGCTAAACCAAGGCATGTCCTTGCCTTGGTTTTTGGCTGACTTGATATGCAATAGCCACCAGTTTTACATCTCTGTAAAGACAGTTGATTTATCATCAGTTTTGTTACCAGCATGTTGGTTTTATTTACTTTTAAACAGCATTTGGTGCGGATGGAGCAGCCTCACGTTTCCCTGCCCATGGGCACACATCCCAACCACGGCTGCGCTACGAGACCTCGGCACCAAACCCCGCACGGTTTTTGCCCAGAGCGCATGTTTTTCTAAGCTTTTTATAGCTGTTTTCATTTCTCCTCACAACAGCAGTGCGTTTCAGACTCTCAGGCAGCGTCTGCGACCTGCAGCACAGGCAGCAACCCACAGTTGTGAAAAAGTCGGTGCCACATCGCCCTGCACCATCCTGAGAACTTTGGGCCCTTTGTGTCAAAAAACAGTGGTACCATGGACCACATGGAATCACAGAATCCCAGAATGTCAGGGGTTGAAGGGCCCTGGAAAGCTCATCCAGTGCAATCCCCCCATGGAGCAGGAACACCCAGATGAGGTTACACAGGAAGGTGTCCAGGCGGGTTGGAATGTCTGCAGAGAAGGAGACTCCACAACCCCCTGGGCAGCCTGGGCCAGGCTCTGCCACCCTCACCGGGAACAAGTTTCTTCTCATATTTAAGTGGAACCTCCTGTGTTCCAGTTTGAACCCATTGCCCCTTGTCCCGTCACTGGTTGTCACCGAGAAGAGCCTGGCTCCATCCTCCTGACACTCCCCCTTTATATATCTGTAAACATGAATGCGTCCCCCCCTCAGTGTCCTCTTGTCCAGCTCCAGAGCCCCAGCTCCCTCAGCCTTTCCTCACACGGGAGATGCTCCACTCCCTTCAGCATCTTGGTGGCTGCGCTGGACTCTCTCCAGCAGTTCCCTGTCCTGCTGGAACTGAGGGGCCACAACTGGACACAAGATTCCAGGTGTGGTCTCCCCAGGGCAGAGCAGAGGGGCAGGAGAACCTCTCTGACCTACTGACCACCCCCTTCTAACCCACCCCAGGTCCCATTGGCTTCCTGGCCACAAGGGCCCAGTGCTGGCTCATGGTCACCCTGCTGTCCCCAGGACCCCCAGGTCCCTTTCCCCTACACTGCTCTATAATCCATCTAATCCATCTCTTGATGGATTTTGTTCTGGTTTGAGCTCAGGGAGGTGCCGGGTGATTTTCTGTTGTCTAACAAGGGCTGAGCTCCCACGTCTCAGCACCCTCGGGGTGGTCCGAGGAGAATCTATCTTCTCTCCGACCATCTCCCTTACAATTTGCACGAACATAATGGTTTTGAGATCACTCTCCCTCTTTCTGATTCGGCTGCCCTGGTCAATGAGTTCGAAAGATACACATCAGTGCACTTGGACAACACGGTCCTATCTCTGTAATGCAGTTAAAGAAGTGGGTTAGCTCTAGGAAGTCAATAAAACAAATGTGCTGGCCTGGTTATGTCAACAGCCCGATCTGGAGGAAGATCTGAAATATCTTACAGTTTTTATTAGCTGAGTGCTTGGAGAACAGGGATTTGGGGTCTGGTTTGGTTTGTCTTTAGCCCGTGGTTCTGCAAAACGTGGGTCGGAGAGAGTGAACTGACACCGATCAACTGCTCGGAAAGAAACATCACTCTCAATGCTGCTTCTTTCTTGGGCTTCCTTTTTTATTGCTATTCAGTCGCGGACGAGCAAGGGCTGAAATTCAAGTAGTGAAATAGCATGTGAAATACTTGCTGCCAAACTGTTGACAGGTGGACTAGCGTGAACTTATTGAATATTGACCACGTTTCTTGCTGCCAGCTGCCGTGTGAACAGAGATCCCGCTGCAGTTCTTTCTCCAACGCAAAGTATTGAAACCCCTCCCGGCTGATGGGAACCTTCATCCACCCTCCTTCCTGCAAAATAAGGGGAGTTTGCAAAGTAAGGGAAATAGTAAATCATCTCTGGAGCGCTGCCATTCCTGGGTTCTCCAGCAAGGTTGTTGTTTGGCCCAGGAATAATATTGTGCGTGTCAGTACTTCAGTAACTGCCATTGAACAGTAAAAAATTGCTTTAATAGAAAAGCTACTTTGCATATTTAACATCCTTGTTGGAAAAACTGATGACATGTGGGACGATTTCCTTTGTAAAGCAAGGCGCTAGAATTTCATCACTCTCACTCAACGATTCCTATATCCATAGGCCAAGGACTGCTTGAATTTAATATACAGAAAGTCCAAGCAAACAATGAACTGATGGAGCTCCACAGAGAAGCCATTTTCTCGTGCTTTCATTCTCTTGACTCCAGCTTCATCTTACACAAAACGTGTCTCAATTTTCTTCCCCTAATGGATTTACAGATATTGTGTGTGACATGTCTTTGTATCTGAAACTACAGATGGAAACTTTTCCCTTTGCTATCTCAGGCAAGTATCTCATTTCTGAGCTATTTGTATTCACCAGAACCCCAGAAGTATTAAAATACCTTTATTCATTCTCAGAGCAAACGGAATTCACTGGATTTTTCTCTCTCTTAAAAAAAATAAATCAAAAAAACCCTGTCCTTAGACACTTTTTGTGGCTTTGGATCTTTGTAACGGTTGCACGTATGTGCAAACATACCATTTTTTAATGTGCAAGACAAAATACCTTTTCTTTAGGGTGAACTCGTGCGAGAAGTGAATTATTTTGAATAAGGCCAAGTAATGGTACTGGCTGCAATTGTAACGTGACTGCTAAATTTACCAATGGAAGCCTTGGCAGAGATGCACCTATAGCAACTGATTCACAAATTCTTTTTAGGCTCCTCTTCCTTTATTTTTTGCCATTTCTTTCTCTCCTGAATCACAGCAAGTGCCTGAGAAATACAGATTAAAGATAACATTGTATTTTCACTGGAGATGAAGGGCTTGCTGACTGGATCCGAGCTATTTTTAGTCTCATAAAACGATAATTTCATAACAGCACTGACCCAGTAAAAGTAATTAGTTTACAGAGATCAGCTGAAAATACGGGACAGAGTAGCCACTGTGGGTCAGAAAGAAGGGAAAGGGGAAGTGAAGTTAAAGGCTTTGCAACAAATTAGCAAAAACTAATTACATCTCTCAGCTGATTACAGCCCATACAGTCAGATCGGTTTTATATCTGCTCATCACATCCTTACCTGCACGGATTGAGCACCTCAAATAAGAAATGGAAGCCCCGCCCCACTTTAATATTAGGAAAACAATACGAGACATCCTGTAACTCCGGGCAGTGGAAAACGGGTATAATTTGTGTTTAACGCCAGCCACCATTCCACTCCATGCGGAGATACTTTTTCCTGCCCAATTCCACCACATCCACTGTGAATTTATGAATCTTTCCCCTCCGTGTGTGCAGATTGCTGGATGTTTTTCCTGCAGGGTTGAGCCCAGCTCTGCCGTCTCCCGGCCGGGCCACGTCGGCAGAAACAGATTGTCCCTATTTAACTCTTTACCACTGCTACATTAGAGCACGTTCAAGGGCTGTAACTCACCTCTTAAACTTACAAGTAAGTGTGGAAGAGTTATTTTAAAATCAATATCTAACAGAATGCCATTGTTCCAACATTAAAACCTGCTGGGAAATTACTAGGAGGCATGTGGCAAGTCAAATCACTGCCTGCCAGACGAGGAAACAATTCATTACTCCTTTAAAAGGTGCAAGTCTTTACCAGTTTTTCGTTCTGGTTTGCAGCCTCAGAAATGACGCTGGAGCATTCACAGAATCACAGAATGGACTGGGTTGGAAAAGACCTCAGAGATCATCCAGTCCAACCCTTGGTCCAACTCCAGTCCATTCACTAGATCAGGGCACTAAGTGCCATGTCCAATCTCAGTTTAAAAACCTCAGGGCCGGTGAGTCCAGCACCTCCCTGGGCAGCCATTCCAATCCTGACCACTCTCTCTGCACAGAATTGCTTTCTAATCTCCAGCCTAAACTTCCCCTGGCAGAGCTGAAGCCCATGCCCCCTTGTCCTATTGCTGATGCCTGGGAGAAGAGACAAATCCCCCCTGGCTAGAACTGCCCTTCAGGTAGTTCTAGAGAGTGCTGAGCTCAGCTCTGAGCCTCCTCTTCTCCAGACTAAACAAGCCCAGCTCCCTCAGCCTCTCCCCATAGGGCTTGTGTTCAAGTCCCTTCCCTAGTCTTGTTCCTCTTCTCTGGACCCGCTCCAGCACTTTCCCTCATTCTTGCATGATTTCAATCCTTTGTTCTGGCTCTCCATTGTGGAGTTTTATTGGGGCCGTGAGGGGCTCGGGGCTGTGCTGGCATTGTCAGCGCCATGGCTCTCCCGACGGATGAATTATCTCTCACCTATAAAAGCATCTGCAACAACAACAAAACCCAAATGGGCAGCCACTCCAAGGCATTTTCCGAGCATCCTCACCGCGCGGGTTCGGGAGCCATCGAGCGCATCGCCCGGGGAAGCCCGCTGCTTTCAGCTCGGCCTGCCATCTGCGGCAAAATTAAAACACAGATCAGCTTTGGCTTTTTTATGCCTTCAGGACTTTGCGAAATGTGGCTGATGTATGTCCCCAGAAAGCCCTCGGGAAGGATTGTTTGCTTCTGAAGAGAGCAGTCCCGCGGAACCAGCCTACGGGCCCCTGGAAATGAAGCTTAAATAGAGATGCAGAGGTCTCAGTGCGACCGTGCTGTGGAGCCTCCTGATAACAGGGTCGAATAATTCAAGCACTAAGTCTCACGCATACGGAGAGAAGCAGCCGCTGGTACCGAACATACACCACAAACGCGTTTGCTCAACGTCCCGGCACCCACAAACCTCCCCCAACCTGCCTGGCAGGAGCGAGAGCTGCTGGCTTCACTTTTAACAGCTCCTATTAATCAAACAACACATCCTCAACATTCTGAAGTGCCCTTCGCTTTTTATTATGGGTAATTATTTTTCACATGCTTATTGCTCTGTTCCTCCTGCACATGTGACTCCACTTTGCCATCTAAAAGGCACAAACCGCTGCTGTTTTTCTCGCCTTGCCTGTAGACACAGGGTTTCACATCAGATGTGAAAACAGCAGATGATAAAATCTTCTTGAGTCACTTTCAGCCTTTAATATTTAAATGCACAGCCTTGAGATAACAAGATTTCACCCCACAACTAGACGGCCCCTTTATTTCTGCTCTGGGCTAAATAAAACACTTCTTACTATTATTTAATTCTGCTTATTTTCTCAACCAGTAACTTCCACGTCACTATGCTCTACATGCACTTTTGGGGTGTAATTTGAAGACAACATGCCATCAATACACTTTATTTTTTCTATATTTGTATGACCTGGAGCACAAAGGAGCCATCCTCCTTAAATATTAATTACAGTCACTACGATAGGAATAAACATAGCACTTTATTTTTCAATTGCATAGGATAACGCAAGCCAGCCGTTCTCGCAACCTAATGCTGGGCAGAAGTAAACTGTCTTCAAAAGGAACGGTAAACTGAGAGTAAAGCTGCTCTGAGGTGCTTTCTCCAAGAGCCCATCCACATCGGTGTCTGCGTTTGGACCAGGAGAGCTCTTTGAGAGCCAGCTCCATCATCCAGTCCTTGCTGCAGTTTGGCTCACGGCGCAAAGAGGTTCCAGAGGACACAAGCCGCGGTTTTCTGGATGAAATACAACCGGGAGATGCACTCCAGGAATGCACCTAATGTGCTCTTAATGCTAATGGGCGTCCATGGGCCGGCCTAGGAATAGTCTAAAATGAATCCTCCCCGAGATGTGTGCAGTTGGGATGCTTGGTCCTCTGCAGCAGCTCAGCTCCCGGTGAGCCACGCTACTAATGCAGATACTGACTTATTCTTTCCCTGCAACTGATTTCTCAGTTCTCAATTATAATCCCGTTCTAGTGTTGTCTGAGGTTTACGTAGTTTCTTGGCCTTTTCTCATTAATATTAAACTGAGAAAAGCTGCAGTTGTTTCTTCTCCTGCCTCTTCAGAGGGAAGACAGGAGGAGGCTGTTGTCGATTTAACAGACTCTGACTCCTCCGTTACTCCACTGCAGGAGAACCTTTTCCTAGCAATCAGTGTCTGAAATGAGTAGAAACAGGACTTAAATCTACCACTTTGAACACGAATCAATGGGGCGTTATTGCCAACACACATCCTTCACTGTCACATGTTTCGGTGGTGCTGTTGATTCAGGGAGATTTAAAGCCCCATCTCCCACCCAGCTTTGCACCTGTGAGATATCCCTTTTACCGAGCTCGCTCTCTGATCTCTCCATAATTAACCAAAATATGAACTCCCGAGCTTCTGCCTTAAACCTCCCCGCGAATCCACTCCGTTGTATACAGATGGGCAATCACGGTCAGCTCACAGGCGGCAATCACAACTTTTACTTGGTGCCTCTTTCGTTTTCGTGCCTACTTACATCTGCCTAACCGTCTGTTCATCAATCCAGGGAGCATCCATCATGTAATAGGATGTGTCCTACTGAGTCAGACACTCTGCTTCAGTTCATGAAATGAGCTGGCAGGATATTCTCGCCTTGGCAGGCTGGATGCAAAAGACTTCAGCTCTTTTAGGTATTTTTCTGCTACAGAGGAATAGCAGGCCAGATTAAAGAATAGGAACATTCATTCAGCAAGACAGCCGTTGAATGAAAATACGCAAAACAGAGGAAATTAGGTAGAAGTCATCTCTCTTGCTAAGGGTCAAAACAAGTAGTAAGCTGGGCTGAAGGGATACAAGATTTTGGGCTGCAGAGGGCTGAGCAGGATGAATTCCACCACTAATGAGCTTAGTGAATAAGCTCATTACCTAACGAGCTCCATTGAACAAGCTTGATTTCCAGCCTAGGGAAAGCCTTCTGAATAGATAAAACATAGGTAAACAGCTCCATCCGTTTACACACAGATATCTGTAGCTCAAGAGCAAAGTCACGGTCACTGTCAGGTTCTTTCCTGAAGGTGCAGATGTCAGGATGGATCAGAAAAGCAACGAAGGGTAGAGGCTCTTTTCCAGTTTTGACCTTTCTTTATAAATTCTGATACACACAAGGATGCACACCAACATGATTTGGTAAAACACACATGGCCTAATAACTTTCCTTCATCATTGCCATAGGACTGATCTACCCAACACAGAGCTGGACCAGGTAACTCCCAGAGGTTCTTTCCAAGCCAAGTTATTTTATGGTTGTACGAATAAACTGTTCCTGCAATGGTGCATCTCTATGGATCTCATCTGAAACCCCAACCTTGCTTTTGGGGCCTGGGAGCGTTTGTCAGATCAGATGCCGACTTAGAGGCCCAAAGGAAATCCCACATCCACTCTGTCCCATGACAGATCTTGCGGACAGTTTAATATAACCAAAAAGGTAGAAGTCTTGAAGTATCTAGTCTATAAGGAATGATCCATCATGTACTCACATGCTGTTTAGCGTAGTTGTCAATTCTGTTGGCTTGGAAGCGAAATGAGAAAATGTGATTTCAGAAAAGGAGAATAGATCTACAGATGTTGAAAAATCTTTAAATCTAAATTTCGTCTTCTACATAGTAACACTTGCATTTATTTTTACCATTTTTTTCTTAGACTTCCAGCAGATACTGAAATACTGTTAAAACTATTCAGCTCGTGTAGTTGTGCCAATCTCAGATGCTGCCCCTGCCCATCCTTTGCCTGTTATCATCATAGCAGCGCTAAAAAATGTCTGAAGAGGAAAAGGGAAGGAAAATGTCTGAACTTCGCAGTAAAAATCACAGCTAATTTGTGGGGAGATAAAGATTTTTAGGAGAAAATAGGTGCTCAGTCTTTAAAAATATATATATTTAAACCTATGCATGCATGCCCTCAGGTGCACATCACAGGGTACATAAACATGCACACAGCTCCTGTGTACAGGTCAGTACATATTCACATGGTGTGCAGCGTGCAAGTCTGGCACCAAATGTACTGCAAATGAGTTTCAGCAGCTTTTACGATTCACTTTTTATCAGAAGCAAAGGAGGCGGCTGTAGCTGCCTCGTTAGCCGTGTCCACGGGGGTTCGTTTGCTGCAGCCCATCAAACCAGGGCCGCTTTATCGACAGCTTTAACAGCCCCTTGCAATTTCATTTGTGGGAATAATTTTTAATGGCTCTGCCCGCTCCGATCGCAATGTGTACGGGGAGTAACTTCACGACAGTCAGTGAGTCACGCCGGTGAAAAACGAGCGGCGGTGACAACCGAACTGGGCTCCGTGGATTTGAATAGGTCGGGCTGTAATTCGGGAGACACGTCGTGCGCTGCTTTTATGGGAAAGCCGTTATGGCAAGAGATGCCTTCTGGTGTCAGGTCCTCCACTAAGCTGTAGCTCATCTTTCATGTTTCCCAGTGCTTTCCTTGGACATCCCGTGAAAAGCAGCAATTTCCAGCTGGCAGTACTAGATGCACTACAGTCAAGGCACTTAAGCAAACTGTTGGGTAGAATTTGTGTGCAGCCATTAATAAACTGCTTCCCTGGCAATATCAAAACAGAGTGGGCAGACAGCACATCTACTACCTATAGCACTCGACTATACAACAAATTAAATCCACCCATTAAACCATTGCAAACTGAGAGAAAGGGCATTTATCTGAACATCTGTGCCTACCGAATGCTTTATCTGCAAAGTGCAATACTTATGATGAGAACTATTGGGGGCTAAAAGCAAGTCAGGCAAGGATTTGTGGGATTTTGTAGGAAATAAGCACCACTAATGCACCCTGTGCTCGGAGCAGTGATTTCAGAGAGCGTGCAGGAAAAACAGACAAGTGGAAGCACAAGGCACAGACAGACCCACGGACAGCAATAATGCCCGTGATGAGCTTGGTTCCCAATATAAGACAGCTTAATACAAACAAATGGCAGTAGTATTAATGCAACACAGTAAAATAACAGAGTCATCTGGCCGTGCTAGTTGAGTATCTCATGGGCATCTTCCCTTTTCCTTGAGGTGTCCTGTGTAGTGAATTACTCTCAGTGTGTTCTCAACCTCATTGCTGGATTGCACGGAAAGATCTGCCTCTTTCTCTAAAGGCCGGCATGGCATTTGACACAGGATATACCATAAAACATGTTGTAGAAGGAGGACTTCTTGTGTCCTGGCGTTTCTGGACGATGTTTCGCCCTCGTGAGCTGTCACAGTGGCTCAGTGTAATGGGCTTCTGAAGGCCACATATAAGTGCCAAGGGACAAGGTGAAGGGGTTTTTAGACAGCCGTGACCATTTCTCTCATCCACTCCTATCACCAGGGAGAGATATAAGTGCAAGTACAACAGCATCTTTGCTGCTGTGCAAGCTCTTGTTATGGCTCAGGACAAAAAGCTCCAGGTGAGCAAGTTAAAATGATTATAACTTTGTATTTCCCCTAGTAAGATTCAGCAGGCGTTTGGGAAAGGCCCGATGACCATTTGCCAATTAGCTGTATGAATCTCCATGCCAGGATTCTCAAAGTCAAGTGAGACTTAGATTCCATCTCTGGCTTTGAAATGACAGAGACGCAAAGTTCTCTGCACTGCGCTCTGCCCTTCCCGACACCCAAAAGCATCTGCCAAACGCTGGGCAATGAACTTTATAGGTGGAAAATCTCCGATACACTGAATCAGCGGCTATCCGGGATTTAATGCACAGTCGGACATCCCTCTCATCCACAGCGGGATGGCCCCAGTGACAATTCTGCTGCCAGGTACCATCCCCACATGGGGCTGGATGGCCAGAGGTCCAGAGAGGGATGGGGACTGGGCAGTGGTCATAGAGTACGCGTATTTCCAAATGTGCAATGCAATCTAAATAAAATATCAAAGAACTTGATCTCCTCTCACAGATAAAAGGAGAGAACGGTGAAAAAAAAATCACACAGAATTGCAGATGATAGAATAAAAGATGTTCTCCAGGTCCGTGTTTTCCTGCTTTATAGGGAAAGATCGAACGTGATTTAGCAAAATGTAAACAGGAGTTGTTGCTTTCCCAGACGCTGATTTATTATTTAATACTGAAATACTATAAATAACAAATCTGCAGAATCATCTAGCCAAGAAACGTATGCGTGCATGTAAAGGCGCACACACACACATCTCGTGGCTCTGCCAAGGGTGCCGTTCAGCTCGGCTCAGCTGCTCACGGGCTGTTTCTGGCGGGGTTGGGAATTGGCAAAGCGGTTGTGACTGTTCCACACCCACCTCACCCATCGTGTGCGGGCAAGTGTTTCTGTCACTGTACTGGCCTCTCTCTGTGTTAAACTTTTATCGGTTTTAATAGATTATAGCTGTACATTTTGCCAGGGGAACGTATACATTTGGGGTATTCTTCAAAAATTTAGCCTGATGATCACCCTTTCCATATTGATCCCCATGAATGAGTCCCCCCTCAGTCTCCTCTTGTCCAGCTCCAGAGCCCCAGCTCCCTCAGCCTTTCCTCACACGGGAGATGCTCCACTCCCTTCAGCATCTTGGTGGCTGCGCTGGACTCTCTGCAGCAGTTCCCTGTCCTGCTGGAACTGAGGGGCCACAACTGGACACAAGATTCCAGGTGTGGTCTCCCCAGGGCAGAGCAGAGGGGCAGGAGAACCTCTCTGACCTACTGACCACCCCCTTCTAACCCACCCCAGGTACCACTGGCTTCCTGGCCACAAGGGCCCAGTGCTGGCTCATGGTCACCCTGCTGTCCCCAGGACCCCCAGGTCCCTTTCCCCTACGCTGCTCTCTAATAGGTCATTCCCCAACTTATACTGGAACCTGGGGTTGTTCCTGCCCAGATTCAAGACTCTACACTTGCCCTTGTTATATTTCATTACATTTTTCCCCGCCCAACTCTCCAGCCTGTCCAGGTCCGATGAATTGAGTGAGCGTATCCTTAACGATAACCCTACGTGCATCCAGCTGGGAGTAAATCACATTGAGTGGATATGAAAAAGATTCTTGATGATTATGCGTAAGATGTGAAAAGCAATCACATCACTATATATGATAAAACATAACCATAAAATAAAAGGCTGAAGGCCCAAATGATTGGGCATTGATGCAAAGTTATTTTCAAATGTTACCATTCAGATATGGTAGAAAAGAATAATCCTTCTTGCAAAAAAACCAGCACTGAGTGGTAGGAAACAAAACCCACTGCAGAAAAGGGAGCCCTGAGGAAAGAATGGCAGAAGCGCGGGTCCCTCTGCTCTCTCTAGCCCATCATTTCCAAACTCTTTTCCTTTCTCGGTGTTCAAAATAAACATAATTCAAGAGGAGTTCAGTATGTGCTGTTAGGCAGGTCTGTGTCTGAAGAGCAGCAGCAGAGGATGTGCAGAGATACAGCAGGACTTACAAATATTTTGCCCCTCATTCATTTCTCAGAAGTATCACATGTGGACTTCACAATAAAATTATCATACTTTAAGTTTTAGTACAAGACATAAAAAACTTGCTCTTCATGCACTGATATACTCAGCTAAAGTTGATCTGAGACTGGTCAGCATAAGAGTGGGATCCAATACTCTTTTGGAGATCCGTGTGCTGGGCGATACTTTTCTAGTCTATGCACGGGCTGATCTGAATCGTGGTCTAATTATACCCGTGAAACATGTTGAGCATCCCAAGAAGTCTAACATTGCAGAGGTGAGGCTGATGAAGAGATTGTACGCAGCTGTCAATAAACATCCCCCCGCTTCTTGCCAAGTGCTCCCCGCGTTCATGGTTCGCTCGCAGGGTATTCCACGCCTGACAGCAGCGTTGCGGGGAGTATTCCCTGAACCAAAGGATATTGGCTTTATGCCTGCTGTGAATAATGGGCTTTGTCAGGAATGATCTATTTAAAAACTAAGCTCTACTCAGGGTTGTCTTTCAGACGTACGCGGCCATTTACAAGGTATCGCGTTAGCGGTGCTGACGATCCCACTGAGACGTGGTCGGGCCTGCCTTTGGCTTGTGGCCCCGGGGACACAGCAAGAACATAAGTGGTTAAATGTAAATTGCTTATTTCCCTCCAAAAATCCTTTTACTACAGTGACAACAGGTGTCACGCTCAGTCCCCGCCCATCACCCACTTGTCTTCTGTCCCACTGAGGTATTTGTGTCAGTGCAAGCTCAGGGGAGTAACTACTAAGCCTAAAAGACTCTTTCTTAGGGACCTAGGGAAGAAAAGACCTGCTAAGGGCTGGTTATTTCTGCTGCCTCTCCTGCTGCTTTTTCCCTATTATGCATCCTCCAAAAATGTCACATCTTTTTCTTCCATCTGAGTCACACGCTGCTTTCCTGTCCCTCACCCCAGCGGTGATTTGGGGCAGCGTTTAGTGCCCGGTTTAAAGAGAGGGGCCGTGTCTGTGCCGCGGCCGCGCTCGGTGACCCCGGCGCAGAGCCGTCTCACAACTCAACGGCTACGACAGTTGTAGAGCCTGTAACCCCGTGACGGCTCCGCAGAGCGAACAGCTGGTGTCTGAGATGATTCTGGTGACGTGAGATGATTTCAGAGACTGATGTTCTCCTAGCTCGCTATCGACACATGGGACGGGTAAATGAGATTTACTTTGGCATCTCATTCACTTCTCAATCCATCTTCACTAGTACTATTCTCTCCTCCAGCCTCTACATGGAAAGGTCAATCGGTTTAATTACAGATGTTAGACACATACGTGCCATTTGCAGATCTGCTAAGTCTGCTCAGGCAACTGGAACTTTGTCGCACACTCTACTGCTTTTTGCCCCCAAAATAATACCAACAGGTTTGTTATTGCAGCAAAGAAACCTCCCCATGTGGTCACTGGACTAATAACAAAGGAAATAACTTAAGAGTAGTGAGTTTTAATGACATTTCTGCAGCTTCAGCAAGGCTGTCAGAATATGCTACAAATATTTACTAAAGTTCACTACCTTCCCAAATGATCATCGACATCTCTGTTTTACAAACGTAAAATCCAACTCAGCAAACAACTGAACTTCTCCTATACAAATGATCCGATACAGAATTCCCCACTCCCTTTTGTGGCAGGAACCTGTGCAATCTCTCAACTCATCACCCATACCAGGATGGCAATAGCACAGCAACGCGGAGGCAGCTTTGACCAAATTATTCTCTGTTTCTTTGAATACCCGATTTCCACAGAAGGTGACCAGAACGGTCACCTCCTGCAGACAGGGATTTCCTGCTCTTTGTTCGAAGAGTCAATCCAGCACTTTTCCACCCGTAGTTTTCTTGCTAATCCCTGTAACATCACCCCAGAAGAAAAAGCTGCTGACAGGGTGGGTAGTTTTGATACCTGTCACTTCTCTCCACATCACGGTTCTGTTTGATACTCCCACATTCAAAACCCTTGGAAAAGCAGAGGCACAAATACATTAAGGGGCTATTTCTGCTCCTTTCGAGAAACCCACAGAACTCTGTTGGGCTCAAAACAAACACACAAATACACAAACAAACAGTTGCCTTAGTTTTCAGAAGCGATAGTGTAGTGTGTGCCAGGATCATCCTGCACTACAAACTTCCCTATGAAATAAAGGACACTTTACAATTTTTAATTGCATGCTAACCTTTCATTAATTGGGCTTTGTGCAGCGAGCAACATCACAATAATAGGTCTGCAACCTCTGCGTGGAATGCAAATGTTCTGCAGTCAGGGGAGAGCACCTGAGCATGCCTGGCCACGGGAGCGACGGGCTCCTCCAGCACCATACAGACCTCTTCATTATCCAGTGGCCTTTGTTTCACTGGAATTACTTTCAAAACAAGCAACATCTGAAAAGCTTATTCCCCACACGCCCCAAATTTTGGCATTCGCTCATCAGAGAGGCACACAACAGCTCGAGAAAGTGGTGTTTTTCAGCAGCCCTGAAAAGTCACATTTTAGATTTATTTCCATAATAATGAGCCTAGCGAATGATTTAGTCAGAAAGATTTATTTGCATACCTCGCATTTATGTTTTCCTGACATTTTTTGAACTTCCCGTAAACAAGGGATTTTACAGCTAATCAAAGTAATAATCCCAAGGGCAGTGACTATGTTGATGGCTTTGGCCGTGGGCGCAGAGGGACCGATGCTGTGGGATGCTCAGCATGGCCCTGGCTGCCTGCAACACCCAGAACCCGCAGGATGAGGCCACCAAGTGTGGATTTAGGGCTTAAGAGACACAGAGCCTGACTTCGGGGAGGAAGGGAGCTACAAACAGAAGGATCACAGAACCCCAGGCTGGTGGGGTTGCAGGAGCTCTGTAGATCCCCAGCCCAGCCCTGCTCACGCAGGGTCACAGAGCAGATCACACAGGTGGGTCCAGGGGGTTTGAATGTCTCAGAGAAGGAGACTCCACACCCGCTCTGGGCAGCCTGGGCCAGGCTCTGGCACCTCCCAGCAAACAAGTTTCTCCTTGTGTTCAGATGGAGCCTCCTGTGTTTCAGTCTGTGCCCGTTGCCCCTCACCCTGGCGTTGGGCACCATGAACAGAGTCTGGTCCATCCTCTGACACCCACCCTGAGATATTGATCCCATTGACCAGATCCCTCTCAGCTTCTCTCCTCCACCTCAACAGCCCCAGCTCTCCCAGTCTCTCGTCATAAGAAAGATGCTCTAGGCCCCTAATCACAAAGCACGGGATGGCTGTTCCTCAGAAGGACTTTTACAGCTAAGAGGAACAGTTTGTCACAGTCTCAAAGCCAGATTCCCCCTCTCTTTTTTTGCCAAGGCTCAGTCTTCTCAACCCCATCTTCAGGCACAAACTCTAGGAGCAAAATCTGGCTTTCTTCCTGGTCATCTTGCCCTTCCTACTTCTCATGCCTTCCCCTTTGCACAAAATCACAAATCCCCAAACTGCGGTCGAGCAGCCCTTTGCCAGGGCCAAGTGCAGCTGCTCCATCCCCGCTTGGAGACCCCGAAACCTTCGGAGCATCCCTGTGGGTCGTGGGGAGCAGCTGGGGACCCTGCTGTGCCGCAGCACCGTGGGGAGCCCTCACCGACCCCCCTGCTGGGATGGACCCAGGTCCTGGATGCACAGGGACAGGTTTTACTCCCAAATTTTAAGGCTCAGGTTCCTAAAGCCACCAGGGGAGCCCAAAACTGCAGCTCCAGGGGCTCTGGCACCGGCTGCGGAGCAGCCAGCAGCACCTGAGACCCCTCCTGGCTGCAAAGATCTCCCAGCAGAAACTCGCCGTCCCTTGGGGTTTACAATGCCATTTGTTCTAATTCTTGTTGACATTTCATTTCACACACTATTAAATGAACCCCTTCAGAAGGATGAAGCAGGAATTTGCTTTATAAGGGAGAAATATAATGTGTGCTTTAGGACAAAACAAGCTCGTGATTTATTTTTCTGATATAGTTAACATACATGGTGCAGTGCACCCACTCAGCTTTAAACAGTCCTGCTCTCCATACGTAATCCTGTGCTTGATGAATATGTCAGGAAAGTCACTAATGTAACACCACATGCTTCTATTATTATTATTATTATTATTGCCATTTTTAAACCAGTCATCATAGTATTTCTAACTAAACTAGTCTTCCCCTTTGTTTGTAAGTGGAGTTGAAACGCTTTCTATCAATACCCAGTTTTTGTCTCTGCTATAAAACGATACCGGATAATGGAAGGACAAGTGTAAGGGAACTTAAATGAATCATCTTTTATTTGACCAATTTAGCAATGACATATTATATCAATCACTTCTGTACCAGGTCTGTAGAGTAAGCACATATCCTGACACATTTATACCTTCCTTTGAACAATATAAAATGACCTTAGGAGGTGGAACAAGTTGCTAAAGGTGGCTGTGAATCTCTTTTGCTGGCGAAACGGAGCAAGGAGGGAGAGGGACGTCCTGGCTCGGGCGGTTTGGGGCAGAAGGACACGGGACGGTGGCTACGGGAGCATCGCAGGGACAGGTCACTGCCGGGGGGACCATGGCACCCAGCTTGGGTAGGATCACGGGCCACAGCAAAAGAAATCACAAACTGATGTGAGCAGAGCAGGAAAATAAGTACGAACGGCTGCTATAAAAACACAGCTTCCTCCTGCTTTCCATGGGCATTAACTCCCAACATGCTACGTTTATCTTCAGTGGTGATTACAGCTCATTAACACTGCATCACGTTAAGGAATAGAGTTTGTTGCTTTCATGGGGGAATAGAGTTAAGGAATAGAGTTAAGGAATAGCGTTTGGTGCTTTCATAGGGGAAGCGCAATACTGCAAAATGCTGCGAAGGAGTCCATTTGTGTATGGCTAATTAACAATCGTGTGTATACTGTAAAAATACAATTTCTGGGGATAACACAGGTTATTATCTGCAGAAATCACGAGTTCACGATGCCAAAGCATCAAAGCCACTCACAGGGGGGTGTCCCGCAGCATCGTGGGGATGAACTGAGCCGCGTTCTCTCCATCCCGGAGCTGGGAAAAGCGAGGGACAGACAGACAGACAGACAGACAGACATGCAGCCTGGCCAAGCTGCTGGGACTGTTGCCCTTCCAGCCCAAGACCTGACTCCAGCTGCCAAAAGATGCTAAAAACTACCACGAGGAAATACTTTTGAAAGCAGGAAGAAATTTGAGGATGATATGAACTCCTATTTTCTCAATTTTTAAACTAGGATTATGTCATATAACACCCTTAAAGCTATTCCCCAGGCCAGTCGCTTTTACAGTGAATAATTTCTAATCACCCATTTCTTCCCATGTATTACACTACCACCTTCTAAATTTGTCGATCTAATTAGCTCTTTCCCCTAACACTCAGTATGATTAAATCTGTATTAAAACTTTCTGTGCAGCACAAGAGCAGACACACCTGAGCATGTTCTAAATTTAGCAGAGGACAATATTTAATGGGTTATTTTTAATGGATGCTGGAATTGCTGCATAAATGAACCCTGATTTGAATTTCTTCAGCCTCCTTATTTTTTTCCTGAGCTCCCTTAAATTGTATATCAAGCAGATTAGAAAGAATAATGGAGAAACCTACCTGGTACCATCCATCAAGTATCTCTCAGAACTAAATTAACAATGAGCACTTTATGCAAAAAGAGGAGGAAGAAACCGGGTTTCTTTATACTTCAGCTTCATCATTTTTAAGATGTGTCAGACTAGACACATTTGGACTCATCTCGCACTTTCCACGCAGTTTAAACAGGGCAAACACAACGGGCTGGAAACGATTCCTGAGGATTCTCGTAACTTGCATTTAAACTAAACTTTAGGAAGATTTACACGCATTTAGGGCAATTAAAAGACCCGTTTGCGCGTTACGGAGCAACGACCTGATCCCATTTTCACAGACTGCACCAAAGTTACTGTTGATATGAATCACCAACACGTCACCAATTATTAAAATAGGATTTGTCACGCAGCAAAGGCAAAGCCGCTCATCCCAGCAGCCTGTGCCCTGCTTGGTGTCCGTGTGCGGAGCCACGTGCTCCAGGGGAACCTGATTTTTTGGTTCTTCCTCTACTCAAACACTGGGGGCTCCCGGGGAGCCGGAGGAGATGGGGATGCTGGGCACGGCGCTGGGAAATGGTGCAAAAACTTGCCCTGCGCTCCGCTGGTCCGACCACCAATGGGTAAAACCAGCTCCGTTCTCTTCTGCAGAGCCCAGAAGATGCTGAAGTGTTCCCTAAAGATCCAGGTTGAGGGTTATCCCAGTCGTGCAGTGCACAGGGCCAGAGGAGAGCGGTAGATGTTCCCACCAAGGAGATACTCCTGGTGGAGCAACAGCTGAGCTGCCCCAGCCCCTGAGGACAGGAGCGACTCAGGGCTGGTTCTGGGCTTAGGAGAGAGTTTAAATTGCTCAGTACAACCGGTGACAAAGCAGGAAGGATGGAAGACCTGCCGATAGCAGCTCCAAAGAAAAAAAGGGTAAAAATCTGTGAGGGGATCTCTTCCGAATCCTTTCACTGCCGTTCATTAGGCAGGTAGGTAGGAAACCACGCCGGTGTTGCCAGGAGCTCTCGACTGCCTTCAGAACACCCCACAAAAGTCTTTGCGTGCCTCTAATTGGAATACTTTGTGTTGCCAGCACAGGAATTTATCTGAGTTGTGTCATGAGGGTTGAAAGTCGGTTCTTGGCCCATTTAGCTATACAGCCACCTCCTTCATTAGAGTCCACTGGTGGAAAGATAAGCGGTTCCATCTTCATAATTACAAAGACATCCACAGCAGGAGACAATAAGGTTGTTTTTTTACGGAGGATTTGAATGACTTCAATTACCGTGTCTGAAGCCTCCCATTCAGGGAAGCATGAGGTTTGGGAATACTGTAGAGCAATCAATTGTGCCTGATTGGTTATATTCAATAAAACTAGATGGGAGAATGCTTTTTTGTTCCCTTTAGGCAATACAAGCTCCAAGGCTTGTAAAATCTCCGTGCCCCCTTCAGGGCTGTCACTTGAACAAAACAAAGGCACAAGCTGGAGAAAGCAGGAACTAATATTCTGGGTGTATTTAGGCTGCTTCCTCCTGAAAGAACAGTTTATCCTCATGCCATCCGCTGAATCCAAAGAGCTGGGCGAGGGAGCTCAGCGCCGTTACCCTCCCTGTGCAGGTGGGGAAACTGAGGCACGCAATGGAAAGGGGTCTAGGGAAAATCATGGCTTTGCTCATGTTATTCTGGGAAAAGGCAGGAGATGCAGTGGGTTCCAGATGTTGTGAACCCATCGCCGAGCAAAGGACGGATCCTCTCCCAGAGCGGATTCACTCCGCAGGCAAAGTCTAAGCTGAAGTTTGACCTTCGGTACAAATGAAGTTCTCATGACTAATTAAAATGCGCTTTTTCTTTCTCTTCTCCCTGCTAGTCAATGAGATAAACAATAGGCTGGTGGAATACAAAGAACTTGCTTTGTGCATTGCGGATTCGCGAAGATGCTTTACAGCATTAGATAGCAAACACAAAAGCGGAGCTGATGATGTGTTTATTTCTGTATTAATGTGTCAGTTTTGGCATGGAAGAAAAGGAACATGTTTCTGCCCAAACAATTCAAAATGGCCAGAGGGTTTAAAGCGGATTCTCATTAAAAGATTGTTAATCCTGTCTCTGGGAGGCATGCAGAAAAATGGGTATGCCTCCAAGACCTTCAATATGTGAATGCTTTCTACATAATCCACTCCTATTTAGCCAGACCTCCAAGATACATTTAATTTGAAGCGCAGATGAGTTCAGGCTGGTTTAAAATTCTTCACTGAATAGAAACTCTTTGCTGATTTGAGGCCATAGCTTTGAACTTATTCCCACCTCTAGGAGTTGTGGCTGATGATAAGAACTCCACCAAACCTCTCAACATCTTTCTGGCTTCAAGCTTATTAAATTTCCAACAAGTTTCCCCTAAGTAAAGATTATTTTTTTCCTTCATTTCCACCTTTGATCAAAACCCTAACACTTAAGTCAGTCCTGTTAAACTAAAACCAGGTAACACTTTCAGGCGTGCTTCTTCATTAGCCCTCAAACCTCTTCGGGGAGGTAGAAGAATTGCTCTTTTTGAGTGAAACCCGTTATTTATGTAAGCTACAATGGCTCTGCTTGTGGGGCCAGTGCTCCCGTTCAGCACTCCACGCTGGACCAACAAAGTGTTTCAGCCCGTATTTCATTTAGGCAGCTGTTCAAATCCTCCTGCCTTAAGCAAAGCACGTCTTTAGAGCCTGCCGTACAGCCTGGCTTAAGCGCCAGCTTTGCTGCGCTCTGCTCTCCAGCTTAGCCTATTCTGGTAAGCTGCCTAAGACGGCTCCGCCGCCTCCTTCAAGAGTTACACAGCCAAAGTTGCAGAAAGTAATACCGTGCCCTCCCCAAGGAAATTAAAGCGGTCCTGTTGAAGCTGTTTTCTGCAATGGAGAACGAAGGATGCTTGCATTAGCAGTGAGGGATAAGATATTGTGAAATAGGGCTGTGATTTTGCAGTTCATGCCCAAGCTGGAGCTCTGTCTTATCTCAGGCCAACCTCGCAACCTGCTCCTACGTTTGCTTCGCAAAGAAAAAGAGGACATGAAAAAAAATGACGGAAAAGTCTCCTTTTCTTCACTTAAGTGTCACCTGGAGGTTTAAATTTAGTAATTAAAAGTCCCTCTATGCTTCTGCATGAATTTTTAAATATAGGTATTAAAAATAAAATAAACCCTTACCATGATCCACCTTACATAACTTCCTCCACAGTTTAAAAATAACCTGGGCAACTTTCTAGCGCTCTGTGTGCATCCCAGCAGGGAGAGGAGAGGAGAGGAGAGGAGAGGAGAGGAGAGGAGAGGAGAGGAGAGGAGAGGAGAGGAGAGGAGAGGAGAGGAGAGGAGAGGAGAGGAGAGGAGAGGAGAGGAGAGGAGAGGAGAGGAGAGGAGAGGAGAGGAGAGGAGAGGAGAGGAGAGGAGAGGAGAGGAGAGGAGAGGAGAGGAGAGGAGAGGAGAGGAGAGGAGAGGCGGGTACCCCGAGTGCAGCGTGTGCATCTTGCCCCATGAGCTTCCTTTGCAAGAGTTTTTCTCTTTGGGGTGCAGAACCCCCACAGTGAAAGGGGTAAGACAGTGGATTGCGGGGATCTGCTCGACTTTGTGCACATGGTATTCCCTCCCAAGCGCACATCACATTTGAAAGAGCTGTTTGTGTCTACAGCTCTGCAGCGTAGCTTGGCTCCTGGCTAAGTGAATTACCAGAGAACCCGAAATCTTGTGTTATTCTGGTCCAATAAATACTAAAGTCAGGGGAAAAGCTGATTAAAAGTCCCAAGAGTATCAATAGAAAACAGAGCTATCTTTGTGTTTGTGCTGAAATCAAACAACGCATTAATAGCGCTTCATAGAATCTCCGGTATGTTGGTCTATACAGCTCTGCAGCTGAACCCTATGCTATGTATGATGGGAGGACCAAGTCTGAATGCTCTTCTGTTCCACATAAAGCTCCTGAGAAATTCTCAGAAGCAGCGAAAAAACTGGGAGCCAGTACCAACTGCAGAGTGGAAAGAAATGACCATGTGAGAATGATAAATGCCTTGTAAAATAAGGAGAGCAAGGATATATATCAACATAGGTATATAAATCACGTAGACGCATGATGAATTTGTTATGCCAGCTATGCCTGTTGAACTGTTAAAGCAATGCTAAAATATGATTGAGGCACATGGGAGAAATGCTAGGCAAGTCTCCCAGGCTTCGTCCCTGTCTGGAGTAAATTATTATAGCTGTACTCACCTAGGTTTACATTAAATGAGGATCTAGCCACTTTTAGCTACAGAGAGAATTATAACTGAGCATACATCAGGCAGAACACCATTAGGTAGCCGGGCACACATGTATTTTCTATTTCCTAACTGCATAGCCTCCCAGGTCACAGAATCAGAGAATCATTTTGTTGGAAAAGACCCTCAAGATCGAGTCCAACTGTTAGGTACCCCTGGCACTGACCAATATCCTGAGAACCTCATGTCCGTCTGTCCAACCCTCCAGGGATGGTGACTCCAGCACTGCCCTGGGCAGCCTGTTCCAATGCCCCGCAGCCCTTTGGGGAAGAAATTGTTCCCCAGATCCAACCCCAACCTCCCCTGGCACAACCTGAGGCCGTTTCCTCTGCTCCTGGCGCTTGTTCCTGGGGAGCAGAGCCCGACCCCCCCTGGCTCCAAGCTCCTTTCAGGCAGTTCAGAGATCAGAAGGTCTCCCCTGAAAGTCCATCCATAGAACCCCAGAATGTCAGGGGTTGGAAGGGACCTGGAAAGCTCATCCAGTGCAATCCCCCCATGGAGCAGGAACACCCAGCTGAGGTTACACAGGAAGGTGTCCAGGCGGGTTGGAATGTCTGCACAGAAGGAGACTCCACAACCCCCCTGGGCAGCCTGGGCCAGGCTCTGCCACCCTCTCCGGGAACAAGTTTCTTCTCAAATTTAAGTGGAACCTCTTGTGTTCCAGTTTGCACCCATTGTCCCTTGTCCTGTCACTGGTTGTCACCGAGAAGAGCCTGGCTCCATCCTCCTGACACTCCCCCTTTAGATATCCGTAAACATGAATGAGTCCCCCCTCAGTGTCCTCTTGTCCAGCTCCAGAGCCCCAGCTCCCTCAGCCTTTCCTCCCACAGGAGATGCTCCACTCCCTTCAGCATGCACTACCTTCAAGCTTTCATCTCCTGAACACATACACACACACACACACACACACACACACACACACACACACACACACACACACACACACACACCTGCTTTGAGTGTGCAAGAAAAACCCTTCAGCTCAACTTCTCCCCCTCCCAGCACGGCCCTGTCCCGAACCCCAGGGCAGGAGTGCACCACGAGGGGAACGCACTCAGGAACCTGCGTTCCTCCCCAGCATGAAAACAGCAGCTTTTGGCATGAGGATGCTGCAGAGCTGACCCCATAGCCAGACGCTGGACCTGTTTCTACATGTATTTTCAAGCGAGGAGCCGGGTCGGCCGCGATGCCGGGAGCCGCTGCCTGCGGTCCCGTGCTGTGTCACCGGGCAGCTATTTATAGGCTGACAGTTGTATCCAGGGAACCGGAGGATGTTGACTAGTATTCTTCTATGAATAAAACATGGATATTTTCCTGGCTGGAGGAGCTAAGAGCTGCGTTAGATTGAACGGGTTTTTATCCTCTCTGATTGGCCCCAGCAGCTGAGCCAGTTGTGCTTCAGACCCAAATAAAAGGAATTTGAGACTTGGCCTAAGAGAATACGTTACAAACACGAGGTCAGGATGTCCTTTGCTGTGATGAAACAGCACTATTCTATGCATATGATGTGACAAAATGATAAAATTTCAGGAGATCCACTTTTTTTGCAGCTGAGATTTCTTTGGATAATACAAGCCTTGGCATTTTTTTCCTATCCATAATTATAAATCGAATTTAAACAGAAGGCATGGCCAAATTCTTTCCAAGCACAAGAGGAAATGTTCCTTACTGCCCTTTCCTGATGCCCAAGATGACTTTTAATGCCAGGGGCTGCTCCCTCTGCTTGAATTAAATCCAATATCACCAAAAATCCTCACTAGCCATGGGAAACTGATGGAGACCAGATCAGTGTAATAACCAAGGCAGGCAGCTGCTCCTTCTTATACACACAGACCCAATATCCACTGCAATTATTCCAGCTTTATCGCATCCTCATACTACCCCTGTTGAAAAATTAATAGCAAGTTTCCTACAGTGTCACCTGAGATGTGAAATGACAAAAGGAAGGTCAATTTGGTGGATACACTTCTCCGTATGGTTTTGAAGTAGGTCAGGTAATATAGGACTTGGCATCGCTCTCAAAGTAATCGGAACTGGGATTAAATTTAGATTTCAATAATGAAAAAGCCAAAATCCAGGCTTGTTTCTGTGGCCACTCTTTCCTGCAAGAGCAAGCCCATGACTCCAGAGTCACCTGAAAGGATCAATAAAATACACATATTCCCAGTTCACCCAAAAGAGGTTTTTAATTTTTTCCACTGTTTTTGTCGGCTCCCTGGACAAATCACCGTACAGTTAATCACAGCAACTTTCGCTGTAAGATTTCGGTTTATTTATGAGCTCCTATAACAAACATAACCTTACGACTGCCTCTGCGTGATGAATAAATGCCATGGGGCTCTGCTTTCCCAGCTGAGGACGCGGCAGCGTGGGCGGACGAGTGAGCTGCCCAGGTCTGCACCGCAACGATGGCACCAACCCAGAGCTCCGGTTCTCCCGGTACTTCATCTGCATTACTCAGAAAGCATTACTTTTCAGGTTCAAAAAGGCTGAGGTTTAATGTATACTTTTCAAGGCTCACTAAACTGCCTGGTTTGATTGGATACACAAGAGACATACCAAAATATTGCAAGAAGTCCATTTCTCGGCGTTTCAAAGCATCCTGCATTAGAAACCTCATAAGAAAGCCTGGCCTAATGAGATTACCCAAGCTACTATTTTCAGGGCTAACCGCGCTGTGGAAGAACAGAAGGAAAAGCACATTACTGACTGATAAATAAAATAAAACTCATTTTCTCATTTATTCTGTAAATCAAAATGCTACCAGAACCTCTAAGGCTATATTAAACCCGAGAAAAACGTAACACCGAATCAATGTTAAAGGCCATCTCAGCATCCTTTTTTCTAACCCAAATTGTAAACACACTGTTACATTCCCAAAGCACAAAATCCATTTACACTTTGCATACTTGAAAAGAAGTCTAATGCATTTTGAAAACCACAGACTTAACTGCATGCTTCTCCCATTTAATACAACAGGACTTAATAAGATTTACAGGAGGCATAAAAGGCAAATTGAACCCTATAGTTGAGCACACCATTTCAGGTTCCCAGCAGAGAGGCAAACCTAGTGATGGGGAAAATGTAAGAGCAGAAGGGATCAAAGCAGGACAACA
This sequence comes from Streptopelia decaocto, assembly GCF_964273445.1. Taxonomy (NCBI): domain Eukaryota; kingdom Metazoa; phylum Chordata; class Aves; order Columbiformes; family Columbidae; genus Streptopelia; species Streptopelia decaocto. The sequence continues at coordinate 3,885,111 of NC_138674.1, read as the reverse complement.
GATGACCAGAAAATCCAGGGAGAAGTCATCAAAGGTACACTCAGCGCTCAACTTCTTGCAGTACTTCTCTGAATGTTTAACAGGGAGTCTGTTTTCAAACCCAGTTCTCAGAAGGGTTTTATTTTGTGTGGATAAGTGCGTTTTGGAGCTACCCAGGTCTCATTAGCTTGGGGTAACACAACAGGACAGCCGGACTCTGAAGGAAAAGGTGGTTTGGCTTTGGCTGTGGGTTGTCAGTAAGCACAAAAGGCTGGTGCATCCTCAGGGAGACCTTCATGTCTCCATCCCACTCTGGCCATTCCCTAATGGCAGGTCAGTGCTTCTCCCCGAGAAACGCACATTTACATTTCTGAATGAGAGACGCAAAGAAAGAAAACTCTGAAACCACACAGATGTGATCCTGAGTATTTCTTGAGAGGGTATCAGGTCTCAAGTCATCTGGGACTTGTAACTGTTTGAAGTCATCCACGTAACTGGCATCCACCCATCCTACCAACCACCCTGGGGCTTTTGATCTCTTTGCCAACATCTCCAAGTGTCTTCCAAAGGCTGCAGAAGCACTGAACGATAAATTCATCATCTCAGAGCCACCGTTAAACTCCTTGCCTTGTCCTCGGCACTTACACTCCCACAGCCTCTGTGAAGCCCACGTTGTTGGAGAAGTATAAATGCACGTAATAATTTTCCCTCTGCTTAAAATTAGCGAGGCAAACGTTAAGCTTAGTTTAAACTGGTATATACACAGCAGAAAGCTGAGAGCTTATCCACAAGTGGTCTAAAGCATGGCACAAACTCAAATGACTCAACACAGCAGATGCTCTTTGTACCTGTCTGCCTTTCTGCACAACGCGTGCTTTGATCCAAAAGCTTTTATTGTGACGCTTGAGCCAAAGATCGCCGAGGAAAACAGAAAGGCTCCTGTGGGCTCGAGTAAGCCCTGGCTCAGGCTGTCAGATGAACTGAGCATCAGTTTTGGAGTCAGTCATGTAAAACACGCACAAGCAAAATTTAAAATACACCTCCTGCGCAGTCACTTATGTTCATTCTCTCCCCCCCGCAACAAAAATACCATTTAGCGATGGTCTGGGTATAAAGTCTCACTCTAGGAAATGTCTCCCTGCACACTGCCTGGCTGCTGCTTTGTCCTCTCTCTAGACATCAGGTGTTGCCAAGACAACCCGGGAGGAAGGAGCCGCACAGGGGCTGCGGGAAAGGGGCGAGGGGTCGAGCAGGTCGGGAGCGCATTTCCATGGCAAAATCCAACGCGCGCTTTGGAGGAGGTGCGTGATATTCCCAGGGATAACGTTTGTCCTGTTTCCCTTCCTGCCTGTATCAAATTCCCCCCGTTGTGACACAAAGTTGTGCAAATAAACCCAGCAAAATAAAACGAAAAAGGGTTCGCTGCTGCAAGCTGCTTTGCAAAAGAAAGAAACCCAACGGGGCTCCTGCACCTTCGCTTTTTGGTCTCTCACCGATTCCCTTTTCTCGCCTGTCTCCATCCCGTATCCAGCAGGTGTTTCCATGGCAACACCATGTAAAACGGTCCTTCCCTCTGACACGGGAGAAATGGTGAATGGCTGAATAGAATTGGCTTGGGAAAACCTGGAAATTCAACTAAAAATAGGAAAGGCAATAATGGAAGGTGATGGGGGAAAGCTGCCCGGGGACTTCAGACCCTCCTGGAGGTCTCGTTAGAGGCTGAATGCAATTTGCTGTTTCTTTTTCACTCTGATGAGAAGGAAGATTTTTGTTTTCTGGTGACATGTGAAGCATCTCTGGTAGTGTTGCCCCTTCATTCAAGCCTACTATTAGCAGTAATTCTCCTAATTCTGCTTTATCACATATAAATGATTCTGAGGGACCTAGAGAGCGAGGAACGAGCAGCAAAGCCCCAGATTCGCCCCTAAGGAACGGCTTCACTTGAAAGCACACACGGTTACAGTAAATCGGTGTAATTTGCGCTCTGATGTCCTGCACGGCTTTACAACAAGTGACAAATCAATCATTATACAAACATCCTTTGATAATCAGTGTGGTTACATTAATTATGATAAATGCTTTTAGCAGCTGCAGTATGTGGACGCAATGCCTAATTGCATAGGAATCATATTACCCTACTTTTCTATTCATGTCCCAAAGTACAAAGTCTCTCAAAAACTGCCGCACTTCGCCAGCTGAATGCAGAGTTTACAATCCACCCTTCCAAGTTTTTAATTGCAGAAAATGCAGAGTCCATTAGTATTACTGTTATTAAATATTAAGTAATATTCCTTGAAAAAGAACCATTATCACTTTACAAATTACAAATATACAGGAGGACTATATCACTTTCCTGACCCGGGGGATTAACTGTAGCAGTTGTTGCACAGCAACGCGGTACAGCAGGTTAGGACCTCGCCTAATGAATAACGCTGCATCCAATTGGAATTGCAAGGAAATTTAGCTTGGCAGAATGCAATTACAGAAATCTAAATCTGATTGGGCTGCAATATTTCTGTATTCTTAAAAAGTGCATCCGTAATGAACGGTAAAGAGAAACAGATGAAGAACATGTAGTTCCCATTGGCCTTAAAGAGACAAGAGGGGTTTGGGCTGAAAGGTTTTGAATTAAAGTGACAAATTTAACAAACAGATCAATGGATACATCTTCACATTAACCTTGGGGATTCAATGTCACAACACATCACTGGGAGTAAGAACCCAGCTTCCTTTTCAGAAAGAATGAACATTTCTATCAAAACCAGGAATCAATGGCAAAACAATCCAGTGCAAGTTTAGAAAAGGTTATAATTCTTTTGAATTAATAGAGAAATGTCCTTGGTGGGAGGTTTTCCCCTCACTGCCTGCTCAGGGTCTCCTTTTGTCAGAAGCAATTCGCATTTGTCACTGGGAGTGACAGGATGCTGAATGGGACCGATCTGTGGAGCGGCTGCTGTTCCTGTTCCCTCCCATCCTAATGATCGCCAAGGCTCAGCCGCTCCGTGTTACGTTTAAGAGACTTCAGAGGGTCTTCCAGGGGATCTCGGTAAAGCAGAACAGCCCCGTTAATTGTGTAGGAAACCAAAAGCCCATCTGTGTTATTTCTGCAGCAAAGCTATTGCTGCGAAAAGGGTTTTAAGCTCAGTTTTAGGCTAGAAAGAGCTTAGTTGTTTGGACAGTAAAAAAGTGAACATGGCATAAATGTTTGGATGGACTAAACCAGCACAGAGAACGGAAGGAAAGCACGGCGCAGCCGAGATGATGGAGCAATGATACTTTAGCATCATGGGAAATCAAAGTGAAAAAATGTTCAGGAAGGCTCTGGCTGAATCCCAGCCTGGCCTTCCCGAAACAGGGAGGGATTGTGATACAGACCTTCCCGAAACATTGCAATACGGAGCCTAAACATCCTATTCCCAACGCTTTATATTTTCAGACATCCATTTCACAGGCTAAGGGATCCATCTTATTTGACACAGGCAGAAAAAGACTTTGCAGAAAGTTGTAGAGAAACAGAAAACAAACCCCAAATGCTTCAGAATAAAGGAGATGGAGCAAACACAGTGTGAGGAGCACCCTGTATCACCTGCGTAAGATCCCTTCTGCTGCCTTTTCCCACCTCATTCTTAGGCTGTGACCAGAGTGTTTTCTTCTTTCTTTCTTCTTCTTCTATAGACCAGAGCTCTCCTGAGGATGCGCGTCCCCAGGTCCCCGTGCTCTGTCCCCGCCATCCCCTTTGCTACTCTCAGGGATGTGCATCCGCACAGTTCCAATAGTTGTATCGTTTTTTAGCAAAGAGGGGTTTAACCCTGTATTTTCATCCATTTTCCCTCAACCTCTTGGCACTGTAAGATCTGCAAATAAACCTCCTTTTGTATTTGGTGTGGTTTTGGAGTCCGATTACAAAATGGTTTGAGAAGAGCTTTTTTCCTTCCATTTTAGCCTTTATATCAGTCATTTTATCTGATATATGATAAGCTCGGATGAGTTTAAACTGATTCATCCTATTTCATAATGTTTAAATGTACTTTGCTGAAGCTCCATCATAATGTCACACACTTTTAAAATGAATAATTCATCCTGCCCACCTCTTCTGAAATGCCAAAGGGATACTGCGCTGTACCAGACAGAAGCAAATACCTTTACTGAAAAGTACACAAGGAAACAATATAATTTAAGGAAAACAAAATACCAATGCAAGCTGCACCACTGCACATCTCCAAACCACAATCTCACATGGGAGAAGACGTTCAGTCCCTGCAGGAGGGAGAAGGGTCTTTGTCAGGGAGGGGTCAGCCCAGGGATCCAGTTGTTCTCTGCATGAGGCACCAAGAAATACCTGAGAATCACTGGCAGGCACAGATAAGCCTCTTCTAGCAAACGCCTGTCAAGGAACTGTAAGAAATGACATTGATTTTATCCCCATGCCAGTACTATTTCAGGGAGAGCCTTTGTCAGTTCTATATTTAGCCGCTGTATTATGTACCTTGCTAATAGTCAGGTAGAGTTTTGTCAATTTTGAACCCAGCAGGGATCAGGTTAAGACTCCGGAATGAATGCCACTTTGTGCGAAAACGGTGTTTGCCAACCGGAATAAAACACAGGTATAATGAAAGAAACACGGAGAACTTCAAATAACAGGCAGCAGAGTTTCCCACAGCTGTGGAGCACAACGGGTTCCTGCAACGGCACGTTTGCACCATCGCACCATAACAACACCATTATAATGGTGCTAAAAACCCAGCTCCAGCATCACAGAGCGCTCCACAATGATGATAAATCATAGATTCATAGAATGGTTTGGGTTGGAGGGACCTTCCCATCTCTCCCAGTGCCCCCCTGCCATGAGCAGGGACATCTTCACCAGCTCAGGTTGCTCAGAGCCCCGTCCAGCCTGGCCTGGGATGTCTTTATTTAAAAGAAATTAAAGGAAAAAATGCATCGTTACACAGCCCAATAGCTGAGGGCCTCAATCTTCATTTGTATTTCATAAATATTTTATGCAAGGGTATTTTTACTGAATCATGGACAAGGAATGAGACAAACTCTCCACAAAGGCATCTGATCACTTTTGCTGGGAGCACCGGGTGCGATCGCTTGCGGCACAAACACCACCAGGCAAGGACAAACTTGTATCATACGGCCTTGCTTTTGTGGAGACAGGCGTTCAGAAAGCCAAACTCAGCTCCCCAAACACCTTTTGAGTCTGGAATAAAGCGAGATGAAAGCAAACTAAAACCCCCTGTAAAACTCCATAGCCATTTTCCATCAAGAAGCCCATGCTGCTCATCAAACATTGAAGAGCAGTCTGTGAATATCTGAAAAAATGACCTCATTGTCATTCTTCAAATCTTCCCTTCCAGCCTGAGAGCGCAGCGATGCTTGCAAAGGAACACGAGATGAGTCTGGAGTGCTGTGGCCACATGTTTTCACATTCACCGGCATCTTTTCCATTCCCAACTATCTCTTTCTATAGGGTTGAAATGTAAAAGGAATGCATTGGTGGAGCCCCTGTACACTCACCCAGGCTCTTTCTAAAGTAACTTGTGCAGGGAAAGAGAAAAACGAGCTAAAAGTTTTAGCACTGGTTGCAAATCTTCCCCAGCTTTAGCTACAAACCCAAGGAGCTAAACCACATGAAGCATCATGCTGCTGTGGACATTTCCCAACCAGACCGAATTGTCAGCACTTTAGGACAGGACTAAGTGAGAAGCGTTTAGACCCCAGCTGAGGACTCTGGCTGTAATGCCTTAGAAATGGCTTAAATAAAATGACCGAATCTTCAGTGTTCTCTAATTAATCTCAGGAGCTGATTACAAGCACTCTGAACCCTGGTGAGGAACTAATGTGTGTGGGATCCCTTAAAAAGTAGGATAGGAAAAAAAACAAAACCATAAAACAAAAAGCGTGGCCTGAAACTGGGCAGAGAGCGCAGGGGCACATACAGAAAATTCTGGTTATGTGGAACTCTGAGCAGGGCCTCCCATGATAACTCCCTAGGAATTATGTTGTTTCTAATCCAGGAAATTCAATACCTGTGTGCGTTTTCAGCTCCGGATCAACCTGGGTCACACGGCTCCCCTCTAGGTCCCTGATGCTCCTTGGGGAACATCTGGAATATTGTGTCCAGTTGTGGCCCCTCAGTTCCAGCAGGACAGGGAACTGCTGCAGAGAGTCCAGCGCAGCCACCAAGATGCTGCAGGGAGTGGAGCATCTCCCGTGTGAGGAAAGGCTGAGGGAGCTGGGGCTCTGGAGCTGGACAAGAGGACACTGAGGGGGGACTCATTCATGGGGATCAATATGGAAAGGGGGAGTGTCAGGAGGATGGAGCCAGGCTCTTCTGGGTGACAACCAGTGATAGGACAAGGGGCAATGGGTGCAAACTGGAACACAAAAGGTTCCACTTAAATTTGAGAAGAAACTTCTTCATGGTGAGGGTGGCAGAGCCTGGCCCAGGCTGCCCAGGGGGTTTGTGGAGTCTCCTTCTGTGCAGACATTCCAACCCGCCTGGACACCTTCCTGTGTAACCTCATCTGGGTGTTCCTGCTCCATGGGGGGATTGCACTGGATGAGCTTTCCAGGTCCCTTCCAACCCCTGACACTCTGGGGTTCTGTGATAAGAGCAGAGGGCTCAGTGCAGCAGCTGCCCCAGGGGATGCGGTGCTGGGTCTGCTCTGCACCCCGAGTCACGGAGGGTTCGAGGCAGCTCCGAGAACACAGCAGCTCGTGGCTCAGCCCTGCTCAGATCACAGGGACGAGGATTCACGAGGCTCCTCTGGCTTGTGACCAGAGCTGGGAGCTGCTGCAGGGAGAGGTGCCACCTCCTGCTGGGGCGGCTTCTCTGAACCCACCGGCTTAAGGGAAGGCAAACCTGGAAAATACCTTCCAGAGGGAAGGGGCAGCACGTTGCGCTTCTGCAGCGGCGTCTTTCGTAAACAGCGGGGAGCAGAAATATCCCTGCGTCAAATAAGATATTCAATGCCATACGTCATGCTGCTCCAGGTAGCGTGCCTGGCGCTAACCCTGCTCTGAGTGAAAAATGAGCCTGTCTCTTCCCTCCAAGGGCTGAGACGCACCCTTGGGAGGAAAATTAAACTTCCTGCAGCTCCTTTGGGAGGGCGGCCCTGCCTGCAATGGCATCTTGTCATCTCCGTGCTGTCTGGCCCACTTAGAAGGAAAGCACCAGGGACCTGACTTCTGTCCAAAAGTAAAATCTAAGAGAGACCAGATGGTGTAGGCTTAAGCATTTGGCTACTTATTCCAGCTTGGTAAGAAGGGACAGCAGCAAAATGTTGGATGCCAGTGAAAACTCAAGGTCCAGCCACAGAAACATCCGTTCCTGGGGGATAAAACTTATTTAATGTGACTAAATTACCCTTCCATGGTTTCACATTCACTGATGGAAATTGTGTGTGTGATATTTATCTATATATAGATCTTTGTCTATGATTACACGGTGTTTTCATAAAGCCTATGCAACCAATCAATGGGGGGATGTCCCTTTCCTATAGAACCCATCCCTCATAGACCAGCAGTGTTATTTATAGCTGTATGCAAGAGAAAATGCGAATTTCACAAGTCTTGGAGACTCTGGGCACCTAAATGCTCAGTGGGAGAAGGCAGAATGCACTAGTAAATAAACACAGGATGGGCCATAGCACATCAGGGATTCATTAAAAGCTTTTAAGGCAAGAAGGGAACATTGTGCTCACCCTGGAGCTGGCTGTTCAGCGGCAAAAAGCAAAACACTCATCTCTGTGTTGATATCCCATAACTAGAACAGGCTGATGACTAATTTGCTTAGTTTTGAAAAACAGTAGTGTTTTCTATCAAGCTCAGTCGCCTCTTTTTACTATCATTATTTATTAGATGACTTGGTTTACTCTTCTTCTCCGGTCCCAGGCTGCTGGGGACATTGCCAATAGTTGCTAAGAGATACTCTCTGCTCCAAAAGTCCCACAGTTCAAGAGGAGAGGATTGAGAAGTGGAAGGGACCCACTGTGCTAATGAAAAATAGGGGCATACAGACTGACTCCTGAACTATATTGAACTCTGTTCCTGATTCAGCAAAGTAAATCAGCATTGATTTAAACGGTGCTTACAGTAAAGCAGGTGCTTAAGTGCTTTGCTGGATGGTGACTGGGACACTGAAGGGTTTGATGGATCCAGCCCAGCATTTCCCTGTGGCAGTTAAGTCACTTTTGTTACATTTTGCTATAATTCTGTCACTTTATAAAGAATATCAAGCTTTATTTCCTACCGGCCATCTGCAAAAATAAGTCAAATGAAACTCTGTAATGAGTTCTCACTGCAGAAATCTTCCCCACCATCCATGTTGTGGGCACCTTTGACCTCACATCCCCATAGAAAATGACCTTTCCTACATCTCACAGTTATGATCTGTTAACACTGAGTTTTACATCGCATTCATATCCCCTGTGACATGACTTAAATTTGAACCAAGACAAGGGCAAAAGGTGTGAAAAAATCCACTTATAGCTTCTTTATAAATGACGAATCCATTTAAGAACTAGAAAGTACTATTCAAGAGAGGATAAAAGATACCTTCTATAGGAATGCATACATTTAGAAAGGGACACACAGCTTTCATGATCCATGGGAGGGTTTACTACCTATATTGTCTCTTATCATGCCAGTTTAAAGCTCATCAGTTACAAAAGGTTTCAAATTCAATTTCTGGGGTACGAACAGGCAGAAAATGACCCACTGACTACAGCGTTAAACCGGGGGTTTGGTTGTGTGGGTTCAATGTGCTCTTCTGCTCCGCAGCCTGTGTGACCATGGGATCTTTGTGCCTCGGAAAAGGTTGTGAGTCATCCAGCTGCTGCCGTTACACAGACTAAGTTAATAAAAGCGACAGGGCAAACATCCTGTTTTCTTCTTGATTCATATCGTTGACTAAGATGGAGCTTAATTAGCCAGCCCTCTCTCCCTATAGAACAGTCTCACTATCATCACTTACCATCTGTAAAACACTACACAGTGTCATTCTATACTGTTCTTTACACTAAAAAACCGTATCACCGTGCCGCCACGATAACTGAACCTGCTGTCGGCTGTCTAAACAGAAATGCCTAAGATGTGATGGGCCAGAGAGACTTAAATACCCTCTCAGCTCTCCAGCCGATGTCTTTCTCACTCCAACACGGTGTCGAGACCCCGCGTGGAGCAGAGCTAATTCTTGCTGAATCACTCAGAGCCCTTTCTCCTGCTTGTAAATTCTCCTCAACCTGGCTGTGCTCCTGCCGCACACGTTAGCACACAGCACTTCTCAACCACAACGTCGAGCAGGCAAATCCCAGCCTGTGAATTGCTCTCATGCTCTTCCCCAGAAATAATCCTCTTTTCTGGAAGCCTCTGACTCCATTGGGATGCCTGGTACACAAGACAGAATCATCTGGGTTGGAAGAGACCCTCAAGATCATCGAGTCCAAACCTTAACCCAACACTGGCACTAAACCACGTCCCTAAGAACGTGTTAAGAACATCCTTAAGATGCTGCAGTTGAGGAGAACATCTCAGCTGCCACTGCAGCATGTCAAATGCTTCATCCGCTGCTTGCAGACTGGGAGCAGGGGCTGGGGACAGCAGCAGGGGCTGGGGACAGTAGTAGCAGGGCTGGGGACATGCCAGACCCATCCTGCCAGTCACACAAGGGAAAAAGATGGGAGGTGGTAAAGCCTCATGGCAACCAAAGGAATAGAGGAAAGGAGATTTTTGTGTTTGGCAACGAGATGAGTAATCATCCTGAATTCCCTGCTTCACCCTAATCCCCCGCTGAGTCACTGGGTCCCTGTTGCTACCCTGGGTTGGGCGACTCCTCTCTCGGAGGCTGCCAGGGATTTTTGCCATATGGCAACAAAGAGATTTGATTAGTTGACTCTTTCCTATTTGTTTTAATTAGTAGTTTATTAACCATATGTTAAATTGCACATTTCAACTACTCAGCAGTGCTACCTCAAGTCAGAAAGTAGCTGGACGGGGTTCCTGTTGCCTGTGGGTATTTTCTTAGAGCAGAATGTCAGCAGGTGGGAGCGCAGGAGTGCTCTCCCTTGTCCCATCCTATCTCATCTCATCTTGTTTGATTTAATCTCATCCGCCAGCCCTGCCAGCACCGGGCAGGGAGCAGGTCAGGCCTCTGGCTGCCGACCAGAGCTGCTTGTCACCGCGGTGGGGACATCAAGGCTCTGGAGATCTGCTGCAGGACACCCAAGGATCTCCGGATGGGGAATCTGGTGGTGCCTCTTCCACCAGATTAACAGGAGCTTGACACTTCTCCATTAATCACACTGTGGTGTTCGCACCTCTTTGTTTCTGCATTGCCATCAACCAGTCGTATAAAAGTTAATGGGAAATAGATAAAGAAGGTCACAGAGAGCAACAGAGTAGATTCAGTTTAAAACTCGCTGCAATATCCAGAGACTGAGAGCAGTTTTCACCCAGCCCTGGTGCACAAGCTTTTCTTGCAGATGGATTCCTGCCCCAAGGATTGCTCCTGCTGTGCATTTAACCCACACGCAGCCCTTTCTAGGAACAGCTAATGCTAGGAAACCTAGGGAAAAGAAACTTCCCTAGTAGCCAACCGGTTATGAAACACCTGCCGTACACCATCCCGCTTCTTGTCAGGAAGCCACTGGAATGACACTGAAACAGCACCAGAAAGTCGTGGGCAGCTCGGGAGACCCCAGACCCACGTGGGTCCGACAGGGTCCGGCGGTGCCTTCGTGTGACGGTGACAGCCCAGCACACCCCATGGCAGCGGCTGGAGTGGTTCTTTTGCCTTCGAGAGAGTTGCCTTTTAAGCTTCCAAATTCTAATCAGGTTTCTCCAAAGATTTGCGCAGGGCTTTTCCAGCTCCTCTGAGGTCTCTCGGTGACCAGCACTGATGGCATTTATAGGCTTTTATCAAAGTTCCATTTTCCAGTGCTACAGCTTCAGGTTTTGCTACTTCTGCACGCAGAAAAGCATGAATGCGCTACTAATTTTACCCTTGACCACCTTTACTTTTTCATAGTCTTATAATCTTTCTCCATTATTGCACTAGGTGTCAAAGCCTTTGCACAGAATTAAACACCAAATTCTGGTTTACTGGCTAGGCTAATTTGTTTAAATTCGCTTTCTTCTTTTTCTTTTTCTGAGAGAACTGTAAATACCATTTTATACAATCATCTCAACGGCCTCTCCATTACCATTTCCCTACTTCACAGGAATGTTAAATATTTTATTTCACACTTGCACCTTCTCTTTAAATTACGTTTTCTTAATTCCCGTGCAGTTTAGAAATGCAGATTCCTGGATCTTGAGATTGATTTTGCATCCTGTTTTTTCCATCAGTTCAGGGGTTGTAATGGTCTGAAATGCAGTAACTTCACTCTCTCAGATGGTACATTTAACTAACGTGTTACTCTGATTCACTCTTATGCACTTGCTCCCTGTGTGGGCTCAGATCAATTTTTAGATTCTAATGACTGACACGTTTTAAAAATCCCTTTCAGCTGCACGCTTACAATAGATCCCAGGTGCAAATTTGCAAGTGCGGATGATTACAGCCCCAAACCCTTGGCATTTGCAACGCAAAGGCCAAGCAGGGGGTGGAAGCGCCCACAGCTGCAGGTGGGTGCAGGATGGAGACTCCAGGGTCTCACATCTTCCTCCAGCCCAGCAGACACGGAGGTGTTTCCCAAGAGCCCAGCCTTGAGCACGTAGCCCTGCCTTTACTAAATAACCCCGAGCAGAGCAGCGACGCTGCTTCCCCTGGCTCGATAATAGAGTTTCTCGAGCTATCATGTTCCGCTGCCCTCTAAGCGATTAGTACATCAACCTATTAATACTCCACATCCTCTCCCCAGCCCGGGGGGCTGTGTTCTCCGTAACTGCCAACAGCAGGGATGAAAATGAGGGAGAATATTTATTCTGAGGGTGCCGTGAGGAAACTGAGGCTATAAACCCACGTACCTAACAAAAACCAGCAGCAGCATCCCTCCCCTGGCCTTGTGCCACGCTTGGTAACATTTTGTCACCTCTGCTGTGACAAAACATAGGTGCTCGCTACAAGAGTATTACAAAGCATTGCTAATGGAAGGAGATTGTGATTAGCAAACACTGGAGAAGGAGTTATGCCCAACAGTGAGTCCTGGAGCTTGCTGACGTTGCTCTTCCCTTGCTCACATCAATCCAGCAAGCCCAAGCCTACATGCACTGACATCCCGGCAGTTTCTTTTTGCCACGACCCAACTCCCCACTCAGTTTCAAACACATTCCAGCTCCTTCACGCACCCCTGAGCCATCCCCGGCTCCTGCATCTCCCCAGATTGCACCAATCCAGCTCCCTCTGAGACACTGAGACCCTGAGGGTGACACCAGGGTCAACGAGCTCCAGCAGGGATGGGGCAGGAGGACATTTAGCACCCTGCTCTCAACGGCCGCAGCGCCTGCACCACACTACACAGCATGGGGAACCTCTTAGAATCATAGAATAGAATCACAGAACCATTTTGGTTGGAAGAGACCCTCAGGATCATCAAGTCCAACCATAACCCAACTCTAGCACTAACCCATGTCCCTAAGAACCTCGTCTAAAAGCCTTTTAAACCCCTCCAGGGATGGTGACTCCAGCACTGCCCTGGGCAGCCTGTTCCAATGCCCCACAGCCCTTTCCAGGGAGAATTTTTTCCTAATATCCAAACTGAACCTCCCCTGGCACAACTCATGGCCATTTCCTCTTGTCCTATCACTTGCTACTTAGGAGAAGAGACCAACCCCCTCCATGCTCCAAGCTCCTTTCAGGCAGTTCAGAGATCAGAAGGTCTCCCCTCGGCTCCTGTTCACCAGGCTGAACCCCCCCCCAGTTCAACACACTCATTTGTGTACAAAGGCAACAGGAGAAACCTCCTCTAAGAAGGGATAAAGAGCTTCATATTTACTCTGCCTGGTATATGAGAGATTATAACGTCCCTGGTTGTGTTACTAAACACTGACAAATGTGACAGAATGGGGAGTTAATCCTTGAAGCCTGATAAAACCAAATATTCTGTCCGATTCGGTAACAAGTACAGATACAAACACACTCTGTGGCCTCAGTGTAGTGATATTCAATATTTAAAGTTACTTACCAGATACACAAAGGGTCTGAACTTCCAGCTGATCATTGTAACATGCAGATTCTAGAGAAGAACATGGGAAGGCAGGGGTGCCGGCAGCTCCGTCTGGATGGGAACAACTGGAAGTTATCCTTCAGCTGGAAAGTAAGACAAATGAGACAGTATTAAAACATCAGACAAGAAGAGATGTTCCCTTTATTAAAAAATAGCAGTACATTCGTTACATTTAGCATAAAATCTGCTGTAATTACGTAGCAGTTGGAAAGCAATTTGCAACAGGCTTTATTGTTTAGCATCTGTAGCAAATTCTCAGGGAAACATCCACCAGGGAATAAAGTAAAATGAGATGTGCCACAGTAACTACAACATTGAAATGCTCGCACAATAGAAATTTCAGTGAGGTTTAACTGAGCTACAATGCAATTCTACTTCTGTGCTCCTGTTTTTGTTTTGTTACTTAAAGGGTTTGGCTCCAGCTTCTTTTTCCCCTATACACACACCAGGAATTCTATAATCCACACAAACTAGTAAGGTTGTATTACCAAAAAGAGCGAAAAAATCAAGTCTATTGCAGCCACAGAACAAGAAACCTTCTGGCAGGTATAACCACCAGGACTTTGCTATTCATCAATGCATGTGCCTCTTTGGTTTTAATCTCTACAATACAGAGAGAAGGTAAAATAGCTTGCAGGTTAACTAATGACTTGGAAATCACAGCATCCCAGAGTGACTGTTTTATCCAGTGGAGAAAACTGGAGTTCACACAAGGTTTTGTGGGTGCTTAAAGGAAGATACATTTTCTTCCTGCTTAGCCTGGTATAAATCTGGTCTGACTTCACCATAAGTGAGACAGTCAGTAGAATTATGATGGAAATAAATCACTTCAAGTTTGTACCAGTTAGGGGAAAAAAAAATAAAGAGGTCTAGTTCTGCAAGAGTTCTAGTTCTGCATCTCCCCAGGGGACCTCACATGTCACATAGTGACAACCATGAATTTATTGGATGCCTGGTTATTCCTTCTTTCTCTTCTCACTGATTAAATAGCATTCCTTCTGGTTCAATTTCAGACCATCAAATAGAACAGGGATGTATCTTTGCGAGGAAACATAGCTGGTGTTCCATTCCAGCCTGCAGCTAAACAGTGCAAACAAATCCCTCCCTTTCGGTAATGAGGACGTGATTGCAAGAGTGCTTAGAATCACGGAATATTTTTCTCCCATCCAGAATTATGTTTCCGAATTCTGCCTCATGCTTTGCTACCCCACATTATCCTGCCCAATCAGTCTGGGTGCCCTCAAGCCTCCAAGCAGGTTATTAGTCTTACAAAATGCATAGGATTAAAAGCGCATGTCTTTAAGCTCTACAGGCTGAATTTTACTCAGCGTGATTGCACAGATACAAATGGGAACAGAGCTTGATTCTCGATGTTTACAGTACCATGCAATTTGCTTTAACACGCTGACTTGCGATGTACGGCGAGCTCCACGCCGAGGAAGTTAATGTCTGCGGCGTCTTTCAGATCGGAGCAAAGCGCGTTCAAATGGGGAAATCAAAGCCTTATTATTAGGTAAAATAATTCCCTTGTTCAAGCGAAAAAGGAAAAACGCAACTAATGCTCAAAGAAACAGGATGATCTGTGAGTGAAAGGAGGCAACGCAGATGTGATGGCGGGAGGGACGGGACTGTGTGCTCTACGAGGGGGGAGGGAAGGCAGGAATAATAGAGAGCAAGGAGGATCAGACAGACATTTACAAAAATCCTAGACTTTATTCAATGAATTATTTAAAGTCTATTTCTGATCCGGCACAGGAGGTCACTTGATTTCCCAAAGGGAGCAATGGGAGCCCCATCATTTCTGCTATTCAAAACCCGAATGAGCAAAGTGGTAGGAAATAGAGAGCACAGAACCACTGTCCCACGGCTCCCGGGAAAGGACTCTTTGACCTCAGCAGCCTTCCCCTCTTCCTATGGTTTCTGTCTTGTTTGTAGCCCTGGGTGTTCACAGTCTGAACTGGCTTCGCTGGGTAAATACAGATGGTTCCATATGTGTCAGTAGGTGTGGACCAAAGCTGTGGTCAACTTCTTCCTGTCTCATGACATAGGTGGTCATCACATACAAAGAGCATCAAGCTGGGTGAGGCCCTTCAGACTCACCACACAACAGCATCAAATCATCACAGCCCAGTCTTGAAAGACTCATTTTAGTAGGACAATACCAACTACCGAAGAGGAAGGCTAGATACAATCCAACAAAGCCTCTGAGCCACCTGTCCCCAGCCTTCTGGCAAACTTTGTCTTTATTACAGCCCAAGAGTTGGAGAAAAGGACAGAAATACAAGCTGAAAGCAATGAACTAAATCACACAAAGGTTAATGACTCTAATGACTTAGCCAAGGTCTCTCATAGTATACTGCAGCAGTAATTTGGGAACACGAGTGTCCCAACCCAGTTCTACAGCCAGAAGATCATCCTTCCTACTTTGCTCAGAGAGCACTGATAGATTAATGGAAGACACATCTTCCCCCTACACCACAAAGTTTCTGCAGACCTGACATTTCCTCCAAGTGCCGTGTTCACAGGAGCTGAGGGAGCGCAGTGCATTCGTAGAAAATTGAAAGTATCTCTTAGAACCAAGATTAAAATCAACAGCCCAGTTTTCCAGACCCACTGTCCGAGAGAGGCTGAAGTCACTCTCCATTCACCAAACAGCCCCTCTATTCCTCCACCTTTCCTAAAGTCATGGAGGTGTTTATTCATTCTCTTTCTAGACTCTCTTTGGTTCCCTGTCCTACAAACATCCTTGACAACAAGCTCTGCGGTCAAAGGGAATCTAAAAATGTACGCTCGGTTTACCTTGTTCAGCACATCGACAGCGGCTGGGTTTGCCCATAAAGAACCACACTGCTAAAGGTGAACATGGACAGCTTGAGATATGCGGACACAGAGTGAATGAGTTCTGGGCAAAGCTGAGATACACAGTTTCTCTCACTCCCATTCAACTGCAGCAATTTCACATCCCTGGGAGAAGGGAAAAAAGGCTTCGAGCACGAGATTATTACATTTTGTACATTACACCCCGATAGAAGCTAAAAATAGACTCTGACGGTTGCTAAGTGCATTTCAAATGGCTTTCCTTAGAGGTAAAAATGGGATTTTATTTGAAAAAGCAGAAGGTGGGATTTATAACATCTTGGGAAAGAGCTGAACAGAAAATCGCCAGTTGTCAGAATGAAAGAAGCAGGGAGTTTGCTATTCCTCTCCTTTGAGAGAGAGAAGGCAAGCGGCGTTCACTGGGAGACTATTATTTTGGGCTTCCTAGTGCACCACACAAAGAACACACACGCGGATTCATGGCATTTCTCATCCCCTTCCTTGCCACAAACCCACGACGTTCTTATGGGTCCTTCTGCCCCACGGGGCACATCTGCCCTGCAGAGGGCAAAGAAAATTCCTGGTCTCGCTCCGGGTGGTTTCACTCAGCCAGGGAAGCACAGAGCCCAGTACGAGGCCATTTCCCAGCTTTCCAGGTATACTGGGCAGGGGCTGGAGCACTGGGACAGGAAAACCTCCAGCTTTAGCCCAGCAGTTGGACTTAGAGCTCAAGGCAAGTCTGGACCCAGCGCTCCACTGACAGTAACTTTCAGCACACTGAGGTGAGTTTTCAGACCTCCACACAGACTGATTGAAATATAACAAGGGAAAGTGTAGAGTCTTGAATCTGGGCAGGAACAACCCCAGGTTCCAGTGTAAGTTGGGGAACAACCTATTAGAGAGCAGCGTAGGGGAAAGGGACCTGGGGGTCCTGGGCACAGCAGGGTGACCATGAGCCAGCACTGGGCCCTTGTGGCCAGGAAGCCAATGGTACCCCTGACATTCTGTGATTCACAAACCCTTGCATGGCTCGGATTTTTGTTTCTCAGGATGCCATCAACTCATATACTGGAAAACTTTGGTCTCTGGCTGTAGGTGACGCTTCCCAAGCGCTGACTCCTGGCAGCAGGACCCAAAAGCTGGAAAGATGCAGCATTTTCTGAGCAGCTGTTGTGCAGCCTGGAGACGCTGGCGCGGAGCAGAGGCTTGGAGAGGTGGGGGGGATTGACAAGTTTAACGTCACAAGCGTGTTTCCAAATGAATCTGTTGTGATAGGTATTAGTCATAAGTACAAACTGCAGAGAGATTTGCATTTTATTCTCTTTATCCTACTTCAATCCTGAGCAGCCCCTTCTGCCCACCCCAGTTTGGCATATTTAAGGGGATTTGCTGCATTTTTAGTAATTAAAGGTCCCGGAGAACAGTGAGCTTGTTCGAATTGAATGATATGTGTGCACACTCAGCCTGGACGTGCACAAATCTTTGCGCCCAAACCCGCGTGGACGTACCCCACACTTAGCGTGTGTGTACGAATCGTACTGGATGAATCCCTGCAGAATTCCCGCTTCTGCCTTTGTGTTTTATTTATTTCTCCACTCTAGGTTTTTCTGGGGGTTCTCTGCCCCAGCCAAGCACCCCCTGCAGCCCCAGGGCAGGTCGGGGGGAGCACGTTTGGGTTCATTTGTCTGTCATCCTGCAGAGCAGCTTATACATCTCCAACACAGCATGAGACTTAAATACTAATCGTCCGGATTTGTCTGGTATCTGTCATATGCGGGTCTCATTGCATTTTATGACCTTTAATTAATTAAGCTTCATAAAATCCTAATAATGCAGGAATTATTAATCCTGTTTTAAATTAACCGGCCGAAGAGAAGGTGAAATGTCTTACCAGTCTGCGATACCTGATTTGAACCCTGACGTCCTGCTCGCTCCAGCCTTGCTGGAGCCCAGCAGGAAAATTGGCTTCATAGACGACTTTATACAGGTCTTTATATATACAGTTCCTGTGCTGTATTCCCTCTGTTGCAAATGGATGCAACTCCGTTCACCCTAATCAAATAGTATGTGTTTTATGCTAGAACCGAACCACAGCTCTTTTGAACCAGCCATTCGCAGGCAAAGCAGGAGTGAGAATTCCCTCTCCTCCTGGTGCCTGCGCCAAAAACCTTCAGGACTCCTTAATTCCTTTTGCACAAATGCAGAGGACAGTCCTATTTTATCAGTCTTAACCTGGGATTTCTCGCTGTTAACTGACTTGTAGTTTTCTTTGCAAGGGAAGCTGGCAAGTGGTTATTTAAAGCTCCGCTCACCTCCCTTGCCAGGTGAACCACATCTCTGTCCTTGCCGGGAAGGAAGAAATTCTATGAGAATATGTGTTCTGGCTGCATCTCACTGAATCCGTAGCCAGGCAGGAGTGTGGGATTGCTGGTGGATGTTGTAAACACTGTATTTTATGTGTGCGTGTGTTCATAATATTCTAATCTTCATGATCGTTGCAATTTGATTTTGCCGTGAAGGGCGCACACAGGCAGCGGTACCTGTGATCGCAGGGGTGGCTGTAGACAAATTGTTTCTCAGCCAGAGAGTTGATCTGCAGATTGCATATAAAACTAATCTCACACAACATTCTCCTTTTAATTAAAAAAAACCCAGACTTCTAAGAGAAAGTCTGTGCTTATCGCATCGTTCCATGAAGAGTGTTATATGTGAGGAAAATAAATGTATTTTGCTCAGTGACAAAGGAAAGCTGAGAGCTGAGTATAACATTATTCTGAAGGAACAGTTTCACAAGTACTGGAGTACAGAAGTACTGTCTTACTGAAACAGCCCATTCTAATATCGTTTTTGCCAATGAGTGCACTGACTGAGACACAACGTGTATTGTGATCTCATTTTGATGTGCCACCGTGCCCTCAAGAGCTTCTTGCAAGAGGCAGCCCTGATGGTGATGGGAAAGTGAGACCGGTATCCACGTTTATTGGGTTTTATTCAGGTTATTTATTATTGCGTGACCTTGTGCAGGATGGATCTGGTCACCCTTCCTGCCCAGAGGATGCCGTGTCAATCCTGGCAGGGGCTGTAATGTTTTCACAGAATCCCAGAATGTCAGGGGTTGAAGGGCCCTGGAAAGCTCATCCAGTGCAATCCCCCCATGGAGCAGGAACACCCAGATGAGGTTACACAGGAAGGTGTCCAGGCGGGTTGGAATGTCTGCACAGAAGGAGACTCCACAACCCCCCTGGGCAGCCTGGGCCAGGCTCTGCCACCCTCACCGGGAACAAGTTTCTTCTCAAATTTAAGTGGAACCTCCTGTGTTCCAGTTTGCACCCATTGCCCCTTGTCCTGTCACTGGTTGTCACCGAGAAGAGCCTGGCTCCATCCTCCTGACACTCCCCCTTTAGATATCTGTAAACAGTAATAAGGTCACCCCTCAGTGTCCTCTTGTCCAGCTCCAGAGCCCCAGCTCCCTCAGCCTTTCCTCACACGGGAGATGCTCCACTCCCTTCAGCATCTTGGTGGCTGCGCTGGACTCTCTCCAGCAGTTCCCTGTCCTGCTGGAACTGAGGGGCCACAACTGGACACTGTCCATCAATGTCTTTGAATTCTTAATGTGATTCAGGCCCTTGCCTTGGTCAGGCTTTGTAGTAACTTGTATTATTGGCTTCTCTAGTGTTTGCTGTTAACTCTTGTTATGTTCCCTTCCCTGGGAGGACATGAAGAGCTGTTGAGTGTCTGAGATGTAGCCCTCTCTTGGTGGTTATGAGTTGATGCTGAAAGGCTAAAAACCCACAGAGACAACAGCAGTATGATATCACATGTCCTCTATGCAAAGCTTCGGTTTCATGCTTATTATAATCCACATGAGTCTATGGAATTAATCATAATGCCAGCGCTCCCATCCAGCTGCCTCAAAGCTCTTTTCAGACATTAAGTCACATTAGTCTCGTAGTCCCTGTCTGAGGTGAGAAAATGCTGGCTGTTACCAGCGTCATATGGCTGAGAAAGCTGCTGGTTGGAGGGGAATTTATAAAACCGCAGTGTTGTCCTGCGCGAGGGCTGGGAGCTCAGTCTCTGTTCTGTCTGCACCAGCCCAGCAAAGGGCGAGTTGCCTGGTCTAGGGGTCACCAGCCAACTTTGAGGCTGCAGGGGCTGCTGAAACCTCATCTGCTTCCAGCTCGCTTTCTCCCTTGCCTGGCAAGCGCTGCAGATTGCCAACGTGATGGCGAAAGAAACGGGAATCTGCATCTTGCCACCTTTTGCAGGGATGTGCTAAGAGATGTGAGATCCTCTCTTGGGTTTTCTGGACGATGAGGCCAGACGCTGTGCTCTGTCAGACCGAAACACGGGATGGGAAACAAAGCTCGTTGGGTTGTGGACCATTGCTGAGTCCTTCTTGGCCTCCCAATGTGCCACGGAGTCACCAGTGTCTGGCAATACTCTCAGTTCTGAGAAAAACACCCTCACGGTTATGCCCTAAGTGCAGTTTTTCTTGTCTTTTCTGGACCGAACAGTGTTTATGTGCTCAGGGTGACCCTCCAGCTCTCAACATCCGCAGCATGCGCTGACAGATATTTCTGCGGGGTCACGTCACCTTGAGAAATACACTTTGCTATGCGGAGCTGCTCGCCCAGCGTCGTTTTCCTTGCGAGCTGGGCCCTGGACATTAATCTCACGGCACTGCCGAGATCTGGATCTGCTGGATGCTGTTGATAAGATTAAAGGGATATTACGAGTAACAACTTCTATTTAGCTCTTCGATGCTATTTCTGTGCCAAAACATTTGAAGTGGTACAAAACGGGTCATAAAAGGCTCCAGAAACCAAATATTTAGCCATTTTTTTGGAGGCTGAGATGAGTTAATGATATGGAGTTGGTGTAAGTTGGAGCTCATCGTGTGTCTGAAGGGACAATGTGATGCGACACCTGTAGCAGGATGGGGCTGATAACATGACTATTATTTTCTGTCTTAAGTCTTCAGCGGAGGTTTGGAAAATGTTTGCAATATGGAAAGCCAGTGCTGCTCACGTTTAATTTCTTTGTTTCCACATCACACCTTGTGCCACGGCAGAGACGTTCTCGATCCGCGCCGCCTCCGGCACAACCGGTACTCGAGAGTTCAGGGAAAATTAAACATTTCATTATTTATTTCCCCATACTCTTGAGTCATGAGGTTTGATTGCATTTACATCAGCATGTTAATAATTCATCAAATTATCCAGACTCTTAAAACCACATACGCAGGGCATTATCAGTAAAAATATTCTTCATCTGTACTTGGTTTTGGCCATCAGTCTGTTGTAAACGTTTTCACTTCTCTTGCTGCTTTGGGCACACTCATGAGACTTTTCATTGTCTCTCAGTTATTACAGTGTAGGTTACTAGAGCTGGGAATGTTTTCCATGACATTTTAAAATGCAGCTTATAGATATGTAAGCATTCAGATATTCATATACCCACAAATATACATAGATTTATGTTACTTAGGCTATCTTTAAACACCCACAAATTTAGATTTGCTTCAAAAAAGCTGCACAGAGTGGAAATGGGAGGCTCCAAGTTAAATTATGTCAATGATTTTTTGATCACAGTGAATGTATGGACGCAAAAATAGGAATTTTATAATTAGAAAGCATGTTTTGAAATGTTTGGAGCAACTGCTAGATCATACTGATAACATTGGCTTTGATGTGAAAAAGGAAGATTAACATCCTGATCACAAGGAATAATTGTTCCAATATTTCACGTTGCGCTGAAGCTCTTTGCTGAAACCCTGTTTGACACTGCTGGATATTCAGCTATTTTATCATACGCTGACTTGCATAGGAAATACAGAATTCTGTCAGGAGTGAAAAGTAACAGTGGCTTTCATTTAAAATAGATAAATAAATGAAAGCAGACATTACTCAAGCTACCTGGGCTTTGCTCTGATGGGGTTTTCATGGCGCATTTGAGGTAGGGAGCAGAAAGACCTGTCAGTGGGTTATTAACCAGCGCGTCAGAAAAACATCATTACTCCCCTATACACTCTATAACCTTCATCGTGATTAACATTTATCTAGTACTCGATAAAAACTGTCCCAAATTCTACAGTAAAAGGAGAAAACTGTGTTAAAGTTAAGGGAGTTGCTGACAAAGTGGGTCATTAATAAAGTTCCGAGGCCTTTGTACAGAGGTGGTTGGGGATAAATCGTCAGCCAGAAGTTTGCAATTTCCTGGGTTTTGTCATATTAATGCAGATTCTTAACCTCAGTGATTTTGTTTGTGAGACATTCAGTTGGGTTTAATTGCCTGCTTTTCTTTTATAAACCTGATCTGATAATGGAAGCTTCAGAGGCAGATTCATTTTGTTGCAATAGATTTTTCCCTATCTTAGGCCATTGTATTATGAATCCAAAAGGGGGGTGATTCAAGCGAAGGCACAGTGAGTGTGTTGGGAACTGAAATATTCTGTTCTGCTCAGATGTTGGGTAAGTTCCTGAGCAGAAAACACCTGTCAGCCTCCCTTATGCACCCTCCAAGTTCATCTCCAATCAGTACAATTAACACAGCTAACGAAGAACCAACCAGCACCCCTGTCAGGCAGGTACCGTTTCCAGCTATCGCCCCGAATTTCCCGCTGTGCATTTACATACATGTTGGCTTCCTATAAAATGTATAACTGGATCATTATTCTCATATGAACCATAGATGCTCCTGAGCATCAACACTCCAGAAATCAGTGTCATTTGAAAGGTGGAACGGAGAAACCACACTGAGCATCCAGAGCAAGGACACTCAGCTATTTCGATGCAATTACTGTCCACAGATGCACAGAGCCCAGATCTTTGGTTTGGCGATGCCTGCAAAAAATGTATCAAAGTTCGTCTCCCTTAATAGAAAAATAGCTTTTCTTATTTTTTTAGATCTCAATATACGTGCTTCCACATCAATGCCTAAGTACCTATTAATTTAACACCTGTTTTCTTTGAAACATTATTTTACTCTTCTCCTAACGTTTTAATGTCCCCCAGGTAGTGATTCTCGTTTCTGAAGAGCTATGAGAGAGAGTCTGATGCTTCAAAATGTGCCTTGGATGCTTGAGTTTCTGTCCTTCCAAGCCCCAGCTCTCCCTGCCTTCTTGTGACCATTGCTGCATGAGCTTTAACGGCATCTAAACATTGTGCATAATGTATTACTGCTCTTGGTATGGCTGTAATTCTAATTATTTCAAGACTGTTTTCTGCCAAGTGGGTGTATTAACAAGTTGCCGAGTCCTCCAGCAGGAAATGGCTCCTCTAATACCTGGAGCGTGTCTCAAAAATTGTTCTGACATGGAATGTCTTTCAACTACAACTATAAATCTTGATTATAACAGTGACTTTTCTTAATTACATAATGATAACCTAAGTGCTCTCAACAAGAGTGGCAGTAGGTCCCTACACTCCAGTATTTTAGAAGAAAGGTGAAAAGGCTGCACCCTTAACACACTGTCCTAACCACAACAACACGCATGGCTTTATTTAACACGGAACCTGCTACACCAAACATTCAACAGAACACAACTACAGAATCCCAGAATGTCAGGGGCTGGAAGGGACCTGGAAAGCTCATCCCGTGCAATCCCCCCATGGAGCAGGAACACCCAGATGAGGTTACACAGGAAGGTGTCCAGGCGGGTTGGAATGTCTGCACAGAAGGAGACTCCACAACCCCCCTGGGCAGCCTGGGCCAGGCTCTGCCACCCTCACCGGGAACAAGTTTCTTCTCACATTTAAGGGGAACCTCCTGTGTTCCAGTTTGCACCCCATGTCCTGTCACTGGTTGTCACCGAGAAGAGCCTGGCTCCATCCTCCTGACACTCACCGTTTATACATCTGTAAACATGAATGATCCCCCCTCAGTCTCCTCTTGTCCAGCTCCAGAGCCCCAGCTCCCTCAGCCTTTCCTCACCCGGGAGATGCTCCACTCCCTCCAGCATCTTGGTGGCTGCGCTGGACTCTCTGCAGCAGTTCCCTGTCCTTCTGGAACTGAGGGGCCACAACTGGACACAAGATTCCAGGTGTGGTCTCCCCAGGGCAGAGCAGAGGGGCAGGAGAACCTCTCTGACCTACTGACCACCCCCCTCCTAATAAGCATGCAGCATCTGTAATCTGAAAACTAGAGAAGAAACTGTCTGAAACGGGTCTGAACTGGTGGGGCAGCTGTTTAACAGGATGACACCCATGGCCATGGCACTGAGCTGAATATCCCCAGAGCACGCAGAAGAACAACCTAAGGGAGAAGGCAGATTATTCACAGAGGGAAAAGCTAAAGCTGCAATCCAAAAGCAGAGATATTAGCATATGAGTAGCCCATTTGCAGCTCTTCAAGAATGAGTAAAGCAAGCTAAAAAAAGAAAACGCTATACAAGGAGCTGAAGGACCTCAGCACAGGGATAAACTGCCCTTGCTAACTGCACAGTTGGTTAAGCTTTTAGGAAATCCTGCATCTTCCCCTGGATATCAACCCCTGGGAGGCAGGATACACCCTGGCCAGGGCTGTGCGGGGCACCCAAGTTAAATAAAGTGCTGCTCGGGTGAAATTCCAACTATATAAGAAAAGTTTGTGCCCTGAATGAGCAGCAAGAACAACCTTGTCCCACCTTGGGATCTGGACTGTGAAGCTGGTGGGAGCATCCCAGAGAGCAGAGCTGGAGGGCGGCAATCTGTCCTTCCTTCTCCAAGGATCCAGCCCACAATCTCCAGCAGCTACTCAATGATGTGAGAGCTGCAAGCCTATGGGTTTTTCAGTGGGAATTAGAATCCCAAATTTAGTATATAACACCGCGGGGTGATGGATACGTGACAGCACCAGGCCCTGCTCTGCCTCCATCTCCAGAGAGAATTCTGACTCTGCCTGTATCCTATTTAAAGAAGTTGTTGGTTGGGAAAGGCTCCAAAC
Source organism: Streptopelia decaocto (assembly GCF_964273445.1). Lineage (NCBI taxonomy): Eukaryota > Metazoa > Chordata > Aves > Columbiformes > Columbidae > Streptopelia > Streptopelia decaocto. The sequence continues at coordinate 3,860,218 of NC_138674.1, read as the reverse complement.
CTCTTAACAGACCACTTCTGTCTCATGAAATTATCAGGAAGGATAAGAGTGCAATTCCTAACTATAAAAAAATCTGGCCTGCGTTTGAATAAAGCCACGCCAAATCCATACATGTCCGCATCCACTCTGTGAGGCCAGGTAACGATGGTCATTTAGGCATCCTGCTCCACTAAGAACCCCCGGCAAAAAGCTTATATCCTGTGAATCTATATAAAAACATTAGACAGAGAATGGAAACCACATTGAGATTACATTTCCATCTCTTAACATCTACGTACGTGACAGGCGGGATTAGTAAATGAACAGACCACTGAAGAAAGGAGGGAGGATTAGCAATGGAAAATAAAACGGGTTGATTATCAGTGGCAGCTCTTTGGAAAAGAGACTTAGGACAAATGGCACAAAGAGCTTCAATTTATTTACTTCGGCAAATGAGAGGTGCAGAATATGAAAATTAAAGGACAATCTTCCTTTAATCTATGGGAAAGCGGGACTGGGTCCAGCCCGCCCAGGACAGGGAGCCCCAACCAGGAGAATGTTCTCTGGGAACAGGCGCTGACAGCTCCAACCACCCCACGGCCTGGGAAGCTTAGAACCCAATTTCAGCTTCAGCTCTTATTGCAGAAGTTTTAATCTCCATTCTTCCGCAAACAATGTGGGGGAACGATGGATAGATAAATAAACGAACAAATGAATAAAAATCAGGCTCGCACACGGATGCAAAGGAACTATTGGGATGAGCATCACTCGTTGGTGTGAGTTTGTGAGCATGAACACGACAGGCAGAGGTTATCCTGAATAACCTGAAGAAGAGCACTGTCCTTCATTTCTGCCCAGACAAAGAAGTTCTGACCTATGAAGTCAAAATTTGTGATATTATGTATGAGATAAATAAGCAGGAGGTGTCCAATTCTACTAGACCCAGGCAACACCCACTCTACAGAAGTCCACCTAAACATCTGGCTGGGCTCCAATACTGACGCACAACAGATGTTTGTAGTTGGGGTTTTTTTTAATAAATGCACATTTATAAGTTTGTGAATCCTCAACTCCTGCAGCAAAAGGGTCCAGAGTATTTTAACACGCCACATAACAAAATACTTGCTTAGCGCTTTAGGTCTGATAGCGCCTACATCAGTAGGTGGCTTCAGTAAAGCTGTAGCTGAGGGGACTCTCTAGACAGCCACAAGGAAGGTGCTTCCAGGCTATAAAACTGGTACCTTTCATTATACTAAATCATTCCACTAGCAGCACAAGGAAATTAAAGATTACTTTATGCAATCAGCTTTTAGTCCATTTACAACTTTCCTCATTAATATTAAGATATACACTCTCACTTTTGACCAGACCATAAAAGAAACACATGAATTAAAGATATTTGAAAGTTATTTCAGATTTGTGCCCTCTGAATAGCCCCCTCGGAAGGTGAACCATTAGGTCTTGGCCTCCCATTTGGATCTGACTTTAAAACACATTTGTGGCTCGTTAGCAGATTAACAGATGAGACAGAGGGGAGTTAAACATAGCCAAGGTGTGAGAAGTAATTATAGGCTGCTGCATCAGGCTGGGAATCAGAAAAGCCAGTGTTAAGTGGCTGCTCTAAGAGGTGATATCTATCTTTAGTGGAAGAAGAACAGGGCAGAGCTGAACCTGTTTGTACCTTAAGTAGTTGACCTGAATCTCATCCAATCTCCTGACTGAATTCAGACAAATTTCACTCTTCTCAAAGTCTCAGTTTTTGCAGAGTCAGGTTCTGCAGCAGGTTCTGCTGTTGGAAACAAGGGCTGCATCGCAGGGGCAAAGCAAGAATGATTTCAAGGGACATCAACATTTCATTGGGAAATCCATGGCGGAGGTGGCTTTTTTTCAAATCAATGAAGAGACACACAAGGTTGCTTTGCCTGGAAAGTACCAATATTCTCCTAAATTTGTGCAATATGTCTGACTTGAAAAATAACAAAAAACTCCAATTTACAAGCCAAAGAGAAGTGATGTTCCATGCCCCCACTCTCCAAAGTAAGTTATATGAGGCAAAGACCATATTAACCCAAAACTTTGATCGTTTAGCATAGTTATCAGCCAGAGAGCACTGCCCTTGCTGCCGATTGCAGGGTTTTGTTGGCAATTGTGAAAAGAGCCATTTGTGGGAAACTGGCTCAGCCTACCCTTAAGCTACCTTTTAATCAAAACCGTCCTAGTCTTGTTCTTCGCTTCTTCTATTGTATTCACCTGTTGCCTTTTGCCTTGTACTGGGACTGTAAACTCTTTGGGACAGCGTTTATAGCTTTGTTATGAGTGAAATGCAGGTGACATTGGAGTCAGGGTGATTTGTCACATCACCAGAGGCAGCTTTTCAGGACAAGTCATTTCGCACTGTCCATCACACCAGAGCATCCAAGGCTGCTCTCCCAAATAACACTGAATGATGGAGTATTACGTGCCCCGGTAGCTGTTATTATTTGGCTATACTTCACAGAACCCCAGAATGTCAGGGGTTGGAAGGGCCCTGGAAAGCTCATCCAGTGCAATCCCCCCATGGAGCAGGAACACCCAGATGAGGTTACACAGGAAGGTGTCCAGGCGGGTTGGAATGTCTGCACAGAAGGAGACTCCACAACCCCCCTGGGCAGCCTGGGCCAGGCTCTGCCACCCTCACCGGGAACAAGTTTCTTCTCATTTTTAAGTGGAACCTCCTGTGTTCCAGTTTGCACCCATTTCCCCTTGTCCTATCACTGGTTGTCACCGAGAAGAGCCTGGCTCCATCCTCCTGACACTCACCCTTTAGATATCTGTAAACATGAATGAGGTCACCCCTCAGACTCCTCTTCTCCAAGCTAAAGATATCCAGCACTGATTAGGTCAAAACTTGGTTCTTGTGAACCTTATGCAAATTCACATCAAGAATGTGAGACCGTATCATAAAGTAATATTTTACACAATTTTTTTGGTGTATGTTAAACCTGTATAACTGCACCAGTTGCAGGGCAATGGAATATCATGCCCTACAGGGCTGTATTTCTCTAAGCCACTCCTCTGGTTCCTCAGAGGCAAAGCTCTAACGTGCGAATTGCACAGTAAAGAAGATCAGAAACAGAAGAAAATAAGATCTTTTTTTAACCACCCAAAGCTCACCAGCATTCCAATGACCAGATAAACATTTCTGCAGTGTAAGTGAAGTAGTTTTGCACTAGTAATTTCATCAGTCAGAGGTTATGACTTATGCATTTGTTGAGTTCATGGCTGATTCCTTATGCATGCACAGGAGCTAATTGCATCCAAGAGAGTTCTGTGCCTGTTGGTCTGGAGGTGTATTGCCATATGTTCGGTGTATACTTAATTAACACAGTGCAGCTGCACTGCTTTCCATCCGTATTATAGATTAGATTTCTATTACACATCTAGGCAGGAGTCCCACAATTCATATTTATTAAAATAATTACCCCAAGATTTAGATGGCTGGAGGTACTCAGTCAAGCAGCTCAGCACCACTTTGCACAAGGAATATTATTCAGCTATGAAGCAAAACTGAGCAGCACGAGTACTTGAGCGGTTGACGTGCACGCAGTCAGAACATCAGGCTCACAGGCAGAGGTTAAAACAGCCTCTGAGCATTTTTTCCAGGTACTGCTTCTACATGAAGATTATTGAAGTGTGTCTTGCTAGTATATTCTCATCCAGCATCAGACTCAGCTCTTTTTTGAGCTTCCTGCAATCTTTTTCTCTAGGCACTGGAAATTTAATTTTAAAATTCGATTTGTACAGCGCACTCGTTGGTCTTTAGCGTCTGTTTATGAAGCACCTGTGGTTCAAAATTCAAACGCCTGTGCAGATTGTTACAGGTGTAGAAAAGCTTGAGTAAGGGTGCAAATCGCACATAGGCACTGTAGTCAAGTACAGGGTGTTTCAAAAAGCAGTTTACATATATCCCCGGTACCTTGTTTCCTGCTCTACAAAACCAGCTTGCGCATAAATACACTGAGGCCACAACAGAACAAATCCAGAACACAAACACATAACTTAAATGTGCCCTAACTGCGATGTTTAGATCCAGGATCTAATTCCAAATACCTTTCAAGAGCCTGGAATACGATGACTCACGGCTGCGGTTCGTGTTTGATAAGACGGGGACATTTAGCATTTTATGTGAAGGTTATTGTCTTGTCCGACTCTGAACTGAGGAAGTAATCTAACTAATTAAAGTCCAAATCTATGCAATTATAGACAGCAATGCATGGCTGAGAAATAATCAAATTTACTTTTCTTCTCCATTCATAGAGCCATCGATATAATTTGTAAGCTGGGTAAGACCTGCACGTAGGAAAGTGAAGATTCGCAATTACCCGGCGGGTACAAAGGGCACAGCCCAGCAGCTGCTCCCACACTACACGTCACTTACACACCGCAGGTCTCAGGACCCTGTTTCTGATCCCAGGGCAGCAGAAGCGAGACTGACAGTCCCTTGGGACAGGCTGATGAACAGATATCAGCTGGTGACTGGCACCTGACAAATACTTCTGGCAAAAGGCACTAAAGTGAAACACCTTGTGAGTTGTTTCCCAGGGAAGCTGACTGACACGTACTTACTCTTTCAAGTAAGGTGGATTTCTAGGTCTTTAGGGGTCTAAAAGTACTCTGTACCTGCTCGTTATGGTTTTTGTACACAGGAAAGGCAAATCATAAAAGGGTCCGTGTGTGAAAAGCTGCATATAGAGAGAAAAGGAGCAGTTTCTTGCATGTCCCTGTCCTGCCGGTGGGGTCCAGAGCCTGGCCAAGTATTTCCATGAGGAGTGGAATAAAAGAGCTGGGGATAAGGGGATCAAGTATCAGGCGTGATTTACGGTATCTGCTGTAAAATGCAGGTTTTCTGCTATTAGCCAGTGTTATCGATTCCCCAACAAAGAACAGGCAGCCGACAATTACCGTTTCCAGGTTTCTCATGCAGCACACTGGATGCCATAGAGTTCTGGGGACTCGCTAAATCGCACGTGTCGTGGCATTCCTCTGGTTTTTGGTTTAAAGCAAAATCAGCAATTGGGGGGAGCAAACTCCCATACCACTTGAGCACCAGCTATTCTGGAACAAGACTTAACGGGGCTGTAAATCTAGGAGATGGGGGAATTACTGGGTCACTTTGAATCGGCAGCTTCCACAGCCCTTCTGTTCGGCTTATTAGCATAGAAATGTCTAACTTTCCAGATGAAGAATTTTGGCTGGTTTATGTTTAGATTTGAATTATAATAGACCTGCTATAACTGGAGGGCAGAGATAGAGGCCTAGGAAATACACTTAAATAGCTCGTCGCCTTTTTTTGCTTCGGGGTTTTTGCCTGCTTTAAGGAGACTGTTGTTTGAAAACAACAGCGAGAGCAACAACAGTATTATTAAATATTGAATAGAAATTCCAAGAGAGGCTGCAAGAGAAGGAACACGGCAGATTTCGCTTGAGAAGTTAAATGCAGTTCCATTGATCCATCCAGCAGCCACAGCTCAGAGGCCGCTTTGTGCATCTGAGCTTTACAAAAATCTCCAAATCCTCGGGAGCAGGCTTAGGGGACTTGATCCATGTGTCAAATCCCCAGACTGAAGCAACATACTGATAGGCCTCAGCTGCAACGAAGTGATCCTGAACAGCACAGAAGGTGGTTACTGTCACCTCAAAGGGGAAAAACAGACTTTCTAAGAATAACTTTAAAGTCCTCCTCTTGCTTTGTGTGCTCTCTGCAATGACAGCAGCCGTAGCTGGCATCGCGTAGGCAAAGGTGCAACGGCTGCTCACTAGAGAAGATAGAATAATTTCGGTTGGAAAAGACCCTCAGGATCATCAGGTCAAACCGTTCCTATGTCCCCATGTCCCTGAGAAACTCATCTCTGGGTCTGTCCAACCCTCCAGGGATGGTGACTCCAGCACTGCCCTGGGCAGCCTGTTCCAATGCCCAACAGCCCTTTGGGGAAGAAGTTGTTCCCCACATCCAACCTCAACCTCCCCTGGCGCAACTTGAGGCCGTTTCCTCTGCTCCTGGCGCTTGTTCCTGGGGAGCAGAGCCCGACCCCCCTGGCTCCAAGCTCCTTTCAGGCAGTTCAGAGATCAGAAGGTCTCCCCTCAGCTCCTGTTTCTCCAGCTGAACCCCCCAGGTCCCTCAGCCGCTCCATCACACTTGTGCTCCAGCCCCTCACCAGCTCCGTTCCCTCCTCTGAACTATCACAGGTGGTGGAACGGCCACGGAACTGCTGGGACCCCTGACCCAGCTCCTCCATCAACTCAAGTCAACCAGAGCGCTGCCCAGGAGAGCATCACCACAGCCAGGCTGTTCCAGGCTCCCTGGCACTGAGTCTCTTGGTCCTTTGAAGTAACAATTTGGGTTTTTTTGTTCTCACCAAAGGCCACATACTTCAGCGTATGTCACTGGAGGACCAGAAGTGAGGTGTGCCAAAGCAACTCAAGTAATTTTAAGCGCAAGGCTAAAACCTCCCCTTTGTTGCGAGCCTCTACTCTCAGGTGTCCTACAGGCAAGCAACTAGAATAGATTGGTTTACACTTGCCTTTCCCCCCTTTAACTTCCCATTCTAATTAACATTACAGTCTTGAACCAAAGCAGTGCTTGCGACATTCTGCATTAACAGAAGAGGCAGAATCACATCTCTTAGTAGAAAGCGGCATTTTGTAAATGAATCTAATCCTTTTAAGACATGAACACACATTTCTTTACTGGCTGATGGTTCATTTTTATACCTGAAATCGCAGGCAACTCAGAATCATGGTAGAAAAATTTCACGCTGCACAAAGCTGCTTATCAGCATCAAAAGAAATGAATTAAGATGGTTGGGAGAGAAAAATAAAGATGTTTCAAATAATGTTTCTGTTCCAGTACAAGAGCACATAAGGTGGGTTTGCTTTTCAACTTCAGGAGAAACTGTTCCCCCTCTTCTTGTCCCTTTGAAGTACATTCCCCCCCGAAAAGCTGTGTAAGAATAACCAGGCTGTTTGTACATAAAGAACTGACAGAGAAACTTTATAGCACCGTAATCACCAGCTCTCCATCCTACAGTGTCCTCAGCAAAGGAACATTAATACACATGAAAGAGGAGCATAAACGAGGCATCTTTCTAATTAAGAGTGGAACAGCCTGCCAGATGAGGTCAGTCCCCAGATGGGGTTGAAGGGCAGTGTAAGCATGAGAGAATAAATTCAATGTAAAGGTCATCTATATGGATTAAATGATCTGAGCAGTCATTTCCAGAGCCATCTTCTGCAATTAATATTTAATTAAAAATAGAAACACTACAAAGTTTAGTTTTTAGCCAGCAAAATTATTTCATGTCCCATAAAACCTTTAAATATAAGATAATGCATTCTTCCTCCCTATACAAAGTAGGCTTCTGTGGTTGTGAGTAACCTGATAGAGCTGAGCAACCCAAGAAAGGGCATTTCAAGGACAGTCAGCATTTACACCTTAAACAAATCCCACATGAAATCTGCTTCTAGTGACCAGAGATGGCATTTAACATCTGCGTTTTTTTTCCTTCTTTTCATTCCATTGAGAATTCAATGCAATTTCTAATCAAACAGTCATCAAAACACATCACGTACTTAAAGACCCAGACTACCCCAGGGTCATCAGCAATACCACGATGTTTCAGGTCACGGAGAAAAGGCACTTGAGGATGTTCCAAGTGCAATTTGCTGCTCTCAGGGAAGCGTTTACTTTGTGCCAAGACCTGAATCAAACGTGCCCTGAGTGTCCAGACCCTCCTGCCCTCAGCTCCTGTTGTCCGGGGAGCCCATTAAACCGTTCAGAACCAGCAGTTCCCAAAAACTCATCCTAGCTTATCAGACCTCTTTGCATATCTCCCCGGGCCCCTCCTAAAAGTGCCTGCAGCATTTGTTTAGTGTGATTTGAAATGTTCTGTCTCCTCTGACTTTGCTGCCCAAGAACTAGGCCACCAAGCAAGTCACCAGAGGAATATTTGTTCTTCAGCACTCAAGTCCTTTGTAACCTACTTCCAAGTTTTTAACCTACACCATCAGAAAGCAGCTGGAAAAGGAGGTTCAGACTCATCCTATGAACTCTTATATTTGGAAAATGCAATAAAAAGTCGCCTTGCCTCTCCAATGTGCGGGTCCTTTCACTGGTCTGAAGTTTGAGGAATTCAGGTCTGGTTACAACTCCATCACGGATGTTGTGTTTGACTTTCAGAAAGGTGCACGCTCTCCAAGCTTCATTCCCTGCGAGTGGAGATAATACTAACTTGTTTTCCTATGAGCTGGAGATATTTTTCACAGTGCTATGAAAATTAGAAGTAATCTAGTTCAAAGACTTGTTTTTTGCTTCCCTCAAAGTCAACCGTAAAATTCTCTTCACTTCAATAGTGAAGGATCAATGCTTTTTTTCTTTAAGTGCTTGATAGAGCTTCCTCTCTTTATTCGTGGAACTTGGGGTCTTACTCTGTTTATTTTTACTTATTACAGGGACAAAACATGAGATTTGTCATTGTTTCCAAGAGTACCAGAGATGCAAGTCAAGATCTCCATGACTTCTTGAAGCTGTTAGCCTTGCTCATTGGTTTTAAATGAGGTGTCACCTTCTCCAGTCGGCCCTTCTGGTCTGTCCACATCTTTGCTCAGGGAAATCTCTCAGGAAAGCTGTTATTAAAGCTCTCTGCCCTTGCTCCGGTAGGAGCAGCCTGGCTAATCCTCCGTGGAAGGAGGCAGAATCCTCAACATTCACAGGAGCGCTCAATCCATCAGGAAACCAGAATGGGCAAGGAAAGGCAATCAGCTTTTCCAAGATGCTAATAAGGCGGCACAATTAATCTCTTCACCTCTTACTCAAGCCCTGCTGCATACGTAAATTAGATTAGCAGCCACGCATAGACACGCACACATATATAAAATACCCTCTGATTTAAATGGCACTTCTAACTTGGAAATGAAAGGCAAGAGGTAAAACTGTTGAAGGAAAAGACAACACATGCAACATCATTCCTAACGTGACCCACATGGCCCAGGTATAATTTGCATTAGATTACATATGCAGAAAAGAACCCTTTCGAAATCTTCTGAAGTATCAAATATTATTTGTTGCTAATTCTAATTTTCAAACAACCACCTAGAATTTCTGTTAAAATATGTCAGAGTTGTTAAATGCCTGTATAAATAATAAATGGGAAGGGCACGTACTAAGACTAAGGTGTCTCTGCATCAAGACCTAGACAGGACTATGTTTTATTAATAACCATTTGAAAACCACAGTGAAGTAGGAAAATGGCTCCTCTGCCAGGATTTTAAATCTCTGGAGCTCATAACCGAGCACAGTCCAGAGGGCACCAGTTCTAACCATCACATGGACTTTACCAGAACATTTAGACTTGTACGCACAGATTTAAGGGCTGTCATTATCACCCGAAACACCTTCTAACAATGTGCCTTTCTAGACTAGAAAAACACTTTCTATCATGCGCTATTACAGTTGCCTAACCCCTTAAAAAACAGGAAAAGGGAAAAATATGGGGTTTACAAAGCTTTCCCATATCCAGCTTTGTTCCTTTGCCTAGTCGCTCTGTTCGCTGCATGATTTGGGGGTAGTTTTATAACTTGAAAACATCGGGTCCTCTCCTTTAGAAGACAGTGTAATCCCTCAATGGGAAAGCGGAATGACAGAGATGCAGAGATCCACTCTGTTTTGCCAGGGTATTTGCCACCTTAACTCTTTAAAAATATAAACTATTCCATGGTATCTGCAGGACAGCTGTAAAAGTCTTCCTCTAATTTCTGTCCATGGTTAATTGTGCTATGATTACGGAAAAAAATATAATGTCATGGATGCGGGTACACTGATTATTTCAGTAGAAACAGTCTTGTGCATTTCTTTCCAGTATAAGTTGGGGAATGACCTATTAGAGAGCAGCGTAGGGGAAAGGGACCTGGGGGTCCTGGGGACAGCAGGGTGACCATGAGCCAGCACTGGGCCCTTGTGGCCAGGAAGCCAATGGGACCTGGGGTGGGTTAGAAGGGGGTGGTCAGTAGGTCAGAGAGGTTCTCCTGCCCCTCTGCTCTGCCCTGGGGAGACCACACCTGGAATCTTGTGTCCAGTTGTGGCCCCTCAGTTCCAGCAGGACAGGGAACTGCTGGAGAGAGTCCAGCGCAGCCACCAAGATGCTGCAGGGAGTGGAGCATCTCCCGTGTGAGGAAAGGCTGAGGGAGCTGGGGCTCTGGAGCTGGACAAGAGGACACTGAGGGGGGACTCATTCATGTTTACAGATATATAAAGGGGGAGTGTCAGGAGGACGGAGCCAGGCTCTTCTGGGTGACAACCAGTGACAGGACAAGGGGCAATGGGTGCAAACTGGAACACAGGAGGTTCCACTTAAATCAGAGAAGAAACTTGTTCCCGGTGAGGGTGGCAGAGCCTGGCCCAGGCTGCCCAGGGAGGTTGTGGAGTCTCCTTCTCTGCAGACATTCCAACCCGCCTGGACACCTTCCTGTGTAACCTCATCTGGGTGTTCCTGCTCCATGGGGGGATTGCACTGGATGAGCTTTCCAGGGCCCTTCCAACCCCTGACACTCTGGGATCCTGTGAAAAGTCTAAAACCCTTTAGGTACAATAGGCAGTGACAGACGGAGCCCAATTTACATAAAATCACACAAGCATCAAGTTCTTTTCAAGTAAGTCAAAGATTCAAAAATAGCAATATAAAATACTTTCAGCCTCAAGATGTGCGTGTATTAGAGCTGCAAAAGCTCTGGCGATGGATTATGATTCTTTCTACTTCTGCACTTCAAAATTACTTGTTGTTATCCAGTTAGGACACAACTCCTTACAGATGGGCTTTGAAGAACAATTGAGTTCTTTAAAACAAGAACTAGAGTGTAATCAATTAAAAAAGTAGGACTTGGGCACAACTTTTCACCACTCCAGAATTCAAAGATTGCCTTCACTTTTAACAAATCTGCAGCACAGCAGCTGAAAGAACGGATTTTACAGCTCCTTTATTTAAAACATCCTTGTTCTTTGCCTTCACATATTAAGAGTTCCAGGGGGGTTAATTCCCAGTTAGATGCCCAAATAACTCCTAGATATGCATAACACAGCCTGGATTGTGAGGATGCAACTAAGAGCGGGTACCACTACACAGCACGGTACTTATAGAGAAAATCCTTGTTCTGATAGAGATGTTGTCCCCATTACCTGCTCAATTCTTCACCTATGACCTTTTCTAATTTATTTATCCTGGTGTTTTCCATGTTCAACAGCCAGACAACAGGCACTCCTGCCCACCCAGAATCTTCAGTCAACATATGGGCCAAGAGCAGGTTTCCCTTTAAAATGGGAAGTTCTAAAGCTTTTGTGAAGGTATGTGCTTGGCACAGTGCTGTGTTCATCATAGCATAGCTGTCCTAAGAGGAGAAGGTGGAGATCTCTCCATTTTATATAATTAATATGTCAAATCTGGAGTAATTCGAGTTAATTTTATAGATGCCAAAGGAAAACAAATCCCATCCACGGGTACACCTTACAATCGGAAGGAGTATTTGACCTGGGAAATTAAGCTTTTGAAAAGCGCATCTTTGCATTCCGTGATCAAAACGCTGGAAAACTACAAGGTAAAAAACCATCGCGAGGTGAGCTCCGGGGTGTTCCAGCCAGGCGGAACAACCCAACAAATAACATCTTGGTACAAAGCGTCTTAAAGACGCGTTGCGTAGAAATACGACTTGTAAGAACACCGAGGCCAAAAATTGGAGCGCAGCTCCAGGGCTGTTCTCACGCTCATCACTTACCACAGGCTGTACCGGCCTCGCTGGGTTATTTAAAGTGTCTTTCAGGACAGTTAATAACAGATTTTTGCTGCGTGAAGGGCTCTGGAAGACACAATTGCCCTGCGGGGTCAGTGAGCAAACCTGCTTCTAGGAGCTTCTGTCACCTCCAAGGCTTGCATGATAAATACATCCAACTGCACACGTCTGGTTCGCACCTCAGCCAAACAGATGGCTTGGGAGAGCTGAGGGGATATTAAATTAAGCTAAGGTGAACCTTCTGGGAAAATTCAAGGGAACTTAATTGTATAGCATTAACTTTTACCTATTTCTGCCTTTTTATTTGGTGAATACTTATGAGCAAACTCCGTATTTAATGAGGAAGAAAGCACTGATGAAAGGATATATTTTTTAACATCTCTAATCTGAATTCCTGCTAGTGCTGCAGATTTTCCCACTAGAATGCTTATAGGTGATGAGGTTACCCTGTAATTTTTTACTGATTACACCCCAGGCTAAATTAGATGCAGGAGATATATCTATGTGTAAAAACTTCAAGATAAACACAAATTTTTTAAACCCATCAAACAGAGCCCTAATCCCTCTGCAATTTTAAAGTGCAAATGTTGGGTATCACACGCAATGTATGCAGTTTTATTACAGAACAAAGAGATCCGCGTACAGACCTTTGTATTCAATGGCATCAATCGTCTGACATACTAGTTCTGTCTCTAAATTCGGCCGGGATAAAGTGTGGTGCAGAGGTGCAGTTTCCAGCAGGGTAAATCATCGCAGGACTAGGAATAGAATCCAGGTTCTCTCCCTGACCCAGCTCTGGCTAACAGATCAAGTTCTATTCTGAACAGACCCACTCCAGCAGGGAATTGCTCAGTCACCTTGAGTCATGTAGGACTTGAGAAGGAACAACCCTTTCTAGTTAACCGAGTGTCTTGGGTAAGGGCTGAAGTCTAATGACAAAGGAATCCACGGGAGATCGAGCCTTTTGTCGCCAGCCTTCTGCTTTAAATCTAAACTGTAGACTAAAAGTCACCCACTCCTGACAGATAACCACTCGCCTATAAGAAAAGCATCACGGAATTCTGTATAGGCCATGGATAGATCACTGTAACACCTTATATCAGCATTGATAAATATAGATACGTCTTATATAAGAAGGGATGTTCCGGTCATCAATTTTTTAGGAAGGTGTTCTCATTGATTTCCAATAGGAAAATCCGATCTTTAATACTGTATAAAATGGCATTTTGATATTATGAATGCCATCTACTGAATAATATGGATGCTTAATCAAAGTGTAAATAATGATTATGAAAATACATACCGGATGCTGCATCAGTGCAAAGAGCAAAGTCCCTTATATAAAGAGCAAGAGAAAACACTGGGGATTAGAGGGGAGGAAATAACAGCTCCTCACTTGTAGGCAAGGGTACCTGAGGAGAAAAGAGCTTGTTCAGGCTGTCTGAGGTCACGTCAAGAACCAAAAGTCACGTCCCCTGGAGCCTCTGCCTATGGCTTTATCATCCTGTAGATGACATCTCTGTGTGTCCTGTACCAACACATCTCCAGGCAGAAGGAAACTCAAACTGGAGAGGGAGAAGGTACGATGGGAAGCTGGTTTGGGGTTAAAGCCCATGCTAGAAACAACAAATGAAGGGCAAACACGTCAAGTTTATCAACTAACTAAATCTTAAAATAAAAGGATTTAGGACCACTGTCATGAACTCACTGCTTGCATCAAGCACAAGCTGCGCATGTCTTCATGTTGTATTTACTGTTCCGAAAACATAAACTGGATTACCAGGCTTAAACAGCCTGTGTCATTAAGAAGGCAAGAAACTTCGGCTGTGCCCATGTTACAGACGTGATTTACACAGGACAGAGAAAAGACAAGGACCGGGATGTTTTCCTGTTCGAGGCCCAACAATTATACCAAATCAATACAATTAATATCACAAAACCCTACCAGCTCCTACACAGAAATCCCAACACAGCTGGGGGTTCTGAGCCGAGCAGGATTATCCCTATAAAGATGTACATGAGCTCTGTGAAGCCATTTAGAGTTTTAACATTGTTTTCCTCAGATATTACGAGAGCTACCACACTCACAGAAGGGTAGAGAAGTTTTATCGCTGTTTTGAGGGGACAACGTCACTGCCTGAGGTGCAATTATTCACTGTAATGATGGGAATCAGGCCAGTTCTAGTTGTGCTGAAAGGGCTCGCAGCACACAGTGAACAAATGTAAAACTTAAACGCTGTTTCATTCAGATTTATACCCAGATTTACTCCTTATTAGGCTGATCATACCCACATCTCCACTCAGCCACACTTGTACAGCCCTACTTTAATTGCATAGCTTTAACTGCATTGCTTTTCAGTTTGCTTCACTGGATTTAAAGTAATACTAAAACACGCATTTCCTACGCTGCAGCTATTCTGAAGTAGCTCAGCAGTCTGGGAGGGAAATCGTCTATTCCTCTTGTCCATCTTCCTCAGAAGAACGCAAAGGTTCGTACCCCTAAGAAATGTTCAAATGTGAGATATTTTTAGAAGATATTTTGGATCCAGTACTGGGTGCAAGAGGGCTGAAATCTCGCTGCTGCTGGTTTAGATTTGCAGGGGCTTAACTGCCCTGTGAATATAAAGAGGCACAAAACATAGCTTAAAATAGGCAGAAGTCAAAGGAAATCCGTGCATGGAATGCAGTCAGCTTAAAGGTCAGCCACAGATTTTCCTAAATCAGGATGAGTTCAAAATCTGGTTTCTTTCCCATTTATGCAAGATCTACCAAAAAAAAACCCCACCAAAATACATCCATAGAACCAAGCCCATGGCGCGCAGCTTTCCCTCACCTGAGTCCCTGGGCAAGCTGCACAGAATCCCAGAATGTCAGGGGTTGGAAGGGCCCTGGAAAGCTCATCCAGTGCAATCCCCCCATGGAGCAGGAACACCCAGATGAGGTTACACAGGAAGGTGTCCAGGCGGGTTGGAATGTCTGCAGAGAAGGAGACTCCACAACCCCCCTGGGCAGCCTGGGCCAGGCTCTGCCACCCTCACCAGGAACAAGTTGCTTCTCATTTTTAAGTGGAACCTCCTGTGTTCCAGTTTGAACCCATTGCCCCTTGTCCTACCACTGGTTGTCACCCAGAAGAGCCTGGCTCCATCCTCCTGACACTCACCCTTTAGATATCTGTAAACATGAATGAGTCCCCCCTCAGTGTCCTCTTGTCCAGCTCCAGAGCCCCAGCTCCCTCAGCCTTTCCTCACACGGGAGATGCTCCACTCCCTGCAGCATCTTGGTGGCTGCGCTGGACTCTCTGCAGCAGTTCCCTGTCCTGCTGGAACTGAGGGGCCACAGCTGGACACAAGATTCCAGGTGTGGTCTCCCCAGGGCAGAGCAGAGGGGCAGGAGAACCTCTCTGACCTACTGACCACCCCCTTCTAACCCACCCCAGGTACCATTGGCTTCCTGGCCACAAGGGCCCAGTGCTGGCTCATGGTCACCCTGCTGCCCCCAGGACCCCCAGGTCCCTTTCCCCTACGCTGCTCTCTAATAGGTCATTCCCCAACTTATACTGGAACCTGGGGCTGTTCCTGCCCAGATACAAGACTCTACACACATACTCTGCTGAGAACCATTTGTAATTTCTGTCACTTTGTGCGGTTCTTACAGCTGTCAGACTAATCTGCAGGGAAAAGGTCCAGCAGCTTCCTCGCCAGCCACAATATAAAACGTTGACAGACCCAAATGTTGCACCGCTCCTGCAGAACATACTGCGAGACATTTGAATTCTGACATCACTCCTTCCTCTATGGGAAAAAACAAACCAAGAATAAAAACGCACATTGCAGATCTGGGCTCCCGGTTGTTTGGTTTAGGGTTTTTATGTTTTGTTTCGGGTTGGGTTTGTTTGCTTGTTTATTCCAAAATCACCTTGGGAAATGAGGCTTCTGTGTATCACTCCCATAGATAAATTCAAATAATGTTATCAGCGGTGGTTTGTACCTGGAGGAAGGATGGTGAATCAGTAATTGCAAGCGAATGAATTTATAGCTGAGTGTTTTTATGAAGGCATCAACTCAGACTCAGCATGTGAAGTGTCATATCTACAGGGAAAAGCTCAACTTTTCGAGGTGCATATGTAGCAACAGGAAGAAAGAGATATCAGAAGTAGCAAATTCAGAAAGCCTCGCTTTTCTCCAGGCATCTCCCTGTAGTATCTTCGAGATAATAAAGACTGAGTGGAAAACACGATATGGCTTAACTACCTGTGCTAATCTGGGAAGGAAAGAGGCTTCTTCACGGCAGACGTGGGAATGAAGTAACAGATGATGGTTTGACTCTCAGATTGTGCAAATAATGGAGAAAAATTTCCTAAGACAGAAAAGAAATTAGAAAATAGAATCTGCTGACAGGGAAGCTGTGAATTTAGCAACTCTGCAAGCAGTGATGGGAAGGGCTAGACAGGGGATTTAGGATGAGACAAAAGATTTACTGGTGGAAGCTGCAAAATGGTAATTTGACTATGTAGTAGCAACGCCATGAAAACAGACCAGACAACCCAGCCTTTTGTTTTTCCTGAAATACTTATGAATGTGCATAAAGATCTGGCTGCTCGAATGCATAAAATACAAGAAAAAGGACCTGAGGTATCTACAGAGACAAGAACCATCTTTCAGCTCCATCCCAAGGTGCAAACCACAGACGATTTATTCTCATAATCTGCTTCTATTCATGCAACACTTGAACGCACTTAGGGAAACAAAGCAGGGTTTGATTTTGGTGATTGTCCCTCTGTGTACTAATTATTTTTATTAGCAAGTTAATTTTCATCACAAGCTGCCTGCTTTCTCATCTGGGAGAAACATATTTATAAGGCCAAAAGTTCAAAATCAACTTTCCGAGTGTTCCAAGAGAGGCAGAATATCGTGCGCTTTATATAATATTGCAGCAAATACCTTAGAACCTAATTCTGGGGATGAAAATTAAACCAGATAAGAGAATTCAGGCTGGGGGTGAAGGACACGCTGGGTCATACGTGGGGTTATCAGAACCCGCCTGTGACACACGATAGGAGGAGAGGGGACACTTCTGCACCAAACTGCCCATCTGAAGCCTAAAAGAGGTGAAAAAAGAGAAAACAAGTTTTGAGTAGTAACATTTAAGGTGACACTATCAATCACCGGCAAACTCGGACAACTCCAGTTAATTTTTGCTCAGAATGATAAAATACGCCACTGGGGAAGAAAATAACAGGGAGTTTCACGCAGGGCTATTTTTCTTCTTGTTTTTCCCCTCTATTTAGATGAAAAATCTTCTTAAATTTGCAGCATTTTTAATCACATATAGACAAGGGAAAATGAACTGTGCGCAAACAAGCCTGTGTTTTCAATCGGCTTTTGTTGCTTGCAGTTAAAAGTTGATGGTTTATAAAACCATAAGTCCAAATCATTTCAAGAGAAAGCGGTATTGGTGAGGATGCTCCTTTGGTGTGTCTTTGAAGAGTCTGAAATAGAATTATTCAACCAGCTCTAGCCTCAGAACACTTCCCTGGAGGCGTAAATCTGGCAGCATGTAGGTGAATTTGATTTCTTACTCAGAAAAATTATCTGTGTGTTATTAATATTAACACATGCTTAGAGGAACAAATGGAGAAGATATTCTAAACTGCAGATAAAGCTGGATCCTGGACCCCAGGAAGGCCAAGGGAAGATGCTGCTGTTCTCAAAGGCAGCGGAATAAAATCAAGGGATCATTCAAGAGCAGGTTCAAAGCATTGGCCTTTCTTTTGAAATAAAAAACACATAAGAAAGGAAATATTCTCTGACTTGTCTGTCATACACTTAATAGAATAAATATATTGCAGTGTGGTGGTTCAAGCTTTTTTTTTTTTTTAAATAAGGCCTTATTAAAAGAAGATAAAAAGATAAAAGAGCAGCTAGTGTAAGAAAAAGCTCCTTGTTTTCACTGTCTTCTGTGACAACCTTTTGCTTTCCTGCACTAAGTAGGTCCACAGAGGGGCACCTGTAGTTCTTGTTCTTTATTTTCTGCTATCCAGAGTCACGAAATAAGGGGGGGAAAGTTATTTCAAGGCTTCCAAAAAAATCCAAATTTATTCATAGGAAAGAAAGCCGAAGGAGCAGAGTTATGAGCAAGGAACGCTGAAGTCTTCGAGCTCGTAATAAAGTCTATAGCTAACTAGCCACAGGTGCTCTTTACATCCCAGGAGCAAATGAGACAATGATTGATGTGGATACAAAAATGGCTCTGCAACCATAATACAGTCTTTCTGGAGTACAGGTTTGCACCTGCTCAAAGACAAGGCATTAATATTTATTTAAACAAGCCCATTAAAAGGGAGGAGGGGGTGGAGAAGAAGTCATTAAGTATCTAAACCAAGGTAGAACAAAGCCTGCCCACGCAAAGCGATGCTTCTGCATTGCAGAGAAAGACCCGGCTTTGCTCAGCAGAGCCAGGCCCAGGGCCTGGATGCGATCTCCCAACTTTTCATTGCGGCCTAAACCTGTTCCTACTGGCTCAGTTGTCCGACATAATCTAAAATCAGAGTAGTTTTCAGTCATATATAGCGTCTGTAGCCAAATTTACAAAATTACTCAGGTGTGTAAAGATGCAAATAGCATTAGGCCTGCACCAGTGCTTCAGTGATCCCTCTTATGAGCCCAATTAACTTTGGAAATCCAACCCTACATCAGCTCTAATTGTGCCCCTGAGTCAGGCGGGTCTGTGGATGCCGCCAGGCTGGATGGACACACGAGCATTGACATATGTATCTACAGGTTTACAGTTCATCTTGGTTCTGCTTTGCATAGGGGTAAAGGTTCCTACACTGTTGAAATAGAACTGTTGATCGGGAAAGGTAATTCTATGCAAATTTACAGAATTATAGCTTTTCTTAAATATAAAATATTTCAAACTCTTATTTCAAACTCTTATTTCAAACTCTTATTTCAAACTCCTCTTATTTCAAACTTATTTCAAGCTCCTCTTATTTAAAGAGGAGCTTAGGTGCTTAAGTATAACTAAAGGAATGAAGCTTCTAAGGCGATGATCAAAACAAAACAGCTTTTCTCTTCCAATCAGCTAGTCAAAAAAACATTCTATAGGAAGCGTGAAGAAGAGGCTACAGGAGCCCTGCAGAGGATCCAGCGTTGCAGGACGTTCCTCTCTCAAAGCTTTCGGGCTGTGGATCTATTACACACGAAGCTCCCAGTGCATCTTCTGGCCAGTACGGAGATGCCTGGGATGTGTAATACTCCGTTATAACCTTCTCCTTTTTCTTCTGCTCACTCCTTTGACTCCTTTGAAACTGCTTCCAATTCCAAGTTCGACTTTTCCAGACTCTAAAGCTTTCAAAAAGCCAGTTCTTAAAAAGCTAATTAATTCCCCATAGGCACCTTTTTTTATTTTTTTGACTCAGTAAATATTTCTGAGATTGCTTTTTGTTCAATCAGTGTTAGCAGCTCATTAAAATGCACAGTATGTGTATCGTTTCCAATGTGACATGGCTCAGCATGGATGCTCAAGCTGCTTAAAAAGACAGAAAAGAAACAGATGAGGATAAAACGAAAGCAAAGACCCAGCATTTCCTATAAGCTGACACCACAGTTAAGACTTTAAGACAGGGCAGGGAGCCTTCAACCCTGTTATTAGGTGAAAAGTCTAATTGCTCAATGCACCGACCTGCCTTTTCCAGCCTATACATTTTCCAAAAAGACTCCTTTTCCACTGAGCTTTAAGGTGCTAAAAAAGTGGATTCTACTGTCAGGTGAATTGTATAAGGTTTTTACTCTGAGTAACATGATGATTCTTCTTGAATTAATAATGAACGAAGTAATTTAAAAGGCCTTTAGTGTGCACAGATGGAAACAAAGAATGCCTTAAGCTGGGACATTTCATTTTCCATTAAAACAAACACTTTTGGAAAAGAGAAGCGCTCAGTTGCTAAACATGGAGGATCAGATGATGGTCAGGTGGGCAATAACACTCGGGACATTTTCCTCCTATTTCCTGGGTACCGTTGAAGCTCCATGGCTGTAGAAAACATGAAAGTTAAAAATCCTTCTTGGGGTCAGGAGAAAACCCAAGACGAGGGACCCGCAGCTCCGCTTTGATTGGCCTTATTTCAGCTCTGCGTTGGATAAAACACACCTCTGTTCATTTCCAGACAAACTGTAATGACTGGCACGCTAGTAAAATGATAACAATGCTAAATCATAAACTAATTAGTAACTGTGTGTACAGTAACTTCTTTAAGCGCGTTATAATCACAAGCTGTTAGAGAAGCATCCAAGCAGCTGAACTGATGCTGCCGAGTCCCCATTGTCCTGTGCAGGGAGCAGAACAGCCAAGGTTCATTGGAATAAGAGAAAGAAACAAAGATCAGAGCAAAGCAACTCAAGTTGCACCCGTCACCCCACCCCGCGGGGGTAACAACCCGCTCCACCGCAAGGGCCGGTTCTTACAATGGGTTTGAATCTCAGCGCTCGCATTAGAATTTAAATTCAATTAACTATTGACTGAGGAAGAACTTGCGGTCAGGGTCGGGGTGAAAGGCTTCAGTTAGCAAGGAAGCAGGAGTCCTTGAAAATAACATCACACTTCCACAGACAAACTAAACAAACAGAAACCACGCTATGGAGATACCCAGCAAAGGGTGGGTTTTTTGGTCAGAAAATAATGAAGAGGATTTGTTTTGTTCATATATGACCATAAATCCCCAGTTAGAGTAAACCAGAAAATTTTTCTTCAACTGATAGTGGTGAGTTGATGAAGGGAGTGGAGCATCTCCCGTGTTAGGAAAGGCTGAGGGAGCTGGGGCTCTGGAGCTGGACAAGAGGACACTGAGGGGGGACTCATTCATGGGGATCAATATGGAAAGGGGGAGTGTCAGGAGGATGGAGCCAGGCTCTTCTGGGTGACAACCAGTGACAGGACAAGGGGCAATGGGTGCAAACTGGAACACAGGAGGTTCCACTTAAATCTGAGAAGAAACTTGTTCCTGGTGAGGGTGGCAGAGCCTGGCCCAGGCTGCCCAGGGGGGTTGTGGAGTCTCCTTCTGTGCAGACATTCCAACCCGCCTGGACACCTTCCTGTGTAACCTCATCTGGGTGTTCCTGCTCCATGGGGGGATTGCACTGGATGAGCTTTACAGGTCCCTTCCAACCCCTGACATTCTGGGATTCTGTGAGTTGAAGGGTAAACAGTAAATTGTTGTAAACATACGTGCGTTTTTCTGTTCTACTGACATTACACCCCGTCTAGAGACTCACACAGGCCCCTGATGCTGCTGTTACAACAAGTCTATGATTTTACAGCTTAGAATAAAGAAAAAAAATATCAGCTTAAACAAAAACGTTAAGTTCAGCAGGGTAACAACAATTAAAAAGAAAAAGAAAAAAATCTAAGCAAGGTCTTTTTCTGCTCCATCTATCACTACTGAAACTGAGATCTGAGGATCAAAAACTCAGATGGCAGCAGAGCCGCTTGGTGATGCATGAAGCACAAGAAAACTGAGATCATTTTTTGCTAGATATAACAGTTTTGCAAGAACTAAAAAGAATAGGGCTCCTCTGAGCAGCTGAATGAATAAACATTAGGAATAAAAGACACTAAGGTGTGGAGGTTGAGACTGGAGGCATTTTCTGCAAAGTGAAATTCACGTTGATTCTACAGAGAAGTAAATTCCTCTTTTTTCCTCTGAATAACTGTTAAATCAACTGCTTGAATTTTGCTTTTTTTTTTTTTGCGAACAACTCATTAATGCTAATGGAGGTCATGGAGAAACCTGAGATATCATCAAAAGACAACAATGCCTGGTTTTCTTTAGTGAGATGTACACGACACAGGGGCTATTTCTCTTGAGCAGGAGCCCATTACCCCCCATGGGATGTTCCAGATTTCCATCCCTACTTGTGTTACCTGGTACCGTGACAGTGCCAGCCAAGGATCAAGGTCCACATTAAGGGACAGCAGCAGGAGGTCTCTGACACTATCTCTAAAATTGCATTTGCTGGCAGAGCTGAAATGCCAGCGATTCTGCGTTCAGATAACAGAACTTCTAGCAGTGGTCTGAGGGGAAAGGGAGCAGAGCAATGACAGCGTATGAGCTTGGGTTTGCAAAATGCAAAGAACACACATTCATCTTAGCACAGTTTCAAAAAAGCATTTGAACAAGCACGTTGTCACCTTTTCAGTGAACAGGAATTAAGTATGTGCTTAATATTAACAACGTGCTGAACTGGGAGCGCTGTGTTAACTGGTACAGGTTCCCTGTTTGCTTTGAACAATCCCCATCGGCTACACCGAAGAAAAATTTCTAGCGGTTGACGCACGTTTGGAAATGATGAAGAGCAGAGGAATCACTGACTGGAAGTCTTGGCGATGGTGCAAGTCCCAATTTGCAGAGGCGGTGAAACGATAGAACCCGAGGCAGGGGGATGACAGCGTTGGTGCGGACGGGATTATTAGCGCGAAAGGTATTAACGGAGGATACGCAAAGAGGTTCTACCCTCCGCGCTCCTGCGACCGACGCAGGAGATAAAGTCACCTCTATTCCCATGAAGAATACCCTTCCCATCCTCCTGCGGCCCCAGTCCAGCGACTTTGGTGGTCGCCCCGTCCCTCATCCCAACCCGCGTTTCCAAAGACGCTCCCATCGTAATCCCTTCTCCAAAAGTCTCTAAGAACATTACTTCCCATGCGCCTTTTAATGAATGGTAATAGAGCAGACTTGATTAGAAGCCTTTCATCATTTTAGGACTAGGGGCTTTAGCTTTCTGACCTACTTTCCTTGCCAATGAAATTCCATTTTTAGCTTCAACTCAAGGGCTGAATGTTACCCAAATTCAGCCCATCTGTTTTAACTGCCTACGGGCTGAGAAGTCGATCCAAGCCAGCAAGAATAAATGGAACCAGTGTGTGCATATATTATGTACTCTCAGCCCTCAGTGTATTAAATAACCTACTCAGTTTGTTCCTGAGTCTACATAAACATCTCTGGTTCTTTGGGCAGTGCCTGCTGTTGTTGTAAGGAATATTGATGCTACCAGCAAATCCCTTTCAGTTTTAAAGGTCCCATCCACCATTCCATCACACGGTCACTTCTGTTGGGATGAGAAAAGGGCTTAACAACATCAGACCTTTCTGCAGGAGTTCGCACACAACTCCCAGTCCTTTTCATTATACAAAACTCAGTAACAACTACGAATTTACAAACCAGAATGAAATCAAAAAGGCAACATTACATGGAAAATCCCTACTAAGTAACTGCTGACCACAGCTTTACAAAAACATCGAAGTGAACCTGAGTACTGAAGATAAGCAGCTGCTGATCTGCACCTCCAGTACTCATCCCTCATGGCTTGGCTCACGGGTGTAATTTCGGCAGAATATCCAGAGCATCCATGAAAACATGAATCAAATATGCCAGGGAAAAAGAAAACAGTGGTGTAAAATCAAACCAGATATTGCAGAAGGTCAATACCCAGCTGAGAAGCTGCCCAGCTCAAAACAAGGCAGAAAATAAGTACCTGGATGTACAAATACAAGACAGGATAAAACCCAGCGGGGCAGGAAAATGGGACACGTGAGCAGCAGCGAATTAAACCCTAAACAAAAGATCTAACTATCCCCAGCCCCCGTACCAGAGCTGTTAATTCCCTTTCTGTTCATCATGTGCAAAACCAAGAGAGGAATGACTAATATTTGCTTTTGTTTTCCTTGTATCATTGGAAGTGACATGATCATTATTTCACTGGAGGTTCAAAGCAGCATTAGCATGATTGCCTTGGACTTGTACCTATTAAATGGAGGGACGCGAGCTCCTCTGAGCTGTCAAATGGAACATACGCAGCCCTGCGATGCTCCTGAAAGCTTCAAGCTGAATTTTAGACTATTTTTTTCCTCCTTTGTGCAAATCAAAACAGTGCACAGTGGTTTACTTACAGTATAAAAAAGGATCTCTTGCACCTGGAAAGCTACATACTAATTCCATGCTTTATTCTATCTCTTTCATGCAAAAGGCTTTCAAAATCATATTCTATTGTACTGGAGATAATGTTATTATTCCATCCTTATTGTCCTAAAAGCAGAAGCTACACACTGGAGTGAAACGTTCTTTTGACTCTACTGCGTCGAGCAAAAGGTTAGAGAGATAAAGAAGCTGTCAAAGAGCTGTTAATGCCAGCACGAGGCAGAAATACTCAATCATTTGAAGCAGCATTGTTTCTGCTTCCATCCTCCGTGAGATATTCCAGCTTTCCTAGGCTGTGTGTGAAAACCACAAGGTTTTGCACCATTAGGCAGGAAATGTCCCTTGACTGCTCAGACACGGCGAGCAGAGAGAGCAGGGTCCTCTGCCCACGCTCTCCCGTTGGCTTTGACACCTCAACCAGATGATCTGGGTGCACGGGAGGGTGCAGCGGGACACCCCAAAGTGTGTGCGGGGCCAGCTGCCCACCCTTGGGAAGAGGAGGGATGCTGGACCTGACGCTC
Source organism: Streptopelia decaocto (assembly GCF_964273445.1). Classification (NCBI taxonomy): domain Eukaryota; kingdom Metazoa; phylum Chordata; class Aves; order Columbiformes; family Columbidae; genus Streptopelia; species Streptopelia decaocto. The sequence goes on along the minus strand of NC_138674.1, from coordinate 3,835,930 downwards.
TTGTCCAAAAGCCTTTTACTGGTAGGAAAGAAGGTGTTAGGATACAGGTTGATCCATTTTCAATCACGCTCTTATCTCCTCCTACATCCAGGGGAACCAATGGAGACAACAGCTATACAAAAGTGACCATTTACGAACCATAAGCCCCTCCCCAAATTACTGCCTTATACCAGCGGGAAAGTTGGAACATAAAAAGGTTGCTGGAAAAAAAAATAAAGCATCCTCTACAAAGCTGTTTCACTGTCCCCACAGAGCTGTTATTGCTATAGCACCTCCCAATGTCCCTATACCATAGGAACTTCCAGCTTTTGGACTGCAATTCCCTATTTGTAGGGCTGTGAACACTGCACGGATAGGATCAGGGATGCTGCTGAGAGTCTATTTCAGAGCGAGTCATTTGATGAGCTGTTCAGCACCTTATTTATTGCTGTCTCCAGCTGGGGAGCGAAGCAGCGTCCAGACACCTCTGCTGCTAAAACCAGAAGCAGTGACCTCTATTTGATAACGTTTTCTGTACTGGCAGACAGAAAAACAACAGCATATTATGCTGTCAAGGCTAATAGCTGCTAATTAGGGTGAGTGACATATGACCGCTTTTATATCCAAAGAACATGGGAGTCACAGCACAAATCAAAAAATACGTTGAAATTCACAGTATTTTCCAGTCTAAAGAGTGAGCACATAAAAGTAACTCTTCATTTTGGTTTTTCCTGGTTTGTTTGTTTAAGGCTTTGCTTGAACTTCACCTCATGTGCACTGAGAATAAGTGTCTCAATGTTCATAGTGTTTCTGTGGTAGGAAATGGGGCTTTGAAGGGACAGCAGGACAAGGAAAGGGGACAAACCGTAGCTACATCATTAGAAACATGGGATACGAGTGTAAGACTCCAGAATCCCCAGTGTGTTCACTCCAGATTTCCGTACAACTGCCTTGCATTATTCATATTTGTACAGCGACACTTTGGAGTCACTGCTGGGTGTTGGGGACATTCAGAACATGGGGCAGCACCTGAAGAACCCAGCACAGAATCACAGAATCATTCCAGTATAAGTTGGGGAATGACCTATTAGAGAGCAGCGTAGGGGAAAGGGACCTGGGGGTCCTGGGGACAGCAGGGTGACCATGAGCCAGCACTGGGCCCTTGTGGCCAGGAAGCCAGTGGGACCTGGGGTGGGTTAGAAGGGGGTGGTCAGTAGGTCAGAGAGGTTCTCCTGCCCCTCTGCTCTGCCCTGGGGAGACCACACCTGGAATCTTGTGTCCAGCTGTGGCCCCTCAGTTCCAGCAGGACAGGGAACTGCTGGAGAGAGTCCAGCGCAGCCACCAAGATGCTGCAGGGAGTGGAGCATCTCCCGTGTGAGGAAAGGCTGAGGGAGCTGGGGCTCTGGAGCTGGACAAGAGGACACTGAGGGGGGACTCATTCATGGGGATCAATATGGAAAGGGGGAGTGTCAGGAGGATGGAGCCAGGCTCTTCTCGGTGACAACCAGTGACAGGACAAGGGGTAATGGGTGCAAACTGGAACACAGGAGGTTCCACTTAAAAATTAGAAGAAACTTGTTCGGGGTGAGGGTGGCAGAGCCTGGCCCAGGCTGCCCAGGGAGGTTGTGGAGTCTCCTTCTGTGCAGACATTCCAACCCGCCTGGACACCTTCCTGTGTAACCTCATACGCATCTCCTGCACTGAGCAGGAAAAACCAAATAATTCCCATTTCATAAACAGAGAACTGATGTACAGAAAGCTGAAGTGATTTACTAGAGGTCATATTAACAGCGCACTGAATTTGAAGCCTACTGTTGTTTTATTACAGACTCAAACATCCCATTAGACCCTCTGAATGTTAATCATTACCTAACTCTTCTATCTTCTACTGCTCTAATGAGATTATTGATGAATTACTTAAAATGCACTTTCTGGAGAAGAAATTTTTTAGGTGACAAGTTGCCTTGTACGAAATAAATTAATGGGAAAGTTGAGTTCTCTCATTTCAGTCTGGGGAAAAGTAGTTTTGGGTTTAAAATGCCCAATTAGTACTAACTGAAATCTAATATGTACGATTATTTGGCACTGTATCTGTTATAAATATGCCATGCAGCCATTAGTACCTTATTTAGGACAAAAATAGTCACTCCAGCCATTAATATTGCAGTAGCTGCCTATGTCAGTATAGGAGAACAACTGCAACTTTATAGGTTCAGTCCAAACCCTGTCATAATCCAAGTGAAGGGGAAGTCTCTGTATATCTAGACCAAGCTCCAGGCAGGCTTAAGTCTGATCAAAAAGCTCAGACATTTCCAAACATCGGTATGAGCCACACTGCAAGTCAGCCCAGTAAAACCAGAGCACACGCTGTGCCTCGCAAACCACTAGGGATGAATCCAACCCCATTCTCTCACCAAGCGACTCTGCGGTAGATCCAGAACTCAGTCTTACTAGGACAAGTTTTATGTCTTGTTCCTGTGCAGCGTGCTCCAGCCACTGTAAAATTTCTCTTCGCGTTACCTCTCATAATAGCTTTGAAAATGAAGTTCTACATCTCCCCAGCAAAATCCTCCACGCTCCGAGACAGTCTGATCTTTCCTGATGGTATTTTAAAGCACCTTCTCTGAAGTCCCGAGTAATGAGGTAACTCTCAGTCTGCGTGTAAGAACAAAACTCCACAAGACAGACTGTGAGCCAGACACTTATTATTATACTTTCTACAAATGCACAGAAGAGCTTTTCCTCAGTGCTCCAGGTCAGTGAGATCATGTTTGAGGCATATGATTAATTTGCAGCCTTATTGTGTTAAGGGATGGCAGGAGAAAAGAAATAAATGTATTTTATTTTATTTAGAACAGTGTTAAATGAGACCCAGGACCTTGTCACTTAGCAAGAGCTTTTAAACTACCTTTGCGTAAAGCAGCAGCTAAAAAGTTAATAGGCATAAATAGCATTTTATTGATTTGAGGTATTCTGAAGGGTTTTAATGGCAGGAGAAGGAATCTGCTCAGGATAATTAAGCCTTAGCTAGGCTGATATTCCTGACAATTCACCCTTTAGTGAATCCAGTTTTGAATGAACCCCTCATTTCTGACTGCACAGATGGCAAGGAAACTGCTGGGTTTGGGAATAGAAGCGTAAATCACTCCTCATTTGCACCTGGATACAAGGGAATGAAAATATATGAACCTGCTCACAAGCAGACATGGAGTTTTCGGTTTGTTAGAGCTCATCTACATGGAGAGGTAGGTACTAAATGAGCAAGGATGTGAATTTAATATGCTCAGCAGCTGCCTGAACCGGCACATCTATTCTGCAACAGAAATGCCTTTCTTTGGCTTTGCTTAACCCGTTGCCAAAGTGCGGTGTAATTGTCATCTCCAGGATGACAGCGCTACAGGAATTTGTTGTTGCATGGTGGGTTTCTGAGCTTTAGTGTCCAACCCGGACACTCACGTTGCTGCATGTTTGGGAAACACAAAAAGGCTTTTTGTGCCATTGCACTTGTCTGAAGTCGGGGCTTCCCTTTGTTGTTTTTTCCCCCCTCCAGTTATGGTGACATGGTGCCCAAGACAATTGCTGGGAAGATATTTGGCTCCATCTGCTCCCTGAGCGGGGTGCTGGTCATTGCTCTGCCTGTTCCAGTCATTGTTTCCAACTTCAGCCGAATTTACCACCAGAACCAGCGAGCTGACAAGCGGAGAGCGCAGAAGGTAAGAACCGTCCTCCCAAAGCTCAGCCCCCAATTGTCACCACGGGGCTCGTGGGACACCAGTGACACCTCAGAGCATCTCAGAGGACACACACACAGCTCTCCATCACCTACACATGTGCAGATGAACCATCACACACAGTTATACCCACCTGGACCTGCACAGACACACTGCACACACTGTGTACTGGTGTATTTTAAACACCAAAAGCAATAGGGCTTTTATTGCTCGTCTTTGCTATGGACCAGTCTGAAATAAATACACACACATAAACCCTTCAATCGTTAACAGGAGCTGTTGAGCTTTCTGGCCACTTGGTTCCTGTCCCTTCTCTGCCCTGGAGTTTTGAAAACACCATCTAGAAACACAGATTTACCAGCACACGTACCCCCTCAAAGCCGCAGCCGGTCACATAGACAAGACACTGGGAATAGACAAAAGCCCCTGGAAATGTCAGGAGATTACTGAATATTCCAAAATCTAAGCTGTTTTTACCAGTATAAGCTTACTGATTCACTAAGTATAACAGATTTATTATATCTCTATTTCAGTCTGCTAAATTACACCACAACCAGAATCAGGTTTTACAACAGGTTTGGGGTTATTTTCTCCCTGTGGAATAGTGTCTGCCAGAAATTCAAGACTTGGGGGACCTGATGGAGAATAGTAGTAGAAAGATGTGCTATTTCTGCTTCTTGCATCGCACAGAGCTGACAGCAGAGAGCTGAGATACAAGACCTACCAAACCACACATTCTGGCAGCCAAAACACATAAGGAGAAGTGCAGAGGCAGAATCATGCAGGAGTGAGTTGCAGTCTTCATAAGCCATCACTGGGTTGTGCATTAGGTTGGACATCGTGCATAGAAAATACAAGGCTGCAATAATTTTGGAAGGGTTGTTTATCTGATCAGTCATACCATATAATATAGATAATATTGTAATATTATATCTATCTATATTTTATCATATAATATAGCCTGGGCAGCAAAAAAAATAGGTGAGACAAGTTAAACAACAAGATTTGTGCACAGCTATGGATACGGAGCCCAGGGCTGTGCTTTCACAGGGCTGCCCTCCTCTCCTCTCCAGGCTGAATACTGAAGTTTCTTGTTCTGATTCACCTTTGCCTTTATTTGTCGGCCTGTGATCCGCTCGGTGACAAGGAGATGTGCCACCACCTTTGATGCCGATGTGATTGATTGCAGCTTTTATGAGGTTTGCCGTATCGACACGCGCAGTGTATAATTTCCCCCCATTTGAATTTCTAATTCCCTTGATATTGGATGAATTTCTGGGCTAAGAAAGTTTTCCCAAGTCAGAAGTGTGAGTAATTTTCACATGATCATCACTGCATGAATACTAACGAGGAGGAGAGAGGCAGAAGCACATTAATGACGGTCTCTCTGGAGATGGTCAGGATGTACGCAGGGCAGGTCAGAATTTGCTTGGGTAGCAGACTTGTCCCAGCATCACCCTCCAGTGAATCGAATCCTTTCTTCAGAAAGAGCAAAATGTTAGTAAATAGTTAAAACTCTGTCCCCATCTAATTAAAGATACCAGGACATTTGCATGGCGTTTTCAAGAAGGCTGGGAAAAGCTCTTTGCAGTCTCTCAGTCCTTGAATATGAAGAGTAGGAGCTCCCTATAAACAGAGTTTAGCAGACCCAGCTTTGAAGAAATAACACAGACATCTTTCCTAAGTTTCCAGTGTGCCAAATAATTTATTTTAATCTTCTAATTGAGGAGTAAATGATTTGTTGGGTATTAGTACAAATGCTTGAGAAGAAGCTCTATTTAGCTTAAGAATCGTAACTTTTACAATGCACCAGTAGGTTTCCAGATTAGGCTATAGACCATTTATTTGTATGAGCTCAGAGTGAAGTTTTCCAATGAGAAATAATAAAGGCAAAAGTATTGTCCTAGAGTCACATTGGCTGGATGTGACAATCGCAGATTGGAAGGTCAGGGCATGAGCAAACCGTGGGGGAAAATAAAGAGAAACAAGCAAACAAACCCAAACTACCCATGATTTAATCATCTTGATGATAAATTATTCTTTGCCAAAGCTGCACTGCAAGAGAATTAATTACAAGGAGATCTGGCAATCTTCATTTATTGTGCTGTGTCATCAAATTTTGTCCTCTGGCACGCAGCAAGGACCAGGTCAATCTGAACGGATGACGAATTGATCATTTTTGACAAGGTTCATTTTGGTAAAACTGTTGGTTGTTGGGTTGTTTTTTTTTTTCCCCAATGACTTTTTCTTTTTGACTGATGTGCTAAGAATAGACCTTCCTGACTTTGAAACGATGCTGTTCTTTAATGAATGTCACAGCCTTTGGTTTTAAACGAGAATTTGACACTTAAAAGGCTTGACGAGAGAATGACTTTGTAATCCAGATACCGCTGGAGTCTCTCCCTTGCTGGGTTCAGTTTGCAGCATGGATGCAACAAAGGAGACAAGTCTCTGGTGCTGGTTTGAGGACCACACCGCCCACTCTTCAGCCCTAGAAAGAGAAAGCAGAGGCAGCTACTGAAATGCTGCTCCTTTAGCAACAGTAGTAAAAGGAAAGCAGATGCCAGAAGTGCAGATCGCTCTCCCAAGCTTTACAGAAAGGTTGTGGAGCTCTGGACTCCGAAACTGGTCAAAAATCCTCCAAGAATGACCCTTCTTGGGTGAACTCCAGCTGCTGACAGGCAAATTTATTCCCGTCTTTAAGCAGAGAACCAAAGCTCAAATCAAAGGTCCTGTCTTTGCACAAACAATAACAAAAAATCAGCCCCCTTTAGGGTTCAAATGTAGCCGACCGAGTTGTTCTAGATCTTTCCATTTGGGGGAAAACAAATGTTCAAAAAGGGGCCTCTTACACAATGAATTTCACATTTATACAACAGAGGATGGAGAACTCTAAATGCTCAGATGCTCTGAAAAAAAAAAAAACAAACAACATTTAAAGTACATTTATCATTTAATGGTTAGATTTGCTAAAAGCGCCAAGATACTGAAATGGCTGATAATCTCAGAGGGATTAGCATGGGTTTAGTGGTGCATTTCACAGGGACTAAACTGAAAGTGTCACCTGCAAATATAAAACTTCAGTAATCACAGCGCTTGGTTTCGGGTCCCCAGTAAATATGCTTTTGAGGACTACAGCTTATTAGTCTGTTCGGTTCACTTCATTTATTATCCGGTGGCTTCTATGCGAACAAGCAACACACCGCAAAAGGCTTGAAACAGAATTCTCATTTCATCCTTTAGACTCTAAGTTTCCAGGAAAGAACCAAACACCCAGATTTCAGCAAGGAGAGGACTATCCAGGGCAAAAATGATTTTGCGCTGTCACAGAAAATGATAACATAGAACTGAAAATTGTAATAGAGGCTATCAAAGAGTAGATGGTAGACATTAGGTGACACAGGGAAGCGGACACATTGTCTGGTAGATTAATTAAAAGGATGAAGGGGTGAGGGAGAAGCCACATCTTTTCAGATGGGAGTTGACAAGGGGAAGTAGATGGATGAAGATAATTCCAGCCAGCGAGAGCTCCCCAGGTGAACACAGGCAGCTGATGAAGAGGTAACTATGGAGATGCTTCAAAGGGGCTTAAGCCAAAAGGAACGAAGAGTAAGGACACAAACATCTTTCTGGTTGTTCCTTAAGAGGCTCATTAGAAACAGCGTGTTCCAGACCCAGCCGTCACTCCCAGAGGCACAGAAACCAGGACCGAGAGGGAAGATGGTGATGAGGAGAACGCTTAATACCGGATTTATGTCATCATCATACCCATGAGAAAGACGGCCCCCACACCTGTCAATAATGAGGCCATTATCATAATTGATTTGCTACGTTCTGGTTTTCAGCTGACACCCGAAATTTGGGAGGTGGGTTAGTGAACTTCAGAGCGTGGAACAGAAAGGGCAGAAAAAGCAACTTGAGCAAAGCTGTGAGCAAAGCGGAGCCCAGCGACACAACATGACTCAGCTCCCAGCAGGGGATGGGGTTGGGAACTTCAGGAGAGAGAGAAACAATAAGGTTAAAACTGGAGCTGGCTGACATTTAAAAAAAAACATGGGTTTTTCTTTTCTCAAGCACAGTGAGTCTGTGTGGAATATGTTGTTGTTGTTGATATTTAAGAGTTTTTTGACAGGGAAAGCAGCTTTTCAAATTATTTTTTAAAAAAGATATTTTTGCTGCAGTAGGTACCTCTTCCTCTCCTGTTTGGTGTTTGTCACATTCCCTCATACAGCAACAAAACAAATAAACCAACCAGGAATCCTTCCTCTTTTCTTTCATAGCATCCAGGAAAGTAAAATGGTGTTTTCCATCAGTCCACTTAGTTCAAATTCCTTGGGTCCCAAGCTGCATAAGACAACTCGATATCTCCTCTGGAAGGAAGGATTGAAATTGGTGAACTAGAGCTTATAGGTTCAGGCTCCAAAGCCCAGGCAGCTAAATATTAAGCCTGTTGTAAAAAGTGGCCTGATGCCCAGGTGAAATAATTCCCATCTCCATCCAGAAGCCACTCAACATTTATTTCATGCCTTGAGGCCCTTTCACATCACATCTCAGTCCGAGAACAGCCTGCACTGAGCAAGGACCCGACATCCATCCTCAGGATGTCTCCTTGGTCACCTCAGCAAGCAGGTGGCCCCTTTACCCACCTGTTGGAACTCCAGGTTGTGTGTTCCAGCCTCTGTCCAGATGGCTCCATTATGTAGCGCAGTCGGGAGGATTTCTGGAGGCTGCCCTTGCCCGCTCCATCCCAGATGTCTGAATAAATGCGAGCTGAAATCGCCTCGGCAAGAAGACCTGCGTGCAAAATCTTCTGCCAAAAAAACGTTGGGAAGCTCTGTCTGATGTTGGAACTGGGTTCTAGTGATCAGATTCTTTGCTGTTGCCTTTATTAAGTAGTTGTTTCACCACTCTGCCCAAAGAATGGAGAATGGAGAGGGCTGGGGGCAGTTTAGCTCCCAGTCTAAGCGCTTGATGCAGCTCAAACCCCCCGTGCCAGCTGCAATATATGGTCACATCTAGATTAATCAACATGGATATATCCACTGGCTTGGGAAGAGAGAGAACTACAAGTGGGTGTAAATGGTTGTAAAGCTTATTGAAGTTACTCATTTGTACCATGACAGCAGTAAGCAGACGAGGAACGTTTGTTGCTGACACACGTGGCGCCGGGACAGCAACACCGGCCCCCGAGCCCCCGAATCCCCCGTGTCAGAGGGACAGGAACGCTCTGTGCTCCACCAGCACATCCCTCAGGGGCCGCTGCAGAATGTCCCCGCTCACACACGCCAGATGTCTCACACGGCCCAACCTGAGAAGCCCTAGAATCTCATTACTCCAGTCCTCCCACTCCACCCAGCAGCACTGGTCTGCAAAGTCTGACTCAGAGCAAGCCTTTGTTGTTTGAAGGTCATGAAAATTCCATCAAACGGTAACTGCTGATAACTTCAGCATCATATCAGGCCCTAAAGCAGCACAAACAGGAGCCTGCCACCCTCTTTTGTCTCCCCACCACAGCCAGTCTGTTTTGACAAAGCGATGCTGCAGCAGCATCCCCCTTCCACACTTCCCTCTGTGCAACTCAGGTTTTCCACCCATAAAACCAGGATAAATCCACTCGTTTTCCTGGCTCAGTGGCCTCTTGCAGAGTTATTTCATGCACAAGGCTACAAAATGAAACTGTCTTCTAGCAATACTACTCACGGCCAGGATTTTAAATTTGCCTGAGCTTTTGCACGAGCAATTTCTGCTGCCTTGTTCGGTGAGTCAGCAAGAACGACAGCGGGCGCTTTCCTGGCCAGTCACGGGTAGCAAGCAGAGCAACAGTAAACACTGGCAGAGAACGATTCAAGAGCAGGCAAGGGAACCAAGAGCACGCATAGAACTTAACAGATAATTTCCAAAAAGATATATATATTGGGAAATCACAGTCTGCCTGCGAGCACTGTGCTGAAAGAAGCAGTTCCATCCACCAGACAATTTGCTCCGTAGGAAGCGGTTCCTCGTTCCTCCTCTTTGTGGCGGCGCAGCAGAAGCCCTGTGTTTGCAATGTAGCCTGCTGCCCGACAGCTATTCCAGCCACCTGTTCTCTGTGTGAGCGCGGCGTTAACTCCAAACAAATACAACAACAAAGAGCAATTCCGCACATTGCCCACCAGCTCTGCTATCCCGGCACCTTTCTGTCCACGTATGAAGCATCAGCTTTGTTAGCGACCACGCTGAGACAATTAGGAGCCATTCTAGTTGGAACGCGAGGCGATGCTGGAACGCACAACCACGGGTTCCAACCATGGGATGGGTTTGTGATGGATTGTTTTTCCCCAGAAGCTTAATACAAGAGATTTGTCCCCAGTGACCCCAGAAGCGAGAGGAACAACCGGGAACAGGTTCAGTAAGAAAGCTCATTGTGCCACACAGCAGCTCTTATTGTCACCTGATGACTTCGTGCAACTGTCTCCATCTCCCCCCACATTTTCACCATCTTCCTGGGGAAGGTGTGAGCAGCGCTATGTGAAGCAATTACCTTCATTTTCCGCAGAGCAGGCCTCCGTGCCATTAATTAGCGTTCATATATCAGGTCTAGTAAGTTGGCATGTGACACCAGATCAAATTCCGTTAAATTCTCCGTCCCCTGAATGCTTTACAGCTATTAATTAGGGGTGTGAGCTGTGTGAAAGCTGTTCTAAAAGTGAGATCTGGAAACACAGGCAGATAAATCACAGGCAGACAGATGCTCAGCACACTTTGCTTTCAGTGAAACACAGGACCTTATTTTATAATAATGAAGAACAGCAATCTTTCTATTAACGATGCAGAAAAAGCACGTTGAGAAGATATTTAATAAGTAATACGTTTCTAGACAAACTGACACCCCAGTTTACACCATAAAAATGCTTCACTTCTAACTCTAACGAACTAAGGGAAGCTTTGAATTTCAGCTGAGATGCCACAACTGCGTATAACATGTATTTCAATCAAGGAAAAACCATCCCCAAGGTCACTTCTTACAGAGATCACTCTTACTGGGTGGATGGATATCTGGATAACTCAAAAAGAGGTATTAGAAGTAAGCAAGGCATCTACAGAGGATAAAAATACGAAATGGCCTCCAAAAATGGTCTTATGTAAAAAGAAAATATCAGTGCAATGGCAACTGAGTAAAACCGGCAACAAATACATGCAGCTAGAAAAAAAGAAGATATTTTCTCAATAGGAGAATGAAGTTCTAAGAGAAATACCCAGTAGGAGCAAGAGTTTCTATTAGTTCAAGCCAGAGCATGTTAAGTTCAAGATGAAAACGTACAGAAGGACGTTTGCAATAGGAGGGGACTGGTCTTGGTGTTCCAGGGGCTTCCTGACCATCTTGTGTTTCCCTCTGCAAATCTTGCATCTTCTGACACTCGTTTTCAAAGTTGTGTGTTTAATCAGCCAGGATATCTATGACTAGTAGAGAAGCCAAGATCCATTAAACTCCATATTCTGTGCATTGTTCTATAAATAGATCGAACATCATGTTCCTCAGTGTTGGAAAAGATTAAACGATATAGTGCATTTGAAATGATGTTCTGTTGCTTTAATGGTGCCAAGGGTAAGGTAGGATTAAAAGGAGAGTCACAGCGGAGGGGAGGGGAATCTTTCATCTCTGGAAAGTAATGAAGAGGCCCAAAATAAGATCAAGGTCTGACTCTAAGTGGTTCTGTCAAATTATATAGGGATATAATGAGTTCTACACTACCTAATTTCCATATGCAGGTCTACAACATCCCCCCCCCAAAAGCAAAAAAATTACAGAGTACTTCAACTTGGCTCAAAAGCTGTTTAGTGTAAAGATTTGAGAAGAAGCAAAGTCCAAACGTGCATACTTTGTGTCTTAGGAAATAAGCTTAAAATGACAGAAAGATGATCTGCACGAACTAACTTTTCCAACGCCGCTGCCCATTACAATAGCCAGATGGAAGCACGGCCAGCAGAATAACAACCAGCACATATTCTATGGGCCATTTGCTTTTTAAACAGCCATTATTTCCCTCAGCGTTCGAACACACGTAATAACCGAGGCCTCGTTTGGCAGCCCAGCCTCTTCCCAGGCTCGGTTAAGGACGGCACAGCAGCTCCCGGAGCCCTAAGCAGGACAGATGATCAGTGTCGCGATTACACTGAGCGCTCCACAGACAGCCGATCCATTTAGTTTCTTGTCCACTCTATTATATTGGAACGTTTTTCTAAAAAAAAATTAAGAACCTTCCATTTTCTGCTTGGCAAGGAAAAACTCCCACAATAACTGGTGAGCTGAGCTGTTTTCCACCAGATGAAGGTTACATCCATTCCCTTTCCAAGCTACATATGTGCACCGAGTTCCCACTCGGAAGTACAAATTGAAGGCTTTGCTGGATTCCTTTCTGAATTTTATGCTAAAATTAGTCAAAGGTACCACAGACGAGATCATTTTAGGAAGGTGAGAACATAACTACAAGAAAATACTTTCTCGGCACCCCGTACTCTAAGCCCTTTTGTTCAATCTGCTTGTTATCTTTTCTATAGCCTTAAAATCAACCATGTTTTTTCCATCTAGAATTTAAGTCCAGACCCAAACTAGCAACAGATACAGACAAATGAAAGAAAAATTGAGCATGTACTGGATGGCTGGGACATTTCACCTTGGAAATACAAATCAGATCAAAATATTCTGTTGAATATTTGGAGAAGAGCTTCATTTCAGCCTTAAAAAGACCAGTGCTGTGTACCTACCGCACCATCACTGCAGCAGCCAGCAAGAGCTCTACTCATATTCAAACTACTAATTGTATAGGAAGAAAAACGTGACACTGTTAATTATCGAGTGTAGCTGCATTTTCTGCCAGGAATGTTCTTAGTGTAGCTTTAGCAGATAAAGTTAGATAGGATATGGAGCAGAGTATATGAGAAAAGACAGCAAGAGCTGGGACTGTTCAGCCTAAAGAACAGAAGGCTTGAGGGATCTTATTAATGTATAGAAATACTTGAAAGGAGGATACAAAGAGGATGGAGCCAGGTCCTCTTCAGTGGTACCCAGTGATGGGACCAGAGGTGATGGGCACAGACTGAAACATCAGGAAAACACTTTTTCAGTGTGAGAGTGACCGAGGTTGCCCAGGGACTTGGAGTTTCCATCCTTGGAGATATTCAAAAGCCACCTGGACACAGACCTGGGCAACTGGTGGCCCTGCTTGAGCAGGGGTTGGACAAGATGCCCTCAGGAGGTCCCTTCCAGCGCCAATTCCAATAACAGCTCCAGTCCAACGAGGGAGGAGCGGACACAGGACCTGCACACATAGTACCCAACGCACACATACTTCAGTCACCTCCTTGCTCAAGTTCAGAAGATCTGGAAAGCTGAAGATGTCTGGCAAATATGAAGTGATGCCATCGGTTGTAACTTAAGAGTTTATTATATCACATAAATCAAGAGCGAACATTATTCTCCATAAGAACTAGATGAAAAATCATTAATAAGTAATAATTAGCTGTTTCCTGGGCCTGCCATCTGGTAAGCATGTTTCCTAGCCAGCAAAACCTGCTCCTTGCACTTCTCCAAAGCAGCTAAAGATGAACACAGGCTATTCTTCCTTCTTTGTCAGTCCCTTTGGGAAATGTAGATACTCAGGATGCTGACAGCCACCACACATGTCCAGGGCTTCACTGCCCTTCCTGCTTATTCCGAGCCTCCAGTGTCTTAAAAAGCAGTAAAGAGCCAGAAGTTATTGAGACCTGCCTTCCATCCTGCTCTCAGAAACACGTGGGCTCCAAGATAACCAAATTAATCATTCTAACCTGTAAGTGGCTGTCATTAGTGTTATTATTTTCATCATATAAATTATCTTCCAGATTAGGTCATATGCATTTTGAGATGCTGTGGTTTCCTAGCAACTCCTCTTACCACCCTTCATGCAGACACAGTGTGCCGTTTTCTCTTCCTTTTTTAGACTCTCCATGCAGGGGTTATATTCAGTAACAGTGATCTCAGGCCTGGCCCTAATGACCTTTAGTCTGTCGCGTTTGTGGGATAAGATGCAGAACACAACTACCCCCCAATGCCCTCAAAAGACATGGTCCTCCACTTGCCTGGCTTCTGCCCTGCAGATCAGAAGTGCAGGACAGGGATGACAAAAGCAAAGCCACATAATGTTAAAAACTGGTAGAATTTAGAAGACCCCATCGGCCTCATTCTGTAGGTTTCTGACAGCAAAATATGCGACAGTACACGTCGGGCATGGCCGATGTACCACACCCCACACAAACATACAACATGGACCCAAACATCATGTAAAGCTCGTGTCACTTGATAGATGCGCTTCCAAACAACGCACGTTCACACATAGACTTTCACATACAAATACAAACTATGGTTTTAGAGTTGTTTCTAGTCCAATGCGGGAAACTGTCTGCAGGGCTAAAGCAATTTTAGGCCCCCAATTTTAATTAACTTCTCCAGCTGAGTTAATCAAGATCTCTACCAAATTTAATCACGATGGGGGCACAGAGTTAGGCGATGTGACTATCCCAGACAGTCTTTTGTGTAACGAGAATAGGATTAACTTCTGTCCTGCCCCACTGACATTTTTTAAAATAACAATGTCTGTTCTAAACTACAAAAGCTATGGGGCTTAATTATTTAGATAGCTAGTGGCCCTGTTTCAAGGAAGAAAAGGGAACAGACCTTAGAAATGAACCATCTCCAGCCCACGTGGAGTACAGCTATTAATATTTGATTCCTGGCTAGCCTGGGGGCAAAGGGAATAACGTTCATTACAAGAGCCTAAGGCTGAATCCACTTTAACGACTGATTGAACTGGAGATGAGGATGGAACCTTCCTTGCTCTAGGTAAGATGGAGCACTCTCGTAATTCCTGCAGCAAAAGGGACAATGTTTTGTGGGGCACAGATAAGAAATGCAAGTTCTCTGTGGTCACCATCAGAGCCTCACTGTAGAGACCATGAGCCAGCACTGGGCCCTTGTGGCCAGGAAGGCCAATGGTACCTGGGGGGGGTTAGAAGGGGGTGGTCAGTAGGTCAGAGAGGTTCTCCTGCCCCTCTGCTCTGCCCTGGGGAGACCACACCTGGAATCTTGTGTCCAGTTGTGGCCCCTCAGTTCCAGCAGGACAGGGAACTGCTGGAGAGAGTCCAGCGCAGCCACCAAGATGCTGCAGGGAGTGGAGCATCTCCCGTGTGAGGAAAGGCTGAGGGAGCTGGGGCTCTGGAGCTGGACAAGAGGACACTGAGGGGGGACTCATTCATGTTTACAGATATCTAAAGGGTGAGTGTCAGGAGGATGGAGCCAGGCTCTTCTCGGTGACAACCAGTGATAGGACAAGGAGTAATGGGTACAAACTGGAACACAGGAGGTTCCATTTAAATTTGAGAAGAAACTTGTTCCCGGTGAGGGTGGCAGAGCCTGGCCCAGGCTGCCCAGGGGGTTGTGGAGTCTCCTTCTGTGCAGACATTCCAACCCGCCTGGACACCTTCCTGTGTAACCTCATCTGGGTGTTCCTGCTCCATGGGGGGATTGCACTGGATGAGCTTTACAGGGCCCTTCCAACCCCTGACATTCTGTGGTTCTGTGATCACTGGATCCTATGGCCAGTCCTGACTATGGAAGAGATAAGATCATTGCAAAAGGGAAAGGAGACACAAAGTCACATACTTACAAATGGAAGAAGTAATTTAACAGAAATGTAATTAGCAGGAACAGAGAGACAATACCATATAACTGGAAACAGGGCATCCCTCAGTCCCTTATCCCCCCACTCTCTCCCCATCACTCATCTTCAATAGCAGCAGTCTCTGCAATTCTTGTTCCAGATGACGGTCTTATTCGAGGCCCAGAACAATAAAGCAGTTTGGGAAAGTCTTCAAAAAAAACCTGAAGATCCAGTTTCATTTTCTTATTGTACCCTAAGTCTCGCAAACACAACCAGATTTCACTCTTGTATCCCGACCTGGAGTCTTAATGTTAAAATGGGACAATGAAACCTAGGTGAAGTATAGAACAGAAAGTCAATTTTGGATGTCCTCATTTTGGGGTGTCAAAAGAAGACCTATTTTTCACACCGCCATAGTCTGTGTCACCTAATTAAAGCTGCTAACGAGCATCCTGTACGTGTCTCTGCCTGAGAAATCATCTGCTTAAGCAGGAGCTCTTAAGGTTAAACAAATCCTTCAAATATTGAGGGCCGGAGTCACTCACGCATGTACAGTAATAGAGCTCCTGGAATTATAACACTCTCTGGACCCACTGCAGATATTTGCCTCTTGGCTTTACTCTTCCTACAGCGTATACCCATTAGCACCTCTAATTAGAAAGGAAAATCACAAGCTCCATGTTATTTAAAAGATTATACAGCATTTTAAAATACAGCACAATATAATTATTTTTTAATGGCCTCAGCTATTTCATGTATTTACTTTTAATGGTGTTTGAGTCATAAATTAACAGTAGAAAAGGAAAAGGCAAATCAGCTCTTGACAAAGGAGCAGGCAACAATTGAAAAGAAAAACCAAAATGCTAAAAACTGTGTGATTAAAAAGCAAGAGCGCCTTATAAGTTTTACTTGCTTGCTTCATTCTGAACTGGTTTTCATCCTTTAACTTGCACACCTGGAAACCGAGAAGCTCAGGGATAAATAAAATTAAGAAGAGGTGAATGTCTGTGTTGTTGCAGAGTAAATTCTGTCAGTTTGTCAAGAGATGCATATTTTCAGACCTTACATTGTCAGGTACCAAAGTTAATAAACGAGCCCTGCCACTGCAGGAGACAGAAGGAACAAACACCATGTCTTTCCCTATTGCAGGATGATGAACGTTTGCATTTTCCAATATTAAATTAACAACCTATACTGCTTGTTTGGTAAGGAGAGCAAATTATTATACCAAAGCTCCCTCCGCATGCCCGTTACCAGCCCCTTGTCCTGCAGCAGCGTCTCCACCGTCGCCGGGGAGCGGGTGTCACCGTGCTGCGGGTGTCACCGTGCTGCGGGTGTCACCGTGCTGGCTGCGGGACAAGCATGGCAGGTGACACCACAGAGCATTAAACAGACAGAGAATTAAACCACCAAGCACCTTAGACAAAGGATGAGCCACAAAAGCAGCACAGGCACAGAGCACGTCCACTCCGCTCGGTCACATACAGTTATACGATGCTCCTATGCCAGGAACGTGCCCAAGATGCTGTGCATCTCATCCCCCAAAAAATTATTGTTAACTTTTGAAAGGACAGAAAAAACCCGTAGGACTCCATTTCTTATCTCTGGAAAGGCCATTAGTGCTCTGTAGCAGATCACGTTCTTCTGATATATGAACTTCTCTGACTCCTAGCTGTGCTAGCTGTTCTCAACAGCATTTGTCCTGTCCACACACCGCTTGTATTTCACCCCCAGGCTATTCAGGTACAGGGAGAACCTGCAGCGTGCTCCCTCCTGGTACTGCAGCGCAGGACGACTCGCTCGCTGTGCCAAGCTCTAACTCCGGCTTGTTTGCCTTCTCCACAGAAAGCCCGGCTGGCCAGGATCCGAGTGGCCAAAACAGGCAGCTCCAACGCTTACCTTCAAAGCAAGCGCAACGGCCTCCTGAACGAAGCCCTCGAGCTGACGGTGAGTGCAGAGACACCAGCTCCTTGCACAGTGTTTGAGCAGCTCCCTGTTCCCACTCGGCTCCCTCCCTTGCCACCTAATTGCTCGTTATCCAGCGTGGCAGCCTCGCACATGGAAGGCTACAATTATTCTGTGTGGAGGCACAGCTGGAATCCAGCTGCAAGACTGGGTGGGAGGAAAAAAAGCTTCCTTGGGTTCCTCCTTGAGCTCAGAAAGGATTGGACCTTCCAGCAATGACCAGGGTGACAGTTCCCTCAGGTCCCTCAGTGCAATGGAGCTGTACTGATTTATACAGCCCATACCACAAATATCCACTCTCAGCCAACATATGGTTATTTCTTTTTAAGAGAATCTCTCTAATATGGATTATATGATCATGCCCGACAGGAAAATATTCCCTAGCTCCTGTTTCAGGCAGTTTGGTGGTGGGTTTATTCTTACCAGAAAGGCCTCCGGAGGCTAATACGAGTTATTCATGAGAAGAAAAGTTTTAAGTGCGTCAGATTGCTCAGCAGAATCAGTGGAAGTGAGAGGTTATTACATTAAGCCTGATCAACACCAGAGCAGGTATTAGCACATTTCACGGATTTCGTTTCAAACAAATCAGCCTTTCGCGCACACGGGGAGCAAAGAGCGAGATGCAGGATGCTTAACTGAGCCACCGCGGCCCTCTAGCACTTGTTCATGCATCCTTATTTGTGGTCTAATCCTTCAGTATCTACTATTTTCCCTGGCACACATCCTTGCATTTGTAAAATCAAAGCTGAAAAACCTTTTCAGCTCATGGTGAAAGCCGCTCCCTAGGAGCGGAGCCCACTCCTACCCAAGCTCAGTGGGTGCAGCACCTTATTTTGCACATAGGATGCTACTCAGAGGACAGGAATCCAGCCCTTTACAGTTTTAAACTGATTCTACAAAAGCACTTCACACAAAGTACAGATTTGGAGGGCAGGACGCCCAGATCAGTTCCTGTTCTCCCCTCCAAAACAAGTTTGATCCTTCTGACTACACATCTAACGTCGTCTCCTGCTCTGCGAATGGCAGCGACACTCAGAAAATCTGTTTCTTGAGCCATATGTTGCTGTTGAGGAGTTCAAGAAAAAGTTGTGGGTTTGTTTTTTTTTAAATTAGGAATATGAGAGCCCAGAAAAACTGATCACACTTAGTCCAGAGCCTTATCCCCACCAAGGAAAGGCTCGGGACTGGGATGTAGCTCAGCTGGGATGCTGCATTACCCAGGAACATGCAAAAAAAGGATACTATAAATTTAAAACTTCCTTTTGAGCTTTAGGTTTCTAGTCTTTTAAAACCACCAGAAGAGCTTAGCAGGGACACTCAGTTTGCACTTGATCTTCCTAACAACAATCTCCTCACTTCTCCTGTCAACCAAACCTCCCTGCCAAGCCCACGCACGGAACAGCGGCTGACGCACCGACGCTCAAGTCCAACATGCAGAAGGTTGAGAGAAATATTTGGCCAAATGGGTTCATTCCCTGGCACTTGCCTAAAAATAAGTGAAGGAGGGTCATTTTGTTGGCTACAAAACTACTGTAGAGACAGGAAGCAAAACAACAACATTTCTAGAGAGGTTCTAGAGGATTTTTTAACCCGTTAATAATTAAATCTAGACATAGAGTAGCACTTAGAGCAGGTTTTCCCAAGCTTTCCTGGGTGCAGCTTGCTTTCTGGTGGACTTACAGTTCTAAATGACCCCCACAAGATCCACAAATCCTAAAATATCTCCACCACCTTTGAGTAGCCGAGGACAAGCCTCACACTGAATCAAGAACCATCCGCAGGCAGTGGCATTAATTAATTACAAAACTGCAGAGCATCCTTTGTTATAGACGTATGCATTGTCCCTTTTAACTCCACAAGGCAAGATTTTATGTCCTTTCATTTTATGGCAGGAGAACAAACTCTTCCTAAGAGTACAAAATGTGAATGACAGCACAGTCTAGCCAGCCAAATTTTTTTCAGCTGTAGAAATATGGAGGAATGTGATTCCTGTAGTTGCTATTTTAAGGACCAAAATATTATTTACATGCTTTGCATATCCATCAGTTAAATTAGTATCAAACTGCTTCATGGGTCAGGTACACGTCCCATTTTGATACCTTGCCCAGGACTCATGCTGATGTTTATGGGCTTCACGTGGCCAGATTGCCATAGGGTTGGTTTGTTACCCAGCGGTAATTTCAACTACAATTACTATATGGCCACAACTAGATATTATCACTCTCATCATTAGCACCGTGCAGCACTGTGATCAATGCGTAATTGTTTTACAAGTGCCCAGCAGATTGCCCTGCAGTCTGGCACCTTGAGGGTGGACTCAAGGAAACTGCCCCAGAACCCATCCCGGCTGTGGCTCTGCAGGAAAACTAATCAACTGAGAAACAACGACTGTTCAGAATTCCGGAACATGTGCCAGAATGTCCTTTCATTAGCACCAGAACGAATACACTGACACCATCTTTCAAGGGAACAGCATGTCTTGAGCCTGTAGCCTCGTATCAAAGTAAAGAAAAGCATTTATCCAAGGACAGCAGCAGGAAGGAGATCTGCTCCTAGCAAGAATACAGACTCTTGCTTGAGAAACCAGTAGATTTGTGGTATTTTGCACTTCCTATCTAGACATGAAGTACTCAGACCTTTTTCTTCTCATTTAGAGAGATTTTTAGCGGGTTTTATGTCAGAAGTGCTCAAGGGATGGTGAGCTTTTCTTCCCATGGCAGCAGCCTACATATCCTCTTAGCGTTAATCTCCTTGTACGGCTAGCCGAAATTCCCTTTTAGCTAAAATGCTCGGAGGTGTAGAGCCTAGGAACAGTGGGTTGTGAGGTCTTGTGCCTTTTCACAAGCAGAATCTGCTTAGCCGTAGATAAGCACTATCACCATTCTCACGGGAAGGGACGGTCTCACCATCAAATCAGTTCATCTCACTCCGCCCGCTCCAGCTGCGCCTGCTGAAGCACTAAGAGGTAAAGTGGAAGTATTTTGGATTTCGGAACTGACACTCCAGCGTGTTTCAGTCTCCCTCCAAGCAACCAGCAGTTCACTGAATGACTTCCAAGAACAAACTGAATGGGAGCTGGCATCAAACCCTTGCAAAACTGGCATCTCCGCTCCAAAAGCAAACCATCTCCTCTCCTCCCCCCCGCCAGCTTTTTCATTCCAGCCAGACTCTCCTAATGAAGACACAGATTTTGTTTGCCTGCAGTAGCGTAGGTACCGCTGCCGCAATCTCTATAGGTACACATGCGACAGTCCTATCAAAACGCCAGGCATTTGCGCCACGTCGGCGCTCTCGCTGTCCTCGGGCAGCAGTTCCCATAGGTCTCATTCTCAATTTGCGCACCAGGATGTACTCGGTGGTTGCACGCTCTTTGTTTCTAAGGGCACTGAGCTGACTGAAGAAAGGAAGATAAGGTACAAGTCCTACTCACTGTTGCACACTTTATTCCTGATCACTGCCATCCCTCAATCCTTTTCCATCAGCAGCAAGCCCAGCCTTGGGATGCAAGGCAGAGACTAAGTTGTGCTGTCGACATTAAACAATTGGCTTCGATCTCCTGCCAGAAGTACAGAAGCTCTGTCTTTGCTTTCAGATTCCATTTAGATCTCTCTCAAGCAAACCCTCATAAAAAATATACTGTTTGTGCTCTTTCTCTCTCTCCAGTGTTTTAGTGCAGTATCATATCTGCTTTAGGGCTTGCAAGGACCTCCATGGGAAATATTCCAACACAGCCTTCAGTCCGTAATCTCAGCAGGGTACCAACAAGCCCTGCTTGATGCCTTAGCTCACCAGGAGGATTGTTAATAAGAAAAAAGAACTGATTGTTGGGTTTTTTTTAGGCCACTTCTAAAAATACTTTTGGGAATGCTTCATCTTCCAAAACAACAACAAAATCCATAACCTGCCTAAGAAGCATTCCCATAGGAATCTATTAATTCTGTATACCATCAGGCAGCTTTCTTAACGTACCAGTTCGGCTCTGTTCGGGCATCTGTCAGAGTTACTCCTTCAGTTAAGGATCACAGAACCATCCTAGAAAAGGCATCCAGATGATGCATTTGCAGCGAGTCGCTGGGGCACACGGGGTTATTTAAAAGCAAAGCTTTAGGCAGAGTTGAACTTGACCCCATCACAAGCAACAGACAACACGTTGGCACTTCTGCTGAGATGTTTAATGGTGTCTCCCAGCCCACCTATTTTGTCTCTTGAAAATATACTGCTGTTTCCTGTTTTAAGAAGAGATTCAAGCCATGCACATCCATTTTTGGCTTTCAGATTTAGGCATTACAGAAGACACCAGACACCCCTTCCTTATGGAGCACAGGGAAACATTTTACAACACTTAATTGCTGTTTTAATACATGCAATTGCCTTTGAAGACGCTAGTTGTGAGAGCCACATGCAGATTAACGTGTCATGAAATCACAGTAAATTTCAAGATCAGGAACTCGAGTATTAGTAGTAAGACAACATCTTTAACAACCCAGATCTTAAATCCGCCACCACAGAACAGAGAAAGCGAGAAAAATAAGCCTGGCCCTCAAATAGCACAGAAACTCCCTAAACAACTCCTGTTGCTTCTTTTCCTTCTGTTCCTGAGGTGCATCTGCTCATCAGGTCGGTGATACACTATGCTTGAGCAACGCAAGCATCTGATTCACTGATACAGCACAGGGATCAAAAATACAGAGCGCATTTCTTCCCTCCGCACCCAAGTTAACTAAGTTAACCCATTGGAATTTGGATGAACACTGATACCAAGCATTCTGCAGGAGCAAAACACTATACACATACTGAACTCGCCATCCCAACCTCTTATCCACTTCTATCACAGCTATTTCAACCAGATCAAGCAAAAGCACAGAGATTGGTTTGAGATCCATAGCTAATCCCAACCACTAACAAAACTAGCAAGTCTGAGCAGTTTCTTCCCAAAATCACCACATGCACACTTAGCTGATGTAGAAGCTGAGAACAGACCAGCAAAAGTGCCCCAATAAGTCTTTCCAATGCAGAGTCCTTAAGCAGAAATGCCACAAGCTCCTCATCCCCATCAACTCTTCCTATATCTTCCCAGGAGGCACCACTCCTATGAATAGGGGCTTTTTTTCCCCTAAATACTCTAAGCTGTACCCAATCCCTTCCCAGAGGGCGCTCCCTGCTCTCTGAATTAGTTTGCAAATTTGCCCCCTACATTTCAGCTGTTTGAGCACACAAGGAAAACAGGGGAAAGCTGGTCCCCAATTGTCCAGGTGCTGCTGTACAATGAGTCAAGTACCTGGGTCGCGAGGTCTCTGAAACACATTCACCTTGTTCGGTTGTTGTGCTACGATACACAGAGGCTTCCTGGTCACTTTATGGGGCCCCTGGGTACTAAAATCACAGTAAATCATCCACAAGCAACTAATGAAGATGGGACCTTCTTTCTAGAGAACTGCTGGCACATTTCATGTGAACAGAAACCCTTTGCCACTGCTGCCCAAAGCTTCTTCGTTTATTTGTTTTCTTTATCTTCTGGTTCCTGAGCCTTGACATTATATATCAACAATATTTCTCAGGTTTCCTCCACAGCTACAAAATGGTTAGAAACACCCTGGCTTGGAATCAGAGCTGAGCTCCTCACTTGAGTTTACAAGCTGAATCAGTAAGGAAAAAAAAGAGGTAACCCCATAAGTCATGAGAAAAACCTGCAAGCTGGCCACACTGAAATGATCTTTACAACTGCGAAAGCTAATGCTGGTAGTTTGCTTTGCGTTCATGGTTTTACACCTGGTTTGTTGGGTTTTTTTCCCCTCCCTTTCCCGGCTATTCAGGGATCCACTGAAGATGAACAGCATATGACTAAAGGCACCTCCTTAATCGAAAGCCAACATCACCACCTGCTGCACTGCCTGGAAAAAACAACCGTAAGTAGCAACGCCATCCTCTTATGTCTCACTGGGTCTGTGTGCTTGGCCCGGGTTTTGCATGGCAAAGATCCTCAGCACACCTACAAACTATCCCAGATAGGGCTGACACTCGAGCCCCCAAGAATATTCTGCAATGGATTAAATGCACTTCTATTTCGTTGCCGTTTTTAAAAACATAATTCCTGTGCAAAGGGATCAAGACGTGATTATCTGCTGCTCCACCGGTACAAAGTCAAGAGCGGGTTGCTCAGTCAGGTTCACTCGAACGTAAATAACTTTTCAGTGTGGGGTTAGGGGGATCCTATAAACATGGTGCACACTAAGCTTAATTTCTTCAGTGCTTCTGGAAGAGAACTAAACTGCATTTGCCTGGTGCTGTCAGTCGCACATTATATATACTCATCGCTTGTGCTAACTAGTGATAAAGGACATTGCTGCTGCCTTAAGGGGAAGAAGCAGCTGGCAGCGAGTCCAAACTGCAGCCTGGTCACCAGTGCCAAGAGGCTGGAAAACATAACCTTTAGCCCTTTATATGGCCCAGAGCAGATGAACCTTCTTAATGGGTTTAAAGGTTGCACGTGTAAGAGCAGGTAATTTAGCTCAAAGCCAGTCAAGCAGTTTCTATAACCTGACTTTTCTGTTCACATCATGCAAGGTGTTGGGAGTGAGGATTTTATTGTTCGTTATGAAGTGATTCTGTATGCAGAAGTCTCAGGGAATGTTTCAGGTATTTATCCATATGTTTTACTTCCAGGTTTATACAAAAGCAGTAAAGGAACATATTATCTGTACCATGATTCATTCTAGAAAAAATGAAGAGAGGTTAACACTTGAAATATTCGTGCCTTTTTCTATCTGCATCCATCATCAAATGTACTTTTGATTTCTGACTTGCAAGAGCTTTCTTCTAGATAAATCACCTTCACTTCCATAGTTTGGCTTATGCTGGAATAACACCAGTTAGGGCCTCAGCGATACACTGGAAGAAGAGGACTGGTTCTTTACAGTGACCTGCTGGTTTATCACAATAAAGGTCGCCATTCCAGGACACTGAACTGATTCTTCCTGTATCAATGACTAGCAA
Organism: Streptopelia decaocto; assembly: GCF_964273445.1. NCBI lineage: Eukaryota > Metazoa > Chordata > Aves > Columbiformes > Columbidae > Streptopelia > Streptopelia decaocto. The sequence continues at coordinate 3,811,587 of NC_138674.1, read as the reverse complement.
ATTTATTTTCTAAGACTCATCTTGCCTTTATTTCTAGCAATTTTTGAATGTTACATAACAAGCAGATATCGCACAATCTGACTCTTCAGTTTAGACCTTTACGCTTTAAAACCTTCACTGCTGTGACCTGTATTTCACAATAATGTTTTTGTTTGAAAACAAATGGGTTGAAGCAAACAAAAGCTGCCAAACCCGCCTCCAGGGTCGGCCCTTGTAAGGCCCTGACTTTGTAAAGCCTTGGAGAAATTCTGACCTCTGCAATGGGTGCGGGAAGTAACGTGGCCAAAGCAGACCCTCGTTTCTGGATGTATCTGTCCACCCCAATAACACACACGGCTGCTCAGCCAGCGAGTCGCAGGGGTTGAAATTGTTCCACCTGTTGCTCTTTTCAGCAAAGAATGGCAATAACTTTGAATTTTCATTAACACCTAGAAAGAATTTCCGCACAATATTTAATGCATTTCCCCCGTGTTTTTCAGCCAGTTATTACCACGATGCGGCACCACATCACATAGTGAGTTTGGATGCTGCTCTGAAATTAACACTCAAAATAGTTCAACCAGCTTGCGTGGAAATCCTATCGTTCACATAAACTATTGAAACATTACGCAGCAGTTCTCCTCCCTGAAATTTAAATCGTAAACGAATTTTGAAGCACTGAAGAGTCATTTTGTGACCAAGTTGCGGGAATGGAATGAGGAATGTACCGTGGCTGCAAACTTGTTTCAATGGGCAATTCACCTTTCCTCCAACTAGGCAGAAGGATTCTCAAAGTACATGATTTATTGTCATGGTACCTGCAGTTGTCACTAGCATACAGACCTACAGCTGAATGGCCGTGAATGGCTCACAAATCTGGTGTGCTGGGTGACAAAGTGACCCTAAAGTACTTCTAGCTGCCATAATAGAAGTTACTTTGTCCTATTAACACCACAGATGGAGCTTGTTCAAACAAAATGAGGGGGTTTTCCACTCATTCCAACTCCCAGATTGAGTATGGACATTCACAGGCCATGTTTTCTCCAAATGCTGAGTGCACCGAACCCAGTCCTTCAACCCAAACCTTTCTGCTGTGTTTTCATAGAAAAAATACTCCATTGATGACCTAATGGCAACACAATTCTAATTCGTTATTTGTGAATCAGCAGCTGAAACTTTGTTTTCCTTTACCTCGGGCTCTCCAAAGATCAACCTATTAAAGTTGTTACCAGTTTTGTTCTGTTTCCAAGAACACAACATTAAAAAGCTTCAGAGGGAGAAGGAAGGAACAAAGGGGTCTGATTCAGGCAAGGTTTGGTGCAGAGAAGGTCCGGTTGCCCATTCAAACTTGCGAGCCGGCTGGAATGCTGAGGCAACAGACGCAAAGCTGGGACTAAATTTCTGAATGCCGGAATGGACAATCAATTGTGTTTTTATCTTTTGTTGGCATGTTGTCCCGTAGGGATTGTCCTATCTTGTGGATGATCCCCTGTTATCTGTACGAACTTCCACCATCAAGGTATTTCCTTTTTAATTCAATCGTTCTCTCTGTGGGCTCTGTGACGTGTCTGGAGTGTTTGCTTCCGTCCTCCCTCCTGGTCTTGTCTTTGGGAGTTTGTGCACGTGGCTCCTCTTGGCCCCCCCCGTGCTCTTGTTCCCCGTGAGAGTTGTGAGCTGCTCCAGTGAAAACCCACGGCTGCCTTCACCATGGTTGCTTTTGTTTCCCATCCTTTCCGCTGCAGACAGAGATGGATAAAATACGTTCCCTAGAACCACCTGAGGGTTCATATACACACACACGGGTTCTTTCTTTCAGAATTTCTTGTTCCTTCGCACAAAAACTCTCTACAGATTCAGCTTCCTGAATTGCCTTCCCCTATACACCCTCAAATTTATTAATATTTCCACTCAGCTAATAGCACCCCGTGAACCGCAGGCCTGCATTGAACCAATACAAGCAGCATCCTGCCATTAAGTTACACGCCAAGATGGTCATGCAAATAAAATACAACCCTGTCCCCGGGCACAAAGGGAAAAAGAGCACGAATCTCCCCTTGGGCTTCATGACCATGTGGCATTGCAGACTTTCTGAAGCCACTTCTGGAATCTAGACACAAAAATGAAATCTGAACACAACATATTAGCCATCTCAGAGTATGTAACCAAAGCAGCATGGCTAGACTGTCACACTTTTGTCACTGCAACCGCTGCTTATTCCCCTACTGATGCAGGAGAGCAAAATCTCTTTGGTTGCAGTGAGTGGAAGGGCAGAATCATTTCTTTTTAAGATCTGCCTAGCACAAGTATTCTCAGACACAAAGGCAGAAAGCATCTTACACAGACAAGGGGCTGACACATCCCACTGATACTGCAAAAGCTGCTGTTGGAAACAAACCGCTCTTGGGCCAAAGCTGTTGGTGTCACCAGAGTCACGGCGCTGTTTTTTGTGCCCCTGCCAGAACCACGAGTTCATCGACGAGCAGCTGTTCGAGCAGAACTGCATGGAGAGCTCGATGCAGAACTACCCTTCTTCTCGGAGCCCGTCCTTGTCGAGCCACCATGGCCTGACCACCTCCTGCTGTTCTCGCCGCAACAAGAAGACCACGCACCTCCCCAACTCCAGCGTGCCCGCCACCCGGCTCCGCAGCATGCAGGAGCTCAGCACCATCCACATCCAGTGCAGCGAGCAGCCCTCCCTCACCACAAGGTACAGTAAGTAGGCTCTTGTTGCTAATTACCGCATGCCAAACCCCCGAGGCGCGTTATCCAACGGGATGTTCTCGCAGGCCTGTTCTCCAGCCAGGGAGAGGGGTCTGCAGGCATCTCTGTGTCCTTCCTGCTAACGATAAGCCAAGGAAAGTGGCTCAGAGCTGAACCAGGTCAAAGTTAGACCCTAGTGCAGCTCTTCTCAGGCCACACTGGACATAGAAGAATGAACTCCAGCTGAAAACCACCTATGAAATGCTCATCAGAGGCAGCAGCCGGCGGTTCCCAGCTGTGAGCTGGCACAGGACCAGTTCACAGCCCACCTCCCAGACAGCCCGTACTGGGAGCAGGCAAACACAGCTTGCTAAGCAATATCTGTCAGCACCAGCAGCCGGAGAGCTGTACACACTGACACGCTCCACTGATGTCCATTGTCTAAAGTCTAAACCGCAGCTGTTAAGCACCAGCCATCACCAGGAAACAAATAAGGAGGAATTTCACAATGGTGTCGGAGTAGCTCTCACCTAAAAAGCCATTAGTGACACAGGTGAAGAAGTGGTTCTTAATAGAAAGTTTTGAAATTTGTGTTTTATACATAACTTGCTGAAAAAAAAATAATTTCTTCACCATATCTTTCTTGCTAATATTAAATTACTCTCTAAATCCCTCTCAGCCTATTAAGCTTCTTATACACCGGGCTGTCTTTTAACTCAGCGATCTTCTTCTCCCCACTCCTATCAAAGGGATCTAGAAACTGCAACAAAGATGCTTTTAAGGCAGTAAGTGATTACTTTATGCCAGGGTGAAGTCGGAAGGGCACTTCAGAGAAGGAAATATGAATGAATGAGCACAAAACAAGTCTCTAGCTATTGCAGTTTCATGATAACAACTGTTCAAAGCAGCACCCGAAACAGTCATTCAGGGAGCTGTCAACTATTCTGCCTATTTTGGTGGGTGTTAAATCAGATGCCAGTGAGATTTGTAATGTCAACGCTTTGTTATTCCACTTGTTTACCAAGCTTTTAAGTTGATTTTCATATGGAATGCAACTAACTGGGTGTACTGGTTCCCACTGGTAGAACCACTCAGTCTCTAAGCTTGCCCCAGTCTCAGCTTGGGACTGAGGCACCGGGGAGCAGAAACGGGTTCTGCCGTGTTCGTGGGACACTTGAGCGATCAAGAAACATCTTCTTGGTGAGTCACCCCGAGGTAACAGCAGCAATCGTTTTGCAACTGGGAGCTTTCCATTTTCAAAGGACAGGCCTTGTGTTTCAAATGAACATGTTGGGCTGGTAATAGCAGACTCCTGTAGCTGTGCAGATGCACAGAAATCAACCTATCATTTTCCCTCTGTAATTAATTATAGGATGCAATTGATGCAGATCTAATAAGAATGCTCCCAGCTGCCAGATCCTTGGAACTACTGCAGAGAGAAGAAATAAAATAGAAAAAGATCAAGGGACAGTAAATTTGAAAGGGCTATTTGAAACACAAGGAAGACAACATCTCTCTCTCAAAAAGAACTACCTGTGCTGTAAGATGCAGTCCATGGGACAGTAGATTTAGATGCCATCTTAATTAAACTAGAACTGTGCAAGAATTAAATGGAAGCATAGAAAGACTGGCCCTGTGAAAACTGAACCAGAGGAAATATTAAAAAAGCTTAGTGTAATCTGCATAGAAATAAATGATGCCTTGCAGGAACTGGGGGGAATATGTTTTTGCAGTGAGGGTGGTGAGAGCCTGGCCCAGGTTGGCCAGAGAGGTGGTGGCTGAACCATCCCTGGAGACATCCCAGGCCAGGCTGGACGGGGCTCTGAGCACCCTGAGCTGGTGCAGATGTCCCTGCTCATGGCAGGGGGGGCACTGGGGGAGCTGGGAAGGTCCCTCCAACCCAAACCATCCTGTGATTCTATGATTTAAGTGGAGTCTTGTGAATATTCTGGTGCCCTTAGCTCAGACGAATAAGATGCTGACTAAGATCGACCACCATTCCTATACTTTCTACTGTCTGTTTAAAACCAAAAAAAAAAACCCCAACAAAACCAAACACAAACCAAAGACTAAATTTGTTTTCTAGTCGTTCCAGTCTCAACATGAAATCAGATGATGGGCTCAGACCGAACTGCAAAACTGCCCAGATCACCACAGCCATCATCAGCATCCCCACGCCGCCCGCGCTCACGCCAGAAGGCGAGAGCCAACCCCCCCCCGGCAGCCCCGGCCACTCCACGAACATTTCCTCCACCACCACGAGCAACATCGTCAAGGTCTCTGCCTTGTAAGACGTCTCACGCGCAGAAGGAGGCTGGAAGCCCAGTGCCCCTCTCCCTCCACACCTCCACGTTCCTTTCTTGCTGCAAATCGTGCCTGGATGGACCAACCTGACATTTTTTTGTCACCGAATCAGCACCGGAGAGCGGCCGAGGCGGCTTCTTCAGACTGGCGTTCACGCCGCGGGCTGAGGAAGGATGAGGAGAGGGAGGAAGAGGCTGGTGAAAGGAAAAAGCCGCGCGGGGAGCGCGTTGTGCCATGGAACAGGGCGAATTCACCCGTGGAGGCTGGAGGGAAAGAATCATCACGGCAACGAGAGAGTCAATAAAGAAAACGGAAATATAACACTGTGTATCGCAGCACCTTTTTAAAGGTTTTTAATGGATAATATTTATTCATGAGGAAATGACTGAAAAGGTGAAAAACAATGGATTTTGTGAATTTTTTTTTCTTCATGGAGCAGAACCTTTAGACCAACAAAATGTCACGTTTTGTTCGTTTGGTTTTTTTTTTCTTTTATAGGAAAAGATTTAGACAAAGAAGCCACCTGTCACAGAAACCTATTTCCATTCCTCTGTGTGTGTGCGCGTGTGCAGCAGAACCTCATCCGAGCGGCACCGAGTTACAAAGAGCAGAGCATGTGTCCACCATTGGGTGCACAGTAGGAAAACACACGCGTGTGTCAGCACATCCCTGTGCACACACGC